>NC_143031.1:48240000-48847500 GCF_057628025.1 Oncorhynchus mykiss
TTTTATGGTGAACATCACCAATGAGCAGCCCCTGTATAGCAGGCGTTACCCTGATGGCCTCGGCCAGTGGTTCCATAACGAGTGCAAAGAGGAGGGGGGATAAAGGACAGCCCTGTCTGGTACCTCTGTGTATAGAGAAGCTATTTGACCTTAGCCCATTAGTAAGGACAGAAGCCTGAGGATCATCACATAAAACTTTCACCCATTTTATAAAGTTGTCACCCAGACCAAATTTATTTAGAGCAAATAATAGGTAAGACCACTCCACACGATCAAATGCTTTCTCAGCATCTAGGGAGAGCACAAGACCATCCACAGCACTTTGTTGGTAAGCTTGAATTACATTAAGAAGCCGCCTGACATTGTTGCATGACTTACGGCCCTTAATGAAGCCAGTTTGGTCTCCTTTCACAATTAGTGGCAGTGAGTCCTCTAATCTTGTGGCTAGAATTTTAGAAAGCAATTTTCTATCTACATTCAGAAGGGAAATTGGTCTGTACGAGGAACAAGACTCTGGACATTTTCCCTTTTTGAGAATAAGTGAAATGTTGGCTTCTCTCAGCGTTTGAGGGAGTTGGTCATTTGAAAATGAGTGATTAAACATATCACGCAATGGCTCAAGGAACTCTTTATAGAACTCACTACAAAACCCGTCTGGTCCTGGGGCCTTACCATTTTGCAGATTCTTAATTGCAAACATTATCTCTTCCTTGGTAATAGGGGCATTAAGGAGGGACCGCTGCTCTTCGGAGATAGTAGGGAGCTCAATCTTACAAAATAAGTTTTCCATTAATTTGGGTGCATCATTTGGCAGTTCTGAGGCATAAAGATTTGTATAAAATTTCTTAAATGAGTCACTTATCAATTTATTTTCATATAAATGATTACCATCAGAGTCAGTAATAGTAGCAATTGACTGAGAGTCAGCTCTCTTTTTAGCTAAGTATGCCAAGTACTTTCCTGGCTTATCGCCATGTTCATATAGCTTTTGCCTGACAAATCTCATTTTCTTTTCAGCGTCCTGTGTTAGGAGAGAGTCTAACGTTGATCTAATGACTGATATTTCCTTTAATAGGGCAGGAGTGGGCGTTTTAATGCAGTCCTTCTCTTTAGTTCCTAATTCACCCTCTAACATTTTTTGCTTTTCACGCTTTTTCCGTCTCTTAGTAGCTGTGTATGACATAATCAGACCCCTGGCATACGCTTTACAGGTCTCCCAAAGGAGCGAGGGGTTATCTGTTGATTGAGAGTTAATAGAGAAAAATGCTTTAAACTCTGTAATGAAATATGATGTGAATGTATGGTCTTTAAGAATGGAGGTTGAACACAACCAATGTCTTGACCGATTGAATGCCCCGTTGAGTTTTATGTCCAGGATCACCTCAGCATGATCATATATGACTATGCTTCCTATCCTAGCGGATAGAACAGACTGCAGAGACGTCCTGGGCACAAAAAAATAATCTATTCTAGTCTGACATCCATCAGGTGCAGAGAAAAAAGTGAACTCTCTGTTGGAGGGATGAAAAGCTCTCCAGACATCCGCATACCCCAGATCATCACAAATAGCTTTAAGTGACTTAGCTTGAGGAAAGAGTGAAGCTATACCGCTGGGGAACCTATCAATAAGGGGGTTCAACAAGCAGTTAAAATCTCCTCCAACCACTGCAGTGTCCGAGTTTAATTCTGAAAAGTCTAGAAATACCTTAGTGAGGAAATCAGGGGGGTGAGCAGGGGGGAAGTAAATATTCATTATAGAAATGTTCTGCCCTTGTAAAGTACCATTAATTATAACAAAGCGACCAAATTTATCTTTCACACAATTCAAGACCTTAAGTGGTAAGTTATTTTTCACCAGAATTGCTACCCCTCTACTTCTGGATGTAAATGATGAGAAAAACACTTGACCAAACCCCCCTTGTTGTAATTTCAGGTGCTCCTTATCATCCAAATGAGTTTCTTGCAACAGGGCAATATCAATATTTTCTTTTTTCAAAAAAGATAGTACCTTCTTCCTCTTAATGGGGTTATGGCTCCCTCCAATGTTCCATGTACATACACGCAGTCCGTTACCTGCCATTGTATCTTGACCATTCAATATCCAGGCTGGATCCCACTGTAAAAGTGGGGTGGTACCTTTTTCCATGTGTTGAACTCTCCTCTATCTCACCGAGCATAAACAAACGATATGAACCCTGAACTCGAACTATACTAAACCCAAAAATTAAACATGTAAAAATCCAAAGGGGGGTTTTCCCACTAGCTAACATGCAGGGGATTTCAACTCTCCAATGTAGACTCTTTTAAGTCTGCATCACCGCTCCATAGCCTCATCCTTTATATGTATGGAAAAGAAAATCAATAGGAGAATATTGAGGCTCTTCCACCTAAAACCAAGCCTGGGCACCAATATGGATTCACACATTTCTCAGCCTGAGCTATAGCGGCTATTACTTTAGCAAGAAAAATAATAAAGATACGAATATTACTGAGCCGGAGTACGTGAGGACTCACGTCACTGTTTCATGATCAGATTCAACCAAAAATAAACAAAGTTATCCAATGCTGCTGAGGTGCAGCTTAAAAGTTATTTACCCGAGAGAGTCAATAAACGCAGCAGCCTCTTCAGGTGTGTAGAGCTTTTTAGGTGATTCGTTGACCATAATCTTCAATGTGGCCGGGTACAACAGTGCGTAGTCCATCTTCATTCTCCTGAGTCGAGCCTTCGCCTCATCAAACGCTTTGCGTCTTCGTACAGCCGCAGTGGAATAATCATTGAAGAATGAGACCTTAGGACTTTTACGTTGACTACCATCAGAGCCGATGTTTCTAGCCGCGTCCATGACGCGCTGCTTGTCGGTGAAGTTGTGGAACTTTATAACCACCGGCCGTGGGCGCTGATTGGGACCGGGTATCGGTGCTTGAGAGCGATGGGCTCTATCCAGCTTCACACGGCCAGCCTTAGTGTCCATTTGTAGGTAGCCAGGGATCCGTTCCTCAAAGAATTTTACTGAACGTGTCCCTTCAGAATTTTCCGGGAGTCCCACAACACGAATATTGCATCTGCGTCCTCGATTATCCAAGTCGTCAATGTGCTCCCCCATTTCGCGCACCTGTTTCTCAAGTGTTTTTATCTTAGCGTCCATAGATGTAGTTGAAGTTTCCACTGCATCAATTCTTCCTTCCGCCTCAACAACACGTTCCACAACCCTCTGTAGTTCAGCTGAATGGCCTGCTATTGCTTCCAAGACCGTTCTTATCTTAGCATCGATCACTTTAGTAATGTTATCAGTCATCTTGTGCCTGTATCCGCAATGGTGCTAGCCTCGCTAACGTTAGCTAGCTCCTCATGCACATCCACAGGGGTGGTGGTTTTGGTCGACTTCTTAGTAGTTCTGTTGGGCATGTTGTCGGAGATTTTTGCGAAAAAGCCGTCAAGACTCATTATATGGTAACTTATTTAGCCAATTCTACCACTTTTTCAAGCTAGGAGATTAATGTAAAAATATAAATTTACGAATGCAACGAGAGCTCGCTGAAACACCGTGTTCTCTCTACGGCGCCATTTTTATCCCCCTTCATGTTTTTATACTTTAACAATGAAGTTCGTTAAGTCGGAAGGTTGTATAATAGAGCTTTGTAAACAAAAAGGAAGTAATGAAGTGATCTATGGGACTTTAATGAGGACCAGCCAACCTTTTGAGACAGGATGCAGTGATGTGTATTATCCTGTTTGCAACAAGGCACAAAAGTAATACAAAGTGTTATGTTTGGAGCAAATCCAATACAACACATTACTGAGTACCACTTTCCATAGTTTCAAGCATTATGGTGGCTGCATCATGTAATAGGTATGCTTGTAAAGGACTAGGGAGTTTTTCAGGATAAAAAAAAATTAACAGAATGGAGCTAAGCACAGGCAAAATACTAGAGGAAAACCTTGTTCAGTCTGCTTTCCACCAGAAACTGGGAGATTAATTCAACTTTCAGCAGGTCAAATCTACACTGGAGTCGCTTACCAAGAAGACAGCAAATGTGTCCGAGTTACAATTTTGATTTAAATCCGCTTGAAAATCGATGGCAATACTTGAAAATGGTTGGTATCAATGATCAAACGCCAATTTGACAGAGCTCGAAGAATAATGGGCAGAAGACAGAAAAACGTACTGCTGTAATAGCTGCCAATGGTGATTTTAACATGTACTCAGAGGTGTGAATAATTATGTAAATGAGATATTCAATCAAAAAATAATAATAATCTAAAAACATGGTTTCACTTTGTCATTATGAGGTGTTGTGTGTAGATGGGATTGTGTGTAATGTGGATTTTTAACATTTTGAAGTCAGGCTGTAACACAACAAAATGTGGAATAAGTCAAGGGATATGAATAATTTCTGAATGCACTGTAACATAAGCAGACAAACAGATTAGGGGCAGAAGACATTAATTGAAATTTGATGCAAATTGGAAAAAGTCCAATGCTTTCACCATTGACTGGAGGCTTTCACGGATATTTTCGATTTTACTGATTTTACTCTTGTAGTGGTACAAATTATGTGATAGCTAAAAAGCAATTAAATCGTGTGTCCCTTGTGACATAACGAGTTCTTAAATTAATAACAGGCGGTGTTCCGTGTGTTCTATTTCTCAGAATTATTTTTCCAAACGGGAGAATGGGGTCATAAAAAGTGGCCTCTGTTCTGGGAATAATTTTGTAAAAAATGTGGGGCGCACATCGTAATTCGGTCATCTTAAATGGTTGTATAAATTCGCCAGTTAACCAGAAGTGTAATCAATGCGCAGAACCTCAAAATGTAAAGCCTAACAAATCGCATTTTGTGACTTTGAAGACACGCAGCTTTGTTGATTGGAGCTGTTTGAAGGTAGGTTGGAGCGCAGTGCCCACCACCAACTCCATGTCGACTTCGTTTAACTAATTGGCATAAATGGCAGGTTCACATTATTAATTAATTCATCTGGCTATCAATTGTCTGATACAGTGAAATAGAGAAATAGAGGGACAAATAGAGAAAACGTAACCAGGCAACTGGATCAATAATAAATCAACATGGAAATCAACTTTAATGCATGGAAAACTATGGGATGGATTCAATCCGTATTACTGTAGATCCGTAATTTCTGATTGAGCCGACATGTGCAGCGTGTACCATGAATGCAGTCTCTGCGACTGCGGGACCATTGCCTTTCACGCTAAAAAGCGGATATTCAGTGCTACGGAATGAATAGAGCCCATACTTTCTTCCAAGGTTTCAGAGCTCTCATGTTGTTGTTTTTTTCAGCCTGTCTACATACCTTTGAAGTGCATTACCGTTGAAATTGTCACCACACCCTTGGACAGTAAATGGTGAGAAAGGTGTCCCTTGATCACCATGATTACATGTATGAATCACGATTGATGTTGTCTTCTGCAACTTATTTAGGTGAGCTGAACTTGTGTAAACTGTGGGCTATTTAGGTGTGACTCAGCCAACAACACTGCAATGTATTTCATTTCCATCATCTCTAGTGAGGAAGGAGTAAGGAGCGGCAATGAAAAGGGGCACAAAGAGTCAGCGACCTCGGTGACATGTGAGAATGAGGAGGACATGGATGAAGGGTTTACAGGGACTCTGCTACCTGCGAGAGATGCTCCTTCGTGGATGTGGGAGGGCTTCTCCATAGATGACTACAACCCAAAACCCCAACCCCAAGGTCCCCAACCAAAGATCATCACACCCAAACTGAAGGAAGATAAGAGATGCCTACCCAAAGTGACCGTGCCGCAGCCTTTCAAGATGACCCTGCGTGAGGAGAGCGAGGGGCAGAAGCAGAGGCAGCTTAGGAAGGCCTGGGAGGAGACTGCCAACAAGCCCACAGCCACGCTGCCTCGATTCAAAGCGAACCCTGTTCCCAAGAGCAACCAGTTGCCCTTGTATGATAAGATCGTAGAGGAGTGTGAGAGGCAGAGAAAGGTTCTCTATGAGAAACGGAGAGATCTCATGCTGGCCATGCAACAGCCCTTTAACTTGGGGTCAAAGGTTGCACATGGTTCTGCCAAGAGGATGGCTGTAGCTGAGGGTGATGGAGATGGAACAGCAGCCAAGGAGGGAGACGAGGGTCCAAAGCCGGAGAGTTCAGTTCCTGTCCGCTCCTATAAGGACATACTGAAAAGATGTGCCCAGCTGGCTACTCGTCATCCCCCTCCAACGGGAGTGGAGAAGAAGCTCACTTTCCAACCCGTTATCAACCGGACTATACCTGACTTTGGGAGGTTGCACCACAGGTTTGAGGACCGTCTCAGGAGTGTCAGACAGGGAATGCATTCCACTGTGCCACAGCCTTTTAGTTTCCAGGTGAACGCTGGAGGGGATCAGACTGTCAGTACGTCTAAGAAAACTCAAAAGCATGGCAAGAAGGACCCATGCCCCGTGGTGAAGTGGGAGCTAGCTAGAATTCTGGCCAGCTCACAAAGACTTACCAAGTCTGCACTGCTACGAGAGGAGGCTGCGAAGTATGTGCAGAGTATACTGAATTTCAGTTCTTAATTTGATGCAAATGTTGTTTTTTTAAACTGTGGCAGGTTTCTATTTAGACTCATGAATACATCTTCTGCTGTTTACAGGAAGAGACTAGTAACGAGAGAGAAGAGACTGAGAGCAGAGCAGCAGAAGTCAGAAGCTGGCTGTAGTCTTCAGAAAGAAGTGGCCAAGTGGCTCAACGCCCAGAAACAGCGCAGTACTGCCAGGGCACAGCGGCAACAACAGAACTTCAGGTATACCTCTTAAGACCATGGAGGGGAGCTCTCAGAATATTACTACTCAGCCCTCCCTTTGTGTAACTTAGGAAGGAGATGAAGGTGCGTAGTGCTGAGTATCAATCTGAGCTGGCAGACATGATGGAGAGAGTGAACAGTAGACCACTGCTGCTCCAGCGCCACTGGCAGGTCAGAGTTTAGCATAGAGTTGCAACTCAGCTGATATCCCTCCTTTACCAGTACACACTATTCAGCCACAGTGAAGTACTTCTAAGGTCGGGTGCCTACAACCATAGCAGCGGGAAGTAGCCCCCTGAAAAATCATCATAATAAAATATATATTAATAAAAAAATAACATCTTCACAAAAGAAACGCACTAGGCCTTTACTAGTCCTGTATTAGCTGACCGATATAGCCGTCTGTAGCGCAGGCAAGCATCCCCCCAAAACTACTTCTCGCGGCTATGCCTCCCTCCACAAAGAGAGGGCCTGATCTCCAGAAGTGGGGATAACATCATAGGGTAATTGTGTTGTGTCCTGTCCAAAGACCCGGAGAGAGGCAGACAAGCGTTTCTCCCTGATCCTGGAGCGGGCTGGGCTGGACGAAGCTCTGCTGTGGAGCAAGGCTATGCTCCAGGAACAGGGCCAGCGTTTACAGCTGGAGGCCACAGAGGAAGCCTAGGAGGGCACTGATACTGATCTCCATGAGGAGCTTGCAGACTCCTCTGAGGGACGAACCCTGACAAAGACATGTTTTTACTAGTGTATTAAATTACAAGTGTTTGATCACATTCAAATTGTATGTTGCAACTCTCTACCATCTTATATCAGTGCATTCTTTGAGAAGTCACACTGTTGATATGCAACTAAGATATGCAACTGTTCAGGGAAGTCAGGAACCAATACACACAGTCAGTCAGGAAAGCAAAGGCTAGCTTTTTCAAACAGAAATTTGCATCCTGTAGCTCTATATCCAAAAAGTTTTGGGACACTGTAAAGTCCATGGAGAATAAGAGCACCTCCTCCCAGCTGCCCACTGCACTGAGGCTAGGTAACACGGTCACCACCGATAAATCCATGATAATCAAACATTTCAGTTAGCATTTCTCTATGGCTGGCCATGCTTTCCTCCTGGCTACCACAACCCCGGCCAACAGCTCCGCACACCTCGCAGCTACTTGCCAGAGCATCCCCAGCTTCTCCTTCACCCAAATCCAGATAGCAGATGTTCTGAAAGAGCTGCAAAACCTGGACCCATACAAATCAGCTGGGCTAGACAATCTGGACCTCTCTTTCTAAAACTATCCTCCTCCATTGTTGCAACCCCTATTACCAGTCTGTTCAACCTCTCTTTCGTATCATCCGAGATCCCTAAAGATTGGAAAGCTGCCGCGGTCATCCCCCCCAACTACTTCGCAGACAGAGTTCAGTGTGTCAAATCGGAGGGCCTGTTCACCGGACCTCAGGCAGTCTCTATGGGGGTACCACAGAGTTCAATTCTCAGGCCGAATCTTTTCTCTGTATATATCAACGATGTCGCTCTTGCTGCGGGTGATTCCCTGATCCACCTCTACGCAGACAACACCATTCTTTATACATCTGTCCCTTCTTTGGACACTGTGTTAACTAACCTCCAAACGAGCTTCAATGCCATACAACACTCCTTCCATGGCCTCCAACTGCTCTTAATCGCAGCAAAAGGTGGCGCTACAAAGTATTAACTTAAGGGGGCTGAATAATTTTGCAATTTTTCAGTTTTTGATTTGTTAAAAAAGTTTGAAATATCCAATAAATGTCGTTCCACTTCATGATTGTGTCCCACTTGTTGTTGATTCTTCACAAAAAAATACAGTTTTATATCTTTATGTTTGAAGCCTGAAATGTGGCAAAAGGTCGCAAAGTTCAAGGGGACAGAATACTTTCGCAAGGCACTGTATATCTTACTGATCATCCCCAAAGCCAACACCTCCTTGGCCGCCTTTCCTTCCAGTTCTCTGCTGCCAGTGACTGGAACGAATTGCAAAAATCGCTGATGCTGGAGACATATTTCCCTCACTAACTTTACACATCAGCTGTCTGAGCAGCTAACCGATCGCTGCAGCTGTACATAGTCCATCTGTAAATAGCCCACCCAATCTACCTACCTCATCCCCATATTGTTTATATTTACTTTTCTGCTCATTTGCACACCAGTATCACTACTTGCACATCATCATCTGCTCATCTATCACTCCAGTGTTAATCTGCTAAATTGTAATTACTTCGCTACTATGGCCTATTTATTGCCTTACCTCCTCACGCCATTTGCACACTGTATATACTTTCTTCTTTTTCTATTGTGTTATTTACTGTATGCTTGTTTATTCCATGTGTAACTGTGTTGTTGTTTGTGTTGCACTGCTTTGCTTTATCTTGGCCAGGTCGCAGTTGTAAATGAGAACTTGTTCTCAACTAGCTTACCTGGTTAAATAAAGGTGAAATATATATATTTTTAAAATAAATTCACTGTCCTCTCTTCCTCTGTAAGGACAAGAATGTAATGGCTTCTAGGACAAGAGCTAATGGGGTTTGATAATAGCTACTATAATTGTACCCCCAGCTGCTTGCATTAGCTAACAGACATGGTAGAGAGATAGAGGTAGAAGCTTCTTTGTCTTTCTGGAAAAGTTTTTAATTTGTCTCCATGAAAGCTGAATTATTGTTTATAAATGCAGTCAAATAAAATAAAATAAAATAGTAAAAAAATTGTAAAAAATCACAATACAGTATAAAAACAATATAAAAACTGTAAAAAAAAGAAATACAATGGTAAAATACTTACAATCTTAAATAACTCCAAAATAGAACAAGGTATCTATCAAAATTTCTACACCAGTGACTGGGACACCACTGACAGTATCCCACCTTGCATAGTTAGATTGACTTCCACATGTTTTAGGGCAATGTAGGTCAGTGTGCAATAATTTTTCTTTGTTTTAAATATACATACAGTACCAGTCAAAAGTTTGGACACACCTACTCAAGGGTTTTTCTTTATTTTTGTACTATTTTCTACATTGTAGAATAATAGTGAAGACATCACAACTATGAAATAACACATATGGAATCATGTAGTCACCAAAAAAGTGTTAAACAAATCAAAAACATATTTAATATGTTACATTCTTCAAAGTAGCCACCCTTTGCCTTGATGACAATGTTGCACACTCTTGGCATTCTCTTAACCAGCTTCATGAGGAATGCTTTTTCAACAGTCTTGAAGGAGTTCCCACATATACTGAGCACTTGTTGGGTGCTTTTCCTTCACTCTGTGGTTCCAACTCATCCCAAAGCATCTCAACTGGGTTGAGGTCGGGTGATTGTGGAGGCCAGGTCTGATGCAGCACTTTAATTCCTATATGTTCATCAACCAATTCAACTGTAACAAAGCAAAACACTTTGTCCGTTTCTAAGAATTTGTAAGGTTCTTATTTGCATGAAACAGGCAAAGATCAGTCTCAACAGACAACAGACCACTCTGTATAACTCTACGCCAAATGTACACATTATTTGGTCATTATTGATAAAAAATCCTTCAACAGCACTCCATCACTCTCCTTGGTCAAATAGCCCCAACACAGCTTGGAGGTGTGTTTTGGGTCATTGTCCTGCTGAAAAACAACTGATAGTCCCACTAAGCGCAAACCAGAGGGGATGGCGTATTGCTACAGAATGCTGTGTTAGCCATGCTGGTTAAGTGTGCCTTGAATTCTAAATAAATCACAGACAGTGTCACCAGCAAAGCACCCCAACAACATCACACTTCCTCCTCCATGCTTCACGGTGGGAATCACACATGCAGAGATCATCCGTTCACCTACTCTGCATCTTACAAAGACACGGCGGTTGGAACCAAGAATCTCAAATTTGGACTCGTCAAAGGACAGATTTCCACCGGTCTAAGGTCCATTGCTTGTGTTTCTTGGCCTAAGCAAGTATTTTCTTATTATTGGTATCCTTTAGTAGTGGTTTCTTCACGCAGTCTCCTCTGAACAGTTGATGTTGAGATGTGTCTGTTACTTAAACTCTGTGAATCATTTATTTGGGCTGCAATCTGAGGTGCAGTTAACTCTAATGACTTTTTCCTCTGCAGCAGAGGTAACTCTGGGTCTTCCTTTCCTGTGGCGGTCCTCGTGAGAGCCAGTGTCATCATGGCTTTTGATGGTATTTTTTATTTATTTAACCTTTATTTAACCAGGAGATTAAAATATATTTTTCAAGAGCGCCCTGGCCAAGATAGGCAGCACCAAGTCATTACAAAAAAAATTACAGACAGACAACATGAAAAACTACAAGTAATCTAGTAAAAACCATTGAATTCACAAGAGTATAAAACAGCGACTGCAGTTGAAGAAACTCAAAGTTCATGAAATTTTCCGGATTGACTGACCTTCATGTCTTAAAGTAATGATGGGCTGTCATTTCTCTTTGCTTATTTGAGCTGTTCTTGCCATAATATGGATTTGATTTTTTACCAAATAGGGCTGGCTATCATCTGTATACCACCCCTACCTTGTCACAACACAACTGATTGGCTCAAACGCAATTAAGGAAATAAATTACACAAATTAACTTTTAACATGGCACAACTGTTAATTGAAATGCATTCCAGGTGACTACCTCATGAAGCCGGTTGAGAGAATGCTAAGAGTGTCCATAGCTGTCATCATGGCAAAGGGTGGCTACTTTGAGGAATCTCAAATATAAAATAAATGTTTTGGTTACTACATCATTCCATATGTGTTATTCACAGTTTGTCTTCACTATTATTCTACACTGTAGAAAATAGTCAAAATAAAGAAAAACCTTGGAATGAACAGGTTTGTCCAAACTTTTGACTGGTATTGTACGTTTGCTTTGGCATTAATGAATATGTGTATAACCCATTTCTATTCAGCGAGTAACACATAAATACACTCTTAGAAAAAAATAGTTCCAAAAGGGTTATTTGGCTGTCCCCATAGGAGAACCCTTTTCGGCTCCAGGTAGAACCCTTTTCTTTTCAGCGAGGGTTCTACATGGAACCCAAAAGGGTTCTGCCTGGAATCAAAAAGGCTTCTTCAAAGGGTTCTCCTATGGGGACAGATGAATAACCCTTTTAGGTTCAGGATAGCAGTCTCTTTGTATTAGAGTGTCACAAGACTTACTTTGGTTAGAGCGGTACAGTGGGGCAAAAAAGTATTTAGTCAGCCACCAATTGTGCAAGTTATCCCACTTAAAAAGATGAGAGAGGCCTGTAATTTTCATCATAGGTATACTTCAACTATGACAGACAAAATTATAAGAAAAAAAATCCAGAAAATCACATTGTCGGATTTTTAATGAATTTATTTGCAAATTATGGTGGAAAATAAGTATTTGGTCAATAACAAAAGTTTATCTCAATACTTTGTTATATACCCTTTGTTGGCAATGACAGAGGTCAAACGTTTTCTGTAAGTCTTCACGAGGTTTTCACACACTGTTGCTGGTATTTTGGCCCATTCCTCCATGCAGATCTCCTCTAGAGCAGTGATGTTTTGGGGCTGTTGCTGGGCAACACGGACTTTCAACTCCCTTCAAAGATTTTCTATGGGGTTGAGATCTGGAGACTAGCTAGGCCACTCCAGGACCTTGAAATGCTTCTTATGAAGCCACTCCTTCGTTGCCCGAGCGGTGTGTTTGAGATCATTGTCATGCTGAAAGACCCAGCCATGTTTCATCTTCAATGCCCTTGCTGATGGAAGGAGGTTTTCACTCAAAATCTCACGATACATGGCCCCATTCATTCTTTCCTTTACACGGATCAGTCGTCCTGGTCCCGTTGCAGAAAAACAGCCCCAAAGCATGATGTTTCCACTCCCATGCTTCACAGTAGGTATGGTGTTCTTTGGATGCAACTCAGCATTCTTTGTCCTCCAAACACGACAAGTTGAGTTTTTACCAAAAAGTTATATTTTGGTTTCATCTGACCATATGACATTCTCCCAATCTTCTTCTGGATCATCCAAATGCTCTCTAGCAAACTTCAGACGGGCCTGGACATGTACTGGCTTAAGCAGGGGGACACGTCTGGCACTGCAGGATTTAAGTCCCTGGCGGCGTAGTGTGTTACTGATGGTAGGCTTTGTTACTTTGGTCCCAGCTCTCTGCAGGTCATTCACTAGGTGGTTCTGGGATTTTTGCTCACTGTTCTTGTGATCATTTTAACCCCACGGGGTGAGATCTTGCGTGGAGCCCCAGATTGAGGGAGATTATCAGTGGTCTTGTATGTCTTCCATTTCCTAATAATTGCTCCTACAGTTGATTTCTTCAAACCAAGCTGTTTACCTATTGTAGATTCAGTCTTCCCAGCCTGGTGCAGGTCTACAATTTTGTTTCTGGTGTCCTTTGACAGCTCTTTGGTCTTGGCCATAGTGGAGTTTGGAGTGTGACTCTTTGAGGTTGTGTCTTTTATACTGATAACAAGTTCAAACAGGTGCCATTAATACAGGTAACGAGTGGAGGACAGAGGAGCCTCTTAAAGAAGAAGTTACAGGTCTGTGAGAGCCAGACATCTTGCTTGTTTGTAGGTGACCAAATACTTATTTTCCACCATAATTTGCAAATAAATTCATAAAAAATCCGACAATGTGATTTTCTGGATTTTCTCTCTCTCATTTTGTCTGTCATAGTTGAAGTGTACCTATGATGAAAATTACAGGCCTCTCTCATCTTTTTAAGTGGGAGAACTTGCACAATTGGTGGCTGACTAAATACTTTTTTGCCCCACTGTATGTAGAAGGTAGTGTTCCCTAAAGCAGGTTCCTCAGCAGGAAGGAGAGGGCTGCCCCTAGAGACAGACCCAGAGCCAGGAAGAAGGTCATCAAGGCACCTGCTGTCTCACAGTCTTTAGACCTCACCAGCCTGGGAAAGAGAACAGGGATCAGGTGGACAGCTCCAGATACTGGGGAACACGTTGCAAACTGCACCGATTGTTACTGCAGTGTAATAACATGTTGCATTAAACAAAACAAAAAAACGGTTAATGGAACAACCTGACAAAAGTGTTGAATAGATTCCGGGAAGATATCAACTGTGTGACTCACTGAGGTGCGTAGGACATGCAGAGACAGATTAAGTATCCATTGGACAGGGCGAATAATGTCATGATGGCAACGAAGGCAATGTCGTGGGAGAACAGGACTGGCAGGTACTGACGGTTGTCAGTCTTACACAGCATGATGAGAGGGATGAAGACCACGCGGGACACCACGAGCACAGGGAACAGACGGCTTCTCTTTGAGGGCTGTGGGACAGATAAAGACAGAGAGACCCTATTAGGCAGAGAAACATACTCTGAGGCATTGGAGCAGCAATTGAATGCAGTTATTGGTAGTAAAGACAGACAGACAGAGGGCAGAAATGTCAGACTCACCCACTGAACCATAGAGGTGACACTGCGGCCAATCAGGTCCATGACGTTAAAGACGATGAAGCAGCAGACGCAGAGAAAGTATCGGTCTGAAACATACAGATGTAAGGCAGATGTCCAACCCCAACTGGACATTATAGTGCTAGGCAATTATGTGTTGTTCTCCCAACTGTTTGCTCACCCCACTCCTTGTTTCCATACACACTCTTCACTTTTACTGTGACAGCGGGGAAAACCGACAGTGTGACAGCCAGCACACATGTCACACAGAGGGCCATCACCCAAACCTGTACAACAGTAACAAAGTGTGAGAGAAATGTTTGAGAAAATGTTGATTTGAATGGAGATTGGAATGACAGTGGGATCCGGAACACGGCACCTTTTTGAAGACTGCAAGGACAGATGACCTGGTGTGACTGTCAGTCTGTTGCGTCGTGAACAGGGCTTCTTTGGTCCCACTGGCCTCAAAATCACCATTTGTTATTATGGGTTCATTGTTGTAGCCATTCAGGTCACCATTGGCCAAAGCTTCTTTTTCTTTGTCTTTGAAAAGAATCGAACAAATCGTCAGGCAACTGCACTGATTTGACCGTGATAAAGACAGTGACAACCGGTTCAAGAATTATATCGTTTTTGAAGACATATCTGAAAACAAACAAACATATTAAGGAAAGTCACTGCACATAAATGAATGAACTATTAGTAATAATAGCTCTTCTATATGGTATAATGTATTTGTTATTAGTTAAGGATGGAATATAATGTTCCATAGACCTACCTGCACTTTCGAGAGGCTCGTTTGGGGTCGCCAGTTGGCCATGGTGACTTTGACTTTTCTCAAAGTAGAACCGGGCAAACTCCTAGAGTCCAACACAAAATCTTATGAGTACATTCCTCTGTAATGTCCAATGCAACAGTAGTAGAACTGACTCTTTCTCTCTTGTCATGGTCGGTGTAGCCACTCACCAGGTGTGGCAGTAGTAAGTAGCTGAGCAAAGTGAGCAGAGTCGCCACACAGGGGGTGATGAAGTATCCAAGAGCGGCACTGGCCTTGTCCGTTTTACCTACACGGAGAGAAAGAGAAACTCAGTACTAAATAGAATTAAAAGACACGTTCACGTGAAAACAGAGTCAAATCTATCCTGGAAGGCGGAGCTGAGATGTTTTCCCTACCAAACAGGATGTGGTGAACAGTTATTCAGTTGAGTGAAGCTGAAGCATAACACACACGTTTACCACAGTTTGAGCCTGCTCTTCCAGTTATGATAATGCCAGATTGTGTTCTGTAGGGTGTGTCTTAAGCCTGTTCACAGTCAGCCTCAAACAACTGTGCCCATGCCCCTATAAGCTTACTGTTTGAAAACCCAGTGCCTTACTTGCAAACAGAGGTACGGCATTTTGCATAACATTGTGAGCAAATGCCATTAGCCAAGGACCTGATTTAGTGAGCCTGTTACTATATTAAGGAGGAGGAGGTCATGTTGATTTAGTGTGCTTGGGTGTGTCATTGTGTTCGTTGTTAGTGTGTGTCGTGAGGTGATATGGCGTGCGTAGGGAAGTCTAGTACTCACTGAGGATAGAGAGCAGACTGGCCAGGGCAGCGAAGATCCCTGCCAGTCCCTGACCACTCATGAACAACGTGCTGTACTTCGGGGGGAGCATTCCTACCAGCCCAAACAGACTGCCCTGGAGCACAGCTCCAAAAGCTAGAGAACGGAAGGAAGAGAGGATGTGTGAGTATTTCCACATAAAATCTGATTGGAACACATTTTCATCAGACAAATAGTCAAAACAATGATACTACTACTTCTGATTCTGAACGATATAATATGTGATCCAGAGACACATGAGGGGAGGCGGGAACCAACTCACAGTTGATGAACCAGATAGTTGCCATGGTAACAGAGAAGAAGCTGTCGGGCTGCATGGGCACCTTGACCATAATGGCCGTGAGGAGGAAGAGGCAGAGGATGGAGACCAGACTGACAGCAATCCGGACCTTCTCTCTGATACTAACGCCACACAGGAAAAAGAAGGTTGGGTTTGACCACGACACTAAACTAGACCATACCATCCATTCAAAAAGAGACAGGTGTGGAATCAAAAGTAAGACACATTAGAACCATGTGGTATGTTGCTCACCGCTGATACAGGAAAGAGTTGGCCAGGGTGAAGAGGAGCAGGGGAAGCTGGGCTAGAAGTGTCATAAAGCTGGCAAACTCGTAGTCTTTAGTCACTGGGGTCGTTCCATTAGTAACTGGGGTCGTTCCATTAGCAACTGGGGTCGTTCCGTAACTTGACGGGGTCCCTTTGAGGCGGTCATCGAAATACTTCAGCAGAAAAGAATGGGAGAACAGAGGTGACATTAGCTGAAGCCCCCTACTCATATCATACAGCAAACTAATATTAGACCGTATGTTTGCCTGAAAGTGTAATATTCAGTGAACATTTTTATTGTTTGTGGTACCTAAATGTGTGTGTGTGTGAGTGTCTGGTTGTGATGAGGTAGAGGAGCTGTGTGGTACCTCAGTGGCGGTGATGAAGAAGTTCCATGGCAGCAGTGTCCCCAGTCCCAGGATAAAGATGATGACGGCCACAGCACAGCCTCTGTTAGGGGAGGGAAGACATCACTCACATCTCACATAGCAACCACTCCTACATCCGCAGGTAGCACTGCGTTTTAAGGTAGGTTACTGTTTCCACTGGTATTTACTTTGTATTTCATAGGAATGTATGTAGTAAGAATGGGTATTTTATGGTTTACTTACACAATTGGTAATTACCTGGTACTAAATGGTGCCTAGTGATGCTTAATGTATCCCAAAGAAACAAGTCATTTCTAGTTTTTTACTGTGTAATTACTGATATATCATGTAATTTCTTATCTGATTCCCATGGACCAGTGCTCAGGTGAACGATATGGTATGTCACACCCTGATCTGTTTCGCCCATCTTTGTGCATGTCTCCACCCCCCTCCAGGTGTCGCCCATCTTCCGCATTATCCCCAGTGCATTTATACCTGTGTTCTCTGTTTGTCTGTTGCCAGTTCCTCTTGTCTCGTCAAGTCCACCAGCCCTAGTCTGTTTTCTAGCCCTCCCGGTTCCGAACTTTTCTGCCTGTCCTGACCTTTTCTGCCTGCCTGTCCTCGACCTGTCGATTGCTTGACCCTTGTATTTTAATAAATATCAGAGACTCGAACCATCTGCATCTGGATCTCGCCCTGTGTCGTTATATGGTAACTAAATGAAGAAGCATGTGAAAGCTGCTCCCTACACGTTTTTGTCTCAGATGATTCAACCAATGAAAAGTGAGTAAACTCACCGGTCCACAGGGGCATTCTTCTGGGTAGTCATCCTGATACTCTTGAGTCTGTACACAAACATGGGACAGAGGATAGCTTCAGAACGTGTCACTCTTTTGTGTTGAAAAATAACCACAGCAAATCCCCCTGATTTGATTCTAATCAGTCATCTTTGACAAGAAATAACATAATATTTTTGCTCTTGGTGATTTCATAATGTTCTAAAAAGTCTACAACTTAAAAGGAGTTAACCATATCCAGTCCCCTCCCACCATCATTTCTACAACATAATTTCCTTGTCTTCTGCCATGTTCCGGTATCTCGGGTTAGACAAGGCTACTTTCTGAATGAACCATGTGGTAAAAAAAGAAAAGCTTTCCACGTGGCTTCTGAAACGAAGTATTCAATGGCAAACTTTGAGATGAAATTAGTATTATTATACAGGATGTTAGACCTATACAACATCTCAAAATGAACGGTTTTATTACTGACATGGAGAAAAACGTGTTCCATTACTTCGGCTAATACCGGTGTATTATACTATTGGCATTAACTTCAGGCCTATACATCCTTAATAATTATAACGCTCTAGATCTAAATCAGAAATGAGATCCTTCCCGGTGGACTATAACATCTTGGGGTAGCCAACACCTGTCGACACACACTCACCACCTACCTGCCTTATGCTTCAAATAGAAAATGTAGTTGATACATCGAATTATATTGAATTAAATCCTTGGTGTCGACACATCGGGTGGTTCCTCGTAGATCACCACGTTGAGGATATGACTCATACACGAACAACAAAGTAACAACAGTAGCTCTACGCACAGGCTGGCACGCTGCGCATGTCACTCTTTTATGTACAAACCAATTGAATGGATGTTTGGCTTGTGTGCATTGTTTTTTTGCTTGCTATTCATTTGATTTATTCCAACAGTTAAAACATGCAACACATTCAACAACACAGTATCTTATTCAAAACTCAAGCAACAGGGCAGTAGTAGCTGAGTGAAGACATAAACTAGTCGGTCAGAGAAGAAGTGCCCCCGATGCGGCACTATTAAATTGGACAAATAAAGCACAATTCTTCTTAATTTCTGGATCACAATTTTTTTTCTCAGCGAATAAAAAAGTTGCCTATAGTTGGGCGCCTCAAGGCTATTTGAGCTGTTCTTCACGGTGCATAGGTTATATCACCATGCAAAAAACACAGCCAAATGAAAAGAAATGCCAACAAAATAATAGAAGCAACGTATGTTAAACATTAAACTCACCAGTTAGAGTCGAATTGTTTAGTAGCTGGTATCGTCCTTGCTATGCTGACAAAACGCGCTCAATGAAGTGAACGCTTTTCAAAATTTAGCGCGAAGTGTTCCCTGTCCCTGTACATGGAGCGCCAATTTTGAGAGCGCCTATTGGCTGTGCAGTTTGTTCAGGGTTCAGGGGTGGAATTGTACCCAATTGTCATACTTGAGTAAAAGTAAAGATACCTTAATAGGAAATGACTAAAGTAGAAGTGAAAGTAACTCAGTAAAGTACTACTTGAGTAAAAGTCTAAAATGATTTGGATTTAAATATACTTAAGTATCAAAAGTAAATGTAATTGCTAAAATATACAAAATAAAAAGTAAGAGTATAAATAATTTCAAATTTATTTCAAATTCCTTATATTAAGCAAACCAGAGGGCACCATTTTCTTGTTTGTTAAATGTATTGATAGCCAGATACCTGCCAAAAGGTTGAACGTACATATCGTTAGGATTGTAAGAAAGTCCATAAGTAAAATGTTAGGATCAGAAAAGCCATGCGTGAAACATGGCTGTCAGCAGAGCCTTGTCTGGCAGCGAAAGTTTCTACTGACTACTGTTGAGATGTACAAACTATGGCATAAAGGAACGACGAGCGGATAAGAAGCAATCTGTAATTAATGAGCGAGCTAGTCAACATAACTATTTGTTCAGCACTTTGTAATGTACAGCAATAGAATTCAGAACATGGGGTGTTCTTACAGTATTCTCCCTGTACACCAAGTCAGAACCGTAGGATAAATAAAGGAGGCATATACGCACACAGGCAATGAAAGCTCTTACAAAATGTGATGATCGTATTTCTATAAAACAGGCTATAGGCTACATTTCCATCACCAAGTCAGGACAGTAGGCTAAGTTATGAGGGGGAAAGGGACCAAATTATTAGGGTGAGGCACATATATGGATCCAGATACCTGCCAAAAGGTTGAACGTACGTATTGTTAGGATCGTAAGAAAATCCATATGCAAATTGTTAGGATCGTAAGAAAAGCCATCTGTGAAACATGAAACGTAAATGTGAAATTTAAACTGTGAACATACAAACATGTTACGATTACTGACCATCATTTCAGGCTTGAACAAATCTTGTGTTACATTTCTGACATACAATAATACCTTTCAGAGTTTTGGCAGTTTCATCTCAGCAACAAAAAAAACGGACACCAAACGGCCTGTGAGGAGTGCTACGAGAACAAGCATAACACAGTATAAAAAACAGAAGTCAGTCAAACTGGAAAGTTTTCACGTTTTCAAGTTAAACATCTCCATTCTCTATTACTCAGTTGCGTTGACATCATATTTAGGTAGCTAATGTAATGGATTTGTTTTCCAGTGCAAGTTTAGATAGCACTAGCTGTATTATGCCTACAACAGTGAAGTTTCAGTCCGCTAAGTGTATCTACAGCATGGCCATATGGGTGACATGGACATCCCCATGCATGAACCTTTCAAAATATGACACATTCAATATTGCACCCTCCCATTATCTGGGCTCTGTCTGCAATCATAACCAGTAGTATATACCAGGAATAATGAATCATAACCAGTAGTATATACCAGGAATAATGAATCATAACCAGTAGTATATACCAGGAATAATGAATCATAACCAGTAGTATATACCAGGAATAATGAAACATAGACTAATAATAGATGTCTGGTTAATCTTTGAATTATTTATCACCACGGGAGTCTTTGCCACTAAAAATATTGATTTATTTATTTCATCACTCAAAATCTTACCAAAGCATATTCTGTAGGAGGGCTTAATATGAATTGAACATGTTTTGACATGATTCATATGAATCGGGTCATGAACATATGGACTTTGAAATTAACAAGGGAGAGGTTAAACAGAGGCTACGTCTGGCATAAGCGTATTCCCACACTTTACAATAACTCTGCGGCAATTGTCTTAGGTAATATTCACATAGGTTATTCCCTCCATCACGACACTGCTGCCCAGTTGAAGAGCTTGTGATCTCCATGCAGCACCACAGCACCATGTGCCTTCGGAAAAGCGCCCCTCAGCTTCAGAAGATGCCCTTCTGGAGGCCTGCAGTCATAAAGCCATTATACTCTAATGTAGGACTATTTCCCTACAAGTCAAATAAAGTGCAGAGCATGCATGATGCACGCAACTCATCATTCCAGCATATTTGATCATTTAATTCATCCTTCACTCAGTCAGTATGTCATCCATTCAGTCATTTGTCTGAGTTGCAGTAACAACTAAATCAAAGAGAATATAGAACAGTTCATTTGTTTATTTATGTCTGTATTCAAATGAATTTAAATTTTCCAAAGTGTTATAGCCTGTCACTTTAATAACTCAATGTTAAATGTAGGCCTATCTTAACAAAAAGCAGGCCAACTTGTAGGGATTGCAATTTAGACTATCATTTTTGGCACTGGTGTCTTGCAGGATATTTTTTTTCAGTTTTCGCCAAGAATTAATCAATATTTTATTTTGTCTCATTTATTGATATGGATTTAGCCTCTGCGTGATGGGGTTGTTCAACGCAAATGGCTATAACAAGCCTACATTACGAGTGGAATTCACTAATACAACAGTCAAAATGCCTAATTTAAGGCCTAATTTAAGGCCTCCCAAATACTGGAAAAAGTGTGATTCATTAGGTTACATGATTACCACAATAGCAACACCTGGATTTAAAAATAAATTATGCAATTATATTTTTGTACATTTACAAATCTAATTTAACGTTTACATTTATTGCATGGCTTTTCTTAAGATCCTAACAATTTAAGAATGGATTTTCTTACGATAGGTTTGTTCAACCTTTTGGCAGCTATCTCGCTCCATACATTTTCTCCGACGCACACTTGCAGTTTACTGTTGCCTGGGCTGTGGCTGTCTTAAATGTCTACTTCGAGCCACAGGTGAACACAGCGTTTGCGAGACAGACATGTTATCAACTGACACAGAAAACTGGTGAGAAAGTGCAGCAATTTGTTACTCGTTGTCTTTGACAAGTGGCCAAAGACAGTGACATTGCTGGAGGTAAAGACAATCAGATTAGAGATGCCATACTGAGCAAGTGTACGGAATATGTGCGCTGAAATTTATTAGAGGAGGGCCCTGGACTAACATTGGCACGGTCACGAGCTAGCTGCACAATGTGAAAGTACTGAAGTGCACGTCCACAACGATAGCACGCCTTCTCTGATTGGTCTTTTCCTTCTGCATTCTGTCTCTGTCCCTTTTTGTGATATTTCCCCTCCTTTTTGAAAACCCGTACTCACACACATGGTGGATATTTGCACTTCATTCCTTTCACATTGTGTGGCTAGTTCATGACCGCGCTAATGTAAACCCAGTGGTCAGGGCACTTTGTTTCGAGACATTGTGATGTCGTTGCGTGATAACGTAAAATTGCGTAATTACGTAGAATACACAATAACGTTACTCAAATTGACTGTCCATCTCGGCCAAAAATATGTTTGACATTTGTTCAGGTACAGACTCACACTATTTTCTGTACTTCTGGCTGTACGATTTTGATTGAGACATGTTGATTGATGTTGTAAGTTCTGTTCAAGATCAAACATTCGTGACCAACTATATTCATTGGGTTTGGCTCGTCGAACGCATACTACTGCTGCTGCAGTCAGCCAACAATGATTTGCAATTTGCTGAAATTACCGCTGGCCTGCTGCGGACGTCACTCACAACGCACTTTTGCAGCCAGGCACGTGTGTTGTGACTGAGTGTGTGACAGAGAAAATCGTTTTTGTGCCATTTAGAGGTCAAATGCATGCATTTTAGTGTTTGAGTCACTTTTCAAAAGTTGCTAAAAGTTTCAAATACATTTTTAAAGTAGCTATATTTGTTGCTAGGTGCTGTTTGAAAAAAAAGTTGCTAAATCTAGCAACAAAAAGTGTTGGCAACTAATTTTCCGGGGAAGTTTGCTAGAGGCAGGTCGATTTGTTGCTAAAAGTTGCTAAATTACGTTATGTCATTGCGTGACGACGACATTACGTAATAATGTAAAACTCCTTACGTATGATACACAATAACGTTACTCAAATTGACTGGCCATCTCGGGGAAAAATATGATTTGATATTTGTTAGTTTAGATTTGTTTGTTTATTATCATATATTTTTATTTGTAAAAGTATTATAAACACAACACATTTTATATGATCACATTTTTATTTGTAAACACAACCCATTGAATTATTGAACAATTACACATTATTGAACAATTACATTTTATTTATTTTCTTTTTAACTAGTAAACCTACACATTTTGAACAATTATATTTTTAAGCAGTGTATTGGTAGTTAGTTAACATGCTACCTAACTGATCAACAATTATAGGTACAGGCTAATAACAAGGTGTATATGCTATCTTATTGAACAAGCAACTTAACTCAAATAATGATGTATGCCCTAGGCATCTCTCTCTAGCTCTCTCCAGGTTGTTGTGCTGCTTGGCTGGCTAGCTGCTCAATGGTTTCCTCCAGATATTGCCACCATTTTCGCACACACTGCCACCATCAGCTGTGTGTCTCCGCCAGTTCCAGAAAGTCCACTCCTTGCATACGTGCTGTTTTGGGTCAGGGCTAATTAGGGAGGCCACCGCTCCACAGGGCATTTCGATGCGGGAGGATCACAAGAAGAAAATCCGTTTTTTCCTTATTGATTCTCCTGCGTTTCCCGTGGTGCTGGGCATACCCTGGTTGGCCTGTCATGACCCCACTATTTCGTGGCAACAGAGGGCTCTCACGGTGTGGTCACGAGAGTGCTCGAGGATATGCTTAGGGGTTTCCGTTGGTGCGACTATGGTGGAAAGTCCAGACCAGGTCTCCCCTGTGCGCATCCCCTCTGAATATGCCCATTTGGCTCTCTCAATCACCACCCCATCGACGGGGGGGCTTGTGCGATAAATCTCCTGGAAGACGCAGCACTTCCCAGGAGTCACGTGTATCCCCTGTCACAGGAGGAGACGGAGGCTATGGAAACATATGTCTCCGAATCCCTGAGGCAGGGGTAAATTCAGCCCTCCGCTTCACCTGCCTCCTCAAGTTTATTTTTTGTGAACAAGAAGGATGGAGGTCTGCGCCCGTGTATTGACTAACGAGGTATCAACCAGATCACTGTTAGGTACAGTTACCCGCTACCTCTCATAGCCAGTGCGATTGAGTCAATGCACGGGGCGCACTTCTTCACCAAATTGGATCTTAGGAGCGCTTACGTGCGTATCTGGGAGGGAGACTAGTGGAAGACAGCTTTCAGTACCACCTCAGGGCACTATGGGTATCTCGTCATGCCGTACGGTTTGATGAATGCTCCATCAGTCTTCCAGGCCTTTGTAGACAAGATTTTCAGGGACCTGCACGGGCAGGGTGTAGTGGTGTATATTGATGACATCCTGATATACTCCGCTACACGCAGCGAGCATGTGTCCCTGGTGCGCAGGGTGTTTGGTCGACTGATGGAGCATGACCTGTACGTCAAGGCGGGGACCGGTGAGTTTGCAATGGTCAGCTGAGGCGGACAGGGCTTTTGCTCAGCTGAGGGCTCTGTTTACCTTGGCTCCCGTGCTGGCTCATCCGGACCCCTCTTTGGCGTTCATAGTGGAGGTGGACGCATCCGAGGCTGGGATAGGAGCCGAGCTCTGGCCATGCCACCAAAGCTCCGCCCCTGTGCCTTATTTTCGAAGAAGCTCAGCCCGGCAGTGCGAAACTATGACGTGGGGGACCGGGAGTTGTTGGCTGTCGTCAAGGCCTTGAAGGCGTGGAGATATTGGCTCGAGGGTGCTAAACACTCTTTTCTCATCTTGACTGACCACCGCAATCTGGAGTACATCTGGGCAGCGAGAAGACTGAATCCTCGCCAGGCAAGGTGGGCCATGTTTTGTTTTTTTACCCGTTTTGTTTTCACCCTATCCTACAGACCAGGTTCCCAGAACAAGAAGGCAGACGCACTGTCCTGGATGTATGACACAGAGGAGCGGGAGCTGGACGCGGACATCAAGAGGGCATTACATACAGAGCCCACTCCCCTCCACTGTCCAGCTGGGCTGCTGTCTGCTGTCCGCAACCGTTTGATCTATTGGGCCCACACGTCACCCTCCTCTGGTCATCCGGGCATCGGTCGGACAGTGCGCTGTCTTAGTGGGAAGTACTGGTGGTCCACTTTGGCTAAGGACATGAGGGTTTATGTCTCCTCCTGCTCAGTGTGCGCCCAGTGCAAGGCTCCTAGGCACTTGCACAGTTCACGTCAAGGGTCTGGAGGGCGTTCATGGAACGTCTGGGGTGTCTCGGTCAGCCTTACCTCGGGTTTTCACCCCGAGAGTAATGGGCAGGTGGGGAGAATGAACCAGGATGTGGGTAGGTTTCTGCAGTCCTATTGCCAGTACAGGCCCGGGGAGTGGGCGGCGTTCATGCCCTGGCCCAGAACTCGCTCCTCCACTAACCTCTCCCCCTTCTAGTGCATACTGGGGTACCAGCCGGTTCTGGCGCCTTGGCGTCAGAGCCAGATCGAGGCCGTGAGGCGCCAGAAAACCTCAGTGAGGCGGGGGGACCGGGTCTGGCTCTCGATCCGAAACCTGCCTCTCCGCCTGCCCTGCCGGAAGCTGGGCCCGCTGTTTGTGGGGCCATTCAAAGTCCTGAGGAGACTGAACAAGGTATGTTACAGGTTACAGCTTCCCCCTCCGATTATCAAATTAACCCCTCATTCCATGTGTCTCTCCTCAGGCCGGTGGTGACTGGTCCACTCCAGGAGTCTGAGGTGCGGGAGGTTCCTCCGCCCCCTCTAGACATCGAGGGGGCCCCGGCGTATGCAGTTCAATCCATACTGGATTCTAGGCGTTGGGCGAGGGGCCTTCAGTACCTCGTGGAGTGGGAGGAGTACGGTCCCGGAGGAGAGATGCTGGGTGCCGGTGGAGGACGTGTTAGACCCATCGATGCTGCGGGAGTCTCCATCCGGATCGCCCTGCGCCTCGGGGTCATCCCCGAGGCTGGTGCAGGCGCACTGCTGGAGCCATGCGAGTAAAGTACGTTGCTCACTCATTTTGCTCTCCTGCGCCTGACTTCATGCACCAGCTACACTCACCTTCTGACATCAAGAGTTTTCCCTGTTAACACTATCAACGTTTCCCTTTACTCAGTGGCATGCCGTGGGCTTGGGCCTTCAGTGAGGTCCTACACAGTCCCACCCGAATTAATCCACCTCTTATTACCATCATTATGATGCCATGGCTCTAGACACTATATGGATTCATTTAGACAGAAACGCAGTATAACCAGGTGTTGCGTCACCTTGAAATTGACATTTTTATTCAGAGAATTGCAGGGGAAGAATACAATACAGTACAGTTCAACTAATAGGCAAGAACATAGTCGAGTGCAACAGAGTTATATTAATATTCTTCTTCTATCCATTTCTGGTCCACAAACTTTGAGCTTTAAGTCCATTAAAAAAAGAGTTAGCACTTTCATCGTGTCCCCTAAATGAAAGTTCCTGTTTACCCAAAAACATGACACAATCAATGAGTCTTTTCAATATTTCCCTATTTTTCTTCACCTTTTCATTGTGCAGCTCCGTTGCCCTGTGCGCTTGTTCGTTGAGCTGTAGATCCACTCGGGTGTCCCCAAAAGTTTTCAAAAGCACCATTGCTTGTAAGTGCCCAGCCGTACTTTGGTGTCTCGTTGCTGCCTTGGTTAGACAACTCAAGTTTGCAAAGCCAGTGTGGCTCCAAACACCAAATCGATCACTTGCAAATAATAGGCAGTCCCAGCAGTACAGTTTGCAGTGCTTCTCGGAGCCTGTAAGCCATTGATAGCGCTCGTAGTTGGAACTTTGAAAGTGGCGAACGAACCCCTTTCCCGCCTGTGACAGGCTTTGTAGCGTCGGCGTCGGGCGACCTTTCCTTACAATGTCTAACTTTTCTTGAGAAGTTCGTCTTGAGAATGGCGTTATAATTATATCCTCGACCAAATCGATATCTTCTCCTCCTTCTACCATTGTGGGTTGAAAAAACAGCTTAGTAGTACGCAAATTAATTAGTTTATCAAATTCAGTTTCCTAGTTCTGAGGTTCTGCATAGCCCTGCCCATAGGACCTGCCTCTCAATATTGGTAATCCAATCAAAAGACGTGCATGCACTACGCCTGCTAGCTGGCTCCTGTGTAACACTGGAGCCAGCCAGCAGGCGTACAATAGCCAACTCTAAAGCAGATTGGTTGACACTAAATTTTCCTTTCCATTCACTTTAAGCTACAAGCGCCCACACTGTTGATTCTGAAGGCCTGAGGGCAGATTTTAGACCCCTGGCAACACATGATGGCTGAATATGATTGGATAAAAGATCTAACATAAAGACCAGCCCTCCAAATCTCAACCTGGGGCTGGAAGCAGTGCAACCAAGAGGAAAGCTATGAAATGAAGAGTATAACTCTTACTCTGGGGAATAATTTAATACATATTTGTGGGAAAATATATTTAAAAAATATATATATTCTGATGATGTTTAGGCCAGCAGAGAAGGCCTTGCTGGCCCTGACGGCCCACCACTGCCTTTACTGTGGCAATTGTTATTGAATCAACGCACTATTAGCCACTTTCAATGCATCAAACCAAAACAAATTGAACTATGCAAGAGATTTTGTTGTAGGCAGAACGCATTGGAGCAGGATTCTATTACATTGACACACACTACTCAGCCCATACTCTACACAGACCTGTGCGGCATTTTTTATTTATTTTACCTTTATTTAACTAGGAAAGTCAGTTAAGAACAAATTCTTATTTTCAATGACGGCCTAGGAACGGTGGGTTAACTGCCTTGTTCAGGGGCAGAACGACAGATTTGTACCTTGTCAGCTCGGGGATTCAAACTTGCAACCTTTCGGTTACTAGTCCAACCACTAGGCTACCCTGCCGGCATAAACACAGCCATATATGGATCTGTGCCATTTACTTTTAACTGGACTGTGTTTACAGCATGAGTGGTTCTGAGTAGACTTGCCCTTGTTTTGAGATCAAAGGGATATACACATTTTGTTCATATCCTTTGCTAGTTAGGGAGTTATTAGCCCAGTTATAGATCATTTGTAGCCAGCAATGGGGGAGTGATTGTTTCCTGCTAAATCACAAAATGTGTACATTTCTAGACATACCTAAAAACTATTTAGTCAGCCACCAATTGTGCAAGTTCTCCCACTTAAAAAGATGAGAGAGGCCTGTAATTTAGAGTACTATACAGGTAGAAAGCATTGAACAGAACTATGTCAATAACAACATTTTTGATAGAATCTTATAGTCCCAAGCCCTCGTAATCAGTGGTGTAAAGTACTTAATTAAAAATACTTGAAAGTACTGCTTAAGTCATTTTTGGGAGTATCTGTACTTTACATTACTATTTATATTTTTGACTACTTTTACTTCACTACATTCCTAAAGAAAATGTGTTACTTTTTACTCTATACGTTTTCCCTGACACCCAAAAGTACTTGTTACAATTTGAATGCTTAAAAGTAAAGGAAAAAGGTCCAATTCGCACACTTATCAAGAGAACGTCCCTGGTCATCCTTACTGCCTCTGATCTGTTGGACTCACTAAACATAAATGCTTCCTTTGTAAATTATGTCTGAATGTTGGAGCGTGCCCCTGGCTGTCAAAAAAAGTAATAAAAAAGGAAATTGTGCCGTCTGGTTTGCTAAATATAAGGAATTTGATGTGTAGCATTTACTTTTACTTTGTACTTTTACTCAAGTATGATAATTGAGTACTTTTTCCACCACTGTACTTAAGTACATTCAAAATCTGATACTTTTAGACTTTTACTCAAGTAGTATTTTACTGGGTTAATTTCACTTTTACTTGAGTAATTTTATGTTAAGGTATCTTTACTTTTACTCAAGTATGACAATTGAACACTTTTTCCACTTCTGCTCGTAATGTTGTGATAGAATAGAATAAAATAGTATAGCATAGCTTTATTTTTTCCAGTGGGGACTGCCGTGTGGTGTTCCAGGTAAACCATTAAATGACATTACACATCTCACAGTAGGCCTACATGGCAGACAGGCTACAGTTTTCAAGAGAAAGAAAGAAAGCCCCAAGAATCTGTGTGTATTTCTAGCATGTCATTTCCCATGAAATTATTTTTGTCTTATTCTGCATTATTGAAAATATAATTTTCTAGCTAGCAATCTCTCCTTCTTTTACTGGCATCTTACTGGTAGGTACTGTATATGTTGATACCCATTAATCAAGATGGAGATGGTTGACAGAGGGAACTGGCCTGTGACAAAAACACTTCAAAAGTGACCATGCTCCAAAACAAAGAAACATCTGATAAATAGTGGGCTCCGAAAGTATTGAGACAGTAACACACGTTTTGTTGTTTGGGGCTGGACTCCAGCACTTTGGATTTGAAGTGGTACAATGACTATGAGGTTAAAGTGCATACTGTATCTGTCGGCTACCTGTACGAATGTAACTGCCGTTTACTGTGGAACAGTGGGATTGTTGATCCGATAGTCACGTACTGGTGGGCCTATTGGTGGGGATTGGGGTCTTACTCTGCGTCTGAGAAGAAAAAAAGCACTCCATAAATGCAAATCGTTATTCAATCATTACTCATTGGATGAGTTTTTGGGAAATTACATTCTTTGTTTACTCTGACTTGTTTACACTAGCCTTGTCTGTCAATTTACTGGACATGACTTCTTGTTTGCCTTAAAGGGGAACGCCGAAGATAAGTTACTTACATGAGTAATCATCTATGTTGTTTTGACATGGCAGGATGACTTATAGCCTCTGATAATGTAAGACGATATACACTGAACAAAAAATATAAACGCAACATGTAAAGTGTTGGCCACATGTTTCATGGGCTGAAATAAAAGATCCCAGAAATGTTTCATACGCACAAAAAGCTTATTTCTCTCAAATTTTGTGTACAAATGTGTTTAAAACCCTGTTAGTGAGCATGTCTCCTTTGCCAAGACAATCCATCCACCTGACAGGTGTGGCATATCAATAAGCTGATTAAACATCATGATTATTACACAGGTGCACCTTGTGCTGGGGACAATAAATGGCCACTCTAAAATGTGCAGTTTTGTCACACAACACAATGCCACAGATGTCTCAAGTTTTGAAGGAGTGTGCAATTGGCATTGCTGATTGCAGGAATGTCCACCAGAACTGCTTTCTACCATGGCCTTACAACCACAGACCACTTGTATGGCGTCATATGGGCGAGCAGTTTGCTGATGTCAACGTTGTGAACAGAGTTCCCCATGGTGGCGATGGGGTTATGGTATGGGCAGGCATAAGCTACAGACAACGAACACAATTGCATTTTATAGATGGCAATTTTAATGCACAGAAATACCGTGACGAGATCCTGAGGCCAGTTGCTTTTCATCTCCAGTCGTGAAATCCATAGAGGAGGGCCTAATTAATTTATTTCAGTTGATTTCCTGAGAGGAACTGTAACTCAGTAAACATCTTTGAAATTGTTGCATTGTTGCGTTTATATTTTTTGTTCAGTGTAATAGGGACCGAGAGCTGTCCTGACATCGAATAGGGGTGTGCTATGTGCAGATGTCAACTCTGTGTGACATCATCCAGCCAAAGCCCTTGTAATATATGTTGAGGGGTTAAGGCAGTTCCCCGTATTGGCTGTTGCAACACTGTAACCCACAGTAACCCTCAATAGTCTGGTCAATCTTTCCAACATAATAACTATTGACTGTCCTCTAGCCACAGTTGTGTCAGAAGTTTGAGGAAGAGAGAACTTCCTCAACCGTATCTCAGACAGACTGAATTTAGAGATAATGAACAATCCTGAAATAATTACAGGAATTACTCACACACAGATCCAGAGCCAAGGCTAGCTTTATTTACTTGAGTGCACACTGTTGTGAGAAAAGCAGTCCCGACGATGAGTTTCTTATGAAAATACAAATAATGTTTCATTTAATAGACAATTCTGTTAGTTAGTCGCAGGCTCAAAACATTTTTTGTGAGTGTATGTCTCTTGTTGAGTGGGTCGTTGATCTTTTATTTGACTTGAGGTTAACCAGTGACAGTGTGCTTTTTTTTTTTTTTTTTTTTAAGTCATGCCTTCCCCCTTATCCTTCCTACCTGTGTATAAATACACACTCTTTTGCAGATTGTATTACTTTTGGACCTGTGATTCACCATGATTCTTTCTGATTGCTGGAGTTTGTGTGCAGCGCTGCTGATATGTCCTCTTTATATGGGTAAGTGCCCTGACATGACTCTTACGTTCAAACTGCGGTTGTCTTCAGTTACCTTTTAGAAACGTTTGTTGCACATTTTTCCAAATTGTCCTGTATTCTGGATGATATAACAGGGGGCTGGAAAAAGGAAATACATGTATGTACTCAAAATGAATATATATATAAGAGGGATTTTTTTTAACCACTTGTTGTATTTGATCGTTTTGACTGGGTAATATTCAAAGTGGGATTTTACGTTTGGGGTGATTATATAAAAATGATTGGATGTCATAATGAACAACATCAATGATTATTGGGGTATTAGAATCCAAATACTTACACACACACACACACACACACACAAAAACATCTTCAGCTTTGACCTTTGACTTCATCCATTCGGCTTCTGTATACTATGAAGAATTTTGATTTGACAAAATTCTGACATTTTCTGGTATTGTAGCCAGTTTCCCAACCTGGGCCCAGTCATGCCTAGGTGTAAAATACATGAACATCTTCCTGCACTGACCTCACAGGTGTCAGTGTTCTGTGTGAAGTCTTCTGTAAAGAGGAGAATGTGGGCGTGGAAGGAGGCCATTACACTCTTACCAAGAAGCTTGAGTATGGCAGTATGCTGATATACCACTGTCCAGAAGGGTACTATCCCTATCCAGCTTTAACTCGCTTGTGTCAGAAAAGTGGAACTTGGTCACCAACTCCCCATAAAAGGCCTATACAAAAGTGCAAGAGTGAGTAACAATTCCTTGCGCTGGTATTTTTAATAAAAACAATATTTGAAATAAGCTAAACTCTACTTAAACACTGCTTCCTCCATATGTTTTCCCCCTTTAGTGGTTGAATGCCCAAACCCCTTGGTTTTGGAAAATGGTTCTGTCTTTCCTTTACAAATGCAATATTTTGTCAACAATGAGACCACATATGAGTGCTACACTGGATACACATTACGTGGCTCATCCTCCCGTGTGTGCCAACCCAATGGGAAGTGGAGTGGGGGAACACCCATTTGCAGACATGACTGTGAGTAACAAACTATATCATCTCTCTGCCTCCGCCGCTCTCTTCCTCCTTAGGACGCTCTTTTTTTTGTTGGTCACACTGACCCGTTAAAAATGGCGCTCAGCCTCACAGCTTACACACAGTACGTCACGCTATGACCTTTCTGCCTCTCTACACACCCTCCCTCTCTGTTTCCCGCTGACATTCTCCCACATTGTCTTACAGCAGGAGGTGGAGAGCGTTGTGCTGACCCTGGGATTCCGGCCGGTGCTAGGAGGTCTGTGTCAGGTTTTGGCTTTGAAGACAAAGTGACATACCGCTGTGACGATGGCTTACATTTGCTGGGGTCAAAGGAGCGTGTATGTCAAGAGAATGGCCAATGGACTGGGACTGAGCCTAAATGTTACTGTAAGGACCCATGAAGATGCCCTAGACAATGACACCTTTGCAAGCAGCTCAAATATACCTAAAGATTGTCACGTACAGTCCAATTTCATAGACTGCGAGAAAGAGAGATTTAACCCTGTGGTTTGTCTGGTTCTTTTGTTCTGTTTGCAGACAAGCACACGTATGACACTGCACTGGAGGTCACGGAGGCATTCGGCAGTGCAATCAGAGAGAGCCTTCAGTTGGCAGGGCCCATCGGTAGGTCTGTCCGTAACAACCAATATGTGATGTTTATCAAGTCTTTATTCTGTTGTCAATATCACCATAAGTGTGTGACATATTTGCCAAACCTTTCACGTATTTTCCTTGCGGCACCATTCCTCACACACATCCTCTTCCACCGGTGATTGTCAAAGTAAGATATCCTGCCGGTGCCTTTCAGATGACACAGATCAGGAAGGAAAGAAGATCACGGTCGATAAAGCTGGAAAGCTTAACATATACATTGCTATGGACATCTCTGACAGCATTGAGGAGGATCAGTTTAACAAAGCAAGAAATGCTGTCAAGAAACTTATCACAAAGGTATGTTCACAGGTACTCACAAGGTACAACTATATGTAAATGCATTCGGCTATTTCAGCCATCACTGTTGCTGACAGGTGTATAAAATCGAGCACACAGCCATGCAATCTCCATAGACAATCATTGGCAGTAGAAGGGCCTTACTGAAGAGCTCAATGAATTTCAACGTGGCACTGTCATAGGTATGCCACCTTTCCAACAAGTCAGTTCGTCAAATTTCTGTCCTGCCAGAGCTGCCCCGTTCAACTGTAAGTGCTGTTATTGTGAAGTGGAAATGTCTAGGTACAACAACAGCTCAGTCGCGAAGTGGTAGGCAATACAAGCTCACAGAACCGGACCGCTGACTGCTGAAGTGCATAGCGTGTAAAAATGTTCTGTCCTCAGTTGCAACGCTCACTACGAGTTAAAAACTGCCTCTGGAAGCAGCGTCAGCACAATAACTGTTCATCGGAAGCTTCAAGAAATGGGTTTCCATGGCTGAGCAGCCGCACACAAGCCTAAGATCACCATGCGCAATGCCAAGCATCGGCTGGAGTGGTGTAAAGCTCGCTGCCACTGGACTCTGGAGCAGTGGAAACGCGTTCTTTGGAGTGATGAATCACGCTTCGCCATCTGGCAGTCCGACAGACAAATCTGGGTTTGGCGGATGCCAGGAGAACGCTACCTACCCCAATGCACAGTGCCAACTGTTACATTTGGTGGAGAAGGAATAATGGTTTGGGGCTGTTTTTCATGGTTCGGGCAAGGCCCCTTAGTTCCAGTGAAGGGAAATCCTAACACTACAGCATACAATGACATTCTAGACGACTCTGTGCTTCCAACTTTGTGGCAACAGTTTGGGTAAGGCCCTTTCCTGTTTCAGCATGACAATGCCCCCGTACATAAAGCGAGCTCCATACAAAAATGGTTTGTTGAGATTGGTGTGGAAGAACTTGACTGGCCTGCACAGAGCCCATCGAACACCTTTGGAATGAATTGGAATGCCAACTGCGAGCCAGGCCTAATCACCCAACATTAGTGCCAGACCTCACTAATGTTCTTGTGGGTGAATGGAAGCAAGTCCCCGCAGCAATGTTACAACATAGTGTAAAGCCTTCCCAGAAGAGTGGAGGCTATTATAGCAGCAATGGGGGGGGGGGACCAACACCATATTAATGCCCATAATTTTGGATTGAGATTTGTTCAATGAGCATGTGCCTACATATCTTTGGTCATGTAGTGTATGTTATGTGGTTGCTAAATAAATTAGGTCGTAGCAGGGGATCCCTTAAAGAGATTCCCTGGTACTTTTGTATACTTTTTAGCCAGTGGTTCTGAAAGTAGCTCTCACAAGCCAAAAGTGGTCCCCGAAAAATGCGTACTACCTCACATATGTGCAGATATGTGCACCATGTCATTGCTTTCTCTCTTTTTCTCGCTCTGCTGTGTGTACACTTGCTAGCTGTCACTTTTCTCATCAATATACACACAATACCACATAATGATAAAGCAAATGTATTTTTTTTTTAAAGACATTTTTGTAAATTTATTAAAAAACCAATTCTGAAATATCTCATTTACATAGGTATTCAGACCCTTTACTCAGTACTATGTTGAAGCACAGTTGGCAGTGATTACATCCTCGAGTCTTCTTGGGTATGACGCTACAAGCTTGGCACACCTGACGCTACAAACTTGGGGTGGTTCTCCCATTCGTCTCTGAACATCCTCTCAAGCTCTGTCAGGTTGGATGGGGAATGTCGCTGCACAGCCATTTTCAGGTCAACCCAGAGGTGTTGGATCGGGTTCAAGTCCGGGCTTTATCTGGGCCACTCCAGGACATTCAGAGACTCCTGCGTTGTCTTGGCTGTGTGCTTAGGGTTGTTGTCCTGTTGGAAGGTAAACCTTCACCCCAGTCTGAGGTCCTGAGCACTCTGGAGCAGATTTTCATTAAGGATCTCTCTTTACTTTGCTCTGTTCATCTTTCCCTCGATCCTGACTAGTCTCCCAGTCCCTGCAACTGAAAAACATCCCCACAGCATGATGCCGCCACCACCATGCTTCACCATAGGGATGGTGCCAGGTTTCTTCCAGACGTGACACTTGGCATTCAGGCCAAAGGGTTCAATCTTGGTTTCATCAGACCAGATAATCTTGTTTCTCATTGTCTGAGAGCCTTTAGGTGCCTTTTGTCAAACTCCAAGCAACCTTTAGGTGTCTGTTACTGAGGAGTGGCTTTCGTCTGGCTAGTCTACGATAAAGGCCTGATTAGTGGAGAATTGCAGAGATGGTTGTCCTTCTGGAAGGACCTCTTGATGTCACGCCCTGACCATAGAGAGCCCTTGGTTCTCTATGGTGTTTAGGTCAGAGCGTGACTAGGGAGGTGTTCTAGTCATTTTGTTTCTATGTTTTGGGATTGAGTATGGTTCCCAATTAGAGGCAGCTGATTATCGTTGTCTCTAATTGGGGATCATACTTAAGGGTTCTCTGTTCTCACCTGTTTTGTGGGATATTATTTTGTGTTTTGTGCACGTGCACCACGTATTCACGTTTCGTTGTTAGTTTATTTGATTTATTGTTTTGTTTTGTTTTTATTAGAAAGTTTCACTTTCTAATAAATATGTGGAACTCAACATTCGCTGCGCCTTGGTCCGTCTCTCCTCACGAACGTGACACTGGAGCTCTGTCAGAGTGACCATTTGGGTTCTTGTTCAGCTCAGTTTGGCAAGGCGGCCAGCTCTAGGAAGAGTCTTGGTGGTTCTAAACTTCTTCCATTTAAGAATGATGGAGGCCACTGTGTTCTTGGGGACCTTCAATGCTGCAAATATGTTTTGGTACCCTTCCCCAGATCTGTGCCTCGGTTTTTACTCTTACATGCATTGTTAACTGTGGGACCTTATATAGACAGATGTGTGACTTTCCAAATCATGTCCAATCAATTGAATTTACCACAGGTGGACTCCAATCAAGTTGTAGAAACATCTCAAGGATGATCAATGGAAACAGGATGCACCTGAGCTCAATTTCGAGTCTCATAGCAAAGGGTCTGAATACTTATGTAAATAAGGTATTTCTGTTTTCTATTTTTAATACATTTGCAAAAATGTCCCAAAAACTGTTTTCGCTTTGTTGTTATGGGGTATTGTGTGTAGATTGATGAGTTGAAAAATGTATTTAATCCATTATAGGATTAGGTTGTAACGTAACAAAATGTGGAAAAAGTCAAGAGGTCTGAATACTTTACGAATGCACTGTATATGGCGAGGGGCTGAAGCTTATTGTTTGAACTCAAATTGGGCTGGCCCACGTGAGGAAAATGTAGGCAAAATGGCACAGCACAGCTTCCAGAAAAACAGTTATTTTGTGGCGAATTTGAGGTGAAACAGTAATTCTGCTCATAGATGATGTATTTATGAACTACACATTGACACATCCAGCCCAAAGTGGGAGGTTTAAAGCATACTTAGTATTCGCAAAAGTTCCAGAGCAGGTCTTCTTAACCCTTAATGTAGGCACATAACACAAACATGACTGACACTATGCCTTCAGTTATTGTTCACCACAGTTTTCCACTCACATTCTTTGACACACGTCTAAATGTAATTCTGTCCTGCACCTTGTGCTTTCACAGGTCAGCTCCTTCGCAGTCAGCCCAAATTACGAAATCCTTTTCTTCGCATCCGACGTATTCGAAGTTGTCAACATATTGGATTTTTTGGGAGAAAAAAGAAAAACACTTGAAGATGTCTTGGCTGACTTGGACAACTTTAATTATGGAGGTGAGCAAAGATTGACCTTGCATGTATTTACATCATCATCATTGCCCAAACTATACACTCAACCAGTTATCCATAAACTTGACAAATAGTGTGTGTGTGTGTGTGTGTGTGTGTGTGTGTGTGTGTGTGTGTGTGTGTGTGTGTGTGTGTGTGTGTGTGTGTGTGTGTGTGCGTGTGCGTGCGTGCGTGCGTGTGTTTGGGTGTGTGTACTTTTTCACAGATAGACAAAATGTTGGGACCAATCTCAACCTTGCTTTTAAAACCATCCTGGAACGCATGGCTATCCAAAAACAACGGAATGAAACTTTATTCAAAGAGGTCCACCATGTCCTCATATTTTTCACAGATGGTACTGTACTGTAGTACTACTTGTCTATGTGTAGTATTTGTTTGGAAAGTATTTGACTTGCATTATTGATTGCAGCTTTTTTTTTTATCCTTTTTTTTTTTAAAGCTTCTGTTCAGCGTTTTGGTCAGCTCAGTAATAATCTCTTGACTGTCTTTTCTTGCAGGTGCTTTCAACATGGGGGGTAGGCCAGACGACACAGTGGCCAAAGTCAGGGAAATGGTCTACATGAATCAAAAGGAAGAAAGGGATAAATATCTTGGTGAGGTCAAAGTCATTTGTGTTGTCATGACATTGGTATTTTATTAGGATCCCCCCATTAGCTGTTCCTAAAGCAGCAGCTACTCTTCCTGGGGGTCCACACAAAGCGTGAAGCATGACATAATAGAAGAACATTAATAGACGAGAACAGCCGAAGGACAGAACCGCATTCAACGACAACTTGACCTTCTAGTCTTAACTATTCATTCCATGTATACAGGTTGTCTTTCTAACTATAGACTGACCCAGGTCTACATCATGCACACAACAGTTGGCTCGAGAAGGATGATCCAAACATCAAGGGTTTGTGGCACTGTACAATATTCAAATCCATTCGAGCCGGCTACCATCTCAAGTATATCTTTTTTGGGGGAACAACTTATTATTTCGTTTTGTAGAATAAAAAAAATGTGTGTGTGGAGGGGGGGGGGGTTACAGGTACAAAACCCATTGAGGGATTGGCATATTTGAATCATCAATTAGTGACGATTTCCGTTTCAAGACAGACAAGAGATGTGTCCATTCTAGTCTATCAAAAGCTTTTTCTGCATGGAGAGATAATACAACCCAAGGAGCTGTTGTTTCTGATGGAGTTAGTGAGAACACTGGGGGAATCCCTACCTTTTTTTAATAGAAGCTAAATTAGTGATGTGTTCACATTTCTCCCAAATTAACTTTTGTGAATAGCTGTATTAATCATTTAGCGCAATAGTCGACCTAATTGATTCCAAAATGTTAAATAGACCTAAGGAGGAATACCATCCCGTTCAGGAAATGTGCCTTTATTCATGCTATCCAATGCCTTTTGGAGTTCATTGAGAGAGATTTGGGCTCCCGGCGAGGTGGCTTCCTTTTAGAAAGGACTTAGTCTGGCTTGGTGTAGATTTACAATCAGCAGTGTACAGTTCTTTATAGAAGTGAGAGAATCTTGGAGCAATCTTATAGTAATTCCCCTGTTTCAGATTTAATAGTTGCTTTATCAGTTAATTGATCATTACTGCATAGCCTGTTGGCCGGTAAACAACTGGCTATGCAGTAATGGAGAAATGGTCGAGTCTTACTCAATGGATGGCAAATTCTGCTCTGTCTTATCAGTAAATTATGTTCTGTCTTGACTTTCGAAAGAGTAGTAGCTACCTGGTCTGAAAAGAGGGTTTCTTGAGAACGCTCTAACACGGTTAACAGCATTTCCAAATTCTTTCAAGTAAAAAAGCCATATTACAACATATGTTGTATAATTGCTCTAGAACCTCTTCGTTCATACACCACCGTGTTATACAATAAGACCGTGACAAGAAAAAAGACAACTGTCACACAGTGGCGGAATAAATTCAACTGCACGTATGTTTGTTTCATCAACATCTGTCCGGTGAAGTCCACAAAGCAAATATTGCAGCATGGTCGAGCAAGTTCATGTTTTTGACAGTTTACTAAATGCATAACGACTGATTTAGAACCATGGAGTTGCAGCAAGGCAGCACAAAGACGACAGGAGCGCTGCCTCCGCTATTCCAGCACCATTCCTTTTTTAAAAAAAAAATTTTTTTTTTTTTTTAGATATTAACATTTGAGGTAGGCTATTTGATCACACCGGTAATAGATATGTTGTGTTACTTGTGAGGCAGAGGTGAGTGAGCTTACATTTAAATAATTAGCTTTTTATTTGTTATTTTCTGGGCTGATGGTGCCTCCATCTGACTGTCAGGCTCAGTGGAGGGAGAGAGCAGCAGACTGAGGGTCCGCCTCTCTCAACATCCCTCTTCTCTCCCTTTCCTCCACTGACCAAAAAGCCTCTCTCAACATCCCTCTTCTCTCCCTTTCCTCCACTGACCAAAAAGCCTCTCTCAATATCCCTCTTCTCTCCCTTTCCTCCACTGACCAAAAAGCCTCTCAACATCCCTCTTCTCTCCCTTTCCTCCACTGACCAAAAAGCCTCTCAACATCCCTCTTCTCTCCCTTTCCTCCACTGACCAAAAGGGGACACCGTTCTCCAGCGGATGCCGAAACTCGAGTGGCACTGCATTATTTCTGCCTCAGTGCAAATTCATGTTACTCCTATGAACAGAGAAAGTGACATTTTCCTCAATACGAAGAAATACCCAAGGCGCTAATAATATCAACAACGTAAGCTTATAGATACACTTTCCTTCTCATTCATTACTGCTGCAGTGCTTGTTGTAGCGCCGAGTGGAAATACTTATAAAAGTGATTGAATAAAAAGTGTTGACAGTGCTGAGTAAGAACTTAAACATGAACTCACTCGTAAAAACAGAATCTCTTTGCTGTATTCGTTGACAGTCTCTCTCTCTAGTCTTGGTTTTAAACATTTTGAAATCTCATATTATCAACTTTGCTGTAGCTTTCTTTTTATGCCTGCTACTTTACTGCAGGCATTGTAATCTGAGCCATCCGATTGGCCAGCTGTAGGACTATAGTGCATTTGATTTGCTCTCTGGGCCAGCAGATTTTGTACCTTCAGACACATGAAATAGTTCAAAATGGCACAAGTTTGCCTACCCAGAATACAGTGCTGCTGAATCGGGTGCACCTACCACCAACAGCCTGAGATTTCTTTTTAAACAAATAGGAACACAAGGCTTTATCGTTGTTTGTTTTTGGTGACCAACCAAGAATGCCTTGGAGATCAACCAGTCGATTGCGACGACCGGTTGGTGACCACTGCTTTAGAAAGTTGAGTGGAGTTCAATCTCGTGCTTCTCTCTGTGGGCTGATATTTATTCTGCATGCATGGCAGTCTCGGGGCTACGGTGCGTCCACGCAGGCGTGCAGCTTAGAGAGAACATTGGCCAATCTTCTTTATTAGAACCAAGTTATAGTATAGGGCCTGGCTGCAAGCAGCAGTTTGGATGAAATGATTGAGTAACATTTTTGCAGCACTCGTGCACACATGGCGTGCGGTCTGCTCAGCATGTCCGTTAATTCATAGTTATTTTGCAAAAGAAAGCCACACGTTTCAATATGCCAACAGAACCAGAACTCCTAGGTCTATTACCTAAGTATGTGAATGTTCTTGATTCATCTAATGCCTAATGTTTTGGGTACTTCCTCTTGTTTTTTGTTTTTTTAGATATCTATGTTTTTGGTGTTGGAAGGGAGATCTTTGATGAAGATATCCAGCCACTTGTGACAAAACGGGATAATGAGGACCACTACTTTAAACTAAAGGATGGTACAGAATTGGAAGAAACCTTTGATAAAATAATTGGTGAGTCCTTCTAATTTGACCAGCAAATATGGCAGTGTGTCTCTGCATGGACTTTGTTCCCTCAGAGAGTGCTATATTTGAGTGTCTTTGTGTCAGTGTGTTGAGCCACCTCTCTCCTCTATGTAGATGAGAGCAAGGTTGTGGGTCTATGCGGGCTCCATAGAAACTACGATCGTGACACCGCAGACACCATACGTGTAAGATATCCCTGGATGGCAAGGATTGGCATCCCGGTAATTACTCATGCCTCATTTTTCTAAATGGAAACTATTTGTAATGCTTGATTATTCATCAATGCACCAGTGGCCTTTCTTCATGATCATATTTGATTTAGTGTGCCGTGCACTGTGTTAAGGTATCATTACCAATGCAATACATGACAGCTGTACTAAATTAGTTTGAATTCCAATTAGAAATGAATTGGATAGCTAGCCAGCAGATCTCGCCTTTCATTTTAGGCTGGAATTCAAGCATCACTCGTGGTGTGTTCCTGCAATGCAATATCTCGGGTTGTTTGTGCTTTGGGAGAGTGATAAACGACATTATGGCTGACAAACCTCCCAGACTGTATCCTGTCCCATCCCAGTGCACACCAAGATTGACATATTGTTGACCTTTTTAAATGAGATATTGATGCAAATGCTTGCATGTTGTCATTGACGGTATTTATGTTCAACCTCTCTCTCCTGATCCCGTCAGCATGAGGATGGACGTTATGGTAAATGCATGGGGTCTCTGGTCACTCCCCGCTTCATCTTGACTGCTGCTCACTGCTTCAGGTTCACAGACACAGCAGATAAAATCAAGATTACGATTGGCAAAAATGAAGGTGCAACCAGCCACTCCTCCAAAAACATTTCCACTTACACCCAAAGTTTTTTTTTAAACTAGTACAACTTGTTTTTTCATGTGTTTATCGTCATTGCCAGAATATATGTCAGGATGCCACAACTATTCTAGGAAATAGGTTTGCTAATGTATACTCCGGTCCTGTCCCCTAACAGTTCTAACAGGATCACGCCTAATATTACACCCTAATTATGATATCAAAGCCAAAGAGAAAGAGGGGGTAAAGGAGTTCTATGATTATGACGTAGCTCTCATCGAACTGAAGAATGATGTGGATATCTCTATCAACATAAGGTAAGACACATACGGTCAGGTGGCACCCTTGATAAAGACGAGCAAAAAAGACTATGAAACAAATCCTACAAATACTGAGCTAAAATACATTGGGAAATTATTTTTTACTAAAACAATTGCTCAGAGAAATAGATTTTGTTGGAAAATAAGTAATATATATGTTTTTTTTTTTTTTAACGATGGGGGTATAAATTATTGGCACCCCTGTTTAAAATACTCCAGCACCCTCCTCTTGTGAGGATAACGACACTGGGCCTTTTTCTAAAATGTTTTATGAGATTGGGGGTACATTGGGAGGGATCTTAGACCAACTTGGTTAGCTTTTTGAGATTTACTTGTTGAACAAAATCTATTTCTCTGAGCAAATGTATTAGTAGAAAAGACTATGATGTTCACACAAATTGCATACAATATAGCTCAGAATTGGTATCATTTATTTTATAGTCTTTTTTTTGCTCATCTTTACCAAGGGAGACAATCATTTGACCTCTATGTGTTATGATGCAGAAGGAACAAGAATGAACACAGTGATGAAGTTTATTTTTTGTATGTATCTTAATCTAAGTAATCCAGCTGTTTGGAGTAATGTGTGAAACACAGTTTCTTTCATGAGTTCTTACTTTACTGTCTTCCTCAGACCGATTTGCATACCTTGCACCAAGGAAACAAGTGGTGCTTTAAGATTGTCGGGAGAGGAAATCACCTGCAAGCAACAAGGTGCAATTACAGCACACAGCCTATCCATCAAGATGCACACAGCCTGATATAGAAAGGTTCAATTAGGCACCGTATGTTACCTCGTCTCATGTATTTCTCTCCTTGCAGAAGAGCTCTTGTTAAAAAATCCAATTGAAGAAGTCAGTTTCATGTCACATGATAAGGACAGGGTAAACAATAATGATAAGCGGAGCGATGCCAAACTTAAGCTCCTGGATCAGGTGAGTGCTTGTATGATGTCTGACCACACAGACAGACCCACCCACGCACGGGTCACTTAAAAATGTCCATGTTTTTGGAAGAAAAGCACATTTTTGGTCCATTAAAATAACATAACATTTATCAGAAATACAGTGTAGACATTGTTAATGTTGTAAATGACTATTGTAGCTGGAAACGGCTGATTTTTCAATGGAATATCTACATAGGCGTACAGAGGCCCATTATCAGCAACCATCACTCCTGTGTTCCAATGGCACGTTGGGAATTTTTTTGTTGTTATTTTCTTTCAAAAACAAGGACATCTCTGTGACCCCAAACTCTTGAACGGCAGTGTATGTGTCCCTCTCTCTCTCATTTTTCTCTCTCGTGCAGAGGGCGAATTGTATTGAATTGGCTACTAAGGTAGATGGCATAACATCAGATAATCTGAAGGATGTTGTCACTGAAAACTTCCTGTGCTCGGGTGGTCGTCAACCTACTAGAGATCATGTTGCCTGCAAAGGTATGTTTAATACATAATGGAACATTGTGTGATGCACTCACTGTCTAAGTTTGTAAAAAAAATATTTAAAAAATCAATGGATTGAGAAAATCTCTAGTTTTAAAACAGTAGTGTTGTAATTTCCTAAAAGAAAAGGGTCCCATTACTTCGTCTTACGTTACCACTTCATTGTGTGTGTGTTTGTGTGTGTGTGTGTGTGTGTGTGTGTGTGTGTGTGTACACAGGTGACTCCGGTGGTGCTCTGTTTAAGAACTATGATGATTATCGCACAATCCAGGTTAGAGACACTTATTTACAGCAGATACATCGGCACTAGACACCACCTACAGAGGCGAGCAGTAAGAAAGTGGCAACTTTCTGTGCATTTGCCTCGTACTTTTTGCTCTATCCTTTTGTGTACATGGGATTTTACATATTTATTTATGCAAAATGTATTTGTAAACCTCTGGGGTCTCCTGTAATCTACAGTTGATGTACATGAATTAGTACTGACACCGCTTCCATTCTTCAAAGGTTGGATTGATCAGCTGGGGCACCAAAAATCTGTGCCCTGATGGTGACAACGATATCCAACAGGAGTCTAGCGATGACTCCAGAGATTTCCACATCAACCTTTTTAAAGTTGTGCCATTTCTGAAGAAGCATCTGGGGGATGACACACAAGATTATGCACCACTTAAGTTTTTAGACAAATAGAGACAGCGCTGAAGGTGTGCGTTCTTAACAAAGTTTCATGATCATGTGATTATGTCGTTCTGGCACTGAACATGATCATGTGTCCGAAAAAATAGTTTGCTGAACTGTAGTTATCAATGAAAGTGTGTTCATTAACTGAATTCGAAGATGAAAGTGTGTTCTTTGCTGGTGCTGATAATAAACTCAAACTCGTTAACTGAATTTTAAGATGAAAGTGTGTTCTTTACTAGGGCTGAGGAACTCATTGACTGAATTTTAAGATGAAAACGTGTTCTTTACTAGGGCTGAGGAACTCATTGACTGAATTTTAAGATGAAAACGTGTTCTTTACTAGGGCTGAGAAAGCATACCCTTTTCGCTGTATTCCTTCTGTGTTGGCCATAGTGCATACATATGGTATTGTCAGTCGGATCTACAAACACCAAAGCAGCATCAGGATCTGGTCGAAGGTCCGGGACCGGGGACAGGACGGGACAGGACAGGGGGGGTGGGGACTATACGGACACTCCTGACCTGCAAAATGGTATTTAGTTTAAAAATGTGCTAAAATGAGTGTTAGGATTAAGGTTAGTGTCACGTTTAGATTATGGTTAGTAGTTTTCCAGGTCAGAAGTTTCCTTATAGGACTTCCCAGGACATGGGGGGTTGGCATGTTTATTTTTTTTGTTTAGTTTATACAGAGAAATCATTGTGTTTCCAAAAGTAGAGGAGAAGTCATACTCAGACAAGTTTAATTAAAGACATGTCAGACTTCCGTCTTTTGAAGGCAATCTTATATTCTGGGTTATATGATGGGATAGACAGTTCAACCAAACTCATGATACATTTTTTGTGATATTCTTCGTGAATACTGTATATGCCACCATTATTATGTAAATGTCAAAGCTGAAGACATTACAGAGGTTGAAGATAATATCTTCAGCCTAGCACAAAGGGGACCTTTGAAGCAGAACTCTTTATGATAGTCAAGTTTTCTCCATTGCTCCTGTAGCCATAACCACTGCTGTAAAAAACAACAATTGCATCATAGGACATCATTGCAATATTAATTGAGCAATATTGTACTGGTCATGTCTTACGTCGAGATAAATACAGTAAGTTAAGCTAGTTAGCTAACTCAAACCTTTAAGCTAACTTTAACATTACCTCAAGCAAGACATCACTCAGCCTGTTCTCAAAGACTAGATGTAACATAGTAAAAGTACATCCGGAACACTCAAATTAGTATGATATTATGTTTGGTATGGTTACATAAGACAGAATGTTACTTAAAAGTGGAATGGAAAGACTAGGAACTAAAGCTAAGCAAAGAGATGTATTCAATCCACTAAACATGTGCATTTAACATAGAAACATCGCTATTTTTAGGAAATGTTTTTTAGTGGTATGGGTCGTGCCATCTTGAGTTGTCATAGTAAAGACTGATGCCAATACGTCATTGGCAGGTTTAAGCAAATTGTGAGTTTTGGTGAAGGGACTGAAAGTGAATGGTGCCACCTCACCTCTACTGGCCCTGAAGTGTTGGGAATTGTAATTTTACTAGGCATGTCAGTTAAGAACAAATTCTTATTTTCAATGGCAGCCTAGGAACAGTGGATTAACTACCTGTTCAGGGGTAGAACGACATACTTGGGATGTGAACTTCCAACCTTTCTGGTTACTAGTCCAATGCTCTAACCACTAGCCTACCCTGCCACCCTAAATGTTGTGGAAAATTCTTACACAGGGACACTCGAAGTCAATCTTAAATGAATCATTGTTTATTGTCAGCGTGCTGGAAAGGTTCCAACCAACTCAATGCACCATAGTACACGTCTGTCAGAAGCTCCCCTGGGACAGTCACAGCAGTTGTCCTATGTACGGGCTATACACAGACAAGTTATATTTGCATGATTTAGCATAATCAATTAATCATTACCATGTTGTTTCATTCATGTGACCGACCAATACTGTTTCATAACATGTGACAGACCAACACCTCACGAGGCTTCTCCACTCTAAGCTGAGATCTTGAAACTGAGATATCTTTCATTTGTTCTCACGGTTGTTTGTTCTCAAAATAACATTTGGGCGTACTGCCAAATTGCAGCTACTGATAGGTGTGATTTGTCAGTCAGCCACTTGCAAGAACACAGAAAATTGTTATTAGAACAGCACATGAATAGAACACAGAAATTGGTTGTAAGAAAAGCAAACGTTAAAATTCCCATTACATTCCATCCTCTTATGTGTGATAACCATTCAATTTTAACGTAAGCATTTACATTTTAGCTTCTATATCAAAATATTCTATACTCTATGAAAGTAAGGGAAATCAACACAAAAACAAAACAGACACTTCATCATTTCAAGACCTTCATTCTGCGTTGTACAATCCACTTAGTATGGTAATACTATAATCTTAATAAAGGTTGTACTTTATTAATGGGAGTGAGTATCCAAAATACACAACGGATCTGTAGATTCAGAGGTGAATAAATATCTTGATGTTAACCATTGTTTCCATATTTCTTTCCACACTTGGGTTGCGTTGACCTATGTTTTCACGAACTGTCCCTGGGACATCCACCTAGTCAAAACATAAAACCCAGTTGTTTAACTTGCTCACCAGTTCAGTGTTCCACATAATGTAAACAGGTTAAGGGTTTAGATGACCTCACTCTCAACTTGCTAAAAGGAAAAGAATCGGAGGAAACGGGGGGGGGGGGGGGGGGGGGCTCATCCAGAGTTGGCATCTAACTATTTCACCATCCTCTGGAGGAGTAGAAAACAAGATAGCTGCTGAAATCTTATCAGCCAGAGAGGCACATCGCATGTTAATAACATTTCACAGGGAAGAGAAAGAGATCACGTAATAACAATTTCACACCAACCTTGCTAATAATGAGAATGTAGCTTGGGCTAACCTTGTAACAATCTAGTGTCTCTCCTCACGTTTTTAGGGCACAGCTCTGTCTCTAGAAGTTTTGCCTTTCCAAATCAGAATCAGAATTATTGATATATTATCCAACCCAAATTGATAATGACAGTCCTTAGTGCGTCACGTTGGTTCTGTCACTTTAATTTAAGACCCTCACTTTTCTCATCACTCGTGGTAATGACAGATTGGTATTTCAATGCATTGTTAGTCTAAATCACAACATTTTGCAGTGTGCAAACCTCCACACTCAACCCAAATAAACCATTTTGGACAAGCCTAAATCAATTACGGGCACTCATTCTTCCTTTCCTGACGTTTCTTCATGTTCTTCTTCAGATAGTGTTTCAGTTTGTCCTTTTTAATGGCACATGTTCAAAGTGGATGGCCCTTGATAACGTCTCTCACCTGAGCCGCCACTGTCCTTTACAGTTCATTATGTCCTTGTCCATTTTCCTACCAGGACACCAGCAGCATGAGAGAAGTTTGGACTGGATCTCTCTCCATGCTCACGTGCACCACATGTCGCTCCTGAGAGAAAAAACATGGGAGAAAAGGCAGTTGATAGCGCGTCGACTGCTGTGTACAGGTTGCTGGCTTGGACTCAGGTCTCACGGTAGAAGTGGTGAAGGACCATACTGAACACCATTTTCACAAATTTCAGCCGGTTAAGGGGGGGGTTGAGGATCACACTGTTCATCGACCAAATTATTTTCCATTCATCTAGATACCAATACAACTTGTATTATCTCTTGATAACTCCAAAAATCAATAACTGCATCGCATAAGGTAATGGTAAAATAGACTAGAGACAGCTTCTCGTGGTCTGAATCACACAAAGGACTATTGATAAATGATAAAATTCTTCTTAGTTATTTGTTTTTACATAGCCCATAAACAAAATCTCCTATCTTCCTAGTAAGGGAGATCAGGCCTCACCAGGAAGTCAGAACTGAGGTCCGAGGTCAGTCAGCCCTATTAAGTGAGCGTGATTTTTCCTGTACCTCAGACATTATTTAAAGATAGTTCAAACATTTTGTGTATCAGGTTTACATTGGGTTATTCAGTACATTTCTTCTAATCAAGAGAATTGACATGACTGCAACCAAAACTCTGACAATAGAAACTTTCATGTGTGTACAACATTCTTTCTAAACCGTGAGAATCCCACTAAAACAAACAAAAAATACCTCACACTTCTAAATCAAACAGAGTATTAACCACTAACAAATATTAATTAACAGGTGGGTTGTTTGTGGGTGCTGGCATGTGAGTGTCAAAAATCATAGGGTAACACAAACAAAATGGCCAGGCCTTGCTTAATTTTTTAGGTTCCTTAACAGCTGGATACAGGCACTTTTAACTGCTCTCCCAAGGCACCTGCCTCAGGAAGCCTTTTCAAAGGGAGATATATAGAATCCTTGATAAACATGAAAAAATACTTGTTAGCGGACATTCCATCAGTCCTGAAAGAAAGAAAATAAACATGTACTTAGTTTTCACTATGCTACACTTTAATAAGTGCTAAAAATTCTTAATTGAATTGAGTTTACTGCATCTTGGGCAGGAAGTCTTAATAAACCCATGCGTATACAGAAATATACTTCAGACACATTTATACTCAGTCATATCAGATGCTACGGTGTCCCGTATAGCTGAATCTTAATATTTTTGACCTGTTGCATTGAAATACAATTATGTACAAACTGTCCCTAATTGCTGCTACCTTGTTTAGCCCCGGTCCGCTAACTGCTACCTTGTTTAGCCCCGGCCTACTAACTGTTAGCTTGTTAGCACAGGCCTGCTAACCGTCTGAATCGCCGCGTCCCAAACACTCACTGGACCCATATTTACTTTCTATCTCTTTTCGATTTTTAATTTGTTTATACCTGTAACCTGCCTCACCCAATGTGATACGGAATCGCTATTATTTTTTTATTTTTAGAACACACTCAAGAACCTCCAGAAGCTAACCAGCTAACTAGCTTCAAGCTATTTAGTCATTGTTAGCCACTGCTAGCGGCTTTTACCTTTTACCTTCTGCACAGCCAGACAGTTTTTTTTAACCTGGATAACACTCGCCAGTCCAGCTTCCCTGCCCCATCCACCACTGCCCCCTGGACACTGATCACTTGGCTACATAGCTGATGCATGCTGGACTGTCCATTAATCACGGTACTCCATTCTGCTTGTTTATGTTTTATCTGTCGGCCCCAGCCGCACTCAGGCTCTGTGTGTAGTTAATGCGATCCTCCCTGCCGAGTCAACGCCATTTTACCTGCTGTTGTTGTGCTAGCTGATTAGCTGTTGTTGTCTCACCTACTGTTTTAGCTACTTTTTTAGCTAGCTCTCCCAATTCAACACCTGTGATTACTGTATGCCTCGCTGTATGTCTCTCTCAAATGTCAATATGCCTTGTATACTGTTGTTCAGGTTAGTTATCGTTGTTTTAGTTTACAATGGAGCCCCTAGTTCCACTCTTCATACCCCTGATACCTCCTTTGTCCCACCTCCCACACATGCGGTGACCTCACCCGTTACAACCAGCATGTCCAGAGATACAACCTCTCTCATCATCACCCAGTGCCTGGGCTTACCTCCGCTGTACCCGCACCCCACCATACCCCTGTCTGCGCATTATGCCCTGAATATATTCTACCATGCCCAGAAATCTGCTCCTTTTATTATCTGTCCCCAACGCTCTAGGCGACCAGTTTTGATAGCCTTTAGCCGCACCCTCATACTACTCCTCCTCTGTTCCGCGGGTGATGTGGAGGTAAACCCAGGCCCTGCATGTCCCCAGGCACCCTCATTTGTTGACTTCTGTGATCGAAAAAGCCTTGGTTTCATGCATGTCAACATCAGAAGCCTCCTCCCTAAGTTTGTTTTACTCACTGCTTTAGCACACTCTGCTAACCCTGATGTCCTTGCCGTGTCTGAATCCTGGCTCAGGAAGGCCACCAAAAATTCTGAGATTTCCATACCCAACTATAACATCTTCCATCAAGATAGAACTGCCAAAGGGGGAGGAAATTGCTTCCAACAATCTACTCAGCTAACTGGATGCAGTTTATCACAGTGCCATCCGTTTTGTCACTAAAGCACCTTATACCACCCACCACTGCGACTTGTATGCTCTAGTCGGCTGGCCCTCGCTACATATTCGCCGCCAGACCCACTGGCTCCAGGTCATCTACAAGTCCATGCTAGGTAAAGCTCCGCCTTATCTCAGTTCACTGGTCACGATGGCAACACCCATCCGTAGCACGCGCTCCAGCAGATGTATCTCACTGATCATCCCTAAAGCCAACACCTCATTTGGCCGCCTTTCGTTCCAGTTCTCTGCTGCCTGTGACTGGAACGAATTGCAAAAATCGCTGAAGTTGGAGACTTTTATCTCCCTCACCAACTTCAAACATCTGCTATCTGAGCAGCTAACCGATTGCTGCAGCTGTACATAGTCTATCGGTAAATAGCCCACCCATTTTGACCTACCTCATCCCCATACTGTTTTTATTTATTTACTTTTCTGCTCTTTTGCACACCAATATCTCTACCTGTACATGACCATCTGATCATTTATCACTCCAGTGTTAATCTGCAAAATTGTAATTATTCGCCTACCTCCTCATGCCTTTTGCACACAATGTATATAGACTCCCCTTTTTTTCTACTGTGTTATTGACTTGTTAATTGTTTACTCCATGTGTAACTCTGTGTTGTCTGTTCACACTGCTATGCTTTATCTTGGCCAGGTCGCAGTTGCAAATGAGAACTTGTTCTCAACTAGCCTACCTGGTTAAATAAAGGTAAAAAAACAAAACAAAACAAAAAATCCCTACTGTGTCTCTCACAGTTTTTTGAGTTCAGTGTGTACTGACCCTTGTTCCACAGGAAGGTTATCTCTAATCCAAACAACAAAGATGACAGTGGACCAGGCCTTGAAGAGTGAGCAGCCTCTAATTTAATATCAGTCCCAATGCTCAATCGCTCTGTTTTACTCATTCAAATTACAAAAATATTCCATTATTAGATTGCTATCTGAAAGCCAATTACCATTATTTGTTACTTTCACTAGTCTCCATAATCTGTTTGCTTCTACTAAAACCCTGCAGGTTCCAATAAGAATACCTCATCACTACTGCTTATACCCTCAAACCACATTTAGCCTTTTACCCTTTTGCAAGGGTTAAAACAAAACATAACAAACATGATAACTTTCTCCATATTGGAAGGCATTGTTTTCATTTTAGTATACCTTCAAAAAGTTACTGTATTTTTATTACCAATCTCTGTTGGATATTCAGTTTCTACTTCAATATTTATTAAAATGTCTGTTATTTTAAGATTGATATGTAATGCTTTGGAGGGATCCATATGAATTAACTGGGTTGCACTGTCTCAGTCCCCAGTAGATGTCGCACTCAGTCCATAATAAGTCTGGCACCTGAGATAACAGGGAAACAGATGCAGCATCCATTTTGCCTACTCACAAATTGGTTTAGAACTTCATCATTTGGGATATTAAAAAAAATCCATCGGGATTACAATAAATATTTTTATTCTCTATGTTTGGTTGGTCAGGGTGTGACTCAGGTGGGAAATTCTATGTTGTTTGTTTCTATATTTTGGCCGGGTATGGTTCTCAAACAGGGACAGCTGTCTATCGTTGTCTCTGATTGGGAATCATACTTAGGCAGCCTTTTTTCCTTTCGCAATTTGTTGATAGTTGTTTTCTGTTTAGTGTTCTGCACCTGACAGGACTGTTTCGGGTTTCCCTCTTGGTTTATTTTGTTTGAGTGTTTTTTTGATCCAATAAAATCATGAACCCTTACCACGCTGCACTTTGGTCCGATCCATCATGCAACGAGAGCCGTTACAATGGGCTTATTGCAAAATGCATTACCAGGGTGGAGGAAATCTTCTAAGCAGTTTTTATTGGTTAAGGGTAAGTCAAGTCCTGTACAATGTTGTAACCTTATCATACAAATGATCCATAAAGGGACCACTTTGAACATTCCTCAGAATAGTTTGTCACCACTCACGTACGTCTATATGTGGGTGTGCTAGTTGTATATTATTATAATTGTTCTATTCTTACTTAATCAGATCATCTTAATAACCCATTATACAAATATTATGTTACTTTCTCTAGTAACCCATTATACACTTGTCACATCACACATTCCTCCTCTAGGCTAGTGTTCTATTCATACAGGGGTTTAGATATTTACACTAGTTCTATTTAAACTGCATATTCGGAAATGGTTCTCCTCTTTCATATCTCCATCAAACTCCACTGATGAGACATGTTATCTAAAGTCGTGTTATCCTCGTTACCAACGTGTCATGTTATCCTAGACGTTAACGAGACATGTTATCCTCCTTACTAACGAGACCTGTTATCCTCGGAGACATGCTATCCCTGGAGATTTCGGAGACACGTTATCCTCTACCTGTAGATCTAACGGCGGTGTTGGACAGACCCTAGATAATGTTGCTAATCAGCTCACACAGAACAGGTTGTTGCATTCATTCACCTCTTTCACACGTAAGTTAGTCCCCTGACAGCTCCCATTCACTCAATAGCTCAATTTCAAACCTCTTATTATTCACATTTCTTTTATCCGCATTTTTCTCAACTTAGTATCTCCATCCAAATTCCAATCTTATTAGTAATAATTTCAATCCATCTATAATCCAAATTTCAATCAGCGTTTGTTTTCCAAATTTCAATCAGCCAAATTCCAATCAATTTCAACGTTCACATCCACATTCACTTAGTACTATTCCCAAACACACTCAGTAATCTCCTCATTACCCACGTGTATCGTCAACGAATCTCTCTGTTACTTGCTATGCACATAAATAACACCCTGTTTTTTTGTGGCTACATACCACATAGACATATCTTCTAAAAACCTATAGATAGCTGTCAGCGGGGGTTTACAGAGTACGGTTGCCCTCGCTCTAGTCTTCTCTTAAAACTAGTGAATAGTCTTCAATCTATAAGACTATGGGTACCTTTTTACGTGATACTCACCTTGATTTTTTTTTTGTTGTACTCCCCCCCCCCCCCCCCCCTGTTTTATTAATTTAAATTGACTTACTGAAATAAGTTGCCGTCCCTCAATTGTTCGTGGGTGATGTGTCTCCTCCTGGGCAGCTCACAGTAAGGATCTGGACTGGTCCTCTTTTGGTCGGACAGGAATTTCCCTCACGCTTCATAAAATGCGCCTCCGGTTTTCCTCGCAGACCCCAACTGGAAAGCTCCGCAGGCAGAAATATTCTTACACAGGGACACTCGAAGTCAATCTTAAATGAATCATTGTTTATTGTCAGCGCGCTGGAGAGATTCCAACCAACTCAATGCACCATAGTACACATGTCTGTCAGAAGCTCCCCTGGGACAGTTCCAGCAGTTGTCTTATATACGGTTATACACAGAAGTTGTATTTGCATGATTTAGCATAATTAATTTATCATTACTTTGTTGTTTCATAACATGTGACAGACCAACACCTCACGGCTTCTCCACTCTAAGCTGAGACCTTGAAACTGAGATATCTTTAGTTTGTTCTCAAAACACGGTCGTTCATTCTCAAAACAACATCTGGGCGTCCTGCCAAATTGCAGCTCCTGATAGGTGTGATTTGTACAGTCAGCCACTTGCAAGAACATAGAAATTGGTTATTAGAACCGCATATGAATAGAACACAGAAATTGGTTTGAAGTATTGAGTCTGTGCAATTAACTTTTGATAACAAGCCAAATAGACAATTAGCCAAAATGAGACAAGGTAGTTAGCTAGCTAGCCTGCTTAATTTAGCTCTTCTCTTGTCTTTATGTTAATGTTTTCTTTGAAAGCTGTACAACATAAAATTGAAGAGCATTTGTCATTGGGCTAAAACGAACTGGCTAGTGATTCGATATGTAGCTAGCCAGCCAGAAAATGCTGCTGTTAGGATTGCTCTTTTACCAGTAAAATGTAGCTAGCTATGATCCCAATAGCTATAATTAGCTAGATAACTAAATAGCTAGGTATCTCACTAGGTTGTTTATCTGTGAAATGTCATATGTTTCCTAAAAATAATAGCTAAGCCTGCTGCTGTTAAGTTATGTAGCCTAAGCCTGAAGCCTAACACTTATGACGATGATAGATAAGTGTTACACAAATCAAAATATATTTGAGATTCTTTAAAGTAGCCACCTTTTGGCCTTGACAGCTTTGCACACTCTTGGCATTCTCTCAACCAGCTTCATGAGGTCGTCACCTGGAATGCATTTCAATTAACAGGTGTGCCTTGTTAAAGATACGTTTGTGTAATTTATTTCCTCCTTAATGCGTTTGAGCCAATCAGTTGCGTTGTGACAAGGTAGGGGTGGTATACAGAAGATGGCACTGTTTTGTAAAAGACCAAGTACATATTATGGCAAGAACAGCTCAAATAACCAAAGAGAAACAGTACATCATTTCTTTAAGACATGAAGGTCAGTCAATCCGGAAAATGTCAAGAACTTTGAAGGTTTCTTCAAGTGCAGTCCCAAAAACCATCAAGCACTATGATGAAACTAGCTCTCGTGAGGAAGGCCACAGGAAAGGAAGACCCAGAGTTACCTCTGCTGCAGAGGAGAAGTTCATTAGACTTAACAGCCTCAGAAATTGCATCCCAAATAAATGCTTCAAAGAGTTCAAGTAACAGACACGTCTCAACATCAACTGTTCAGATGAGACTGCATGAATCAGGCCTTCATGGTCATCAGACCGGTGGAAATCTGTCCTTTGGTCTGATGAGTCCAAATTAGAAATGTTTGGATCCAACCGCTGTGTCTTTGTGAGATGCAGAGTAGGTGAACGGATGATCTCTGCAGGTTTTGTATTGAAGTCAATGTACCCAGAGAAGGACAGAAGCTAGATGTCCTCTGGCTACACCACGGTGCTACACCATGCTACTGAGGCTACTGTTGACCTTCAATGAAAAACAGTGTTTTAATCAATTATTTGGTTCAAAACGTGACCAAGATCTGACAGGAAAGCCAATGATGTAACGGTATTCTTCGTGAGAAGGAGAGTCGGACCAAAATGCAGCGTGTCTATTGCAATCCATGTTTAATGAAGGAACACACTAAACACAAACACTACCAAAACAATAAACTTAACGAAAACCGAAACAGCCTATACTTGTGTAACCTAACAAAGAACAACGACATCAGGACACTAAGGACAATCACCCACGACAAACTCAAAGAATATGGCTGCCTAAATATGGTTCCCAATCAGAGACAACGATAAACACCTGCCTCTGATTGAGAACCACTTCAGACAGCCATAGACTTAGCTAGAACACCCCACTAGCTACAATCCCCATACAAACACACCACATACAAAAACCCATGCCACACCCTGGCCTGACCAAATAAATAAAGATAAACACAAAATACTTTGACCAGGGTGTGACAGAACCCCCCCCCTAAGGTGCGGACTCCCGAACGCACCTCAAAACAATAGGGAGGGTCCGGGTGGGCGTCTGTCCATGGTGGCGGCTCCGGCGCGGGACGTGGACCCCACTCAATCAATGTCTTAGTCCCTTCTCCTCGCGTCCCTGGATAGTCCACCCTCGCCGCCGACCATGGCCTAGTAGTCCTCACCCAGAACCCCACTGGACTGAGGAGCAGATCGGGACTGAGGGGCAGCTCGGGACTGAGGCAGCTCGGGACTGAGGGGAAGCTCAGGAGTGAGAGGAAGCTCAGGAGTGAGAGGAAGCTCAGGAGTGAGAGGAAGCTCAGGCAGGTTGACGAATCTACCATATCCTGGCTGGCTGGCGGTTTCGGCAGATCCTGGCTGACTGGCAGATCCTGGCTGACTGGCAGATCCTGGTCGACTGGCAGATCTGGAAGAGTCTGGTCGACTGGCAGATCTGGAAGAGTCTGGTCGACCTGCAGATCTGGAAGAGTCTGGTCGACCTGCAGATCTGGAAGAGTCTGGTCGACTGGCAGATCTGGAAGAGTCTGGTCGACTGGCAGATCTGGAAGAGTCTGGTCGACTGGCAGATCTGGGAGAGTCTGGTCGACTGGCAGATCTGGGAGAGTCTGGTCGACTGGCAGATCTGGAAGAGTCTGGTCGACTGGCAGATCTGGAAGAGTCTGGTCGACTGGCAGCTCTGGCTGCTCCATGCTGACTGGCTGCTCCATGATGACTGGCAGCTCTGGCTGCTCCATGCTAACTGGCTGCTCCATGCTGACTGGCAGCTCTGGCTGCTCCATGCTGACTGGCTGCTCCATGCTGACTGGCAGCTCTGGCTGCTCCATGCTGACTGGCTGCTCCATGCTGACTGGCAGCTCTGGCTGCTCCATGCTGACTGGCTGCTCTGGCTGCTCCATGCTGACTGGCTGCTCCATGCTGACTGGCTGCTCCATGCTGACTGGCGGCCCTGGCTGCTCCATGCTGACTGGCGGCCCTGGCTGCTCCATGCTGACTGGCGGCCCTGGCTGCTCCATGCTGACTGGCGGCCCTGGCTGCTCCATGCTGACTGGCGGCCCTGGCTGCTCCATGCTAACTGGCAGCTCTGGCGGCTCCTTGCAGACTGGCAGCTCTGGCGGCTCCTTGCAGACTGGCAGCTTTGGCGGCATCCTGCAGACAGGCAGCTCTGGCAGCTCCTTGCAGACTGGCAGCTCCTTGCAGACTGGCAGCTCCTTGCAGACTGGCAGCTCCTTGCAGACTGGCAGCTCTATGCTAACTGGCAGCTCTATGCTAACTGGCAGCTCTATGCTAACTGGCAGCTCTATGCTAACTGGCAGCTCTATGCTAACTGGCAGCTCTATGCTAACTGGCAGCTCTATGCTAACTGGCAGCTCTTTGCAAACTGGCAGTTCTGAACAGGCGGGAGACTCCGGCAGCGCTGTAGAGAAGGAAGGCTCTAACAGCGCTAAACAGGCGGGAGACTCCGACAGCGCTGGAGAGGAGGAGGGCTCCGACAGCGCTGGACAGGCGAGGCGCACTGTAGGCCTGATGCGTGGTGCTGGCACTGGTGGTACTGGGCCGAGGACACGCACAGGAAGCCTGGTGCGGGGAGCTGCTACCGGAGGGCTGGGGTGTGGAGGTGGCACAGGATGGGTTAGACCGTGAAGGCGTACTGGAGATCTTGAGAGCGGTGCTGGCACAGGACGTGCAAGGCTAGGGAGGTGCACAGGAGGCCTGGTACGTGAGACTGGCACCATCTTCACCAGCCGACTAACACGCACCTCAGGACGAGTATGGAGCGCTGACCCAGGTGCCATCAAATCCCCGACACGCTCCGTCGGGCGAATTCCATGTTTAAAACACCAACACAGCAACTCCCTCATTTCTCTCTCCTCCAATTTCCCCATTAACTCCTTCACAGTCTCTGTTTCGCTCACCTCCAACACCGGCTCTGGTCTCCTCCTTGGCTCCTCACGATAAACAGGAAGAGTTGGCTCAGGTCTGGCTCCTGACTCTGCCACACTCTCCCTGAGCCCCCCCCCAAGAAATTTCTGGGGCTGACTATGGGGCCTCCGTCCGCGCCGCCTTGCTTGCTTCGCAAACTCCATTCTCCTATATCCTTCCACGCACTGCTCCATCGAATCCCAGGCGGGCTCCGGCACTCTCCCTGGGTCGACCGCCCACCTGTCTATCTCCTCCCAAGAAGTATAGTCCATACTGTACTCCACTTTGGGCTGTTCCTGCCTGTTGACACGCTGCTTGGTCCCTTTGTGGTGGGTGATTCTGTAACGGTATTCTTCGTGAGAAGGAGAGTCGGACCAAAATGCAGCGTGTCTATTGCAATCCATGTTTAATGAAGGAACACACTAAACACAAACACTACCAAAACAATAAACTTAACGAAAACCGAAACAGCCTATACTTGTGTAACCTAACAAAGAACAACGACATCAGGACACTAAGGACAATCACCCACGACAAACTCAAAGAATATGGCTGCCTAAATATGGTTCCCAATCAGAGACAACGATAAACACCTGCCTCTGATTGAGAACCACTTCAGACAGCCATAGACTTAGCTAGAACACCCCACTAGCTACAATCCCCATACAAACACACCACATACAAAAACCCATGCCACACCCTGGCCTGACCAAATAAATAAAGATAAACACAAAATACTTTGACCAGGGTGTGACAAATGATGCGCACATACTTTCATTACAGTATAGCCTAGGCAGACGAGCCTAGGCAAATTCGAGAAGGCATAATTCATTTCAACCAACAAGAGGGCTTTGTGTTGGAGCCTATTTCTTCCTTCTTCCTACTACCTGTTTAACAGACAAAATTAGGCTATTGGCTGCTATATCCACAGATTTGTCAGTCAATTCCTCCACCCACCGTGCACTCTTTAAATAGACTACCTTCTTGTTGGTTGGTTGCCTTGTCAGTGAAGGGCTGTTAAAGTTAAAACCAAAACTCAAATTGAGAGTATGCCATAGGCCTACCTTTTTATTAAAGAAAATGTCAAAAAGCATAGGCACTACCCCCTTAGCTTTGTTCTGCGATGCTTTATGCTAGAAACAAGCTATAACATACCCGAGAAAGATGTGCCTCTGAAGCATATGGGGATATCATTGTTTTGTTTCTTCGACAATTCAGAGGCTGAGCTACAACCTTATATAACTGAGGAGACAAAACATTTACTTTGCTTGGGGAAGTAATGTAATTCTGTCACTATCCGTTGAGCTAACGTAGGCTAATGCGATTAGCATGAGGTTGTAAATAAGAACATTTCCCAGGACACAAGCATATTGGCTATTGGCAGAAAGCTTAAATTCTTGTAAATCTAACTGCACTGTCCAATTTACAGTAGCTATTACAGTGAAATAATACCATGCTATTGTTTGAGGAGAGTGCACAATTTTGACCATGAAAAATTATTAATAAACAAATGAGGCACATTTGGGCAGTCTTGATACAACATTTTGAACAGAAATGCAATGGTTCATTGGATCAGTCTAAAAATTTGCACATACACTGATGCCATCTAGTGGCCAAAATATAAATTGCACCTGGGCTGGAATAATACATGATGTCCTTTCTCTTGCATTTCAAAGATGATGGTACAAAAAAATACAAAATAACGTTTTTATTTTTTTAAATGATATTTTACCAGATCTATTGTGTCATATCCTACAATATTCATTTCACATTTCCATAAACTGCAAAGTGTTTCTTTTGAAATGGTACCAAGAATATGCATACCTTGCTTCAGGGCCAGAGCTACAGGCAGTTAGATTTGGGTATGTCGTTTTAGGCGGCAAATTGAAAAAAAGGGGCTAATCCTTAAGATGTTCACTTTATGTACAATACAAGATGTTTACGCACAGACAGCTTTTAGGGAAATACTTGTGAAGAAGAGTAGAAGAGTAGCCAGCAGTTAAAGTGTAAAGTTTCCTGTGTCTGTTGGCCTACTCTGTCTGGGGTAGAAAGGTAGGCCTAACTTTTGAAAGTGCCATGCTCAGATTCCTAATGAGGTCTCTGATTTTAACTATTTGCAAACAGTGTCAGTTTCATTGTGAACAAGACAAACTGATTTGGCATAGGAGAAATATAAGATGAACACATAGGCCCATCTCTCTGTCCATGCTTAGCCTGTAATTCCGGTAATGTGTGTGCTAGATTCCACTCATATGTAAAATTGTAGCATTGCATGAAAAGTTTATGAAAGGCCATTTTTTTTCTCGGACCTTCAAACACGATGATAGTCCACGGTGGTCTGTGAAACCACAACCTTCTGGCCCACAGCCCTGTGCAATATCGAAATTGCTGCGTTGCCATGTAATGCTGACAGGATCAAGAACCATTTATAAAACTGCATATATAAGGTTCTGTCTAAAGACAGTAGTGTTCTCAGCTATCCACTTATTATTGTTTTGGTTATAGGGGAGGGTCACTTATTTGGGTTGGGGGTTAGATTAAATAGCCATCCATTTGAATTTCAGAAATAGTGTTAACTCCCTAATAAAGTCTGTCAATGTGGTACTGCAGCTAGTCAGTCTCGCCATTTGAGATGAAGAGATATTTCAGGGAGTTATTGTATCATGTTTTAAAACATGAAATCGAGGAAAAAACGGGTTCCCTTTGAATGGAAAACCATGGTTTTATCGCAACAAATCAGCGCAACCCCTGTCAATTGAAAAGGCAGGAAAACAAACGAAAGCGGTTACATCTCTCATACAAATGGAATAGAAATGAAATAACAGAATAATTACAGTATATTGGAGCATTATAACTTCTAAATCAGGCTACCATAACTTCAAGGACTTTTCAAGGACCAAATAGCCTTGAAGAGGAAATGTCTGATTTTCAAGGTAGCCTATAAAGTACCACTGTATGAGTCATAATACCCTTTAAATCTAGCGGTTAAACAGGGAAATTGTTCTAATCGTTTTTCCCATAGAGGAGTTTAGAAACACTTAAAAATAAGGGCTGTTTCGTGGAGGCGTACCCTGACGTGATGTTTTGATAATGTTTTGATAAACGTGTAAAACGTGTAAATCACTCTCTGACTTTTGTTTATCAACACTTGTTTTTTCCTGCCAGCCTGTCAAACTAACAATTACTTTACCATCTATTTAGATATCTCTTTCTAGACCATAACAGATACCTTATCCATTACAAGTTCGAGTTAAAAAAAATTGCTGCAGGAACCAGAGTAAACAGGTTTGTCATTCCAGTTAATATTGTCTGCAGGTGTGTTATCTTGCATCTACCATGAATATGACGTAGAGCAATTTTGAAATTTCCCTTTAAGCTCAGAGTAAATAACTACACTGGACAAAAATGTAAATGCAACATGTGAATATTGTCTGCAGGTGTGTTATCTTGCATCTCCCGGTCTCTGGTTGCACAATGTAACCCCAGAGCACAATGGCAACAAAGTAGAACAAATGGCATGTAACTCAATAGCAGCTCTAGGTAATAAGACATCTACTGTCATTTTGAGCATTGCAAGAGATATACACTGAACAAAAAATATAAACATAATGTAAAGTGTTGATTCCATGTTTCATGAGCTAAAATAAAAGATCCAAGAAATGTTCCATGTGCACAAAAGCTTATTTTGCTCAAATTTTGGGCACTAATGTATTTACATCCCTGTTACTGAGCATTTCTCATTTGTCAAGATAATCGAGCCACCTGACAGATGTGGCATATCAAGAAGCTGATTAAACAGCATGATCATTACACAGGTGCACCTTGTACTGGGGACAATAAAGGCCACTCTAAAGTGTTCAGTTTTGTCACACAACACAATGCCACAGTTGTCTCAAGTTTTGAGGGAGCGTGCAATTAGCATGCTGAATGCAGAAATGTCAACCAGAGCTGTTGCCAGAGAATGGAATGTTAATTTCTCTACCGTAAGCTGCCTCCTACGTCGTTTTAGAGAATTTGGTATGTCCAACCGGCCTCACAACCGCAGACCATGTGTAACCAAGCCAGCCCAGGACCTCCACATCTGGCTTCTTCACCTGCAGGTTCGTCTGAGACCAGCCACCCGGACAGCTGATGAAACTGAGGAGTATTTCTGTCTGTAATAAAGCCCTTTTGTGGGGAAAAACTTGGCTCCCCAGTCCAACCGGCCTCACAACCGCAGACCACGTGTATGGCATTGTGTGGGCGAGCGGTTTGCTGTTATGTACAGAGTGCCCCATGGTGGCGGTTGGGTTATGGTATGGGAATGCATAAGCTACGGACAATGAACACAATTGCATTTTATCAATGGCAATTTACATGCACAGAGATACCATACGAATGGTGCCATTCGTCTGCCGCCATTACCCCATGTTTCAGCATGATAATGCACGGCCTCATGTCGCAAGGATCTGTACACGATTCCTAGAAGCTGAAAATGTCCCAGTTCTTCCATGGCCTGCATACTTACCAGACATGTCACCCATTGAGCATGTTTGGGATGCTCTGGATCGACACGTATGACAACGTGTTCCAGTTTCCACCAATATCCAGCAACTTCGCACAACCATTGAAGAGGAGTGGGACAACATCCCACAGGCCACAATAAACAGCCCGATCAACTCTACACAAAGGAGATATGTTGCGCTGCATGAGGCGAATGGTGGTCACACCAGATACGGACTGGTTTTCTGATCCACGCCTCTACCTTTTTTTAAGGTATCTGTGACCAACAGATGCATATCTGTATTCCCAGTCATGTCAAACCTGTAGATTTGGGCCTAATGAATGTATTTCAATTGACTTGTTTCCTTATATGAACTGTTGTCTTTATTTTTTGTTTAGTGTAATAATGAGTAGGATACCCTAATGCTCCAAGGGACCACTCTGCTGGTACCATGCCTCCTCTCCCTATAGTGTGGATGGCAGCTCTGAGAGGCTCGCGTTACAATAATAGCACTCTATCACTGTGTGGGTGGGACAGAGGGCGAGAGGGAGAGAGCGATCGAGCACGCACACAACATACCGTATGCACCTGCTGTGACGCTCTGACTCTGACATTATTATTGTTGAGAGATTGTACAAGTAAAGAGTGCGTCTTTAACAAGAGGCGTAGCTATTCTCTTGTGCTCCCTGGAGGGCAAGTTCCGCTTCCTGCTAATAAAAACATCGCACTTGTGAGCATATCACATCAACTGTGGACTGCAGAACAGAAAAGCATGAAATGCAAGCAAGAAGGCATGGAATTATGTGGATATGAAAGCGCAATTTGAAGCTTCAGGATATGATAAAATATCTTTATGCACAAGTCAGGAAGCTGAATGACAGAAGGTATTTTCTTCCACATCCAAAACGCCTCCAGTATGTCGGAGAGAGGGGGTATCCCACGGACTGGGGGCACACCATCTCCACATATGCAGCCGTACAAGACCGTCACGATCGTCCCGAACCGTCCGGTTCAAATGAACCTGTATGCGACCTGGGAAATTGATCGCTCATCTCCAAGCTGTGTGCCCAGGTATGGCCGCCTAAACTCCATGGCTGGTTCTGACAGTCGTGGTTTCCAGTCTGGATCAGATCACATACAGGTTATCGGCTTCTGTGGTCGGATGTTGATTTAGGAATGATTTTGAATCAGTGAGAAGAAGTCACCTGTTTTTCCCTCAAGAGAAGTTATGTAGGAGGGTTGAATAAAAGTTGTAAAAAATGTATGAGTTAATGAAAATAACATTTAATATGATTAAAGTTTAAGTAAATAGCATACTTCTGTATTTGCCTTTGAATAATACACATTTTGCACTGCTGCAAATTACTCCAAGTATGACAGCAGTTTTTGTTTTGACCATCAGGCCAGGTGATTGCAACTGTAAATTAATTGTCAGTTATTAGGTTAGTGTGCTATTCACATAGATACATTTAGCCTGCAGTGATAGATTATTGCCGATGGTAGTGAAGGTTAGGGAGTGTCTTTAAAGGGGCAATATGCAGTACAAACCATACGATTCCCATTTTAAAGGAAGAGCTCATTCAACTTTACAGTGAAAAACTATATATTTGGAGGACCATGGTTATGAAGAATCAGCATTAGGAAGTGCAAGATCATGACTGACCAGGATGTAAAGCCTCCAAATCAACATATCCCTGAGCAGTTGGGGACACCGACAGGGTGCCATAGACAGCTGCTCCTAAACCCCACAGGAAAACAACATGCTGTCAGAATAAATAATTGTCCAGCACAGTATATACTTAGAGGCAAGAGATTGGCTAACACTTTTATGCCGATATACATACGCCTACGGACCGTTGCTAATCGGGGAATACTCCTCCACTATTACTAACAATGTTACATTTGAGCAATATTCAAAAGTGTTTCTGATACTGCTTTTTTGTCTAACTCTGAATTGTTAGGTGTTTGATGTAGGCTAGCAATAGAAAAGAGGGGGCAGGAGTGGGGTTGCGTGTGGATTCTAGAAGGACCCCTGTATAAGGTAAAGGCTGCTTGCGGGGGTGCTCTCTCTGGCAGGGAAAATGGAGAGAAGACGTGGGTGGATTTGAAGAAGAGCTGGTTGAAAATGATTTGTTCCTCTTAAAGTGGTCCACACACTGTATGGTGAGCTCTGAAAATAGTATGTTGACAAGTACCTTGGATGTCAATTGGATGTATTTCAAGACCTAACTTCAAACTCAGTGCCTTTTTACTTGACATCATGGGAAAATAAAAAATACATCTCAGGAAAAATAATTGTAGACCTCCACAAGGTCCTTGGGAGCAATTTCCAAACACCTGAAGATACCACTTTCATCTGTACAAACAATAGTACACAAGTATAAACACCATGGGACTACGCAGCCGTCATACTGCTCAGGAAGGAGATACGTTCTGTGTCCTAGAGATGAACATACTTTGGTGTGAAAAGTGCAAATCAATCCCAGAACAACAGCAAAGGACCTTGTGAAGATGCTGGAAGAAACCGGTACAAAAGTATCTATGTCCACAGTAAAACGAGTCCTATATTGACATAACCTGAAAGGCCGCTCAACAAGGAAGAAGCCACTGCTCCAAAACTTCCAGAAAAAAAGCCAGACTACGGTTTGCAACTGCAAATGGGGAAAAATATCGTACTTTTTGGAGAAATGTCCTCTGGTCTGATAAAACAAAAATGGAACTGTTTGGCCATAATGACCATCGTTATGTTTGGAGGAAAAATGGGGATGCTTGCAAGCTGAAGAACACCATCCCAACCGTGAAGCACGGGGGTGGTAGCATCATGTTGTGAGGGTGCTTTGCTGCAGGAGGGACTGGTGCACTTCACAAAAATAGATGGCATCATGAAGCAGGAAAATTATGTTGAAATATTGAAGCAACATTTCAAGACATCAGTCAGGAAGTTAAAGCTTGGTCGCAAATGGGTCTTCCAAATGGACAATGACCCCAAGCATACTTCTAAAGTTGTGGCAAAATGGCATAAGAACAACAAAGTCAAGGTATTGGAGTGGCCATCACAAATCCATGACCTCAATCCTATCGAACATTTGTGGGCAGAACTGAAAAAGCGTGTGCGAGAGAGGAGGCCTACAAACCTGACTGAGTTACACCAGGTCTGTCAGGAGGAATGGGCCAAAATTCAATCAACTTATTGTGGGAAGCTTGTGGAAGGCTACACAAAATGCTTGACCCAAGTTAAACAATTGAAAGGAAATGCTACCAAACACTAATTGAGTGTATGTAAACTTCTGACCCGCTGGGAATGTGATGAAAGAAATAAAACATTCACTCTACTATTTTTCTGACATTTCACATTCTTCAAATAAAGTGGTGATCCTAACAGACCAAAGACAGGGAATTTTTACTTGGATTAAATGTCAGGAATTGTGAAAAACTGATTTTAAATGTATTTGGCTAAGGTGTATGTTAACTTCCGACTTCAACTGTTTATATGCAGTGCATTCGGAAACTATTCAGACCCGTTGACTTTTTCCACATTTTGTTACAGTACAGCCTTATTCTAAAATTGATTCAATCGTTTTTTTCCTTCATCAACCGACACACAATACCCTATAAAGAAAAAGCAAAACAGGTTTTTAGACATTTCTGCAACGTATAAAACTTTTTTTAACTGAAACATAACATTTACATGGGTATTCAGACCCGTTACTCAGTACTTTGTTGAAGCACCTTTGGCAGTGATTCCAGCCCTGAGTCTTCTTGGGTATGATGCTACAAGCTTGGCACACCTGTATTTGGGGAGTTCCTCCCATTCTTCTCTGCAGATCCTTTCAAGCTCTTTCAGGTTAGATGGGGAGTGTCGGTGCACAGCATTTTGATGATGATGCCAGGTTTCCTCCAGATGTGACACTTGGCATTCAGGCCAAAGAGTTCTATCTTCATTTCATCAGACCAGAGAATATTGTTTCTAATTGTCTGAGAGTCCCTTATGTGCCTTTTGGAAAACTCCAAGCGGGCTGTCTTGTGCCTTTTTATTGAGGAGTGGCTTCCGTCTGGCCAACCTACCATAAAGGCCTGATTGGTGGAGTGCTGCAGAGATTTTCCTTCTGGAAGGTTCTCCCATCGCCACAGAGGAAATCTGGAGCTCTGTCAGTGACCATCAGGCTCACCTCCCTGACCAAGGCCCTTCTCCCCTGATTGCTCAGTTAGGCCAAGCAACCAGCTCTAGATAGTCTTGGTGGTTCCAAACTTCTTCCATTTAAGAATGATGCAGGCCACTCTTCAATGCTGCAGAAATGTGCCTCGACCCAATCCTGTGTTGGAGCTCTACAGACAATTCCTTTGTACTCATGGCTTGGTTTTGGCTCTGACATGCACTGTAAACTGTGGGACCTTATATAGACAGGTGTGTGCCTTTCCAAATCATGAGCTCAATTTCGAGTCCCATATTTATGTAAATAAGGTATTTATGTTTTTTATATTTAATACATTTCTAAAAACCTGTTTTTGCTTTCTCGTGGGGTGTTGTGTGTAGATTTAATATTTTTTTATTCATCAATCTGTTTTAGAATAAGTCTGTAATGTAACAAAATGTGGAAAAACTCAAGGGGTCTGAATACTTTCTGAATGCACTGTATAGTGTACACCCCTTCAAATTAGTGGATTCGGCTATTTCAGCCACACCCATTGCTGACAGGTGTATAAAATCGAGCACACAGCCATGCAACCTCCATAGACAAACATTGGCAGTAGAATGGCCTGGACTTTCAAAGTGGCACCGTCATGGGATGCCACCTTTCCGACAAGTCAGTTTGTAAAAATGTTGCCCTGCTAGAGCTGCCCCACTCAACTGTAAGTGCTGTTATTGTAAAGTGGAAACGTCTAGGGGCAACAACAGCTCAGCCGCGAAGTGGTAGGCTACACATGCTCACAGAATGGGATCTCTGAAGCGAGTAGTGCGTAAAAATCGTCTGTCCTCGGTTGCAACACTCACTACCGAGTTCCAAACTGCCTCTGGCAGCAACGTCAGCACAATAACTGTTCGTTGAGAGCTTCATGAAATGGGTTCCATGACTAAGCAGCTGCACACAAGCCTAAGATCACCATGATCAATGCCAAGCGTCGGCTGGAGTGGTGTAAACTTTGCGGCCATTGGACTCTGGAGCAGTGGAAACGCTGTATCTGGAGTGATGAATCATGCTTCACCATCTGGAAATCTGACGGACAAATCTGTGTTTGGCGGATGCCCCAATGCATAGTGCCAACTGTAAAGATTGGTGGAGGATGAATAATGATCTGGGGCTGTTTTTCATGGTTTGGGCTTGGCCCCTTAGTTCCAGTGAAGGGAAATCTTATTGCTACAGCATACATTGACATTCTATACGATACTGTGCTTCCAACATTGTGGCAATAGTTTGGGGGAGGCCCTTTCCAGTTTCAGCATGACAATGCCCCCGTGCACAAAGCGAGGTCCATACAGAAATGGTTTGTCGAGATCAGTGTGGACGAACCTAACTGGCATGCACAGAGCCCTGACCTCAACCCCATCGAACACCTTTGGGATGAGTTGCAACGCCGACTACGAGCCAGGCCTAATTGCCCGACCTCACTTAAGCTCTTGTGGCTGAATGGAAGCAAGTCCCCGCACCAATGTTCCAACATCTACTGGAAAGCCTTCCTGGAGGCTGTTATAGCAGCAAAGGGGGGGACCAACTCCGTATTAATGCCCATGATTTTGGAATGAGATGTTTGACGAGCAGGTGTCCATATACTTTTGGTAATGTAGTGTATTTCTATTTAGCCTATAGTGCCAAATCTGTTTGGCATTTGGCTTTCAATGAATATATCAATTATTAACCATTAATCTCCTAACCCAATCAGATGTTCTCTGGTAGACCTCTCCAGCATCTCTCTCTCTAATGGTGTAGTGAGTGGAGAGGCCAAGGTTTGTAGTGAATTTGACATTTAATTAGGGAGGAACAGCCTATCTCCTATTACCCGATCTTTGTGACGTGAGGCCGAGTGCTGCACCTAGGACCCAAATGGAATTAAAGGTTATTCAAGATGCAATGCTGCAGTTTGTTTGGCTAAGAATCAACAATGAGGCTGTAGACCTAGTTGTGTCTTTTGGAGCCCATAGTGGCTTCTACCTTGAGAGGATGACAATTTTTTTAGTTTCTCCTTGAGTGTCCTGTTCTGTCTGAATAGCTCTCATCTACGCAGATAAATCCCAGCCAGCCAATCTGTCTCTGCTTTGTCCAAAAATAAAGTACTTCGAACCACGAATTGCCCGTAGGAATACATTGATCTGTGATTTATGTCTGGAGCCTAATATTCCTAAAGTGCTTTTGTTGGCCACCGTCCTCACCGAACCATTTCCCGCTTACAATTTGCATTACAAATCTAGGGTGATACTCTACCACTCTCAGCCAACATTTTTTTTAAAGATTTGTTATTGTCAAGGACTCGACTGACACTTTCTCATGTTGTTGGTACCTATTCACTGAATTCACAGACTAAAACAGAGAAATATGAATATCCCCTTTTTCTCTCCTTAAACCCAGGCTCTTCACAGTTACTCTGAAGAAGCTGGTGATGCTTCAGGAGCTGGACAGAGACCTAACATCTGTTGTCATCGCAGTCAAACTCCAGGTGGCGCTCTTAACACACACACCGCCGTCCCTTCGACAAAGTGTACATACAGTGCCTTGCAAACACCTTGGCGTTTTTTCTTATTTTGCATTACGACCTGTAATTTAAATTGACTTTTGGGGGGGAATTTCATGTAACAAAATAGTCCAAATTGGTGAAGTAAAATGAATTAAAAAAAAAAAAGAAAGTGCATATGTATTCACCCCTTTGCTGTGAAGCCCCTAAATCAGATCTGTTGCAACCAATTACCTTCAGAAGTCACATAATTAGTTAAATAAAGCCCACCTGTGTGCAATCTAAGTGTCACATGATCTGTCACGTGATCTCAGTATAGCTACACCTGTTCTGAAAGGCCCCAGAATCTGTAGCACCCCCAAGCAAGTGGCACCCCCAAGCAAGCGGCACCATGAAGACCAAGGAGCTCTCCAAACAGGTCAGGGACAAAGTTGTGGAGAAGTACAGATCAGGGTTGGGTTATAAAAAAAATATCAGAAACTTTGAACATCCCACAGAGCACCATTAAATCCATTATTATAAAATGGAAAGAATATGGCACCACAACAAACCTGCCAAGAGAGGGCCGCCCACCAAAAGTCACAGACCAGGCAAGGAGAGCATTAATCAGAGAGGCAACAAAGAGACCAAAGATAACCCTGAAGGAGCTGTAAAGCTCCACAGCGGAGATTGGAGTATCTGTCCATAGGACCACTTTAAGCTATACACTCCACAGAGCCGGGCTTTACGGAGGAGTGCCCAGAAAAAAGCCATTGCTTAAAGAAAAAAATAAGCAAACAAGTTTGGCGTTTGCCAAAAGGCATGTGGGAGACTCCCCAAACATATGGAAGAGGTACTCTGGTCAGATGAGACAAAAATGTAGCTTTTTGGCCATCAACGAAAACGCTATGTCTGGCACAAGCCCAACAGCTCTCCTCGCCCTGAGAACACCATCCCCACAGTGAAGTATGGTGGTTGCAGCATCATGCTGTGTGGATGTTTTTAATCGGCAGAGACTGGGAAACTGGTCAGAATTGAAGGAATGGTGGATGGCGCTAAATACAGGGGAAATTCTTGAGGGGAAACCTCTTTCAGTCTTCCAGAGATTTGAGACTGGCATGGATGTTCACCTTCCAGCAGGACAATGACCCTAAGCATACTACTAAAGCAACATTTGAGTGGTTTAAGGGGAAATATTTAAATGTCTTGGAATGGCCTAGTCGAAGCCCAGACCTCAATCCAATTAAGAATCTGTGTTATGACTTAAAGATTGCTGTACACCAGCGGAATCCATCCAACTTGAAGGAGCTGGAGCAGTTTTGCCTTGAATAATGGGTAAAAATACCAGTGGCTAGATGTGCCAAGCTTATAGAGACATACCCCAAGAGACTTGCAGCTATAATTGTTGCAAAAGGTGGCTCTACAAAGTATTGACTTTGGGGGGGTGAATAGTTATGCACACTCAAGTTTTTTTCTTTTTTTTCTTATTTCTTGTGCTGAACAGCCCTTAGTCGTGGTATATTGGCCATATACCACACCCATTTGTGCCTTATTGCTTAAATACACTAGTGACTTATAAGAACCTTTTATCTGTAATCCATGGATAATATATGCAGGAGATGTATTGTAACGTGTTTGGAATATCTTCTTAGGGATCAAAGCGCATTTTACGGTCCAATGAAATCCTGTTGTCATCGCCTGGACTTACCGAGACCGATCTTCAGCTAACGTTCTCCTTGCAAGTGAGTTACCGTGGGGTGTTTGCACAGACAGTTATGTGTATGCAAATGAATTGTGGATGAGAGTCAGATACTTTTTTTTAAATGTCCCAGAGATTCTATTTTCAGTGCATGATTTAAGTGCATGTCTGATTCTGTCAACCTCGCCATCTCTCATCTTTACTTCCTCCAGTATCCACATTTTCTGAAGCGAGATGCCAACAGACTGCAGATCATGCTGCAGAGGAGGAAGAGGTACAAGAACCGCACCATTCTGGGCTATAAGACCCTGGCACTGGGCCTCATCAACATGGCAGAGGTAAGAGGGCAACACCTCACCGCAGCCGTTAACTGCCGTTAACTGCCATGACTGCCATCATTCAGGCTTTTGTTTGTACAACACGCCATCAATTGTCCCCCCCCCCTCCCCCCAAATCTCTCTTTCTCTCACTGACCCCCTTTCCTCTCTCCTCCCCAGGTGATGCAGCACCCCAGTGAGGGAGCCCGTGTGTTGGGTCTCCACACCACGGTGAAGGACACGGCTGTGCCTGTGGCCGAGATGAGGGTCTACTCGCTCTCCAGCCAGCCCATCGACCACGAGATGTCCAAGGCCAAGATGTCTGGTAAGGGAGACACAGAGTGAAAGACAAAGGGGACAGGCTCGAGGGCGATAAGGCCATGAACAAGGAATCAGAAAGTAAAATGTTTTTTTCTTTTAAACGTTATTCTTCTTACTTTTTTATTTGTATTCGGCAATTTGCTTATATGGAGTTGTCTAAGTCTCCAGAATGTCAGTGTATTGAACAGTTCAATGTGTACGTGCCACACCATGGTCAGTAAATGCAATCATCCATGTTCGTCTTTTGAGCGAGTCAGCCACTGCCTTGTCCATATGACACAAGGTTTAAATAGTTTTCACATCCTACTGGAACCCCACACCCATACATAACACATCTCCTATCTGGCTCCCTGTAACTGCCAGACCGCTCCCCTGACATTGACAACTACTCGGAGGAAGACGAGGAGAGCTATTCATCAGAGCAGGACGGGAGTGATGACCCTGCTCACAGCCAGGTAGGGGGGGGGGGGGAGCGACACTCAGAAAAATACCACACTGCTTCATTACAAGCATTTAAGCCGGCGTACAGCAGAGTGGATGGAGGGTTTGTCCGGTTTGAGCACGAAGTTGACCCTCCCTCTTTTTTTTCCCTCCAGTATCTGTTTGACGAAGAGGATGACATGAGGAAGAAGAAGCACAGACACAAACTCACCTCTACAGCCTCCATCACCAGAGCTCATGTAAGCATCCAGTCTACTCGTCTGCCTGTCTCTGTGGCGTTGGGACTACCTGCCGCTGTTCTAGTCAACCAGTTTGATATCTACGTGTTCCTTTAACCCGGCAGCCCAACATCAAGCAGAAGTTTGTGGCCTTGTTGAAGAGGTTTAAGGTGTCTGATGAGGTGGACTTTGGCCTGGAGCATGTGTCCCAGGAGCACATCCGTGATGTGGAGGAGGACCTGGATGAGCTCTATGACAGTCTGGAGATGTACAACCCCAATGACAGCGGGCCAGAGATGGAGGAGACGGACAGCGTCCTCAGCACACCCAAACCCAAACTCAGGTCATGAGAAGTCGGACTTATCTGTAGGTAACGGAAATGTATGTTCTGACAAACATCCACCTAACAGAACTCTGGCAATCTCTCTTCTCTCTGAACGTTCAGGCCCTTCTTTGAGGGCATGTCCCAGTCCAGCTCGCAGACCGAGTTTGGCAGTCTGAACAGCAGGTGCAGTCTGCCCAGAGACACCCTGAGCCCAGTGAGTACAGTACATGAGGGTGGCTGGGCCTTCTAAGTCCAGATGTCCTCTGGCACTCCCTCTTACCACTGTTTTCCTGCTGTCTGACTTTCAGCAAGGAGAGCAGCCCCCGTCAGGCAAGATGAAACGCTCTCGCTCCCGCAACTTGGACGACTCTGAGACAGACACCCTGGTGAGACCCTCTAACCTCCCCCTCCTCCCTCGCTCCCTCTCTTATTTTCCCCCTCTCTCATTGGTGGCCTCTGTATTTCAGTGTTTTGAGGCCTGTGCGGTGTTAAGATGTGTTTCTGTCTGGCTGTCTGTCGGTGTGTTTAGGTGCTGACTGATCCGGAGATGTTTCTGGACACTACCCCCTGCATCACTGTCTCTGTCCCAGAGCAGCTACCCAGGACCCCAATGAGGGAACTGAGGAGCAGCAAGAGTGAGAGCCACACCAGCATGCCCTACACCACCATGCCCTCCCCCAGGTCAGTCTAACACACACACACACACACGCACACAAAGTGCGCTCCTTCACTTTCTGCCGTAGTCATATTTTCTGTGTGGGTACTGACTGTCAGTGAGTAGGTGTGTGTTTTTTCCAGGTTGGATGGCGGGCACACACCCAGGCAGAGACGTGGGACACCAATGAAGGAGAGGCGAGCGCTGTCCAAGCCCCTAAGCGAACGCACCAACAGCTCTGACAGTGAAAGGTCACCGGAGCTCAGCCACACCCCACAGGTAACCCCCCCTCACCCTAACCAGAGCTAGTCCGTACCCATACTCCATACTCACCATGGAGCTGAGGATTTGTTTGCAGAGGGTGATCCAGAGTGGTGATCCTGTTGCAAATGTTTAGCTTTAAAGTTAATACAAATTTAGTTTTGGGGCAGAGAAAATGTTTCAATTCTACACATTTTGCAGTTACTTGACAGGTTCATATAATCTCTGAGGGAGACTGACTAACAAAATCAATGGGGGGGGGGGGGGGGGCCTCAGGAGATCATGGCTACTGGCATCGAGCTTTGATGTGCCTGGTCAGTAATTCAGCCATGACATACTACAACATTTATATAGCTGGCTAGACTAACTTACCTAGCAATCTGTAAAAGGTGAGCTGACATGGGTTAATTGAGTGACTGTCAGTGACTGACATCACAAGAGGAAAACTACTACCAACTACTACCGAATATTGAAGTTTCACCTTGTGTGTTCTGAGATTCTTACTCTCAGCAGGAAGTTGAGACCCGCAATTGACTTCTCGCTTACAGCTGCATACAGGCACAGCACTGTCCTGTTGTGTTGATGGATTTCATTGAAGCATGCGTGTGTGCGCCCAGTTTTTGACAATGTATTTGAATATGCCCAGAATTTGACTTTGTGTGTATGTGTGTGTGTGTGTATGTGTGTGTGGGTGCAGGTGCCCAGGAAGGCTGTGTATGACCAGTTGAATCAGATCTTCTCCTCAGACACTACCCTCCCGGACAGCCTGGTCCTGGTCAACACCAGTGATTGGCAGGGACAGGTATTCTTCACTTCAATCTTCACCTCCATTATCTCACTCCTCCATTCCCCTGTGGACATATTTACTTTGCGTATGTGTGTTCATCTGTGTCTATGTGTTTGTGGCCTCTGGTAAACGTGTGTGCAGTATGTGTCCGAGGTGCTGCTGGCTCAAAAACAGCCGTTAGTGTGTACCTGCTGTGGGGTGGAGATTCAGGCTGTCCTCACCACCCTCCTCACGCGCATCCAAAAGTTGTGAGTAGCCAATGAATCAATACTCGCTGGTTCAATGTATCGCGTGGTAATGAAGGGAACCTATTATATTGTGGTCCACTAACCCGCCCTCCTCTCCCCGCAGCTGTAACTGTAACTCGTCCACGCCGCCGCCGGTCAAGGTGGTGGTGGCAGGGGGACAGAGCTACCTGGGGGCCATCCTGCACTTCTTTGTCACTCAGCTGGCCAACAAAACATCTGATTGGCTCAGCCTAATCCGCTTCCTGGTGGTCCCCCTGGGTGAGAGAGAGACCGGTTCAGGTCCTGAGAACAGTAATATGAATATGTTATATACCATTTAACACAGAGCTTGGGTCTAAAAGATCAGCATTATACAATGTGACCGCTGTAAAGATGTTTCCCACTGGGCACACCATGTCATTTCAACGTGGAAAATTGGGTAATATTTGGTTGAGACGATGCTCAATGAGATTGCAACCTGTATTCACCAACTCAAAAAGACATCCGAAAGTTAGTTCAATTTCCAACGTGTCATCACTAGGATTTCAACCATCTAAAAGCACAACCACATTCCAATGAAAAAACAATGTCCGATTTTTTTTTTTTTACTTGTCACCCAAAGGTCCTTCACTACGCTTTCAACCATTTTTAAAAAGCACAGCCAAGTTCAAATGGGAATACAATGTCAGATATTTTGTTTGCTTATTACAAGAGATGAATGTGTTACCACTCTGTGCTTCATCTAATAGCACATCCAAATGACCAAGATTGCAGTTGAGATTACATTAAAAGTACATGGTGTGAGGGATCAATGCCGTTTGAGATTCTGCACAGATTTATGACAGCAATTGTGAAGATCTCCACAGACCCGCGACCACTTATATGCATGCCACATTAAATGATTACATAAGAAGACATTTATAATTACAGTCATCTCAAAATGAGGCCATGGATGTGTTACTCATTTTAAGGTTGAACGTTACATTCGTTTGTAAGATAGCGATTAACTTTAGGCTATTTTACTGGATAACAAAAGTCCTATTGAATTGTGGTTGGTCGTCAACACAATCCAGTATCCTCATTTGAAGGAGATGAATCTTCTGCTTGGATAGTTCAGTCTGTGCCACTGACTTAAGTCTGGCGTTAATTCCAGTTTGTCTACAAATTAAGAATTGAGACTTTATATTCACGTCTCCATCTCAACCAAAAATCACGTAGATTCCACATTACAGTATGTTGATAAACTACGTGGAAACAACCTTGATTCAACCAGTTTGTGCCCAGTGGGATAGTATGGTACATATCTAGCATGGTTATGTAATGCTTATATATATATATATATATATATAAGCCTCTTCAGCTGAAGCATAAACAAAGATTTACAAAAACACCCACTCTCATGTTCTGATACCTCCTCCTGACAATGAGTTGCTCCAGTCATTATGTCACATATAGCTGAAGCGCAGTATGGTACAGCTGCTCTGCTCAGAGCTGCAGTACTGAGTGGGTTGGGTGTGTGACTCATTGTGGCTGCCTCTACTCTGCCTCCAGGCTGTCACCCTGTCGCTAAGCACCTAGCCTCCCTGGACCCTCGCTACAGCTCTGTGTTCCTGGACAATGCCTGGAGAGACCTGTTCAGTCGCCTGGAGCCCCCTCACTCTAGTAAACACCACACCTCTCTCTCTCTCTCTCTCTCTCTCGCTCTCTCTCTCTCGTCACATCTCCATTTCCCACGAGCGCTAAGCGCAAACATTTCCCATTTGAAACCGATGAGGGCGCTTTTCGTTTTGTGCTATTAGCGGCAACACAGACTGAAGGACTATTTCAGTTTATAAATCAATATGCTTTGTTTTACAAACAGTTCCACTGAGCTGGAAAGCAGTCGAGCGTGTGTCTTTGGGAACTTAATCTGACTTGATCAGCATATTAATGGTATTTGACTGGAGGACGCGCTCTCTGCAAGCTGCCCCATCTCTTCCTTCGTTACTAGGGTTAGTCAGTTCAGATCTGGTCACAGCCTTGCGCTCCCTACAGACTGACTGTCTGTTCCCCTTCCCTCCCAGCGGCTCCAGCTGCAGACGGCGTGGACGTGGCTGGGAGGATCAGCCAGTACATCAGCAGTGTCTCTGTCACACACCAGTTGCCTATCGCTGAGGCCATGCTCACCTGCAAGTACAAGACGTGAGTGGAGTGGCCTGCGTGGCTGATTAACGCTGCATGCACTAAACATTAAGAGCACACGACAGGAAGCTATGATCCCTTATTGATGTCACTTGTTAAAACCTACTCCAATCCATGTAGATGAAGGGGAAGAGACAGGTTGAAGAAGGGTTTTTAAGCCTTGAGAGATGGATTGTGTGTTTGTGCCATTCAGATGGTGAATGGACAAGACAAAAGATTGAAGTGCCTTTGAACGGGGTATGGTAGTAGGTATCAGGCGCACCGGTTTGTGTCAAGAATTGCAACGCTGCTGGGTTTTTCATACACAATATCTTCCTGTGTGCATTAAGAATGGTCCACCACCCAAAGGACATCCAGTGAACTTGACACAACTGTGGGAAGCATTGGAATCAACATGGGCCAGCATCCCTGTGGAACGCTTTTGACACCTCGTAGAGTCCATGCCCCGACGAATTGAGGGGGGTGTGCTCTTAATGTGTTCTTAATGTTTTGTACACTCAGTTTATATGATGTTAATCAGGTATGTTTTAGGAAGACAAATATTTTATTGGCCACTCATTATTTCCACCTTACCAGATATGACGAAGACTCTTACCAGAAATTTGTTCCCTTTGTTGGGGTAAGTAAATCAGTACTGATGGTTTCCATCAATACTAACATTGAGGCAGTCAATTTGGCAAATGATGCCTCTATCATAATTATTGCTTCAATGCAAACCGACAGACGAGGGATATCCAAACGATTCCCAAGTACAACCCTGGAGTGTAATGCTGATACTAATGAATTGATCCCTGTGTGTGAAACAGGTGGTGAAAGTAGGGTTGATTGAACCGAATCCGGCCTATTCAGGTGGGTTCATATTTCTGTCCTTAACCTATTGTTTGTTAATGTTTATCTTTCTCTCTCCAGTCTGTCCATGAGCAGTGTTAAGGACCGTGTTGATTTGGGCCTACAGGTGGAGACTCTGAGGAGGCTGTTAGTGTTAGCTTGGCTGTTCCCTCCACCTCCCCACCCGCCCATGGATCTCCCACAGGGATGACCAGAGAGGCTGTCACCCCACCTCCGTCTCCCTCCCTGAGTAGCGGTCTGGGGTATGACAACCACAGTGTACAACAGTCTAACATGAGAAGTTAATTCCCATCCCTGCAGTTAAACACGTTTTTGAGTACATTGTTGAGCAATAGTTGTTTTTTGTACACTGTCTGCCACACTCTCTACCTCTCTCCCAGGAGCCCTAATATGTCCCATGGGGTGGACACTATTGGGCTGACGGTGGATTATTGGGTAGCGACATGCTCAGAGCGGAAGAAGGATGGGGAGCGGTGTGACAAGGGCTCCAAGAACACCCTGAAGAGTGCCTTCCGTTCCCTGCAGGTCAGCAGGCTGCCAGGAGGGGGCTCCACTGAGAACCAGCCCCAGGCCAACACCATGGCTATGACTGTGGTCACCAAGGAGAAGAACAAGAAAGGTGAGGAGGAGGGTGGGAAGATAGTGGACTGTCCAGCACATGCAGTTTGTCAATCAACTAACTTGGGGTAGATAATAACTAAGTAAATGTACTAACTGAAAGGAGAAGTATGCAATAGATGCATGCTGTTAAGTGTTTTGGTTTGAACCCCCCTCTCTGTGTGCTCATCTCCTCCGTGTCCACAGTCTCCACCATATTCCTGGGGAAGAAGCCCAAAGAGAGGGATGTGGACTCTAAAAGCCAGGTGGTTGAGGGCATCACCAGACTCATCTGTTCTACCAAGCAGCAGCAGACCAGCCTAAAAGGTACACCACGTCATTTCAACGTGGACATGTGGGTCATATTTGGTTGAGCTGTTGATCAATGAGATTTCAACCTTTTTTTTTTTATTCACCCACTCAAAAAAGAAGGCTAGGAGTTTGTTGAATTCCCAACTGTGTTATCAACAATCTAAAAGCAGAAATGGGAATACAATGTCAGATATTTATTTATTCTTCAACCTAATGAGTTCACTGTGCTTCGTCTAATAGCACAACCACATAACCTGGATTGCAGTTGGGATTACATTGTTAGCGCATAGTGCAAGTAATCAAGGCTGTTAAGAGATGCTGTGCAGATTTATAATAGCAATTGTGAAGATCTCCACTGACCTGCGACCGTTGCATGCTATCTTGACCATGCACGCTTTCTACGATTACAGAATACATTTATAGTTACAATAGCCTCAATGTGGCCATGGATTTTAAGGTTGATTAAATACTGTTACATTAGTTTCTAAGATGGGTTTTTTACTCTATCGCAAAAGTGTTATTGAATTGTGTTTTGGTTGTCGACACGACCAAATATCAACATCTGAAGGAGATGTATCTTTTGTGCCACTGATTTAGTCTGGCTTCAATTCCAGTTGGTCTACAAATTGATAATTAATATGTTGAATTCATGTCTCCATCTGAAGCAAAAATCTAAGTTAAAGAATAGGACGGAAAATCAAATCAAATTTTAAATGCAAGAATAGGACTAAATCAAATCAAACTTTATTTCAAATGCATTTACATTTTTATTTGATATTCATATCTCCATATCTCCGGATTTCAACCGCAAGCTCTGGACATTTACACCTGGATCTCGCAGCTAGCTATCTGCTATCCGTGTGACTAAAGAGTTCCATCAGCCACTCCTGGGCTACAATCACCTATCTGGACCCGTTTTACTGCCAATGCGGAGCCCCACCGGGCCTTCACGACTGGACTACCGACGCTATCTGCCCGATGGAGTTATCCGCGACGTTACCTGAACTCCCATCTGCGGCCCGCTAATCGTTAGCTGTCTTATCGGCTGCTATCTGAATAGGTCTATCGGACAGTTTATATTGGGTCACTATAACTATATCTATTTTGCTAATTTGATTGATCCCCTCTACTACACGGAACCCCACTAATTTACAGACGGAAACGCGCGAGGTGGCTAAAAACATCTATGCAAGCTTGCTACTGATGGCCCGGCGAGCTGTCTGAATCACTACTCACTGGACCCTTATGATCACTCGACTAAGCATGCCTCTCCTTAATGTCAATATGCCTTGTCCATTGCTGTTCTGGTTAGTGTTTTTGGCTTATTTCACTGTAGAGCCTCTAGCCCTGCTCACTATACCTTATCCAACCTTTCAGTTCCACCACCCACACATGCGATGACATCACCTGGTTTCAATGATGTTTCTAGAGACAATATCGCCCTCATCATCACTCAATACCTAGGTTTACCTCCACGGTATTCACATCCTACCATACCTTTGTCTGTACATTATACCTTGAAGCTATTTTATCGCCCGCAGAAACCTCCTTTAACGCTCTGTTCCAGACGTTCTAGACGACCAATTCTCATAGCTTTTAGCCGTACCCTTATCCTACTCTGTTCTTCTGGTGATGTAGAGGTGAATCCAGGCCCTGCAGTGCCTAGCTCCACTCCTATTCCCCAGGCGCTCTCTTTTGGTGACTTCTGTAACCGTAATAGCCTTGGTTTCATGCATGTTCACATTAGAAGCCTCCTCCCTAAGTTTGTTTTATTCACTGCTTTAGCACACTCTGCCATCCCGGATGTTCTAGCCGTGTCTGAATCCTGGCTTAGGAAGACCACCAACAATTCTGACATTTTCATCCCTAACTACAACATTTTCAGACAAGATAGAACGGCCAAAGGGGGCGGTGTTTCAATCTACTGCAAAGATAGCCTGCAGAGTTCTGTCCTACTATCCAGGTCTGTACCCAAACAATTTGAACTTCTACTTTTAAAAATCCACCTCTTAAAAACAAGTCTCTCACCGTTGCCGCCTGCTATAGACCACCCTCTGCCCTCAGCTGTGCTCTGGACACCATATGTGAACTGATTGCTCCCCCATCTATCTTCAGAGCTCGTGCTGCTAGGCGACCTAAACTGGAACATGCTTAACATCCCCGCCATCCTACAAACTAAGCTTGATGCCCTCAATCTCACACAAATTATCAATAAACCTACCAGGTACCTCCCCAAAGCCGTAAACACGGGCACCCTCATAGATATCATCCTAACCAACTTGCCCTCTAAATACACCTCTGCTGTCTTCAACCAAGATCTCAGTGATCACTGCCTGCATCCGTAATGGGTCAGCGGTCAAACGACCTTCACTCATCACTGTCAAACACTTCAGCGAGCAGGCCTTTCTAATCGACCTGGCCGGGGTATCCTGGAAGGATATTGATCTCATCACTTCAGTAGAGGATGCCTGGTTATTTTTAGAAAATGCCTTCCTCACCATCTTAAATAAGCATGCCCCATTCAAGAAATTTAGAACCAGGAACGGATATAGCCCTTGGTTCTCTCCAGACCTGACTGCCCTTAACCAACACAAAAACATCCTATGGGGTTCTGCATTAGCATCGAACAGCCCCCGTGATATGCAACTTTTCAGGGAAGCTAGAAACCAATATACACAGGCAGTTAGAAAAGCCAAGGCTAGCTTTTTCAACCAGAAATTTGCTTTCTGCAACACAAACTCAAAAAAGCTCTGGGACACTGTAAAGTCCATGGAGAATAAGAACACCTCCTCCCAGCTGCCCACTGCACTGAAGATAGGAAACACTGTCACCACCGATAAATCCACTATAATTGAGAATTTCAATAAGCATTTTTCAACGGCTGGCCATGCTTTCCACCTAGCTACCCCTACCCCGGTTAACAGCACTGTACCCCCCACAGCTACTCGCACAAGCCTTCCCCATTTCTCCTTCTCCCAAATCCAGTCAACTGATGTTCTGAAAGAGCTGCAAAATCTGGACCCCTACAAATCAGCTGGGCTAGACAATCTGGACCCTTTCTTTCTAAAATTATCTGCCGAAATTGTTGCCACCCCTATTACTACCCTTTTCAACCTCTTTCGTGTCGTCTGAGATTCCCAAAGACTGGAAAAGCAGCTGCGGTCATCCCCCTCTTCAAAGGGGGGGATGCTCTTGACCCAAACTGCTACAGACCTATATATATCCTACCCTGCCTTTCTAAGGTCTTCGAAAGCCAAGTCAACAAACAGACTACCGAATCCCACCATACCTTCTCCGCTATGCAATCTGGTTTCAGAGCTGGTCATGGGTGCACCTCAGCCACGCTCAAGGTCCTAAACGATATCTTAACCGCCATCGATAAGAAACAATACTTTGCAGCCGTATTCATTGACCTGGCCAAGGCTTTCAACTCTGTCAATCACCACATCCTCATCGGCAGACTCGACAGCCTTAGTTTCTCAAATGATTGCCTCGCCTGGTTCACCAACTACTTCTCTGATAGAGTTCAGTGTGTCAAATCGGAGGGTCTGTTGTCCGGGCCTCTGGCAGTCTCAATGGGGGTGCCACAGGGTTCAATTCTTGGACCGACTCTTCTCTGTATATATCAATGATGTCGCTCTTGCTGCTGGTGAGTCTCTGATCCACTTCTACGCAGACACCATTCTGTATACGTCTGGCCCTTCTTTGTTAACAACCCTCCAGGCGAGCTTCAATGCCATACAACTCTCCTTCCGTGGCCTCCAATTGCTCTTAAATACAAGTAAAACTAAATGCATGCTCTTCAAATGATCGCTGCCTGCACCTGTCCGCCTGTCCAACATCACTACTCTGGGCGGCTCTGACTTAGAATGTGTGGACAACAACAAATACCTAGGTGTCTGGTTAGACTGTGAACTCTCCTTCCAGACTCACATCAAACATCTCCAATCCAAAGTTAAATCTAGAATTGGCTTCCCATTTTGCAACAAAGCATCCTTCACTCATGCTGCCAAACATACCCTTGTAAAACTGACCATCCTACCAATCCTCGACTTCGGCGATGTCATTTACAAAATAGCCTCCAATACCCTACTCAATAAATTGGATGCAGTCTATCACAGTGCCATCCGTTTCGTCACCTAAGCCCCATATACTACCCACCACTGCGACCTGTACGCTCTCGTTGGCTGGCCCTCACTTCATACTTGTCGCCAAACCCACTGGCTCCAGGTCATCTACAAGACCCTGCTAGGTAAAGTCCCCCCTTATCTCAGCTCGCTGGTCACCATAGCAGCACCCACCTGTAGCACGCGCTCCAGCAGGTATATCTCTCTGGTCACCCCCAAAACCAATTCTTTCTTTGGCCGCCTCTCCTTCCAGTTCTCTGCTGCCAATGACTGGAACGAAGTACAAAAACCTCTGAAACTGGAAACACTTATCTCCCTAACTAGATTTAAGCACCAGCTGTCAGAGCAGCTCACAGATTACTGCACCTGTACATAGCCCATCTATAATTTAGCCCAAACAACTACAGTGCCTTGCGAAAGTATTCGGCTCCCTTGAACTTTGCGACCTTTTGCCACATTTCAGGCTTCAAACATAAAGATATAAAACTGTATTTTTTTGTGAAGAATCAACAACAAGTAGGACACAATCATGAAGTGGAACGACATTTATTGGATATTTCAAACTTTTTTAACAAATCAAAAACTGAAAAATTGGGCGTGCAAAATTATTCAGCCCCCTTAAGTTAATACTTTGTAGCGCCACCTTTTGCTGCGATTACAGCTGTAAGTCGCTTGGGGTATATCTCTATCAGTTTTGCACATCGAGAGACTGAATTTTTTTCCCATTCCTCCTTGCAAAACAGCTCGAGCTCAGTGAGGTTGGATGGAGAGCATTTGTGAACAGCAGTTTTCAGTTCTTTCCACAGATTCTCGATTGGATTCAGGTCTGGACTTTGACTTGGCCATTCTAACACCTGGATATGTTTATTTTTGAACCATTCCATTGTAGATTTTGCTTTATGTTTTGGATCATTGTCTTGTTGGAAGACAAATCTCCGTCCCAGTCTCAGGTCTTTTGCAGACTCCATTAGGTTTTCTTCCAGAATGGTCCTGTATTTGGCTCCATCCATCTTCCCATCAATTTTAACCATCTTCCCTGTCCCTGCTGAAGAAAAGCAGGCCCAAACCATGATGCTGCCACCACCATGTTTGACAGTGGGGATGGTGTGTTCAGGGTGATGAGCTGTTTGCTTTTACGCCAAACATAACGTTTTGCATTGTTGCCAAAAAGTTCAATTTTGGTTTCATCTGACCAGAGCACCTTCTTCCACATGTTTGGTGTGTCTCCCAGGTGGCTTGTGGCAAACTTTAAACGACACTTTTTATGGATATCTTTAAGAAATGGCTTTCTTCTTGCCACTCTTCCATAAAGGCCAGATTTGTGCAATATACGACTGATTGAGGTCCTATGGACAGAGTCTCCCACCTCAGTTGTAGATCTCTGCAGTTCATCCAGAGTGATCATGGGCCTCTTGGCTGCATCTCTGATCAGTCTTCTCCTTGTAAGAGCTGAAAGTTTAGAGGGACGGCCAGGTCTTGGTAGATTTGCAGTGGTCTGATACTCCTTCCATTTCAATATTATCGCTTGCACAGTGCTCCTTGGGATGTTTAAAGCTTGGGAAATATTTTTGTATCCGAATCCGGCTTTAAACTTCTTCACAACAGTATCTCAGACCTGCCTGGTGTGTTCCTTGTTCTTCATGATGCTCTCTGCGCTTTTAACGGACCTCTGAGACTATCACAGTGCAGGTGCATTTATACGGAGACTTGATTACACACAGGTGGATTGCATTTATCATCATTAGTCATTTAGGTCAACATTGGATCATTCAGAGATCCTCACTGAACTTCTGGAGAGAGTTTGCTGCACTGAAAGTAAAGGGGCTGAATAATTTTGCACGCCCAATTTTTCAGTTTTTGATTTGTTAAAAAAGTTTGAAATATCCAATAAATGTCGTTCCACTTCATGATTGTGTCCCACTTGTTGTTGATTCTTCACAAAAAAATACAGTTTTATATCTTTATGTTTGAAGCCTGAAATGTGGCAAAAGGTCGCAAAGTTCAAGGGGGCCGAATACTTTCGCAAGGCACTGTACCTCTTTCCCTACTGTATTTATTTTGCTCCTTTGCACCCCATTATTTATATCTCTACTTTGCACATTCTTCCACTGCAAATCAACCATTCCAGTGTTTTACTTGCTATATTGTATTTACTCCGCCACCATGGCCTTTTTTTGCCTTTACCTCCCTTATCTCACCTCACTAGCTCACATTGTATATAGACTTATTTTTCTACTGTATGTTTGTTTTACTCCATGTGTAACTCTGTGTTGTTGTATGTGTCGAACTGCTTTGCTTTATCTTGGCCAGGTCGCAAATGTAAATGAGAACTTGTTCTCAACTTGCCTACCTGGTTAAATAAAGGTGAAAAAAAAAAAACTTTTTAATTGCTTTTTATTTAAGTTGAACCCTGGGTTGAATTGAAACAATAGCTGTTGACTTCGCAAATACTAGATATACTGTAGGCCTAAATAGTATCATTGATGATATAGGACTTATAAAGTATGGTAACATTTAATTTGCTCTCTTAAACCTACCCTTTGTAATGACTTCGATAGCAACAGTGAATCTATTTAGTTAAGAGATCCCTCAATAATCACATACGTGTTTAGCAGATTTTGCGGGTGTAGCAAAATGCTTGTGTGTCTAGCTCCAACAAGAAGTTTCTAGCAATTTCACAACAATACACACAAATCTAAAGTAAAGGAATGGAATTAAGAATATATACATAGTTGGACGAGCAATGTCAAAGCAGCATAGACTAAGATACAGTAGATACATAATTGATGTGTAATGCAACATTATTAAAGTGACCAGTGTTCCATTGTGAAAGTGTCCATTGATTTCAAGTCTATGTGTATAGGGCAGCAGGTTCTAAGGTGCTACTCACGATAGCACATTGGTAGAAGTCATTTGACAAATATCAACGCTAAGCAGGGCTGGGCATGCTTAAAACCCTTGGTGAGTTGGCCAAATGGAAAGCTGTAGATAGATCAACTCTCCAGTAGGAGGTGCGGCCCAGGTTTGTCTAAGTTAAATTGGTTACCGTGATGACAATCTTGTAGTTGACATTTCCCCCTCAAAACAACAGTTTTTCAAATCCAATGTATTTTCCACGCCACAAAACGTTGACAAGTTCATTTGAAACCATGTTGATTCAACCAGTTTGTGCCCAGTGGGACTGAACCCGATTCAACATGCTTGTTTATTTTTCGGTGTTTGTAGATGGGAGTCATGAAACTATTGGATATTTTTCAGTGTCTGTGGACGGCGTGGAGTGGACTGATGTGAAGTTCTTCCAGCTGGCTGCCCAGTGGCCCACCCATGTGAAGTACCTGCCAGTGGGGCTGTTTGGCTACAACAAGACCGCCACCTAGAGGCCAACCCAGACATGGTCACTCACTCTATGCTTCCTGGGCACCAAGGTTATTATAGTTGTGTTTTTCTATTCGTTTTTTTTATTTTTGTTTGAAGTTCAGTTTGCTAGTTTTCAGACCAGATTTACTATTTTTTATTTAGTTTGAGTTTAAAAAAAACTATTTTCATTTTTGATATTATTTATTTTCAGTTTTAGTGTTAGGGACAGAAAGTACCAGATTTCTTCCTTGGTAGTTAGTGATAAACAAGCTAGGCCTATTCGAAACCTCACTATCTCCAGGCATTACTTACCTGCCAAGTTCAGAAGCTTGAAAACCCTCATTTGATTGTTGTCCAAAGTTTAGAAGACTAAAAAAAACTAACTGAACATTTGATGATTTCTGTTGGAGTCAAATATCGTTTTAGTTTTTCAAACATGTTTGTTAATTATTTATATGTTTACTATAATAATCTTGCTGAGCAGTCTACAATGGACAGAAAAGCCAATGATTAAGGAGAGTTGTTACATGATGACATGGATTGACAGCGCTAATGGATTGAGGCCATAGATTTTAATGCTTGCCATGTTCCTATTTTCTAAGGTGGGTTCAAGCAACAAAATAACTCATTTGCCTTTTTTGAGATGCATTTCCTCGTTCATATGCTATGGCTCTTCTTTCAGTGGATTGGCAAGGTTAACTCCAGCTGTTCTTGTGGCTGTGTTGTACTTTTTCTTTTTTTTCAAGCAGTGTTATGTGAAGCAAATTTCAGTGGTCATTGATATTATTGATAGAATTTCCCTCAGTGTTGTTACTCTGTGCATAAAAAAAAAAGTTTTCAGTTTGGTGAAAGTAATATCAATTGATTTTTATTTACAGAAATGTTTTGTGGTAATTGGACCTGTTTTTCGCTTTTAGTATTTTTCTGTGAGTTACTGTTACTTTTGCGAGTGTGTGTTTTTGTTTGAGAACCTCCAAATGCTTGTGAATGTGTGTGCGTAGCATGGGTTGTCATTGAAATAAACACTAAAACACTACAGAAATCTAGAATATTTGCAGACTTGTCTGCATCAAAGCTTGTGGTTGCTAAGCAAGTATTTGTGTATGGTACGTGTACTATATATATGCACACACATATATATATATATATATATATATATATATAGTGGGGAGAACAAGTATTTGATAACCTGGAAAATCAGCAGTGTTTCCTACTAACAAAGCATGTAGAGGTCTGTCATTTTTATCATAAGTACACTTCAACTGTGAGAGATGGAATCTAAAACAAAAATGCAGAAGATCATTGTATGATTAAGTAATTCATTTGCATTTTATTGTATGATTTTTAAGTAATTAATTTGCATTTTATTGCATGACAATTATTTGATACATCAGAAAAGCAGAACTTAATATTTGGTACAGAAACCTGTGTTTGCAATTACAGAGATCATACGTTTCCTGCAGTTCTTCACCAGGTTTGTATACACTGCAGCAGGGTTTTGGCCCACTCCTCCATACAGACCTTCTCCAGATCCTTCAGGTTTCAGGGCTGTCGCTGGGCAATACGGACTTTCAGCTCCCTCCAAAGAACTTCTATTGAGTTCAGGTCTGGAGACTGGCTAGGCCACTCCTTAGTTGCCCGGCTGTGTGTTTCGGGTCGTTGTCATGCTGGAAGACCCAGCCATGACCCATCTTCAATGCTCTTACTAAGGGAAGGAGGTGGTTGGCCAAGATCTCGCGATACATGGCCCCATCCATCCTCCCTTCAATACGGTGCAGTCGTCCTGTCCACTTTGCAGAAAAGCATCCCCAAAGAATGATGTTTCCACCTCCATGCTTCACGGTTGGGAGGGTGTTCTTGAGGTTGTACTCATCCTTCTTCCTCCAAACACAGCAAGTGGAGTTTAGACCAAAAAGCTCTATTTTTGTCTCATCAGGCCACATGACCGTCTCCCATTCCTCCTCTGGATCATCCAGATGGTCATTGGCAAACTTCAGACGGGCCTGGACATGCGCTGGCTTGAGCAGGGGGACCTTGCGTGCGCTGCAGGATTTTAACACATGGCGGCGTAGTGTGTTACTAATGGTTCTTTGAGACTGTGGTCCCAGCTCTCTTCAGGTCATTGACCAGGTCCTGCCGTGTAGTTCTGGGCTGATCCCTCACCTTCCTCATGACCATTGATGCCCCACGAGGTGAGATCTTGCATGGAGCCCCAGACTGAGGTGATTGACCGTCATCTTGAACTTCTTCCAATTTCTAATAATTGCACCAACAGTTGTTGCTTTCTCACCAAGCTGCTTGCCTATTGTCCTGTAGCCCATCCCAGCCTTGTGCAGGTCTACAATTTTATCCCCGATGTCCTTACACAGCTCTTTGGTCTTGGCCATTGTGGAGAGATTGGAGTCTGTTTGAGTGCGTGTACAGGTGTCTTTTCTACAGGTAACAAGTTCAAACAGGTGCAGTTAATACAGGTAATGAGTGGAGAACAGGAGGGCTTCTTAAAGAAAAACTAACAGGTCTGTGAGAGCTGGAATTCTTACTGGTTGGTAGGTGATCAAATTCTTATGTCATGCAATAAAATGCAAATGAATTAAATCATACAATGTGATTGTTTTAGATTCCGTCTCACAGTTGAAGTGTACCCATGATAAAAATTATAGACCTCTACATGCTTTGTAAGTAGGAAAACCTGCAAAATCAGCAGTGTATCAAATACTTGTTCTCCCAGCTGTATACATACACACACTGCAGATATACCTTTGTCCCAATGATGTGCTTGAAGCGGTCATCTTACTTATTTGATTGAAGACTTTTCTGTTTTGTCATTAAAGCGTAAAAGACGGAAACATAAGGAATAAAACAAATTAAACTCAATTAAATAAACTCGAGTGTATCAGCTTGTCATATTGTGGATGGGGTGAGATCTTCAGAACCAAATGCTTATGCTCCTGTAAGCTGTTGTATCAAAGATTCAAGGAGTACCACCAATTATCGTCAGGTGTCACTGTTAAAGAGAAATGAAGATTGCGAAAGAGAGTATACAAGCATGGGTTGGGAAAATGGGAGATTATGGGCAAGATTAGGCTAAACGCAATTAACAGAACATGAGGACAGTTGAACTCGGGCACTTTATTCAGTTGTCCTGAGATGCCTTTTTAGTCTCCAACCTTCTGCTCCTCATCCTCGCAAACCTCCAAATCGTACATTGCATGACACTAACATGTGTCCGTTAACCGAGGAAACTCCAATGCACATGCATGGGGCGGCAGGTAGCCTAGTGGTTAGAGCGTTGGGCCAGTAACCGAAAGGTTGCTATATTGAATCCCCGAGCTGACAAGGTAAAAATGGGTCGTTCTGCCCCTGAACAAAGCAGTTAATCCACTGTTCCTAGGCCGTCATTGTAGATAAGAATTTGATTTAACTGTCTTGCTTAGTTAAAAGAGCTCTCTCATTGTCCCTCTATATCCTGTCACTTCATAATACAGTCATGTTCTAGCGTATGCTAAACCTTAACTTAAGAGCTCTCCTAAAGCCTTCCCTACAGTTAGACTTGACCAGTGGAGGGAGAACAATTATATCTACTGCAGTATGTTGTCATAGACCCCTTATACATGTATTACCCCCTACAGTCAGTTCCCCCACACCTTCTTGGCCAGAACACACATACATTCCGGACTATACCCTAAGATACTTCACACCTGCAAGTAGTGAAATGGGATGTAGTGATTTGACCCCAAACCTGACGTAGATGACCTCACAGCTCAGTAGGACAGGCGAGTTGGATGGAACTAGTGACATAAATAGCATGCATCAGCACCCTTCGCAATCAGAGACATCTGACACCAAGTTCCTTCCTTAAAGTACTTTAATTTTTTCCCTTCTCCAAAACAAAAGTCGCCCGGATGAGTATGAGGGCGGCTTTGCTCCTAGTGCCTTAGTCAATGAGAATAAAAAGGTCCTGATACAAGTGCCTCAGTTTAACTACTCACAGTCTAGTGGCCTTGCTGGGCCAAACATTGCGAAATCATAAACTGCAGACAGTGACGAATATAGGAATCCTGATATTGTGAAAGTTCATATTTGCTCTCTCAAGGGTTCTTGGTTGACCTGACGGTTACTAATGAAGTTCAGGGCATCGGAGCAAAGCCTGTGGGTGGTCTTGGGGAACAGAACAGTAGAGGGTCTGGGTTGTGTTTATAAGTCGCTCTCTCCGTACAGGGCACTGGAGAAGGAGATGTAGTCCAGGGCGCCTGGGGGCGCGCCGCTGCCGATGTAACTGGTCATGCGGCTGATGCAGTAGTCGGCCTGCTCTGGGGGCAGCTCCCTGCGCAGTTCTTCCACTGTGATGTATGTCTGGGAGGGGAGGACGCAGGTCAACAAGGGTTATCAAGGGTCCCACCACCGACATCACAACCAAAATCAGTGACTCCATGTGACAGACTTCGCAGAAGAATATAGGTGCAATAATGGTGCTGCCCAACTCACCTTGTCAGAGGCCAGGATCTTGAATGAGGCCATGACCTGATCGGCGGTGTCTGTCTCGGCAGTCTCACGGGTCATGAAGTCGATGAAGGCCTGGAAGGTCACCACACCTGTGTTGTTGGAATCCACCAGCGTCATGATGCGGGCAAACTCCACCTCACCCTGGGGGACAGCGAGAGAAAGGAAGAAATGATTATATAAGTACAACAAATAATTACTCACACAGAAACCAATGCACTGTATGTCCATTGCCTCAAATGACTGGGTCCTGAACAGTGTTGCCAACACTTTCAGTGAGATCTGCTATTGGCTCCGATGAAGTCACGGCATCAATTTGCCTTGTAAAAGCTGTGGTCCTCGGCATAGCGTTTTCAGCCCCTCTCCTTGTGCTTCTCTGCCCGGCATAGCGTTTTCGCCCCCCTCTCCCGCTGCACACCCCCTCCATTTGTGCTTTTCTGCCAATGTGTGCTCCGTTGCTGTAACTTCTGTTTCACAGACAGCTTCTCCCACTCTCATTTGCAGCAGAATTGAGTGAAAAAGTCACTAAATGCTGTCAAAACCATAGAAACCCCTCAGTCTCAAAACCGTCCGCAGCCTGAAAAGTAGAAGAATTTGTGGCTAGAATAATTTACCAATAAAAGTCACTGGAGGGGGTCTGAAAAAACAAAGTCGTTAAGTTGTCAACACTGGTCCTGAAGCAGTCCGACTCACCAGATCGTATCCCATGGAGATGAGACAGGCGCGGAAGTCATCTGGGTCCATCATACCATTTCTCTTCTACAAAAGGAAAAACAAAGATCACTAAGCCACATGGGCAGGAAAGGGATGTAATGTTAAGCGTAACGATTCCTAGCGATTCTTACCCTGTCAAAGTGGTTGAATGAGGCTCTGAACTCGTTGAGCTGCTCCTGGCTGATGCCCTTGGCATCTCGGGTCAGGATCTGGTTCTCCACCTCGTTGATGGTGCGGGCAATGGTGGTCAGGAGCTGCTCCCAGCCTACACGCACATGCTGAGAGGAGAGGGGAGAATATAGGATAGAATCTGAAGACTTCAGAGGTCTACAATACAGACAGGGAGAGAGGAGAGAGAAGGTGGGGAGAGGAGGACATAAAGATGGGAACCCCGTGGCAATACCTCCATGGTGTAGTTGGTGTGCTTATTGTCGAAGATGAGGGACTCCTGGCTGAGCTGGTGGTCTCCCTCCAGCTTGTCGATGTTGCACTTGTAGTTTATGATGTTCTGCTCGTACTGCTTCAGGTTGCTCATCTGTTCCTCCAGGGAGCCGGCGATGTCCACAGACACGTGGCTGATCTCCTACAGGAGGAAAGAGGGGCTGTGTTAGAGTACAATGACGATTCATTGATTTATTCAGCCAGGATGGCAAATGTTTTAAAGGGAGTCCTGGGTTCCATAGAATCAAACCAAACATACACATCACATAAAAGGTGTTAAAATACAGGATTCGTCGACTTTGTCTTGAGAGGATATGCTTGAACACTCATAAAACAGATCTGGAATAATCTAATGAAGATGTGAGTTTGAGCTGTGGGGTATTGGTTACCTCCATCTTGGTCTGGATCCAGGGTCCAATGATGTTGGCCTGGGCAGCGAACTGGCGCCTCAGCCTCTCGTTGGACTGCTGCCTGGCCACCTCCTCCTGCAGCATCTGATCCCTGAGGGGCACCAGGTGTTTCACCTACACACAGCAGATAAAGGACAAAATTGATTACTGGACCTGGAGCTTGAGGCATCCTGATTGATCCGTGTTAAACGTTTGAATGATAACCAAAGAATCGTTGCATTGAGTTTGTTTAGAACGTCGCTAGAACGAGAGGGGTCAATCCCTTTCCCTGAGCAGACAATAGCAAAAAGGAGATGGACATGTACTCACAGCATCCCATTTGTCGGTGATGTCCTGGGGGGAAAGGTTGGTGTAGGGGTTGACTCCTGACAGCTTGATGCCGTAGGTCTGAGCGATCTTCACGATCTCATTCTGGATGCCCATGGTTGCAATGCGCTCCTTATCAGCCTCTGGCAGAGTGGCCTTGAACTGGTCATGGGCTGTGATCAGACTCTGAGGAAGAGGAGGAGCAAAGGGAATGATGAAGAGGAGAAAGTGGAGGGAAGGAATGATAAATGGATGTAACAAGAATGCCCCCCCCCACCTATCATGCCCCCTCCCTCTCTTTGCTTCCTACCTGAATCTCCTCAATGCTGTGCACAATGAACATGTCCTGCAAGTCCTCCATGGCTCCGTCCATCCAGTTGTTGAAGGGGGCTGCTCTCTTGGCAAACTCCAGGTACAGCTGGTCGATGGTCTCCCACAGCTTCTCCACACGCTGAAAAAACACACACCAGCCAGTCGGTGTTATCACCTGGTAATTGAGGTCATCCCAGACTTGTATGGAGGGTGAGAAAAAGACAACTTCCGAAGCCTATTTACTGGAAGTAAGGTAGGTTATATAGAGGGTAGGAAGGCACAGTGTTATGTGGAGGTGAGAAATAGGGTAATGCCTGTCTGTCTCCAGGGTACCTCCAGTGAGTCTCTCCTCTTCTGGGTCAAGGTGCCCAGGTTGTCCCACTGGTCACAAATACCCTGGCAGCGGGCGTTGATGGTGACGGCGTCATGATAGTCCAGCTCACTAGGACATGAAGAATATGAGATTGGAGCTAGCATTGGAGTAATTTCAGGCCAAAAGAGGAAGGGGCATTTTCTTCCTTTTCCCTCTCACACTCTCTCCTCCATCTTTATCATTCGATCAGTCTGGCTCTCTTTTCCCTCGCCCTTTCTTACTTGAGCTCCTGGGCGATGGCAGCAATCTGCTCCACTCTGTCCTGGTGGGCGGCCAGGTCGCTCTCAAACGCCTCGTGCTTCCTCATCAGGGCACGGATCTCCATCAGTGAGGCAGACTCATAGTCCTTCATGGACAGCAGCTCCACCTTACCTGAGGGCCACAGAGAGACACACTTGACTAAAACGCAAGTAGAAATCCATTTACAGCTATTACAAAGTTCAGAGCAGGATTTTTACAACCTAAACAAAACACAAACCCTCCACTTGATTTGAGATCATTGAGAGTCTCCCCTCAGAAATGGAAAGAGCCATCTCCCATACCTGAGGTCCAGGACTCATGCAGGGAACACTTCTGCTTGAACTTCTCAGCCAGGTGGTCCAGCCTCTCCAGGCGGCGGATCTCAGTGAGCAGCCACTCCTCATAGCCCTTCTCTACCTGCTCCAGACCCTTCCAGGCATTGGCAATGTCCTGAGGGGAGACAAGTCCGAGACAAACCAGGGGCTCAGTGAATGAGAACATGACAGACAAGGGACCAGATGACTGTAATAAGAGTGAAAGGGCGGGTTAACGGGAGGGGGGGACGTACCGACACCATCTTGCCCTCGGAGGGCATGAAGGCTGGCCTGTTGCTCAGCCTCAGCTTGGTCTGCAGGGTGTTGAAGTTAATCTCCAGCTGACACTTCTCCTGCACCTTGGGAGGCTTGTGGACACGACGGTAGTCACGGAAGTCCTCCAGCTTCTGCTGCATGGCGCGCATGGTTTGCTCGGCCACACGGTTCTCCAGCCAGGGGATGGTGCGACGGATCCACTCCAGCAGCTAAGGGGAGAGGGTAGTACCGAGATGCGTCCACTGAAGCCATCTTAACACTGAGACATTATTTGGAATGGACCGAGAATGGGTCAAACTAAAAAGGCTGCCCACTCACCTCACTGGCCAGCTTCTCATACTCCTCCATGAGTTTCTCGTTCTCCTGGTTGACAGCCAGCACCTTGCAGATCCTATTGGCAGCCGTCTCGGCCTAGGACACAAGAAGAGAGGTCAGGGAGGATGTCCAGGCTGGACCTCTAAGGGGAAAGGCTACGTAGAATGGTGGTCAGTGAGGAAACCTCAAACTATAACAAATACAAGTGAGTCGCACACTCCATATATAAACTCCCAGTCATTTCTTGGGTGAATCTCACCTGCTCGGCTCCAGCGAAGGCATGATAGAAGCAGGACACATAGGTCATGATGGCTTTCTCGTCGGGCTTTGGGGTGTTCACAATATCTCAAATGGAAAGAAAAAGTCTAAATTATTGCCATCGATGTCCAGAGAAAACATTTGTTCCTCATTCTGGTTCAGACAAAATGAGCGCTTATGAAAATGTGTGCTTTTTGTCAGCAGCTAAGATCCGTCTTAATGCTACAGTGCATTCGGAAAGTATTCAAAGCCCTCGACATATTTCACATTTTGTTAGGTTACAGCCTTATTCTAAATATTTTTGCAAATGTATTCACACAAAAAAAACTGAAATATCACCCTTTAGGCAGTGATTACAGTCTCGAGTTTTCTTGAGTATGACGCTAAAAGCTTGGCACACCTGTATTTGGGGTGTTTCTCCCATTCTTCTCTGCAGTTCCTCTCAAGCTCTGTCAGGTTGGATGGGAAACATCGCTGCACAGCTATTTTCAGGTCTCTCCATAGATGTTTGATCGGGTTCAAGTCCGGGCTCCTCAAGGACATTCAGAGACTTGTCCCGAAGCCACTACTGCGTTGTCTTGGCTGAGTACTTAGGGTCGTTGTCCTGTTGGAAGGTGAACCGTCGCCCCAGTCTGAGGTTTTGAGCTCTCTGGAGCAGGTTTTCATCAAGGATCTCTCTGTGCTTGGCTCCGTTCATCTTTCCCTCGATCCTGACTAGTCTCCCAGTCCCTGCCACTGAAAAACATCCCCACAGCATGATGTTGCCACCACCATGTTTCAACGTAGGGATTGTGCCAGGTTTCTTCCAGACGTGACGCTTGGCATTCAGGCCAAATAGTTCATTATTGGTTTCATCAGAACAGAGAATCTTGTTTTTCCATGGTCAGAGTCTTTAGGTGCCTTTTGGCAAACTCCAAGCAGGCTGTCATGTGCTTTTTACTGAGGAGTGGCTTCCGTCTGGCCACTCTACCATAAAGGACTAATTGGTGGAGTTCTGCAGAGATGGTTGTCCTTCTCAAATCAAATCAAATTTTATAGGTAGGTTCTCCCATCTCCATAGAGGAACTCTGGAGCTCTGTCAGTGTGACCATTGGTTTCTTGGTCACCTCACTGACCAAGGCACTTCTCCCCCGATTGCTCAATTTGGCCGGGCGGCCCAGCTCTTGGAAGATTCTTGGTGCTTCCAAACTTCTTCCATTTAAGAATTATGTGTTCTTGGGGCCTTTAATACTGACATTTTTCATTTACCTTCCCCAGACCTGTGCCTTGAGACAATTCTGTCTCAGAGCTCTAACGACAATTCCTTCGACCTTAATGCTTGGTTTTTGCTCTGACATGCACTGTCAACTGTGGGACTTTATATAGACAGGTGTGTGACTTTCCAAATAATGTCCAATCAATTGAATTTACCACAGGTGGACTCCAATCAAGTTGTACAAACACGCTAAGGACAATCAATGGAAACAGGATGCACCTGAGCTCAAATTTGAGTCTCATAGCAAAGGATCTGAATACTTATGTAAATAAGGTAATTCGTTTAAAATTATTTTTTTTTGACTTGCTAAAATTTCTAAAAAGCCGTTTTCGCATTTTGTCATTATGGGGTATGGTGTGCAGATTGAAGAGGGAAATGCAGAAAGCTGTAACGTAACACAAATGTGGGAAAAGCCAAGGGGTCGGAATACGTTCCGAATGCGCTGTGTAACTTAGATTCTTGGAGTTCTGTAAGAAAGGTGGTTCACCTTCAGCATCCAACATCTTGGGGATGTCCAGGTACTTCTCTGCTACCTCAAAGGCAGTGTTGAGATTGCCCATGGGGTCATCCTACACACACACACACACAGAGAGGACTCGGTGAGTAAGAGGCTAAAGACCAGCACTAGTTCAAACAGACAGGATGCACTCAGACATTCTGAACTACGTCGGCAGCTCGCTTTCCATTCACCATGTCAGAAATACTGTTTGGAACACGGTCTGTTCAAAAGAAGATGGTGCATCACTGTACTCCCTGGCGAAAGCAACACTGCCGAAACGTGTCAGAGTTCATGACGTTTAAAGATAATATAACTAAGATTGAATTAGTTCTCATAGTCCATCACATTGTAATCACGTCTGAAGCCACTCCATGCATTGTTGCCATTTTAGTCATTTCCCTCAAGATGATGCTGGATCATTTCAAGGTCTTTTTTTGTTGTTGTGTCAATTCATATAAAACATGCACTGTTTTAAAGAATAGTACACTGAACCATCTCGAGCAGGTATTCGATTGTTACTTCAAACCAGTGTCTTAACAGAATCGGTCCGTCAGTCATGTTAGCCAAAGCACAGTTCAGTTGTCTATGCCAGTTCCTCCAGCCTCACCACTGTTCAGTTAGAGAACAAAAAAAGCTTTTAGAAGAATCAAAATGACCCCAAAAAATACATTACAAAAGGTTCAGAGTAGACTACGGGTGTGGACAATGGTGCGGGCTGCTTGAGTGATGTTTGTGTGGGCAAGTGGAGAGACTGGCTGAGTGTGGACCAGGGAGGTGCGGACCAATCATGCAGGGATGTGGGTGGGAAGAGCACCTTGCGCAGTTTGGAGTAGTCAATGAGGTCAGGTCTGTGTCTGTGGATGAGGGCACACAGTGCCAGGCCATCCTTCCAACTGAGACACAGACCCAGGGAGAGAGATAGATGGAGAGAATGATATACAAATCGATCAAAGACGAAAAGGAGGAACAAAAAGAGATGAATGCATAGGATCTGTGAAAGAGGTAAACAGGATGTGTGAAGAGAGAGAAGAAAATGTAAAAGTGTAACAGTGAGATGAAGAATCTCCTCTAACAACTGCGCAGATTCAGAACATTGTAATGTTCTGAATCAGGATGTAAACCATGACTAAAACACATCAGTGACTACAGAATGTATGTGACATGTTGTGAGCCAGCTATGTGACCAGAACAGAGTAGTGGCTACTCACCTGATGTGGAAGTTCTGCACATTGACATTCCTGTAGGGGGCAGTCTTCCTCTGGCACCACAGCAATAGCCCCTCCTTAGCAGAGGTCTCTGAACACACACAATGATGTAAGGTAGAATTTAATTTTTTATGTTTGATCCGTTTATAGCATAGAAATAACCCTAACCATGAGAAATGCCTATTGCATATGTCACATATATGACTGACGAATTGGAAGGTGCTCAGAGGGGTTTGTCTTTGTGTCTTTGAAGAGTGCTCACCCTCTACAGAGATGTCCTGGATGGCGAAACGCAGAATGATGGTCCAGATCATCCCCAGGGTCATCTTCACATTACCATCCACAATCTCTGCCGAGGTCAAGGGTCAGTTAGATCGGAGGATAGAGACATAAGATGTGGAAATACATTTGCAGGAAGTAGACGAGCACTATGAGAAGTTAAGGGTTTCGGAGCGCGAGTCTCACCCTCGGCGCCGATGGACACCAGCTTGACTCCCTTGCTGCAGATGAAGTCCAGGGCCTTGTTCACGTTGGCGATTTTGTGGAAACGCATTTTGCCTTTGTCTGGCTTGGGAAGCCTTTCACCTGCACGCACACACACACACACACACACACAAGTTAGTATTAATGTAAGTGAATGGAAATTGTGAAGTGTATTTAGACATTTCACCATGCAGAAAAGAGTGAAACGTTAATGTTGGACAGTAATTGAGCCCTCTGCCTGTGGGGTCCAACTACCTGAGATGACCTCCAACAGCAACATGAGTTTGAGTCCATTCCTGAAGTCCTCCTCAATGTTCTCAATCTGTGTGCCCGCTTTACGCAGGTGAGAGTTGCACCAGGCGGTGAAGGTCTGAGAGAGAGAGCGAGAGAGAGAGAGAGAGAGAGAGAGTTAGACTACTTCATAATATTTTAGGCCAAAATCCATTATGCTTCTCTTATGAAAACGCCTTTAACAGGAGAGCGCCATGTGTGTCTTTTCAGGGGTTATGGGTCAATATATCTAAGTTACTACTGATCCTACTTTGGTTACTTCAAATTCTAGAAAAATAATCACCTTGAAAGCTGCAGTACACAATGATCTCATAAATGAGACGCCATCTGTCATAACCAATGTAGACGGTGTGTAACAGCTGTCGACTGTGTAGAACAGTATAACAGACTTTCAAGCCAAAACTACAACAACCACCCCTTCGGTACGAATGTTATTACAATGACATAAGAGTAAAACTACGCGGCATAAAAGTCAAGATAGTTGAGGAACATATTTCCGATGTCCCAATAGCATGGCATCAGGTTTATGAACCGATATACAAAAACAGCATCAAATTCGTTCTTTTCAGTTGAAGCTATTATGTCAAATCCTCGCTATAACAAGAATGCTCAGTGTATGGGGGCATTGAACAGTCAGAGGGGTGCAGACTCTGCCACGCAGAAACAGAATCGATAGATCATCCCTCTTGGTACTGTCCATCGTTGGCTTGTTTTTGGAATCAGGTCCAGGAATGGTTGTGGTTGGACCTGCAAACTGTATTGTTGGGGGATTTGAAGGACCACAGTCAGTCAATAGGAAATATCATTGTGCTGTTGGGTAAAGGGTCAGTTATTTTTGGGGCAATTTCGAGAGAAATGTTGCAGATGGGGAGGTTCAAGTCCCCTAGTGAGACACCATGGTAGAATGGAGGGATGTATTGAAAGAGGAAATGGCAGAAGGACCATTTACTGGGAAATATGGGTTGATCTGCGCCTGTCTGAAGGTTGGAATTAATACATACAGTATAAATATTTGAGATCCTCCAATCAGGGGTGAGGTTGGATGTGATTATTGTATGCTTTGCGACGTTATTAATATTTTGTTTTCGCGGTGTAACCTCGGTTACTGGCGGTTGTGGGTGTGCTCGCTTCCGTGCCCGCCCGGGCGTTGGGCGGGGCTTGGTCCTTCGTCCTGCCGGAGTCTCGGGGCGGGCCCACCCACTGACCAGAGCACCCACTGATGGGGAGGTACCATTCGTATTGTCTTTGTATTATATTGTTGAAAAATATAAATAATTTAGAGACAACAAAAAAATCATGGGGTAAATTATACAGTACGCCCATTCATTTATGAGTACGGGATTTACCTATTTTTCTAAGAAGGCGATATAGCTATTATACATTTTGAAAAGTACATAGTAATGGATACTATTTTGAACACGTGACAATGTGATGCAGAAGCTGCTGAGGCAATGCAACGCAGAGAAAACAGAGTCTGCGGGAAGGACTGAACCTAGAGTGAAGCTGTTGGAAGTTGTGAAGACCAATCTGTTTTGTATTTATCTATGGGCTTAAGAAATAGATAACACAGCATGTGCCGTTTTCCATAAACTGGAGTGGAGTGAGAGATCGTGAGAGGGAAAGAAATGGAGAGACTGAAGAATGCTCAGGCCCAATGTAATTTGATTTAAATCTGGAAGAGGAGACTCTTCCGCAGCAGGTGTCTACCCCCCAAATCATCCTCTACTGCCATTGATGCCCAATTTTAGACCGGGTTGGAGGAGGGGGGGAGAGAAGGAGGAGAAGGGAGGCGGATGAGTGGGTGTAGGAGGCTATATCGGGTAGCCAGGGACAGCTGACAGCACAGCATTCCTGCAGCACACTCTCAACCAACAGTGTGGGGAAAGGGAATGCTGGGAAAAAAGAGAGAGGGGGGGGGGTGATCTTTTTGAACAACTCTCAATGTTAGCTTTTCAGTAACACCTCTCTCGCCCACTGGGGATTTGGGATGGGATAATACAATCATTAACCTTTTGTCCTTTTTAAAATCAGTGAAAGTCAGTGACCACTCTTGCAAAACCTCTTTATTACCGGTGAATTCATTAAAATGAAAATACCTCCTCACGATCATTATGTTTAATTCACTTGTAAAAAGGAATAACAAAAAAATGCCCAAGAACTGTGGAAAGAATATTACCATGAAATGGATCTCGTGTGTATGACAGGTAAAAAAAAAAGAAGACATTAGCAAAAAAATGACTTGGACCAAAAGAGGCATTCATACTGACACAACATGGCCTATCCCCTACCCGACACCTACCTTGCTAAGCAAACTCTAGACTAATTCATAACCAGTGTTGAACTACAACTTTACAGAGTTGTGTTCTGAGCTCGCTAAGGGGGAGGGGGTGTAACTCATGTCCAAATATCAATTGCACATAAAGCCAGAATAACAAACAAGGCCTCACCACAAAATGCGTGTCTCAATGACCTGTTTCTAAAGCTGAACCATTAAACTCACATAACACAAATTCCCATACCGGCACACCATGCCATTCAGTAATTGAGCAACTCTTTCTCTAGCTGAGAGTGACTGTACCAAGCCACGACTATATTACAAGCGCTTGTATTAACACTAAGGTGTTAATACAACTTCCAGGCTAAACTATCCTTCAGAAAAATGCTAAAACTGAGCATTGAAGCAAAGAAACTCCACCAGAAACGATGCCTGTTGCCGTCACTGGGGGCAACAGCTTCTCCAACCTATTACCTCAAACCAGAGGGAACTATGGGAAAAATAAAGTAGCTATCATTGTGGAACATGTTGATAACATAGCGAGTCCGGGGCTTTAGTCCTGCCATGTCATCCTTCCAAGTCTCGTTCCTCACTTGAATGTGAGGAAGCCTGGGAAAAGAGGCTAGGTATGGGGCTAAGGCCAGTGAGAGACTGTGGCCCTTGGTCTGGTACTCCAAGGAGCTGGACTGGCACTGGGATTTAGCACCCTCCACAGGCATGCAGGCCTGAGTCATCTGTCAGGAGCCCACCTGCTCTCTACTAACCCTTGTTGTTAGTGGGGGCGTTTCCATGTAAAAAGCCCCATGAGCACTAACATGTGAAGTTCATAGGAGTGCATCAAATTTGGTGTCAAATTAAAGCGAGGAGTCTATTTTTGTTGTCGTTGTTGAAATTAAGGCATATATACATTTGTTCCCAAAATGTTCCATCCCAAAAATGTGGAATAAGCAAAGGCTTTGATTTCTAGTCAGATGGAAAAGGGGTCTTAGAAAACAGCTAACAGAAAAAGTCTTAAAATGTATTAGAAATATATCAAAACATTATGTTGAAGTAAAGACCCCTGCCAACTAATAACATATATCTTTTTTTTTTAATATTGCCTAGTGTCTTGTCGTTCAGAATATTTTCTCATTTCTCTCCCTCATGGGGGAGAATAATGAAAGTTCACAGAAGTAACAAGTAAAAGGAAGACCTACCAATTAGTCCATGTTTTTACTGATAACACTTGGGTTTATGATGTATTAAGGGATTCAAATGCCTCATTCTGTTAGCAGATTGTAGCCAATTCAGTTGATGTCAATGAGAATTCGTAGTCGTCACAAACCACAGTTGGGTCACCTGCTTACTGTCCTCCCTTCCACTGGCCTACTGTTATGCTCAGCTCATAATCGATTTAAATTTGCCTTATGTCGCGTGGTGGTCAAAGCAAGAGTGTGAAATCAGTCTGGACAACACTCTCCCTCCCGGTCTCTCCAGTCAATGTCACCTCTCCCGGCTCTTACTGACACCCACCCTCTTTCCATTTACTGTAACAAACCCTCTGACCCATTGCACACCGACTGACAGCGGACTCGTGTGGATGTTAAAAAGTAGTTGTAAAGACTTGGTTCTGCTCTGGACCGACAGAATGTGGTCTTGTTTGAGGATGGAGCTCATTAGAATAACAGCCAGTGTGTAGAATAATCCCCAAACATGCAAAGAAGGATATAAAACATTTTGTACCTTTATGTACCTAGTCAGGATACATCACCATGAAGAGAATGAATAAATTAATGTATTTCTGTATAGTACAGATCAGGGACCCATAATGTCATTATGTTACCGGCTGTTAATCCACTTCACTTACTGTAGTTCAATAACCCAAATAGATTTTTTTCAAACTCAAGGTGTCATGTCATAGCCGACACCACCGTTCTTCCTGCCGACATCTTTGCCTCTTAACTCAGAGTAGATACGTTTTGTGAAAACGTGGTCACAAACGGAGGGAGATGTAAGGTTTGGTAACAGAATGACAGTCACATCTGCAATGTTCTTCAAGTAAGTGTTTTTTGTACAATTTTCTGTGGAAATTCTTCAAAGTTGTCCTTGTGCATATAGCTGCATGGCTTGCTTAACTTTGCAATCAATGTTTTTTGTTTGGCAGAGTGTTAGTGAAAAATGGGAGTTTGAGCATCATTCTGTTGAATTGCCTTGTGGGTAAGAATACGGTGCCTGCACGCTTAATACAATGGCATGGCACACGTAAGCCTGACGGCTCAGACGGAGGAAACAGACAGGCATCTGCACACACAAAGAAAACATGAGCACACAAACACTCATGAATATCTACAATAGCTGGACACACTGACTCATACACGAGGTTGTATAGGCTTAGTGTACACACACACAAACACACCAATAATTGATTTCCATTCAAAATCATATTTTCCCTAACCCCCTAACCCTAAACCTATCTGAGTCTGGCATTTAGCTAAATAACAGCGGTGTCACCAAATCACTACATTCCAACACTCCCATCATGCAAGAAATAGAAGAGGACCGTTACACATCAGCATCAATATCTCCCCCCAAAATGTATTGTATGTACTGCCACCATTTCCATGACTACCAGTTACCTCTTGAGTTGCCAGCATATAATGAACGCTGAATTGCCAGTCCCTTTCTGCTTGAATTGCTTTGCTAGCACTACTCTAATCCACAATTCTCTATTACTGCCCAGATCAGTTTAAGAATTAGAATCCTTGTCGATGGTCTTTTTTCAATAATATCAACACATACTATAAGCGATAACATTCCAGTGTGTTTGCGTTTAATATGCATTTCACAACGCTTGTAATCAGTGTAAATTACTATGGTAATATGCAGTGGACTTCGAAAATATTCAGACCACTTGAATTTTTCCACATTTTGTTACGTTACAGCCTTATTTGAAAATTGATTCGTTTTTCCACTCCCCCATGAATCTACACACAATACCCCATAGTGACAAAGCAAAAAAAACAGGTTTTTAGAATTTTGTGCAAATCTATAAAAAAAATATTTTTTACTGAAATATCACATTTACATAAGTATTCAGACCCTTTAGTCAGTTCTTTGTTGAAGCACCTTTGGCAGTGATTACAGCCCTGAGTCTTCTTTGGTATGACGCTACAAGCTTGGCACACCTGTATTTGGGGTGTTTCTCCCATTATTCTCTGCAGATCCTTTCAAGCTCTGTCAGGTTGGATGGGGAGCGTCAGTGCAGAGCATTTTTCAGGTCTCTCCAGAGATGTTTGATCGGGTTCAAGTGCGGGCTCTGGCTGGTCCACTCAAGGACATTGAGACTTGTCCCGAAGCCACTCCTGCATCGTCTTGGCTGTGTGCTAAGGGTCGTTGTCCTGTTGGAAGGTGAACCTTCGCCCCAGTCTGAGGTCCTGAGCTCTCCGGAGTAGGTTTTTAAATCAAGGATCTCTGTACTTTGATCCTTTCCCTCGATCCAGACTAGTCTCTCAGTCGCTGCCGCTGAAAAACATCCCCACGCCATCATGCGGCCACTATCATGCTTCACCGTAGGGATGGTGCCAGGTTTCCTCCAGACGTGATACTTGACATTCAGGCCAAATAATTCAATCTTGAATTCATCAGAACAGAGAATATTTTGTTTCAAATGGCCTGAGAGTCCTTTAGATGCCTTTTGGCAAACTCAAAGCGGGCTGTCATGTGCCTTTTACTATTGAGTGACTTCTATCTTGTTTTTTTTCTGACATGCACTGTCAACTGTGGGACCTTATACGGACAGGTGTGTGCTTTTCCAAATCATGTCCAATCAATTGAATTTACCACAGGAGGACTCCATTCAAGTTGTAGAAACATCAAGGATGATCAATGGAAAGAGGATGCACCTGAGCTCAATTTCGAGTATCATAGCAAAGAGGTATTTCTAAATGCTGTTTTTGCTTTGTCATTACGGGGTATTGTGTGTAGATTGATGAGGATTTTTTTTTTTTTTTTTAATTCATTTTAGAATAAAGGCTGTAATGTAACATGTGGAAAAAGGTCAAGGGGTCTGAATACTTTCCGAATGCGCTGTAACCACAACACAACAAGAGATGACTAGTCACACTCTTCACTCCTCAAAGGCTTTGGCAAGAGTTGTAAACAAGCTGTATGAGTTGTAAACAATGTATTAGATGATGAAATTAAAGTGTAAGGACCCATAATCACAACCTAAAGCACAAAACAATCACGTCAAAGCAAGGGTCTCTTCACCACCGCTGAGATAAATTAATGTATTACATTTAGGTGTACAGCCAAAAGCATGCATGGAATATTGGTTTGTTTGCAGCAGTAAGGGGCTACGAGTAGACGTGTTATGTTGGTACCACAGTGTCATCTCTGAGGAAAGAATGAGAGCATCCCCAATGCAGGCAACACGGTGCCAAATTGTTCCTTCACTACAAGCATGGCATACCCGTGTTAAGTCTGAGGTGAGTTGTTGAATGGTTATAGTTCCTGTTCCACACCACTTCTTGTATAGGTTTGGTTAATGTTAACGTGTAATAAATCCATTATATAGACTGAGTACTAAGCACCAAGTGACTATCAAAATGCAACGGACATCCTCTATCCTGTCTGCATCTCCACGGAATGATCATTTCTAAAAACACATAGCACAAACACATAACACAAAACATATAGCCATCACTGCTAGAAATGATAATCCCATCCCTACACAGTTATATGCACTACCACATTACATGTCAGACCGTATACAAGAGGTCTCATTTCTCGTGGACAGACTACGCAAAATCGAGAAACTGACCAAATTGTTTGAGATTAGAGTTCGGAGTTAACCGAGGTTACAAAATGCCTAAAAGACAAAAAGGTGACCACCTACAAGTGCCAGTCTGTTTGTGCTATCATGCCAACTCCCCGTCACTCATTGTTATGTTTGGCTTGACAATGACAGCAATGGCGCTGACAAGAGCACAAACAGATCTGGGACCAGGCTAGTTACTATTGCATAATAACTTACAGCATGTCAACTAGTGTGGCGCTCCGGCAGCTCATTGAGTCAACGGGCACTGCGTGCATGTCTGCCAGCATTTGAGAAGGCTGCAGAAACTCCATGGACTATTTATAACTGCTAAAGGGCTAGCGTCAGCATCATTTGTAGGCCTTCTGGTGTCGAAAGTACAGTGAGTCTTAGACTGTACAGACATATGGAGGCTTCCATGCAATTATGGATGATGCAACATGGTATCCATTGAAAGACAAGGATTTATAAATGGCGCTCACAAAAAAAAACAAAAAACAAAACTGATGAACCAAAAGCATTATGCAACAACGTAGCATTGGTACTACTACAAGCAGTACATTTTGCATCTCATTAGACAGAAACCACACAAAATACAATACATCAAAACAATACATCAAAATTCTGGCGTTTACGATTAATGGAAGACAATAATCAGTGAATGAGAGTGAGAATCTAAATGACACATGTCCCACTTTAAGAGTGAGTATCCAATTTCAGTCTTAACAGAGAAGGAGGACCCCCCCCCCCCCTCCCCCCTCCTCCTCTACCTTAAACACCTAGGACATCAAGCATGCCCCATATTTCCCAAATCCCACCACTGCCCACTCCTAGAGCAGCAAACATAGCTGTAATAATGACATCATCAAGGTCCATTCACAGTGACACGGTTACCCTCTGGTGTCACACGTGTGTACAAAGACCTTTTACACGGGAAGGTTCATTTAATCTCAGTTGGTCCAGTTTGTAACACCGGATCAACAGAGATCTTTTGGTCAAAGATAATTGATTTATCATAAAGATCCCTTTTACCTGAATCTGATAGATTTTTACAGACTATTTAAATCTATAATGATATCCGTAATGACAGTGGATTATATGGGACATTGGAGACAGTTAGGCCAACACCTATACAATATAATGTATTTGCGTGACATTAGCCATAATGGGCACATTTACAGTGTTTTGGAATACAGGAGACACTCGTAAGAACATGTTACAACAGAGTTGTGTGTAGACCCTTGACTGGCATTTTGGGGGTGGGGGTTTAAGGAGTTCGTTGGAAATGCTAGCACCAAGCAAGCTTGGGAATGTTTTTATTGGGGCGCTTCTCTGCCATCGCGAGTTATGCCACCATTCTGGACACTTGCCTAGTGTAAAGTAAGGCCTTTGCCATGTACACTTGCCTTGCAATTGTAAAGCAATTCATATATATATATATATATATATATGGGGTCATCAGAAATACCTGCGTGACCTCGACTCCTGACACCGATAACTCCCCACCCCCATTGGCCTACACCAGGCAGTTTATAGAAGCTGGCCCTACAAGGACACCTCTTCCGGAATAGCAACTGCCATTTGATCATACTGATGGCTTTCTCAGCCACCTCCCTCCACAGCCTGTAAGAGGCTCCCCCATCTTGCCCTCCCTCTCTCCCTCCCTCCCGACAGAGTCAGCCCCCACAATTCCCTGCTAATCTTTCAGAATGTAGAAAAACGGCTCAAATGAATCTATTGAATGATTTCACAGTCACATAGTTTGAGTTACCCTTGGGAGAAAATAAATAGATATGACAGGTGAATTAGGCGAGACAAGATACACCTGATGTTATCACCATTTCTACGAGTTAATAATAGATTGCGTTGACCATAGGAAGTTGTAATTGGCGTATTTGGCTGTAGTTCATTGCTAGCCACGCTTGTAGTTCATCGCAAACAGGGTGGGCCAGGACCACCCAAAAGCATTTACTGCATTCCATCATACTGTATCAGGGTGTTACAATATTCAATGACTATGCAGTGGAGGCATGGAAAGCCAATTGATAACTACGCAATAAGACATTGAGATGGTATGGTTTTAGAGGCTGGTAATTTCACACAGCAATTAGTGGACTAGAATACACACGTCGCACTGGTTCATGTGCTGGAAAAAGATAAGTGATTGAAAGGTGATCAGAACATTTAAGCAGTTGTGGTTCCATAAATGATCACTGACAAACGTCCATACAGCAAAACCTTTCAAGTATTACGTTTTAATGTCACGTGCACAAGTACAGTGAAATGACTCCCTTGCTTTGCTCCAAAATGTAATATTGTGTGAGCAAAGCAATATAACCCAACTCCTTCAGAGATGCTTAAAGGAGTAGTTCCCTATTTTACAACTTAGATGGTGTTAGATGGTTCCTCAGTCACTTCCATTGATTGCTAGCTTGTGGTGGCTAAGGTTAACTGAAGTTCGTAGGGGCCGTTTAAAGAACTGAACCATGGACTACAGTTTTATCTTGGCCCATATACACTACTTTCAAAGTGAGGAACCATCTAACATCAAGCTGTAAAATAGTGAACTACCCCTTTAAGTGGGTATAACACATAATCGAAATCCCTATGTGAAGCGGAGCATGTCACCTGTGCACCTTAATGCATGTGGAGGGGTGTGAAACCTTGCATGGGAAGCTGCATCCAGCAATCTATGCAGCAACCCTTTTTAGCGGTATCCAATACAGTCTTGTCCCTTCGCTACAACTCGGGAGAGGCCGTGCGTTCTCCAAAACACAACCAAGCCAAGCAGCACTTAACCCAGTGCCCACTTAACCTGGAAGCGAACCTTACCAATGTGTCGGAGAACTACACCGTACAACTGGCGACCATGTCAGCAGGATTACGCCCGGCCCGCCACAGGAGTCACTAGTGCGTGATGGGACAAGAACATCTCTGCCGGCCAAACCCTCCTCTAACACGGCCGACGCTGGGCCAAATTGTGCACCGCCCCATGGATCTCCCGGGCGCGGCTGGCTGCGCAGAGCCTGGACTCAAACCAGGATCTCTAGCGGCACAGCTAGCGCTGCAGTGCCTTAGACCATTGCACCACTCGGGAGGCTTTCCAAATAGATATCTAACAGGTGGTAGGTAGACAGACAGACAGTCCTGTGGCAGTCAGGGCCCAGAGACCAGAGGTAGGATCAGACAACCCTCCATAAACACCGATTAAGTCTAATCCCTAAACCACACCCTGAGCCAGGGGAACACCCAAACACGTGTTACGTCATCAACCATAAACCTAAGATAGATAAAAAGGTGTAGATGTACATACATAGTATAATACAGGAATATGTACTTTTTGCAGGTAAATACTGGACGCAAACACCATTGCGAAAGGTGACCATAGTCGATGCACTGAAATCTCAAAATCCACAAAATAGGGGCCCTGGGCATCTATTGAATGCAGTGCAACATAGAGCTGATGTGGTCATAGCTAATTATGTTAAGGCTATGGCGAGAGACTGATTGGGTTCTGGGTGCCGTGATTAATGCATTGATATCTATACACCCCGACTACGCCACTGGTAACAGGCAACAAACACAGAAATCACAAGGCCCACTACGACAGGAATTTCCGTAGGCTTGTGTGAAATAAGTTGGCCTGTGCAGTCATCACATTTGTTCTTCACTGTTTGGTGCAAACAGTCCCTAAGCACTCCAAGAGGACCTTCCGGGTCAGATGTCTGCACCCCAAACAGCGTGAATTTAGCATGATGGCTGTTCCAGAGTATTAAAGCCTCATTTGCTGTGATACTGACAAACATACAATGGCATAGCAGCACAGGGGCATGGTGAGGCTCTAGAGGTTTTTACTTAAAGAAACGTCGGGCACTTAATGGATAAGTCCACCACGATGTACTCTCAAACCCCCAGAGAGTGATGAAGAAGCAAAGCGCTAGAAGTGGCAGTTGGGATTGATGGGCTGAAGGGTCATGATAGAAAGGGTGGGGTACAGGTTAAGTATTTATAGTTCAATAGTCTATTTGGAGGTCTGAAACGCAGCAAGCGCTCTTGCCACTTCTACGTCTCACTGTCTTGGTGTTGCCATCTGTTGCGGTCTCTCACTTTTTTGAGTTCTCTGAAATATAGAAACTGTAAGACTGATGGGAAACCAATGTAGCCTACCCCGGTCAATGAGAACTATCTGGGATACTTGGGATGTCCCTACCCTACCTCATTGAAGTTGACATTTAAAATGGTTAAGGTAAGGACTACGGTTTGGTAGGGGTTATGGTTAATGGGTAGGAATGTCCCAAGGATCCCAGATAGCACTGACCATTAAAAAGAGGTTTAAGTATAAGCTGGTATAATTACGTGCAATCAATCTTCCCAAATCAAACAGGTGAATGAATGACCAGTACGGATTTAGATCAGTGAGAATGTTAACCATCCCCAAAATGTTATTGTGCCTGCAATCATTTAATCAAGGAGTTCCCTGACAACTCATTACATATCCACAGAGATCACACTAACCATGTTACTCCCTGCAGGCTACATAGGCCCCGATTATGAATATTGAGAATAAAGTCTTAACGTGATATCAAGACCGAAATGTAATTTTCCATAATGCCAAGCAACCTGTAGGCCCGCCTACTTAATAATATGACTCGATAAAAAAAATATTACCTTGCGCTGCTGTTTCTCCCAGGCAGGGTCCAACAGAAGGTCCCTGTCCCAATCATCCTCTTGGGTCATGTAGACTTGCTCCGAAGTCATGTAGGAGCCATATTGCACCTGAGTTTCGATTGCTGTCATTTCGCTGTCTCCTTTGGGAGATGCTTATCCCCTCGACCTAATCAATTTAATTTGCACCTTTCAACTCCTAAGCCCGCAAACTTGTAGGGACACTTTCTGTAGCAGAGAAAGCTGCGCCCGATTTGAGATTCCTGCCTATAGATGCTACTCCCACCGCACGAAGTAAAGACCGCACTCCAACCCCTGGTCAGAGGCGACACACGTAACAACCGGTTAATTACGACTGACTCGACGTGAGGCTATTAATGACACACCTAAAAGGCTAGGCAGAGGTGCATATCCGTGTCTTTACGCCTCTTGAAGATGCATCCATCTATTCTACGCTGAACAAAAACATCAACGCAACATGTGTTAAAGTGTTGGTCCCAAGTTTCATGAGCTGAAATAAAAGATCCCAGCAATGTTCCACATGCACAAAAAAACTTTCTCAAATGTTGTGCACAATTTCGTTAACATCCCTGTTAGTGAGCATTTCTCATTTGCCAAGATAATTCATCCACCTGACAGGTGTGGCATATCAAGAAGTTGATTAAAAAGGCATGATCATTATTAAACAGGTGCACTTTGTGCTGGCCACTTTAGTTGTCAAACACAATGCCATGGATGTCTCAAGTCTAGGGAGCATGCAGACTGCAGGAATGTCCACCAGAGCTGTTGCCAGAGAATTGAATGTTCATTTTTCTACCAGAAGCAGTCTCCGTTTTAGAGAATTTGGCAGCCTCACAACAGCAGATCATGTGTATGGTCTTGTGTGTGTGCGCACAAGCGCTTTGCTAATGTCAATGTTATGAAGAGTGCCCCATGGTGGTGGTGGGGTTATGGTATGGGCAGGCATAGGCTACGGAAAACAAACACAATTGCATTTTATCGATAGCAATTTCAATGCAAAAATATATACCATGACGAGATCCCGAGGCCCATTTTATTTTAAGGTATCTGTGACCAACAGATGCGCATCTGTATTCCCAATCCATAGATCAGGGCATATTGGATTTATTTAAATTGACCGATTCTCATATTATGAACTGTAACATTTTTTAATTGTTGCATGTTGTGTTCATATTTTTGTTCAGTATAGAATGCATGACTTTTCTACAGATCAATATGCGTCACTTTGGCAGCATTTACATAAGCAGACCAATTCAGAATTTTTTTTCACCCCAGTAATTGGTATTTAGACCAATCATATCAGATCTTTCACCTCAACATCTTTTTCCAAGAGCTGACCTGATCAGCCAAAAGACCAATATGTGATAATAAGATCAGAATTGGACTGCCTGTGTAAACTCAGCCAAATAAGTAAGATATAGGATACATTCCCAATGACATTATTGTAGCCATGTGTGACAGGGCCAGGGGGTAACTGCCACTAACCAGGGGTTGCAGGCTCAGGATAAAAGTCCAATATGAAGCGCTTTAATCCACCGTCACCCCCCGCAGTAATAGTGCAAAGCAAAACCTTTCAGTAAACATGTCCTTCCATGCCCGTCAAAAAGTAGGCTAGCCAAAACAAACTGGTCGTGTCAAATGTACATTTATTAAGTCTTACAAGTAACACAGAACAATGGGTCTCAATTTATCTAATATGTCAAAAAGGAAATGAAAACATTTCAGGCGATTATCATTTTTAGATTTCAAATAAATGGTTCTGCAATCAGCAACCTGTATATTTCCTTTTCTGTAATGGACAAATAACGCTAAGCTACAGATTCACCGTATTTTCCCTGATTTCTATTAAAGCTTCATCTTACATATCCTTTTCAGTCTCAATCCACATGAGCTCAAACAAGTCCCTTAGTGAAAAATGTGTTGTCAGGAGTTCCAATGCACAAAAGATTGAGAAGGGGGAGCTGGAGAACAATTGTTTAGTAGTATGTGGTTAGTGGCAATTTAGAACCTGAATGTAACAGATGAGTAAGGAAACTGATTCAAAACTGTACAAGGTGTACCGTAGGCTGAGCGCACAATTTCTTTTTAGGAATACCTTCCAAATATTGAGTTGCACCCTCTTTTGCTCTCAGAACAGCCCCCAATTTGTCGGGGCACGGACTCTACAAGGTGTCGAAAGCGTTCTACAGGGATTTGGGCCCCATGTTGACTCCAGTGCTTCCCACAGTTGTGTCAAGTTGGTTGGATATCCTTTGGGTGGTGGACCACTCTTGATACGCACGGGAAACTGTAGAGCATGAAAAACCCAGCAGCCTTGTAGTTCTTGACACACTGGCAGTTCTTGCGCCTGGCACCTACTACCATACCCCTGTTCTAAGGCACTTAAAACTTCCACCCTCTGAATGGCACACATACAACCTATGCATTAATAGTGTCAAGGCTTAAAAAAAAAAAATCATTATTTAACCCATCTCCTCCCCATCACCTACACTGACTGAAGTGGATTTAACAAGTGACATCAATAAGGGATCACAGCGTTCACCTGGATTCACCTGGTCAGTCTCAAGGAAAAAGCAAGTGTTCCTAATGTTTTGTACACAGTGTAGTCCGATTGTCAGACCTCAGTCAAAAGACCAATTAGTGGCATAAGATCAGAATTGCACTGCCTGTGTAAACGCAGCCTATGAAATCATAAAGGTATACTTCAGGATTTTGTCAATGAAGCCCTTTATCTACTTCCCCAGTCAGATGAACTCGTGGATACCATTTCTTATGCTTCTGCGTACAGTTTGAAGGAAGTTGCTAACTGGTGTTTGTGCAATTGCTAACTAGCATTCGCGTGCTGACTGAAAATCTATGGTAACTGCTGGCATGCTAGTAGATACCATAAATGTTCATTGTGCCAACGCTAGCTAGAATTGGCTCGAGAAACATACTGGATGCAGAGACATAAAATGGTATCCATGAGGTCATCTGACTCAGGGGAATTAGATAAAAGGGCGTCATTGCCAAAATCCCAAAGTATCCATTTAAAAATAAACCACGAGATAACATTAAGGGTTCCCAATCAAGGTATGCAAATTGCAATTAGACAATTTAACCGGGCGATTAGGAAATGTAGAATAGACTTTGCAATGTAACTAGACATGGGAGGTATAATACTGAATGGTGTCCTCTCGGCATTCATATCTTCTAAGCCAATGCAGCGGTGGAATGTTCCCTCTAGGCCATGGTATTGTAGGCCTGTAGGATGTATTGGCTATGGGATAAGAGTGAGAGGGTTGGCCGTTGTGTTGCAGATTGAGGGGGGGGGGGGGGGGGGGGGGTAGGTGGATTTGAGCCGGTCAGTGGTGCATTGGTTACTCACCCAACATGCGTGGGATACAGTTGTCGATAGCCCTACCTCCCTCCGTTCAGCTGGCCTTTTGCATACCACTGCGTCCTTAGCCTTTCAAAGCACAGCTGGAACACCTCAGTTTTGAGAGTGAACGCACGTCTCGCTGGAAATACCTCAGAAAAATATGCCACAACACAAACATGCGCAACAACTCCGGCAAACCCCAGCCTGATCATCCTCAATTACAATACGATAGTTTCCTAAATCTGTTTGACTACAGGTTATTTCTATCTGGAGGGACTACTTCAATGTTTATTGAATGACATATTAGTGGCTCATTTCAATTTGGCTGATTACTTCCTTTAAAAACATAAATAGAATGAAAAGGAAAAAAAAAAAACCCTGACTACTGTAGATGGGTCATCTAATTCCCTTATGGAAAATGGCATCAGAAAGAGGCATGAAAAGGCTGGATGATTTCTAGTCACATCAAACCCAGATCAGGTGAGTCTGCAAAGGCTACATAGTGTAAGTGCCTGGTGGAGTTAACCCTTATAAGCCATCCTAGGACTCCAATGAGGGGACATGGCCAGACATTCAGGCCCCTACGTCTGAACTGGGCGGGTTGGGCTTCCAGCATCCCAGACCTCAAAGAAATAATAAGATGGAGAGCCTCATTGTGCAGGAGTGGGGTCAATGAGGGGAAGTGTATGGTCGAAGTGCAGGCGTGGTCGGGGGCAGAGGGCTTTACCTTTGTGGGGACTGCGTCCACGGCATTGCGCGACTCTAATTCTCTTCCCCGTCACACGCAACATGGCATCCAGGGGCCCAGGAGCCATTTTAGCTGTAATAATTAGCGAGAAGGGAAAATGGCTGGAAGTGCAGTAAAAGTAACAAGGTCATGCACTACAGTTAACATCACAAAAAGCCATATATAAACAAATCAATATTTTCCTAACAGAAATCAAAACTGATCCAGTAAGCAACTGTAGTCTACAACGCTACAAAAATATGTGATAATGACAGGACAGTTGAAGACCTTCCCAACACCCACGGTTGACATGAGGTTTGTTGAGTGTTCTGAGGTACACTATATATATACACACAAAAGTATGTGGACACCCAATCAAATTAGTGGATTCGACTATTTCAGCCACACCGGTTTCTGACAGGTGTATAAAGTCGAGCACACAGCAATGAAATCTCCATAGACAAACATTGGCAGTAGAATGGCCTTACTGAAGAGCTCGGTGACTTTCAACGTGGCACCGTCATAGGATGCTACCTTTCCAACAAGTCAGTTTGTCAAATTTCTGCCATGCTAGATCTGCTCCAGTCAACTGTGGGTGCTGTTATTGTGAAGTGGAAACATTTAGGAATAACAATGCCATGAAGTGGTAGGGCCACAAGCTCACACAACAGAACCGCCGAGTGCTGAAGCAATTAAAAATTGTCTGTCCTCGATTGCAACACTCGCTACAGAGCTCCAAACTTCAGCACAAGATCTGTTCGTCGGGAGCGTCATGAAATGGGTTTCTATGGCCGCACACAAGCCTAAGATAAGCCAAGCATTGGCTGGAGTGGTGTAAAGCTCGCCACCATTGGACTCTAGAGCAGTGGAAACTTTCCTGTTTCAGCATGACAATGCCCCCATGCACAAAGCAAGGTCCATAGAGAAACGGTTAGTCGAGATAGGTGTAGAAGAACTTGACTAGCCTGCAGAGCCCTGACCTCAACCATCAAACACCTTTCGGATGAATTGGAATGCCGACTGCAAGCCAAGCCTAATCGCCCAACATCACTAATGCGCTTGTGGCTGAATGGAAGCAAGTTCCTGCAGCAAATGTTCCAACATCTAGTGGAAAGCCTTCCCAGAAGAGTGAAGGCTGTTGCAGGAGCAAAGCAGGGACCAACTCCATTTTAAATGCCCATCATTTTGGAACAAGATGTTCGACGAGCAGGTGTCCACATACTTTAGGTCATGTAGTGTAGGTGTAATGAAGTGGTAGAGCCGAATTGAAACCGGTTCAAAATGATCGTCACAGTTCATAGAAAATGAAATAATCAAGAATGTAAGAGCAGCAAATTCGCCTTCTGTTTCTATTTAGACGTGCAAGGCTGAAACAATTAGTAAATCCTTTGAAAAAACATGGAAACGATTTTACAGCAAGTTTAATCGCATGTCTAATAATTAAGCCGATGGGGCTAACATTTCCCATTTTAATTTTGAAAGATTACAGTTCGCATGGTGCTGCTTTGTTCTCCAACCAAATCACTCTCATTACTTAAGCTTGAGAAGTGTAACGTTTCATTAGGTACTGAATAATAGGAACAAATATGTTTTCGCTCAAACCTGGGGAGCCTAATGGCTCCACATTCCATTTGAGACACTTCCTGAATTTGGTGGTCCAATTGAAGTAAACACGCTTACAGAATATGACTACCACGATCGCACAGGAAGTTCACTTCAACCAACAGAAAACAAAGAAAACCGTCAAAAGTTCGTCCCGTCAAACCACACAATGTACTGTGTGTGAGAAAAGCCCACTCGTTTTTGTCCTTTGGAGAAAAGAAGGTGAGGCCCAAAATGGCAGTTGAATTCCCTCAGATCCTGAAAGGCATGCTTGAAGGAAGCCCTCTGCATGCACCTGCCACATCTCCATTTTACGTTTAGACCAAGAGGTCAAACCAGTTAAAAGTCACTAGGATAGTATTCATGGTATAATACAAATAGAGGAAAGTATTCATGTATCACAGGCTGCAAATTAAAAACTAGTTCCCCAAGAAAATGTGAGTTTGAAGCTAGACTATCAGATACTAAAATGGTCTGCTTTGTTGGCCTTTCTATCTGAGAGGTTTGATCAGATCTAACAGAAGGTCATGTGAGACATGCGCAAGGACCACATTCCCCAGAGGCTGGCTGTGTGCAAGGAAAAAGTGACCCCCCCCCCCATTTTTTCCCCGGTGCAGTAAAGCGCCCGAGTGTCTCTCCCAAAGCCCCAGCACCACACTTTATGGAGATAAAGACTGATGACTGAGGTCTGTGTGTGTGTGTATTCCTGTGATTGTTATAAAAAGTGACTTATCAAAAACGCTTATATTGTTCCCCTAGATGGTTTACACATGCCCACACATACATACATGCACTCACACCGGTCCTTATGTAAAGCTACTTTGCCCCTTGCTTTAAATATTTTTTTTAAACACAAGCTTAGCGCCTGTGGGCATGACAACCCAATATGCGACCCAATAACCACTTTATTACCCAAATATCTACATTACGCTGGAACCTATTGGAACATTGACTTTCCATATTAAGTCTTTGATGAAGGCAATACAAATAAAAACAAATGGAATCTGGCCAATGGAAAAATAAAAATTCTCATCTATACACGTGAACTAATGGTTAAATTTGGAGGAGCTAAAGGTCACCTCGAGGATAGAGGCAAGGGCCTGCTAACAAAATGCATGGATTGATTTGGGCACTTCCTTTCCATGCTCTCTCACACACACACACAAATGTATTTGACAAAATATTCCAGCTAGGCTTTTAACAAGGCACTCCTCTGGTATGGATGAATATTCTTGCAAATTTGAGAATTTGTTTTGCTAAACTAAAATGTAGGGGATGAATAAGGATTACTTGTAGTTAAAGAGCACCCAGTACAATACGCAATCAAGAAGAAACTACCATAACGACTTCCCAATACAGATTACTGTTTTGTGGGGCAGCTTTCTTATCAAGACCAGGCCTACAATAAAGTCAAATTAACTAGTTAGAAATGTGTTCAGATACGAAAAGCTGCAGAACAGGGGACTTATAAATGGGCACTTTGCAGTGATGCACAGTCGGACCAGAACTACTCTCACACACACACAACATTCAAAACCCACACACACACACTGCAATCAAAAGGGTTATCGGTAGGGGGGCTCTGGCATGTGGAGGTGGGAGTAGTCAGGGCGGCGGAGGAGGGGCTCCTTGTGTGATGAAGGTGGCTCATACGCTCTAGCTGGGGCATAGGTGGCAGGCCCTGGGGGCAGGGCCTCCGTCGGGGGCGGGGCCTGCACGGGCATCTGATGGGTGGGCATCTGGGTCGGGGCTGGTGGTGGGTAGCCATACTGGTACTGTTGGTACTGTTGTTGGTACTGCTGGTACTGTTGGTACTGCTGGACCTGCTGATAGTACTCTGCATAGCATCTGAAGTTGAGAAAAATAACGCATTCAAAATATCAAAACTGCCCCAAAATGTGCAAAAATCAAGGCATTTCTCAGAGGTGCATTACGTACCTGGCAATGGGGTCTCCGTCAACAGCCGCAGGGTCATCTGGTCGGCCGGGTGGTGTTGGGAGGAGGGCACGGCGTTTGGGGCGTGGCTGGGGAAAGGGCTGGGGCACGGGGTCAGGCAGCAGAGGGGCGGAGCGCCGCACTGGGCTGCGGTCCCGGTCCCCTGACTTAGTCCCCGCCTGCTGCTCAGCTAGAACCTGCTGGCCCTGCTGGAAGAAGCGGGCCCGTGCTGCCTCAAAGATGGCCTGGGCAGTGGGGTCTGCACCCCCCGTGGAGCCATAGGCGGAGCTACCGTTGTAGAAAGCAGAGGCCCCGCCGTAGGCCGGGTTACCAGCTGCCTGGGCTGACGATGCCTCCCCAGCTGCGCTGTCGTACTGGTTACTGTAACCTGCTGCGTCTGGTGTCGCTGAACTCTGATAGGCGGAGGCCTGGTTGGCTATAGAGTCATATACCTGATCCGCTACAGAGCCGTACACCTGGCTGGCGAGGGCACCGTAGACCGCAGGGCTCACTGGAGTACCATCTGTGGCGCTGGCTGCCGTCATGCCCTTTAGCGCAGCGTAGGTGGGATCAAAGCTTGTTGTGTTGTAGACAGAGTTGTGCAAGCTCTGCTGCACCTGAAGAGGCAGACCTGCAGCTGCAGCAACGGCAGCAGCCAGTACAGCAGCCTGACTCTGGTGGTGCTCCATATGAGGGTTGATGGAGGGGCTTTCAGTGGCATAGTGACTCATAACGGGGACCTTGGCTGTAGTCGTGGTGGGTTTACTGGGCTGCACATTGGAGAGCTCCACAGAGAGGGGTCGGCCTTTGAAGGTGGTACCATGGAGGGCCTCGATAGCCTGCAGCGCATCCTCCTTCCGCTCCATGTGCACAAAGGCATAGCCCGCCGAGGAAGAGAGCCTCGCTGTAAACAAGCACAAGAGGACAACACAGCAAGCTAATGAATTTAACCACCAAACTGTTTCCATTCAAATATTTTTATGAGAGGAAAGTATGTTGGATTAATTAAAAAAAACTCTCGATAAGCCTGACAGAAACAGCTAAAAGAAAAACGTGTTTCTTTTGAACCTTTAGGCTACCTGCCGCCCAAATGGTCTATACACTTTCCTAAATGTTTACAAAACACAATACATGCGACAATTGTGTTTGTGTGTGTGTGTGTGTGTGTGTGTGGGGGGGGGACTAAAATATTATGGGTGCGACAAACATTGGTGGATATATATATATATATATATATATATATATATATATATATATATATATATTATTTTACCAATTGTTTGTATAATAACCATCATAGCGAAGTAAACTTCCATTCACGCGATGCTATGTTGCGTGGCCCTCCTGCTTCGAGGTGAAAAAGCATTACAGACAAAATAAGTGATGAACTTCACAGCGTGGTTCCATTAAATATCTTAATTTGAATGCTGGTAATATGATGATCGGTGCTTGGCTGCCATTTACATCGAGATACTCTTGACAAATTGACCAATAAAAATAATCCTGCTCTTGTCCATAATCCCATCGTGTACCCAAGACCAGTGGGCAAATTGTTTAATTATCGCAAAACCATCAGAGTTAAAAACGGGCTGGCAACACATAGAACTTAGTTTTTTTTATTTGGGCAAATGAAGTTATACGACAGTGCTTTTTATGTAAAGTCAATACGCACAGCTTTTTATCCGCAAAAAGCCAGTCTAATGGAAACAACTCTGCCATGAAAATGGGCATATTTTTTTGTGCGAATATTAGATTATTTGCTTAAATCTTTCGACGTGTCTCCAGAGTGGCGCATTGGTCTAAGGCACTGCATCGCTGTGCCACTAGAGATTCTGGGTTAGAGTCCAGGCTCTGTCGCAGCCAGCGTCGTCCCAGGTTAGGGGAGGGTTTGGCCGGCAGGGTTGTCCTTGTCCCATCGCGCACTAGCGACTCCTGTGGCGGGACGGGCGCAGTGCACGCTGACAAGGTCACCAGGTGCTTCCTCCGACACATTGGTGTGGCTGGCTTCCGGGTTAAGTGGGCACTGTGTCAAGAAGCAGTGAGGCTTGGTTGGGTTGTGTTTCGGAGGACGCAAGGCTCTCAACCTTCGCCCCTCCCGAGTCCATATGGGAGTTGCAGCAAAGAGAAGACAATTGGATACCACGAAATTGGGGAGAAAAAGGGGTAAAAGTAAAAAATAAAAAAAACATTGACAAGTGGATGGAGACCTCGCTACAAACAAGAACATTTAGTCTATTTACTAAATTGAAGTTTTGCTGTATTACAAAGTAAATGCATGAAAAGGTGTGGGGAAACGACATGGCTCACCTTTGACCTTATCACACTCCAGAACTTTCCCAAAGGTCTGAAAGAGCTCTTGTAGGTCCTCAGCAGAACACATGGCACTAAGGTTCCCAACAAACACCTTGGTGGAGTTCAGGGGCCGCCCACGGGACTCTTCAACCACTAGGTTGCGGCCTCTGAACTCCCGTCCATTCAGCTCTCTTATGGCTCGATCAGCAGCACCATCTCCCTGAAGGTGGATGAAGGCAAACTGCCTGAGTAAACTACAGGTGACCACCTGTCCGTATGGCCCAAAGAGCTGTGTCAGGTCCTCCTGAGAGGTATCCAACGCCAGGTTCCCCACAAAGAGCTTTATAGCATTGTTCTTATCTGTCGACTCCATGGCTGGGCACACCTGGGGAAAGAACAGGAGGGTGTCACTGACCTAGCTAAGTTAGTTTATCTTTCAGCTGGTGGCGCAGCGGTCTAAGGCTTGAGGCGTCACTACAGACACCCTGGTTCGATTCCAGGCTGTATCACAACCGGCTGTGATTGAGAGTCCCATAGGGCAGCGCACAATTGGCCCTGGGTTTGGCCGGTGTAGGCCGTCATCGTAAATAAGAATTTGTTCTCAAATTATTTAAAAAAAAAAATAAATGACAGAACTGAAAAGGGACGTGTACTCTAGGCAAATAATGAATATAGTAGTTTAATCGAACGTGACGTGTAATTAACAATATTTTTAAAACATGAAGATAAACTAGTCCATGGTCAAACCTGCTGGCAATGATTCAGTTAATTGGCTAACATTTGCAAAGCTTGCTAGCTAGCATTTGCAATGCTAAATTAGCCAACTAGTTACTGTTAGTTCCCTCCCCCCCTTATCGAGTCGAGGTGGCATCAATTCGGAGATGCTTGGCAACAACAGACCGGGAAACATGAGATGGTCATAGAATCACTCGAAACTGCTGTATATTGCAAAACATAAATTAGCCGAGGTCACAAGATAAATCTAGGAACGCTAGCTAAAAAGATCAAATCGGCGCGGATTGGAGTTAGTAACAGTAGCTAGCCAAGTTAGCTTGCTAGCTAAGCTAGCAATCTTGCGTCGCGTTTTCATAAGCGGTTACATATATTTGCAACAATTTAGAGTATACTGTACATTTTAACACCACATTGTGTATTCATGACAATTGCCGAGTTGAACAAAAAAAATAACAATAGTTTAACTCAAACCAACAAAAAAATAGCGAAGCACACTGCGCTTCCATCTTACCTAACGCGGTGCAATATTTTCAATGACCACATCCGGTTCCGATCTTTGAGCGAGTGACGTGTGATAGTTCCTACAACAGACTGGAGCAGAACCCGTGATTTTAATACTGCACAAGGCTGGCTACAATATTTTTGCTACAATGTGGGCATCAGAACATGAGCAAATTGTTTGAGTGGCGTGTACAACAAATAGGCTACCACTTAGTGTTTCAACCATTTAGGTCCTTCTTATTGTTGCATTTAACATGTCTGTCTATCTAAGTCTCCGTTGCAAAAGTGTGTGCGCCAAATTAAACGGACATTTGTTCTGTAAAATATTGACCTGTTTCCTGACTGCTGCATACATTTGTTTACAATGGTGATGATGACCACTCAGAAGTTTAGAAATCATTTATGCAGATGAATTATATAACCCTCTTTCACGAAGGACAGAATAAACAATAGATTTGAATTGTGTTTTAGTGGCGATTTTCCCGTTGACAATACTGTATTCAGGAGATGTTTCACAAGGTGGTTACGGGCGCATGCGTATTTAGCCTTGGTCCCAGCCAGGTTTGTTTCTCTCCAAACTGAATGGAAAATATAAGGAAGACAGAGCAGAGGAATGCGAGGAACTTCTGAATCACAGCTACACAGAGAGATCTCTGCCTGGACAGTCCAGACAGCGCCAACATGGCATGTCAATAGATCTCGGTCTGTTACAGTTGTCTATACTTTAGACGTTTCTGTGGCATTTGGACATCCAGGGATTAAGTGGAATTTACAGCAGGCATATTCAGCATAACCTCTCACACGACAGGGGATCGGAAAGATTAAGGTACATTTTGTCATGTCGCCATTTATTTTAAAGTGTAAAATAAGAAACAGTTGAATCTTTGTTTGATTACTGAAATCACGAGACCTGTCACCGATTAACTGAAGGTATGTAAAAAGAGTACATATCACAGAAGTGACAGAGTTTTACAGAGTTACCTCTTACAGAGTTACCTCTTACAGAGTTACAGAACGCGTCAGTAAATACAACGTGCGGAGTACGTTGGAGGCCAATACCATGTCCACAAATATGATGGTGTAAATGTATTATTATCATTAAAAAAATGATACAAAATCAAAATGTTCTATTTACTGAAATAACCTTTGATTTCATGGTCTGTTATTACAATATAGTCGACGGTTAATTATGCCTATATTTTTTACCTGTGGTTCCCCAACATAAAAAAAATGGTATAACTCCAGTAATAAACCAATAATAAAAATGCTTGTTTGTTATTCCAACTTTATGTAGTTCTGGTGACATATTCAGGTCCTGTCAGGTCACAGTTGTTTTATTGTCAGTATTACAATAATTTCATGAGGTTCAAAAGTGGGCTCTGGTATAGGCTACTCATTCTGGACATTTTGTTGCATTATTATGAATTCAAATTGAAGATACTGCCTTACATTTTAGACTTGCACCTCTCAGTTGTTTCAAAGTTAGATTTGCATTTTCGCACACGGCTCAGTAGGTTTGGAGTGTTTTCAGTGCCTGTCTCTACCACCTCACCAAGTCTAGACTTGCCAAACTTCTAGCGGGAAGTTGGGCAGCCAGCATCACCACCCCTTCTCTCAAATATTGTGTTGGACTCAGGACTGTCTTATACAGCAGCAGCAAATCCCTGGAGGGAAGTTGGAGGAATAGACATCCTGTAATTTCCCATAATAACAGCCTGTGCATATAAACCACCTCTGTTAAAATATAGCCGCACCTTCTCACATTCAAAGGGTTTAACAAGCGAACACAAAATGATACTTCAGTCCTAGCAAGTTCACTGTTGATGGTAGGATCCTTAGGATATGCACACGTTACAACACCCTCGCAATTGTGGTGAGTCTTACTCTGATGACATACACCTTCCAGATTACTCTGAGGAAGTAATAGGGTGTGGGAGTTTCCCAAAATTATGGAGAAGTAGTGGTCAGCACGGAACACAGGGCACGTCATGACATGATGCCTGCTAGTGGCACCAGAAGGGAACAGGAAGAGTGCTGATTCCGAAGCATTGGTATGATGAAGTGCAGAATGGGAAGCATCATTGTGGCAACTTGTCCTTAAAGCCTAACCACATAACTGCATGGTGCATAGATACCATACAGTACCTGTGTGTGCATGCTGTACACTCTGTTCCACAGATGCAGGAGGACCCGGTGTATGATTTCCCTGAGCCGGTCGGGGAGCTGGTAGGAGAGAGGCGGGCTTGTCCTCAGCGTGGCTCCCTGAAGAACATCAGTGTGCTGGACCGTCTGCTTCTCACACACCCCGTCTGGCTGCAGCTGTCCATCAACTCTGCCACCGCTCTGCACATCCTACAGCGGGAGCCGCCTGGGGTGAGACACGCACGCACACCGCACTGACGCGCACACACAAAACACAACCTAAGTGTGTATATCTCTGCCTTTCTGTAGACCTTTCTGGTGCGCAAGTCCAACACCTCGCAGAAGAAAGTGCTGTGTGTCAGGCTTGCAGACGACAGCGTTCCCTCCTTTGTCAAACAATTTGTCATCCGCGAAGTGGACTCCAGTGAGTGATGAAAAATAAGGCAGGGATGTTGTATCTACAGCCTGTTGCTATGAATAACAAGGGCTTTTAACTAATGACCTTGTTCTTGCTCCTCCGTCTCCCTTCCATTCACAGCCTTCTCTTTGGAGAAAGCGGCTATCGGTTTCCCTGACCTCTTCCGGCTCATTGCCTTCTACTGTGTTAGCCGGTATGGGCCTTTTACTTGGCTTCACAGTTCAAAACTCAAAAGGCACTTGCACATCTGAGCTCTCTTTGTTGCAGGTGCATGGCAACAGTTGAATAAGATGAGAAAAAAGAAGAAACCCGCACACTGCTGTTTCCCGATGGCCTTGATGGCCGATACGTAAAGCTAAATAAAGAGCAGTGTTTCTTGGCTTCACTGTAGAATGGGTTTAGGGCATTTAGACAACTAATGTCAACCAGTGTTATCCATCTAGATCTGCATTATCTCTCATTATTGGTCCAAATCATAACCTACTAGAATTAGACCTGTTTATAAAACCCATGTGCTGTCTATTTCAGGGATGTGTTGCCCTTCCCACTGGAGCTCCCTGAGGCCATAGTCAAGGCTTCATCCCACAAACAGCTGGAGTCCATTTCACACATGGGCGTGGGTAGGTACCACAGAGTGGCTCAGAGGTCTGATCAACCAAGATGTTGGCAATCGTTGTAATGCTAGCTGCCATTGTGTACCGTACACCACTCGTCAAGGATAGCGTTGAGGAAGTATGCCGACACAGTTTTGCTTATTTTTCATTCAGAGTTCTGGAGTTCCCAGCTGAACTTCAGAGGTCCACGCAATGGGCCCCCACCAGTCGAGGCGGCACCGCTGCCCCCTAGCCCCACCCCTGAGGACTGTGCCACGCCCCAGGAGAGCCCCACCCTGTTCCAGGAGTTCTGCCCCATCCAAACACGCAGCCCCCGGGAGCTGAACTGTGGGGCAGCAGGCCAAGGGGCTCTCTGTTTCATCAACCCACTCTTCCTGCAATCCCATCCTGCACTGCACAAACGCCACCAGTTCAAGCGCAGCCTCAAGGTGCGTGTCTCGACTGAGAACTCTAGCCCTTTGTCCCCACCAGTTGCCCCTCCCCCTCCCCCACCTCTGCTGGCCAAGAAAAATATTAAGAGCAAGAAGGTCCAGCGGGCCAGTGGAGCAGTGGAAGCCAGAGTGGAGGGTGAGGGAGGGACAGCACCCGTCCAGGAGGACTCAGACTATTTGCAGCCATGCTTGGTTCTTCCAGTTCTTCCGCAGAAGACCAGGGTCACACCCACACTGTCTCCCACTGCAGAGGAGGACTACCATGTGCCATTAGGTCTCCTGCAGGGACTGGCCCAGGAAAAAGGAGGTGAGGAGGAGGTGAGTCTCCTGCTGGAGCAGAGGTATGCTCCCTCCCTGAGTGAGCTGGACAGCAGCAGTTCCCTCAGCAGCCTGGAGGAGGCAGAGGAGAGCTCAGAGCGAATTCCCCTCACAAGGGGTACCAGTAACCCCTCACCCCCATGCACCTTGCCCCCACGCCAGCCCGTCTCAGTCCTGCGCAAGCTGAGTGCAGTCTTCGTGTCCTTCTTCGTGCCAGAGAAGCGTGTGGCGAGGCTGGTGGAGGACCTGTCCCGTGACAGGAGGATTGCGTTTGGTGTCCTGGTGCAGGATTTCCTCAGGCAGCAGCGGGAGGCGATCAAGCCTCAGTGCCAGAGATCTAGCGTAGAGCTACTGCAGGGCATTCGCTTCTTCCTCTCCCAAGCCAAGACCTTCCTGCTGGACTGTGGAGACCTAGAACCCCCAATTGAGACCATGGTGCCTGATGATGAGAAAGGTACAGCAACATTGATCCCCAAACAGCAGGCATAAGTCAAATAAACAGTAAAAATATGCTCAGTAATTTTAAATACAACTATTGCTACCATGTTTCCCTCTACATGTGACCTCATGAATGTGTGTTTGTGTGCAGACCTGGTGCTGGAGAAAGCCATGTTCCGCTGTGTGCTGAAACCTCTGAAGGGACAGATAGACAGGACACTGCAAACTCTGCATGAGCGAGACGGTTCCACCCAGAGCATGGCAGAGAGCCTGGCTGTGGCCAGGGGAAAGACCCCGTTGGAGTGTTTTGGAGTGCGGGTGGGAGTGCCGGATGCTGCCGGTGTGGAGAAGGTGCGGCAGAAGTTAGCTCTCATGAGGCGGGCTTACTCGCCCATTGACAAGGTTGTGCTGCTACTGCAGGTCTGCAAGCTCATCTATAAAGCCATGACGGACAATTCAGGTGAGGGATTGTTTTATGAGAGAACATGGTAAAGAAATAAACCTTACAGAACCAACAGCTGCTATCCCTTCCATTCGTGGTAAAGTTGTCTTGTCTCCATGAGCAGGCAAGGAATTCGGTGCAGATGACTTCCTACCAGCCCTGTCCTATGTCATTGTACAGTGTAACATGCCAGAGCTGTCTGTGGAGGTGGAGTACATGATGGAGCTGCTGGAGTCATCGTGGCTGACAGGGGAGGGTAAGGCTGACAGAAAACGATCAAACCGTTAACCACAACTACAGTACCAGTCAAAAGTTTGGACACACCTACTCATTCCAGGGTTTTTCTACATTTTTTAAAACTATTTTCTATATTGTAGAATAATAGTGAAGACATCAAAACTATGAAATAACCCATGTAATCAGGGAAAGGGGATACCTGGTCAGTTGTACAACTTAATGCATTCAACTGAAATGTGTCTTCTGCATTTAACCCAACCCAGAGAGGTGCGGGGGGCTGCCATAATTGACATCCACGTCTTCGGCGCCCGGGGAACAGTGGGTTAACTGCCGACAGATTTTTACCTTGTCAGCTCAGGGATGTAGCACACGCTCCAGCAGGTATATCTCTCTAGTCACCCCCAAAACCAATTCTTTCTTTGGCCGTCTCTCTTTCCAGTTCTCTGCTGCCAATGACTGGAACGAACTACAAAAATCTCTGAAACTGGAAACACTTATCTCCCTCACTAGCTTTAAGCACCAACTGTCAGAGCAGCTCACAGATTACTGCACCTGTACATAGCCCACCTATAATTTAGCCCTATCAACTACCTCTTTCCCAACTGTATTTAATTTATTTATTTATTTTGCTCCTTTGCACCCCATTATTTTTATTTCTACTTTGCACATTCTTCCATTGCAAAACTACCATTCCAGTGTTTTACTTGCTATATTGTATTTACCTTGCCACCAAGGCCTTTTTTTGCCTTTACCTCCCTTCTCACCTCATTTGCTCACATTGTATATAGACTTGTTTATACTTTATTATTGACTGTATGTTTGTTTTACTCCATGTGTAACTCTGTGTTGTTGTATCTGTCAAACTGCTTTGCTTTATCTTGGCCAGGTCGCAATTGTAAATGAGAACTTGTTCTCAACTTGCCTACCTGGTTAAATAAAGGTAAAATAAATAAATAAAATTCAATACAGCAATCTTTCAGTTACTGGCCCAATGCTCTAACCACATGTAGGAACCCCAAAAAAAGTTTAACAAATCAAATATATTTTATTCTTCAAAGTAGCCACCCTTTGCCTTGATGACAGCTTTGCACACTCTTGGAATTCTCTCAACCAGCTTCATGAGGTTACATGGAATACATTTCAATTAACAGGTGTGCCTTGTTCATTTGTGGAATTTCTTTCCTTCTTAATGTGTTTGAGCCAAACAGTTGTGTTGTGGTATACAGAAGATAGCCCTATTTGGTAAAATACCAAGTCTATATTATGGCAAGAACAGCTCAAATAAGCGAAGAGAAACGAAAGTCCATCATGACTTTAAGACATGAATGTCAGTCAATCCAGAAAATTTCAAGAACTTTGAAAGTTTCTTCAAGTGCTATGATGAAACAGGCTCTCATGATAACCGCCACAAGAAAAGAAGACTAAGTTCCAGAGTTACCAGCCTCAGAAATTGCAGCCCAAATAAATGCTTCACAGAGTTCAAGTAACAGACACATCTCAACATCAACTGTTCAGAGAAGACTGCGTGAATCATGCCTTCACGGTCCATTTACTACAAATAACCACTGCTAAAGGACACCAATAATAAGAAGAGACGTGCTTGGGCCAAGAAACACAAGCAATGGACTTTAGACCTGTGGAAATCTGTCTTTTGGTCTGAGTCCAAATTTGGGATTTTTGGTTCCAACCGCCGTGTCTTTGTGAGACGCAGAGTAGGTGAACAGATGATCTCCGCATGTGTGGTTCCCACCGTGAAGCATGGGGGTGGTGGTGTGGGGGTGATTTGCTGGTGACACTGTCTGGGATTTATTTAGAATTTAAGGCACACTTAACCAGCATGGCTACCACAGCATTTTGCAGTGATACGACATCTCATCTGGTTTGCGCTTAGTGGGACTATTATTTGTTTTTCAACAGGACAATGACCCAACACATTTCCAGGCTGTGAAAGGGCTATTTGACCAAGGATATTGATGGAGTGCTGCATCAGATGACCTGGCCTCCACCATCACCCAACCTCAACCCAATTGTGATAGTTTGTGCTCAGCATATGTGGGAACTCCTTGTTCCCACATATGCTGAGCACAAACTATCACAATTCAAGGTGAAGCTGGTTGAGAGAATGCCAGGTGTGGGGAGCTGTTATCAAGGCAAAGAGTGGCTCATTTGAAGAATCTAAAATATAAACAAATCAAAATATATTTTAACACTTTTTTGGTTAATACATGATTCCATATGTGACATTTCATAGTTTTGATGTCTTCAGGATTATTCTACAATGTAGAAAATAGTACAAATAAAGAAAAACTTTTGAATGAGTAGGTAGGTGTGTCCAAACTTTTGACTGGTACTGTATATACACAAGTATTTATGCTTTAAATGTGAAATATTTCAAATAGTATATGATGCCAAATAGCCATCATAATCCAGTGTTGCAATGTTTGTACTAGGTGGGTACTACCTGACCAGTGTGTATGCCAGCCTGTGCCTGATCCAGAGCCTGCCTGAAGAAATGCCCTCTAGCGGGCTGACCCAGGGGGCCAGAGACTCCCTGAAAGACTGGAGCCGGCGCCGGAGCAGCCAGGCTCTGAGCCAGAAAAAAATACAAGAGCAACTGGTACGACTCAAATGATTTATTAGCACCAATGCTGTATAGAATTACACACCTACCACTAACACTAAACAGAAACCAACACATACCTAAGGTATGTGGAATTATATGTGACAGTTGGAAATCCCTGTATCCCAAAGTGACCAGTAGGACTGCTTTGATGTGAACTGTTCTCATGGGAAACTTTCTTTTAATTGTGTGTTGCAGAGGTTTGTCAAGGTTCTGTTTCAAGATGGAGAAAGCAGCTGGATAAAAACCCTGCAGTGGAGGGCAGGAGTTAGTGGGGAGGCCCTGACCCAGCTCTGTGCTGCTAAGTTTGGGGTGGACGACCCAGGACTGTTCAAGCTGTACTGGCGGAGTGAGGGGGAGATTCAAGCCCTCCCAGCCCAGGCCCAGATCCAGGACCTACAGGGCCAAGGCAGCAGTGGAACACCCCTCATATACCAGAAAGCCAAACAGGATGGACTCAAGACTTGCAAACTAACAAGAGAGGCGGCTGTGGACCTTGTGGAATCACCTTGAGTACCCACGCGTTGTGAACGTTTTCTTAAACCCCACTCAACTGCAAGAAAGACTTGCTTTGTGCTTTATTCTTAAAATATGTTAAATGAACATTTGCCTGGGTGGATATTGCAAAGTACCTTAGACATTCTGTTTACCATTTTCCCTAAGTGTAAATTATAAACTGGTTGGTTCGAGCCCGGAATGCTGATTGGCTGACAGCCGTGGTATATCAGACCATATACCACGTGTGACAAAAGTTATTTTTACTGCTCTAATTACATTGGTAAACAGTTTATAATAGCAGTAAGGTACCTTGGGGGGGTTTGTGATATATGGCCAATCTACCATGGCTAAGGGCTGTGTCCAGGCACTCCGCGATGCCCTTATTTCAATGTGTATCAGTTCATGCAGCTCATTACACAAGCTCCCCGAGATACCTTTAATAATGCATGACAAACAAACTGAACAGACATTGATATTAAAATAACAAAAAATGACATTTTATTTTTGTACAGGCTGTTTCTTACCAACCTCACCAAGAGAATTTGCGGTACTGTCTACCCTTTCACAAATGCATTGCTTTTGACCATGTCACAGTAGTGCTTCAAGTGCCCTGGACACAAGGGACAAAGAACTTACCCAATGAGTAGCATTATTGGGAGGGACTTCTTTAAAAATAAAAATTGTAAATTTTCTCTAAGACAAACAGCAATTGAAATGTGTCGACATAAAAAGGTTAATATGGTGGTTTAGACTTGATTGACAGATTAGTTGATGGCGAACCGTGTATGGTTCCCTTGAGTCACTTTTCTTTTCTACACCCTGGCCTCGTTTCAAACTGACTCCAAGCTCCTACCACTAGGAACTTTTGAGTTCCTTCAGCTGTCAAATTTGCATGACATTGCTTACACCGTTCCTATCCTTCCTGATACCGTCAGAGGGAAATGAAGAACTGCATAACGATAAGGGCTTAATGTAGTTACAAACTGTGCCTCTGAGGGCGAAGAATGTCTCCAGGCTCATTAATCACAGCCATAACCACCTGCGCATTCCACTCACGACTGATTTGTAAATTCATTTTGACAGTGCACCGAAAGATCAATTCCTATGACAAGTCCACACAGGCCGGGCGTGTCTCAGTCAGGAGCGGGCGTGGGCATGACGGCAGCATGTCTGGGTCTTAGCGCTGCTCTGGCTGTGTATCTGCACCGTTCACTCAGAACCAGCAGGGGGCATCCCTCTTGTTCAGCTCCAGCAGGTGGGCCTCCACCTCCTCGGCGTCGTCGGCAAACCGTTCTGTGAAAGAGCAGATCAGTCCAGCCGCGCTGCCCTCGTATTCCACGAGCTCCACACTGTCACCTGCATCAGACAAACACGCAACAAGAATTCCAAGGACACGTGTGTCAGTAGAATGGTTTAGGGTGATACATCGTCTTTCCGTGAAGGTTGACCACTTAGTAGGACGATGTTAAACATGAAGAGCTGTGCCATGTAAATGTGGATAACCCTCTTGGCATTAAGACAGGGAAGACTAACCTTTGACCCTTGTGTTGGCCTGAACAAACATCTTGCGAGCCTCTTTGCGCTGGAGAACCGTCTCCCGCAGGCACAGGAAGTTGTGAGAACCACCGTCGGACACGGCCGAGTAGCCCTCATACAGAGCTCTGCCTCCCTCCACATCGGCTGTGGACTTGAGGACCTGCAGGGACAAAAGACAATAATGGGTCAAAATGGAGACTTTGTTCAACTTTTATTGTGAATATTGACGGCTGATCATCTATCCCGGTAATCCCAGCCACGATCAAGACATTTCCAAGCCTTCTACAGCTGTACCTGTAGTTTGCATAGGAACCTCTCGATGGCACCCTTGCCCACAGTGTGGATCTTGCTGCGGTCCAGTGTTATAAGGGCATCTGGGCGCCCATCTTTTCCTGTGCTCTCCTTCAGGGTCACCAGCCCCTCGCCAGCCTCCAGGAGCACCCGCAGGATCACAAATCGAGCTTGCATGTGGGCCTGAGACAGAGAACAGGGGGTTTAGTTAAACACACAGCGGGGTAAGACACACACACAGGCAGTGGGGAAGATATTCAATGAGCTATAGAGTCAGAAAGCTAGCATGATCAAGTGAGGCTGATGTACTTCGTAAATGATTGAACTTTAGTGTAGCTGACCTGTCTCCAGCTCTTGCTCTCGGAGGTGTAGAACTCGAGTCCCAGCAGGCCAGCGCGCACCATGTTGAGCCAGTTGACGTACACCACCTCCTCTGCATCCTCGCCCTCATGGCCAAAGATACTGCAAACCCAGGGACAACATCCTCGTTACAGCGTCCTGACCCGCATGAGATCACCGTTAATACATTCGGCTTTTATATTAAAAATGTAGGTTTAGTGACTACAGAGCACGGCTAAACAGACCAGAGCACGGCTAAACAGAACAGAGCACGGCTAAACAGACCAGAGCACAGATTAACAGACCTGAGCACGTGTTTGTTGAGACAGAGGTAGAGCCCCACACACTCGGCCCTGCACTCTTCATAGGAGCAAGAAATGGTGGAGAATTTGCTGTCCCATGTTTCGTTGCCTTTGTACCAGGTGGTGATCTGAAGCACAGAAACCATACTTTACACCAATACTCACTTAAACCCCTTCATCGGCAACCAGACATTTTAACATTGGTCACGACCATCAGTCTTAAAACATATAGTTTACTGAACCACAACAATCCATTACGCTCTCTCAAAATCATTCTCTCTCGAGACCAAAGCGAAAGAATAAAGAAAATATACAGAAATAAATAAAAGTATGATCCCAAATGACTGAGGTATATAGGCTCACCTTTTCTCCAGTCTCAGGATTGCGAACATTATCTTGCTCGAAGTTGAAAGTTCCCTTCTCATCCTGTTCACATGACAACACATAAAAAAAAACACTAAATCAGTCACAAAGCACTGTGCATCCCCCGTTCAGAGACTACATGACTGTAAACACAATGGATTTTAAACCAGATGTTTTAACACACTAAATCAAATCAAATTTATTTATATAGCCCTTCGTACATCAGCTGATATCTCAAAGTGCTGTACAGAAACCCAGCCTAAAACCCCAAACAGCAAGCAATGCAGGTGTAGAAGCACGGTGGCTAGGAAAAACTCCCTAGAAAGGCCAAAACCTAGGAAGAAACCTAGAGAGGAACCAGGCTATGTGGGGTGGCCAGTCCTCTTCTGGCTGTGCCGGGTGGAGATTATAACAAAACATGGTCAAGATGTTCAGGGGCAATCCGTTCAAACAATAAAACAGTGGTGCCCCGCCACTGTTGTGGTGAACAGCTGGGTGTTTGAGCTGAAGACATGTAAACACTCAAATTCATAGAAAGGGCTATAGATGCCAGGACTGACCGTACAGGACATGAACATGAACGGAGATGGCTCTCTCTCACCTGGACAAAGAGCTTTCCACTGCCATGGCCCAGCAGCTCATGGAGGCCAACCTGCACCTCGAAAGAGGGCCCCTTCCACTTAATGTACACATCCTGAAAGAAACAGACAGAGCATTGAAGGAAAAAAAGATCTGATGGGCATAATTGTTATTTCAGTCTTAGTGGTTATTTGGTATGGCACGGATTTCATAGTTAGAAAGTTGATTACCTTGTCTTCTTCATCCAGGAAGGTGAGCTTGTCCTTCTGGGTAGCGTATGCCACAGCCAGAACATTACCCAGGGAGACATTCTTAAAGCCCTCTGACTGTCTGATATCGTCATCTAGACAAACAGACACACACTCGGAGATAACGGGGTAATTCCATGGTAACGGAATTAAAAATCCCCCCCCCCAAATGATTGATATCAACGTTTAACAAACCATAAAAATATGCACTAGGACTTATTTGAAAGATGTACACAAAAAAATGTATCTCTCTCTCCCCCAGAAACACATTTACTGGAAAAAATGTGCAGGTGCAAAGTTCGGTAACAGAATGACGATGAAAACTCTTTTACACGACCACGTTTTCCAAAAACGGTTTAATTCCTACTCTGAATTAAGATCCCAAGATGTCTGCAGAAATAATGGGGTGTCAGCTATATGACAACTCGGGTTAAAACAAAAAAATATATTTTGGTTATCGAACTACAGTAAGTGAAGTGGATTTACACCCAGTAACAGAATTACGGTAACAGAATTGCATTATGGGTCACTGATCTGTACTATACAGAAATGCATAATTATGGATATAAATGTTATTCTCTTCATGGTGATGTCTCCTGAATATGTACAGAAAGAAAAAAGGTAGAAATACACAATGCCATCCTTTACATATGGGGATTATTCTACAGCCTGGCTATTATTCTAATGAGCTCCGCCCCAAACAAGACCAAACGTAGTTGGTTCGGACCCAATCTGAACCAATCATAGAGGTTTCAGAAGTCTGGACAACACAGTACAGTAAAGTTCAGTACATTACATTGTACTCTACATTTCTTTACAGTACTCTTGTTTCGCTGTGCTGTCCAAAGTCGGGAAACATAGACGTCTTTGATTGGTGACTGGATCAAATCTGAACCAAATCACCGACGTCTTAAGGTTTGAGCCAAATCAAGGTCGGACCAAAAATGTATGTCTGTGGACGTGGTGAAAACAGGGCCAGGGCGGACTGACCAAATTTCAACTACTTTTAAAACGTCCATGTATGCTGGTTAAAGTAAACGAAATGAGAGGGGGCTCATGGGTAGATGTCAGTAAGAGCCAGGAGAGGTACTGTAACAATAACTGGAGAGAGAGAGAGAGAGAGTGAGGCAGTAGCAGGTGACCTAACTGTGGTTTGTGACTATGATTTCCCACTAGCCAATTCAGATGCAGTAATTCTGTTCCCAATTCGGTAACAGAATTTCGGGTTTGAATCACTAAATTCATAAAATATATTAGTAAAAACACTAATTGGTAGGTCTACCTTTACTTGTTACTTTGTGAACTTTCATTCAGAAATGAGAAAATATCTTAAAGATGTTGGTTTTTGGTAACGGAATGACAATGTTTCTCACAGAAGGCAAATCATTTCTCAAACTAAACGGAAGTGTCGATATTAGTTGTCAGGGGGTCTTTACTTCAACATGGTGGTTTGATGCATTTGCAATAACTTTTAAGACAATAATAACTTTTAACATCTCTGGTGGATGTTTTCTATGAACCCTTTTCATCTGTTTGACCACAAATCAAAGCCATCGTTTAAGTTTTAAGATGGAAAATGGCTGAAAAATGTATCCAAAAACATAGACTCGACATTCATTGGACATGCTCCTATAAACTTCACATATTGGTGCTCGTGGGTCCTTTTCACATGGAATTGACCGACATTAAGCCGAACTCATTAGAGATCCTTTCGAGACCCGAACGAACATGCGGTGTGGATCGGCCGTGTCAATATTAACCGAATAAAGAGTCAGTTCAGACGTGGCACTCACAGTTGGGAATGTTAATGCCCGCTGGAATGCCGCTGCCAGCGAACGTCAGCACGTCCAGGGAGGTGAAGTCAGGCAGGAGGAAGCGGTCCTTCTCAAAGTCTTTTGGCCATGGCAGCTCTGGCAGCAGCACCTCGGCTGAGCTCACCAGCTTAGCAAAACGTTCGCTCATCGCCTTGTTCACCACGGCAACAAAACCTGAGGAAAGAGGAGACAAACCCCGATGCGATCACAAAAGAGTATTCAAAAACACGTAATGATAATAGGGGTTGCGTTGCCTCTTAATTTGTACCTTCAAACTCTCCCCTGGAACCAAAGGGATCCCTGTAGCTCTCGATAAAGCCAATATAACTAGGAGAGAAAGGAAAAGACAAACATCAAGTTGAGAAAAAAAACGACAGGGGAAGGAATTGTTTCTGTGATCCACAGACCAGAAGGCCAAATCTGGAAGGCAGCGCTTTCTCACCTCTCCACAATGGGCCCCTTGTCTTTGATCCAGAAACGAGAGCCTTCCTTGTGCGCCTCCACGGACCCAAAGGTGAAACTCCGCGAATATTCCTCCAGCATTCGCTTCTGGTTCTCATTGGCCGCGTGGTCCTACCATTAAAAAGGAAGACGGTTCGCATGGGACCAAACTTGACATGTTAAGACGCATTAGTAGTTTTGAGTCACGTACTTTCGTCGATAAGGGATAAACATACATTTTAATTAAAATACTGTTTGAACTGACCTTAGCTTTCTCCAGATTTTCGCTCACTTTCTTCATGAGGTGATCATAGTCTCCCCTGGAAACCGTGAAGACACGGTCCTCAAAGTCATATCTGCCGCACCTGGTCTCCCTCTCCCCATCCACTGCACAGTCTAGAGCAATGACAGAGAAAAATGGATTTAATAAAAGAGAGGACTCATTACTGACGTCAACCCTTTACACGTGTAGGAATTGGCCTGTATGGATAGGGCTAAATTGAGATGTTCCTTACAGAAGAAATATGAACTGCGTAAACATGGTAGCGATTTTTTTAAAAAGGGAACAGTTGAGATGATCAGAAAATGATTGGACCAACATTGAGGACAACAGTTCACCTATCAAGACTGAATCCAAACATTGCACTTGATTTAATGGGCATTTTACATTTACTGTACCTCTCGCTGCATTTGTTGACAACGAAATCCGAAAATACATTCAGTAATATAAGAAAATTCCTGGAAAATGTCGGGTTGGTGCAACATAAGACAACAAACAAATGACGAGGGGTTTGAGTGTGAGGACAAGCTGGTGTCTCCAAGGGCCACACATATACACCTCTCCAAGGTGTGCACAGTTCCTAAGTAACTTCAATGCACTTATAAGTCTTGATTTGAGCTCTCCTAGGTGTGCCGTTGAGGAACTCGAGCAAGAACACTTATAGTCGTTTGTTTGGAACACAACCCTGCATCTCCGCCATCACACAATTATCGTTGTTGTTAACACAATCCAGAAACAGCCCACTACAGAATCACAATCTGGGTCAGGTGGGCATCATTTGAACGCTTGTTCGATTGCCAACAAGACTAGCTAAGTTATAAAATCCCATTTTACAGTGTTAAGCTTTCACGGGACAATTCAGATAAACAGGGCGCAATTTTGGCGGGCATAGGAAATCGTCAAGCATGCGGTCAAGTGCGTGTTCCCTGATGAATTTTGTCTGTTGTGATGAAACAGGCTCATTCTGTTCGGAACAACCCAGGGTATGACGCCACATCATCTTGTAAACTGCACATCAAACGTAGTGATGAGTTTTACGATATGGAAATGTGACGTGCATTTTCTCGACTCACCGGTGTTTGGGTTTGCTTGCAATTCATCAAAGAGGTATTTATTTGAATCGCCAACGTCTCATCTTTCAAAATACATCGGGTCCTCTTAAAATGTACACCATTGCCCTCGCTCAGATCAACGATGTGCAAAAGTTGCCCGATTAGCGGGAGGGATGGGTGCAACTTCTGGTCGCATGCTGTTTTGGAGGATGCTTAAGTTCAGAACGACCGTCAGTCAAAACGCATACAGAGCTGTGAAGCTCAGAGCTTGAGCTCTGACATAATTTATAGCGCGTCTTTACTGGCATAGCTTTTAAAAAAAGGAAATAGTCACTCTCACCCTCCTGCACAGCAGACGCAAGGCGCACCTCATAGCAGCTCTTCCCTTCGGATTTCTTCTTGAACAATCGCGTGTTGTAGGCACTCAGGTTCTGTAAGGGAGACAACTCTTTAAATCCTGCAATCCGAACACGGACACAAAAGACAACAAACTTAAATACGCGAACAAACACCTTTGAGTCCAAGAATTTCTGAGCCAACTCGGCATCCTCCAAACAACAGTTCCCCGAGAAGTACGTGGTGATTCCCTGCGGACCAGAAACAAAGCGACATCATTATCAACAACTACAGTACATAGGATTTATTTAAGCAGACCAGGCAAACGTGAGGTGAGTGTTTGGCACCAGGAGGTCTTACCTTGTCCCCCAAGCCCAGCTGTTTCTGTTTGTCCTCAAGGGAGTAGAGGAGGGTGGAGCAGCTGTCCCACAGGGCCTCCATCTCACTGGGGCTGTCCTGGAAGGCCTGGCTCTGCCACACAAGGGCCTTCAGGTTCTCCTATGCCGCAATGTGTGGTTATTAGAGAACATAACCATTCCGTCAAGGCTTTTATAATTCAGACATTAAAAAAGTGAAGATTATCTACCTTGGGTAGGTTGGGAATGAACTTGGTGTCTCCAAATGACTTGTAGTTGCCCATGTTGGCATAGAGACCAGCAGCATAAACAAGAAAGGCCTGCCAAAAAAAACAATAGCTATTATTATCTCGAGTCAGGCTGAGACACAGAAGATGCATGTTATTACAACAGGCTCACTGTGCACCATCACCTGATAAATTGCTGAGCCTGTACCATCTGGGTGTGGTTAGACATTCCAATTCTACAGTGTATACATTGTTTGACTCATTCTTTCTCCAGGCTCTGTGGGTAGGTGCATTACCTGGTACTCCTCAGGACTGAGTCCAGCTGCAGTAGCCACATTCCCCAGCTGTGCTGGTGGCTGCTTGCGGAACAGCCTCTGTAAGAGAACGAAGATGGAGGCAGACTCGGGTGAGGTCTGCAGCAGCACAGCCAGTCCTCCGTACCAGGCAGACCTGGAGAGGTAGTGCGCATAGAGCTGTTCTCTAGGGGACAGCAGGCGAAACGCTTCAGTACAGTCCAGCGCGGAGATCCCAATGTCATTGGGGAGGTAATACTGAGAGTCCACCATGGTGAACAACTGTCTTGATGCTTGCGGCTTCCTTTTCAAAGCAACGCTCACAGCTGAGAATGTGTAGCTAGATGTCAAAAAAAATGCATGGTATTATTAGCATTAAGAAATAGTTGTAGTTGCATGGGTAGATTTACACACAGGTTACGTCTCAAGTCGTCAAGTGACACATTTCGAGCATCCTTCCTAGCGGCAACTAAAATACATTGCAATCAAAACTAACTAGACAGCTAGTATGTCGGTTACAGTAGGTGCCATCCATCTATCCATTGGGAGCGAAAGCCAGGTTAGTTCGATTAAACTTTCCAGCAAACTAAGGTAGGGGACGCCCAAGTATATACAGTATACACTTAGAGAAATTGGTAACCACAAATAATTTCAATTATCTAACAGTAGCACATGGTAATAGCCGGTAGCTAGCTATCCAACTATGCACAGGCTGACAGCTAGCTTCGCGTACCTATACCAAATATATATTTTTATAACTAACGTTACCTAGAAAAACCACGTGTGTTCGACAAGGCTAGCTACCAGTAGTCAGTCAGCTAGCTAATGCTTTGTGAGTCCCTGTGTAGCTTGCTACATTTTAAAAAAAAAATGGTGTAGCTACCTCTTCCAAATACGCAAGCCTTGAATCACGTTACAACGAAACATCCAGCAGTGATTGTGGTATATTTATTGATGGGACGATCGGTACCGGAGCTCCGATTACGTTTTCAAAGCACTAGTGATCCGACAACAATGTACAGTACTGATGCTCGTTTCAAAGTTACATTATCACCTGATCAATTAGGTCCAAAGCTCAGTTTGATCACGTGTTTATTTTCTTCAAACGCGAGATTTCGCCGTGGTTCCGGTGCTTTGCTTTCACACACCGACCTCTACTGGGCACTTAATCATTTAGTTAGGATTCTTTCAAAGGGTCCGTTGAACAGTTAGACAATGGGTGTTGGGCTCTCTAGGGACTACAACCAGGGATTGGGGTTGAATTAAGATTAAGGCATATTCATTTGAAAAATCGTTTTATGTGAAAATACACTTTCATCACATTGTTGTTCAAACAATTCGTATTAAACGTGTCTACATAAATGCCATACATTCACCATTTCTGAGAACAAAAAAAGAAGGGATTCACAGCAACAACAAAAAAGGGGAGCACAATGGAAGGTGCGAACCTGTACGGTAACCGATAGAATGCTATAGATTTGAGATATATTGTTGAAAACAATTATATATGAACATCAACCGCTGCTTTTCATTGCTGACCAGCAGATGTCACTAATGTCCATTGTGTTTAAAACTCTGCGTAATGAACCGTTTTTTGGCACAATTTGGTGAAAGCCCCAAAGGCTTCAGAAAGCCTCGGTTTCACATCACTAGGTAGCCTAATGGCTATAAACTTGATCTATTTGTGGACGAGTCTGAACGTCAAATTGCGAGCTCACTATCCTTCTTCGGTGGGGTTTAAAAGCAGTCGGCATCCAATGTAAATACTGCATTACCGCCACATACTGGACGGGGTTTTGAGCGAGGAAAAACATCATACAAAATACAAAAATAGACACATCCTGTTGTGGAAAAAAGTACCCATTAATCATACTTAAGTAGAACTAAAGATCTTAATATAAAATGACTAAAGTTAAAGTCACCCAGTAAAATCCTACTTGAGTATTTGGTTTTAAATATACTTAAGTATCAAAAGTAAATGTAATTGATAAAATATACTTAAGCATCGAAAGGAAAATTATAAATACTTTCTAATTACTTATATTAAGCAAACTAAACGGCACAATTTTCTTGTTTTTTAAATTTACCGATAGCCAGGGGCACTCTTCAACCCTCAGACATAATTTACAAACGAAGCATGTGTTTAGTGACTCCGCCAGATCAGAGGCAGTAGGGATGATCAGGGATGTTCTCTCGATAGGTGTGTGAATTAGACCATTTTCCTGTCCTGCTAAGAATTAAAAATGTAACGAGTACTTTTGGGTGTCAGGGAAAATGTATGGAGTAATTTTCATTTTCATCATTTTCTTTAGGAATGTAGTTAAGTAATAGTATTTATTTTTATTTCACCTTTATTTAACCAGGTAGGCTAGTTGAGAACACGTTCTCATTTACACCTGCAACCTGGCCGATATAAAGCAAAGCAGTTCGACACAAACAACAACACAGAGATACACATGGAATAAACGGCTGCACAGTAATGTCTCTTATCGATGGCGGTTATGATGACATCGTTTAGGACCTTGAGCGTGGCCATGACCAGATCTGAAACCAGATTGCATAGCGGAGAAGGTACGGTGGGTTTCGAAATGGTCGGTTAGAAAGGCAGCGTAGGATATATATAGGTCTGTAGCAGTTTGGGTCTAGAGTGTCAAAAATATAAATAGTAAAGTAAAGTAAAGTACAGATATCCCCGAAAACGACTTAAGTAGTACTTTAAAGTATTGTTACTTAAGGACACGTCACTGGACACATCAACAAACAAAACCCATCCCACTCCTTCAGTCACTCTCCAATCCAAAACAAGACCCTGTGAAGGAAGAACAGTTATCGACACGATTCCTTGCAAGACCTCGGCTGTGAGTGTGAAATCATGAAAACCCTCAAAAAATGTTCAGTCTGCTTGTGCTGTACAGTTTTTGACCATTGCAATAAATGATACCAAAAACAATAATAGCACTTACAGTTGATTAGGGCAGCAGACATTTGACGGACTGACTTGTTGGAAAGGTGCCACGTTGAAAGTTACTTAGCTCTTCAGTAAGGCCATTCTACTGCCAAATGTTTGTCTATGGAGATTGCATGGCGGTATGTTCAATTGTATACACCTGTCAGAAACGGGTGTGGCTGAAATAGCTGAATCCACTAATTTTAAGGGGTGTCCACATACTTCTGTATATATGGTGTATAACCTCCGCTGGCATTCGATACTCATCCCATTTGCAAAAATATACTTGCCACATGACCAAATCTGTTTTACTTATGACACTGATTGGATTTATTATGCATAAGGCTCTTACAGGGTATCTCATAGACAACATTCTGTCTTGTAGAGGTCGTGAGAGGACACTTTCCTGATTCAAACAAACGCAATTTTCTGGCAGACATAGAATTCAATCCAATTCAACATCGGGTTTCTAAGAAGAAATGGAGCCAATATTTCTGTAAGGTCCATATATCTCTCCAAAACAAGTCCTATTGTGAATTTTACAACAAATGTAATGGACTCAACTTAACTAACACACTTTGATGTACAGCTTATTAAATACTGCACGTTATTACAATGATAAAGATTTAAACTTTTTAGCTTACTATACAGTGACCATTCAATCAATAAATGTGAGTTAAAAAAACTGCCATAGCTCTGTTGTGCAAAGACTGCTGACAGCTAGCTAGCATTTCCGTCAAATGTTCCGCTGACGCCTATCTTGCACACTGCACAGTGGCAACTGACTGCGATGAGGCTGCTTTTCCCACCTTAGAATTTTGTATAAATCAATAGCTACATTGGCTTTACTACGGTAGCTAGTAAACCGGTGCAAAGACGTCTAAAAGTTTAACAGTGAAGCATTTAAATGTATATAAACTGATATTTTCCGCAATGACTTTAACTGACGAGGTGGCCGAGTGGTTAAGGCGATGGACTGCTAATCCATTGTGCTCTGCACGCGTGGGTTCGAATCCCATCCTCGTCGATATATGTTTTTCCAACAATTACTTTTGTAGGTGTTGTTTCGTATCTACGACTGTGTGCACAAAGTACTTTACATGTGAATTATAACAGCATTTATTTATAATATGAATTACAAAAGCAAGACAGGCGAATAGCTTTATACAGCCTGGTTTAGGCTAGTACTGGGCATGCTGCATTTCCATGTAAAAAGCCCCATAAGTACTAACTTGAAGTTGATAGGAGCACATCATATTTATTGTGAAATGAAAGCTAAAATTCCATATGTTTTGGGGGGATTTTGTCGGTCCAAATCTGAACCAAATATATAAAATGTCCAACCATTTTCCATCCTAAAAGTTTGGAATAAGCAAAGGCTTTCATTTCTTGTCAGATGGGAAAGGGGTCTTAGAAAACATCTACCAGAAAAAGTCTTAAAAGATATTAGAAATATATCAAAACACAATAATGTTGAAGTAAAGACCCCTGTCAACTAATAACAACATGTATATTTATTTAGTGTTGTAGTACGAGTCCGGTCTCAATACCACATTTTGAATCTCTTGGTCTTGTCTCAGTGTCGGTCGTAACTCGGTTTCGGACAGCGAGGACTCGTAATTACATCTGGAGACCAGCCGAGAACAGCGTACTAAAAAACTCATAATTATCAGCTTCCATTCAGTAAGTGCATAACACTGCTTCGCCAGTGCAAATATATACACTCCTTCCTAAAACATTCCTACCTGAACAGTCTTTATATCGATTATAGACATGTTTGCGCAGTGGCGAACCTTTTGGACCAAGGCCTTCAGCGTGTGACAAGTTCATGATGCTGAAATGACATGAACGGTAATACCAACACTTATGTAAAGTAGCGATCCGTGGGTAAAATCACTGGGGAAGCCAGTAAAAAAAAAGTCATATTACAACCTGTGTTGGGATAATTGCGTTGTTTGCTCTATAATCCTGTTAGTTCATATGATTAAAGGCCGAGACAATAAGAATACAATAAGAATAAATTGAACCACACGTTTGTTTCATCACAAAACTAGAGAACAACCTCTGTCCGGTGAAGTCCACAAAGGATATGGCATGTAACAGACAGTTACATGACCTACATGACCCACAGCATGGTCAAGCAAGTTAATGTTTCCCTCCTTTTTGGACCACTAAACAACTATTAACTTAGAACCACAGCGAGTTGCCGCAAGTCACAAAGAAAACAGGAGCTGCCTCCAGCATCGTTTCATCTTCAACATTTCAACGTCATCAAATCACCTATGCTTAGTGTAGTACAGTGACAACAAAAATATACCATTAAATAATATAGTCCAATCAACATAAACTTAATATGATGTGGCTGTCCATGGTTCTGATTTCTGTGTGTGTGGGTGTGCATGCTTGCAAGTAGAAAAACATGTTGACTCACCCTACTTGTAGAGAAATGCCAATGCCATCCTCCTCCCTTTCATGTTGCCAAAAGTGTCTATCACTATGTCATACACTATATGCTTTTATTGTTTGTTGTCCTAGGATACCTGTATAAAATGCTTGCTCGCTAGCCTAACTTCCTTTCGTGGGCCACTTTAGCTAGTTAACAAATAGCCTTCTACATCTACTAGATGATCTAGCTACACATTGAACTTCCATCTTCTCAGGCCAAGAGCACAGCAATGTATGAATTATCAACCAATTAATGGTTGGATCAGAATCACTGTTATAATCACTGGCCAGTATGGAGAATTAAGTAAAACCACAAGTCCAAATCCTTATCTCCATCCTCCATGGCTAATTTAGGAAAGGGCCAATTTTAGCTAGCTAGCTAGCCACCAGAGTACAACAACACAACGAGATGCAACAATTCAAGTTGTTTCTGTCAATGACATTATGTTCCCAATGCAATTTGATAGGCGAATCCAAACGGGCTTCCCTTGACACTTTTTTTTTGGTGCGCCAGGACCACTCACTCAGTTTAGCTCAACGATGATTGGTTATAATTATATATATTTTTTTATCAAGGGAGACCAAATGCTCGCTGGCTTCCCTTGCATTCAATGCTACGGGCATCAACAATGTTATACTCGTTTGGACAGTTTTGTTATATTTTATATTTCAGTCTTCTGTGACGTCTGTATAAAGTGGAATTTTTGGGATGCAACCTCAAAATTGAATACATTTCAACTCTATATCTGACATGGTACAGGTGTCTTCTTTTTTTTAAGCCCATAACCATGTGTGTGAGGTGTATACTTTTGCTTCAAAGTTGATTTGTTTAAGAGTACCAATAATCACTCTGTGTGACCCTGATTCAGCCCAATGTAGTAAAAGGTTAACTTGTTGTTGAAAGTTATTCTTGAAAAGGGAGAAGCTAACAAATTAGCAACAACATCCTCTTCGACAACACCTGCTGCAGCCGCTGCAAGCTAGCCTACAACAAAAGATAGATAGCTAGACCGGGGAAAACTACTGCTCACTATTGTGCAGTGCCCCGTTGACCTTAAAGAAGGCAAAAGTTTTCATTAGTTTTTTGTAAAAAACGGTCCCAACCATTACATGTCAAAATGTGATTGGTTGATTCCACTGTCACTCCAAAATGTTGCTCTAATACAGGGCAAGATGCCTTCTATTTAGCTTCTGAAGGCCTAGCCAATAGCTGACTTAGCTAGCTAGATTTATCTTCCCGGTGTCACGCCCTGACCTTAGAGAGCCGTTTTATTTCTCTATTTGGTTAGGTCAGGGTGTTATGTGGGGTGGGCATTCTATGTTTTGTTTTCTATGTTTCTTTATTTCTATGTTTTGGCCGGGTATGGTTCTCAATCAGGGACAGCTGTCTATCGTTGTCTCTGATTGGGAATCATACTTAGGTAGCCCTTTTTCCCTCCTTTCAGTGTGGGTAGTTAACTTTGTTAGAGGCATCATAGACCTGTTAAGCTTCACGGTGGTTTGGTATTGTTTTTGTTGGCGGCGTTCTAATAAAAAGGAATATGTACGCTCACCACGCTGCACCCTGGTCCACTTCTTACGACGCCCGTGACACCCGGATCCTGATTGGAACTTTTTTTTCTCTTCAGTGTTAACACTTTCCTTTTAAAAAAACTGAAGAGATTAAATCAGAACATCATTGAAAAGGATAGCATAATATTTATTATTTTATAGCCCTTCTCTGAAGGTGTAGAAGGCCCTCATTCTTCCCCACTGTTTTTGGGTTAGTGATCATTTGTGTCTAAAGAATATATATTCTTCTGAAATATGAACACAGAAATAATGGACATTTTGAACTCTTATGGTGGCGATTTGACAGAATTACTATCATGATCTTGAATTGGACTCACATTTTTCTGGTCTCGCCTTGTTTCGGACACATTCTCCCCCTCCCAGTCTTGGTCTTGAATCTGTCTCGCTTGAGCTGGTCTCCAACACAGCACTGTTTAGTTTAGCAGAAATGATTTGCCTTCTGTAAGTTTAAGAAACATTGACGAGTGTCTTGTCATTCTGTTACCAAAAACCCACATATCTTTAGGATATTTTCTAATTTCTCTCCCTCATGAGGAGGGAGGATAATGCAAGTTCACAGAAGTAACAAGTGAAGGTAGGCCTATCAATTAGCTATAGTGTTTTTGCTGCTAACAATTTGGTTTATTACATATTGATTCAAATGAGTCATTCTGTTACGAAATTGGTAACAGAATGACCCAAAAAATCTGTAACAGAATGACTGCAATTGAATTGGCTACAATGGGAAATCATAGATGTCACAAACCACAGTTGGGTCACCTGCTACTGTCCTCCCTCCACTGGCCTACTGTTATGTTCAGTGTGTTCTTTCTCTTTCTGTCGTGTGTCCATTCAATGTAACTGCCCTCTCACCCGCTGAGCACTGACCAACACCGGATATCCATGGACGTTGAAAAGTATTTGAAATATAGTCCGTCCAATTCTGAACCAATCATAAACGCCTGCTTCAAACATTTGGTTTGGACAGCACATTACAGTATAGTACAGTAGAGTGTAGTACACAGTAAAGACAATTAGAGAAGAGTATAGGTCAGTACAATAAAGTACCGTACTGTACTGTACAGTAGAGTTTAGTACAGTAGAGCACACTGGAGTAGAGGACAGTATACAGTAACATATATTGTACTGTACTGAACTATACTCTATTTTGCTGTACTGTACTGAACTATACTCTACTCAACTGCATTATAAAGAGGGTATTCATAGGAAGTGTTACCAAAATTAGGAAAAATAAGTAGATGGATATAAGCAATTATAGCATGATCACTTACTATAGGCTGAGTAAAAGTCCTGATGATTATGATGTGTTCTGACCTAATAGATAGAGTCTTAACTTAAGGAGAAGCGAACTTCACATGTTTGGTTAATGAAAGGGATACAGTTGTACATCTACTACGATCTTTTACAAATATAGGCCTAGGCCCTACCGCTTGGGGGCGCTGTTTCCCAATTAAAGGCAAAAAGAGGCAGATAAAAATACGAATTTCTCTTGCTGTTTTTTTTTTTTTACCTTTATTTAACTAGACAAGTCAGTTAAGAAGAAATTCTTATTTTCAATGACGGCCTAGGAACAGTGGGTTAACTGCCTGTTCAGGGGAAGACCGACAGATCTATCTATACCTTGTCAGCTCAGGGATTTGAATTTGAAACCTCTCTGTTGGTAGTCCATCACTCTAACCACGACTAGGCTGTTGGGATAGTCTAAATTACACAATATTCCTAATAATTTCACGGTATGAGGTACATCAATCAAACAAAACAGCAATGGTTTATTGACTTTATTCAAATCCAATGCATATTCAGTGCATCTAGAAGGATACAATTTGATTAGGCCTGACTAACACACGTGGGTAAACATCACAAACGGCAACATATCCAAATATTATATAATTGGAGCGTTTCTTTTCACCTCCACACAATTCATGTGATGGGATTGTTTCTCATCTGGGTTTCTTAAGTTAGTACTCTGAAGTTTATTCTGTTTATTATGAGCAGCCTCAACGACGAGGTCTACACCACATAATGTCGTTAACTTTATCACCTGTTGAATTAACAATTACTTAAGACATTTTCTGACGGTGGGCAAAAAAAAGCACTAGCAGTGAAATAGGATCCACTTCCTCTCGACGACGTCATATCCCCCTGTCCTCATGACCATTTATCAGATCTTTACAACGTCAAAAAAAAACAACAAAAAAAACACAGCTTCATTTAAACGTGGTCGTGATTTTTGGAGCACCAAAAATAAGCATTCTTCCTACATGGACTTCAGAGACGCTGGGATGTTCCACGGGAGTATTGCAGGGGTCCAGTTTCACAAGTGGTGGTGGCAGAGGCCATCAGATGGTTGGTCTGGATCCTGTCGGTGTCCTTTTATTCAACCCTGTTCCCTATTCACCCCCCTCTTTCAGAACTATTCACTAAAAAGACAGTGTCACCTCTAATGGTCAAGCACGAGATTTTGCCTTGTTTTCCCCCTCTGACTTGGAGGTGCTGATCCGGCGGTAACAGTCAGTGATGCTCTTGTTTTGTTCTACAGCACAGCTAGTGCAGTACACAATGCCCAGAGCCAGCATCACCACAATGAAAACACACAGGGGCACCAGGAGTGCTACTAGTAGCCAGCTCTTGTCATGCTTCCGTTTGCCTTTACTCTCAGGCCACTGGGCCCCTGATGCAAACACTGTTTGGGCTGGAGGTGGGACTCTGAGCGGGGTGGTGGTGGCCTTAGCGTCAGAGTCTATGTCTGGGGTTTCTACCACTCTCCCAGCTCCCTTGTCATTCTGGACTGCTGGCCGGTGTCTGTCACTAACCCTGGACACCACTGAGGGATCACCTGCTTGGCTTTGAGTGTCATCATTTTCTTGCGAGGAGGAGCTGGGCGAGGGTGTGACAGTGTTCCGAGCGGGCTTTCTCCGTGCGAGAACACCCCAGTTTGAGTTATGGCCACCCGACGGCCTGCGAGGAACCGGTGTAGATGTTGTCTCCTCCTGCGGGGCCTCTGTAAACCAGCCCAGGTCAGTCGGAAGCCTCTCAAGGACTGTCTGCTCTGTCAGCCACTCCAAACGTGTGGGGTCTGTAACCCAGGTTTGGTAGGACGAGGTGGTTGTTGATAAATACTGTTCATGGCCTTCTGGAATAGCCATGCAGGTCTGGTCTGACTGCAGCTCATACCCTGCCTCACAATAGCACTCAAACCCACCCAAATAGTTGAGACACTTCTGGTGGCAGCTGGCGGAGGTCTGGCACTCATCCACGTCCTGGCAGAAGCCTGGATCGTCGGGCAGCTCAGTGTAGCCTTGGCGGCAGTGGCAGGCAAAGGAACCGGGTGCGTTCTCACATCGGTGTTCACAGCGACTGGAATCGTTGCATTCGTCAACATCCACACACTCGCCATCTTCATCGGGCTCGTAGCCCTGGTTACAGTGGCACTCGAATGTCCCAGGAGCATTGGCGCATATATGAAGGCAGGGGGCCCGGAGACACTCATCCACATCCAGGCAGTTGCGTCCATCAGGTGCCAGCAGGTATCCATTTGGACATTTGCAGCGGAATCCCTTAGCGGTCTCCTCACAATCAAACTCACAGTTGGCATTGCTACAGGAATGGTTCGGCTGGCAGGTCTGGCCATCCTCTGCCAGTGTGAAGCCGTCAGAACACTCACAGTAATACTGTGTTTCAGCATTCTGACAGAAATGTTCACAGCCACCATTTTCTTCTTCACACCAGTCCTGGAGGCCATCAGAGCAGAGGGGGGAATCCTTTGACCAGCCCACACTCCCGTCTTCCCTCAGCATGCAAAGAACAGACTGGTCTCCTAAGCTGTCTTCATTATCTGGGCAGGGAAGGGTGGCCACTGTGCCAAAGGGAATGTGAGTGAGGATGGTGCTGAGCAGGCTGAAAGGGGTGGTATACAGAGCAGGTCCGCCTCCCTCACTCTTCAGAGAAGGGCACATCCCCCGGTAGGTGTAGTGACACATGAATCCATCCACAGTCAGCGAACAGGAGCCATCCAGCCACTTGAAGTTGTCGTGCTGCTCCCGGGTGTCAGCAGCAGTGTTGACACTCATGACAACACAGCGGGGCGCGGCACAGGTACTAGGTGAGTCCGCCCTCAGCCAGTTGGTGTACTGCGTGTCCTGTTCACCTGTGATCCATTGGAATCCCCTGAGTGGGCGTGTGGCAGAGCACTGCCTGGGCTGACGATGGAGCCCCATCCACAGTCTGACCCTGGCCCGTGGTCCCCGTTGCTCCACAGACGACAGGAGCTCATGGACCACAGCCACCTCCTCAGAACTCTTTAGGGTTGCCAGGGAACCACCTTTCTCCCTGCAGAACCTTGCTGACTCTCGAAAAGTCTTGCGTTGGAAATAGACGGTGTAACAGCCACCTGCAGCGCAGAGAGCATCTTGCTCCTGCAGCTCTTGTCCCAGAGTCCAGGGAAGCCAGCAGGCCCACAGAAGAGCAAAGGAGCGCAAGGCACAGATCATCTTCCCCATCTGTACCACTGTCTTTTTTCCCACCTCCCTAGACCTCTCTCCAAGTAAAAAAAAAAAAAAAAAAAGTTTATTTCAGCCTTGTTTCAATGTTCGACCACTTCTCCCGAACAAAACACTTCTGTTATTAGTCAGAGTTATTTAGTCCGAGGCCTTCTCCTGAGCTCCCTGCTTGTCTACCTCTGCGTTGTTAGCAGCATTCTAACTGATCTGCAGGAGAAAGAAAAGAGGGGGGAGGGAGGGAAGAAAGAAAGAAGGAGGGTACGTAAAGGAAAAAGGATTGTATGTTTTTGGAAGAGGGGGCGGGTAATGACTGAGTGTGTGGAGGAGGGGGGCTGCTGTGCTGGACGGTGGTTTTCCCTTGTGCCATATGGTTTTCATAACTTTAATGGAATTTCTCGCAACCCTGCTACCAACCACATCAACCACTTCAGCTCCATCCACAATAATGGAAACTGTTTCACTATCCCAGTTTTTCAGACAGATGAAGAGTGGCGACTCAGATAAATCCTTGTTTTTGCCCCAGGGACTGATTACTTCTATAGTCTAGTCGTTTAGAATTTTTTTTCCCTCCATTCTGTTTCTGATGTATATTCAACCGTGGGACACTCCATCACGGGTACTGAATTCCATGTCCAGCTTCTTGTAAACATCTGGTCTTTTTTTTAAAGGTCTGTTGTCTGTGACGTTTAGAGAGTTTATACGTGGCTGGATTTATTCATTATATATGAATACAGTACATCCTCGGCACACAGTTCATCCTCGGCACACGGCGCCTGAAAATGTGAAAAGACAGGGGGGACAAAATTCATTATGACATCGGTAGAGTGTTAGATGATTGGACCAAGATGTGCGACTACGCAGGTTTACAAAATCGGAGGGAAATGGAAGAGTATGCAGACAAGTACTTTTTTCGTGTGCAGGGCTTTTTAGGGTCAAGATGAAAAAGAGCAAGGAAGTTAATTGCAGCTTTCCCAATACAAGTAGGAACTCTACCATTGTACAGGTCATCCAACAGTCACAGTTCAAGCAATGGCTGTTATTGTTCTCTGAATCTATTCTATTATAGTGGGTAAATTAAGTATACCTTTTGTTTCTGATACTTTAGGGCCCACTACTGCATCACTGTCACGGCAGGTAGCCTGGCTTTGTCACGACCGTCATGGGAAGAAGTGGACCCAAGTGCAGCGTGGTGAGCGTGTATTTTCCTTCTAATAGTTCAAATGTCGCCAACAAAACAAGAAATAACAAAAACGACCGTGAAGCTAACAAAGATAACTTCCCACAATGACCAAAGGGAAAAGGCTGCCTAAGTATGATTCCCAATCAGAGACAACAATAGACAGCTGTCCCTGATTCAGAACCATACCCGGCCAAAAATAAAGACCTACAAAAACATAGAAAATCAGAACATAGAATGCCCACCCAAATCACACCCTGACCAAACCAAATAGAGACATAAAAAGACTCTCTAAGGTCAGGGCGTGACAGTCTTGCTTTTTTTTGACCATCCCAGGGGCAAAATACAGTATATTTCAAACAGTCCAATATCTTACTGGTCTTTTCCAAGTCAAACAATTTTGGTTCAGGATAATATCCTTCCAGATGGCTACCTGATCGTGTTTTCCATAATGCTAGTAGGCTAGATACAGTACCATGCTGAGGGCTTTAGAGTGCTACAAATATAGAGGAATGAGTCTTCCTGCTGTTGATATCTGGATGAATTTGTTTTCTAGGTTATTTCATGTACATTACCTTCAGGTACTCCACAGATTATTTTTTGTCATCAATTCATCTTCATTTTTGGAATGACCAATGTGATGGTCAGGTTAGCCCTTGCCCTTGTCTTTTGACACAGTGGTAGGGAAACAACACTTAGGTCTGCTCCTCTATGCATGTCTGTATATTATGTAAGAGAATCTGATCAAGAAGTTTCAGATGTGTATCAGATTGGCCTGCTCCACTGGCTGGAGTTTCAATGCAAACAAATAGAGAACTGGAACTGTATGAGATCACTTCCTGCAGGCCAACTCTGCAGATCTTATCGAGCATGGAATCCCTTTAATCTCTCTTTTTCCTTCTCCTTTTTTAAAATGTGTTTTTTTACAATTTCACCTCTTGATTATTTTTTTTGTCAAAACCATGCATATATCCATTCGGCAGTTTGAGCTTCCCCTACCTGGTGTTGATGAACACATGACCAAAAAAACACAACTCATTTATTCAAACTTAATCATAACTAAATAAATAACTTCTACTAACTTGTCTAATAGAATGGTTTATTTCACTGATTTGGCAACACTGAATCATTTATCTTTGTATAGTTTGAAACTTGGAGTGCAGTTCACATTGAAGTTATGCTACACAATTTCACAACTTCAGCAACATCTGTTATATAATACCAGTGATTCAGTACCAGCAACAATTTGGGTGGGCCAAAAAAAAAGCAGCTAACTTCCTGCAATTTTACACATTTTGTCATGGGGAAAAGATCAAATGTAGCTGTTTTAAAGCTAATTTCCTGCAATTCTACACATTTTCCATGGAGCAAAGAGGAGCATTTACAATTTTATCGCTCATCTCTGTCACGCCTGCTCCCGCCCTGCATTACGTACCTGCTTCTCATCTCCGGCGTCGGTCCTTACAGAATGCAACAGCCAGCAAACGAAGCTTCGGGTGAGTGCTTGCTTTCCGGTTGGTGGTGACATCGGATCCGGGGCCCGCCGCCGATGGAACCAGGGGTGCCTAAGCCAGCTCGTCAGGCTCCCACGCCCTAGCTGGCTCGAGAGGTTTCCTTGCCCCGATTGACTTGGCAGGCGGCCATCCCGCGTCAGGTCTCAGCCGGATCGTCAGGTTTTTATGCCCAGCTGGCTCGTCAGGCTGCTACGCCTCAGCCGGGTCATCGGTCTCCCATGCCGCAGCAGGATCGACAGGCTTTCACGCCTCAGATGGGTCGCCAGGCTCCCACACCTCTGCCGGTTCGCTGGGATTTTACGCCCAGCCGGCTTGTCCAGCGTTTGTGCCTCTGCCGGCCCGTCAGGCTCGCCCAGGTGGGATGCCGGGTGGTGCCCCTAGAGTGGGGGGGGGGTACTGTCACGCCTGCTCCCGCTCTTCCCCCCTGGCGTTCGAGGGCGCCAGGCTGCCCTGTATTACGCACTCCTTCCAACATCATTACACGCACCTGCCTTCCCTCGTCACACGCATCAGCGATTTATTGGACTCACCTGGACTCTATCACCTGTTTATTACCTCCTCTATATTTGTCGGTTCCCCAGCTCTGTTCACCGCTGCTGCATTAATGTTCGTATGTCATTTGTTACCTGGTTCTGACGCTGTTCTTGTCCTGTTCCATGTCTCACCTACATTAAATGTTCAACTCCCGTACCTGCTTCTCATCTCCGGCGTCGATAATCTCCTAATATTCACCAGGCTGAGAGGAGATTTTAAATTTTTAAAGCAAAAATATAGGTGTGTTGACTCTGATAAAGGCACTAGATTATCTTTCTTGTTAAAGGGTGGATTCCGACCCGAGTTAAGCGCTCTTAAATGGAACGTAATTCAATGTATTGTTTTGTATTTCACCCCTTTTTTTCTCCCCAATTTCAATCTTGTCTCATTGCTGCAACTCCCCAAAGTGCTCGGGAGGCGAAGGTCGAGCAATGCGTCCTCCAAAACATGAACCACCAAACCGCGCTTCTTAACACCCGCCTGGTTAACCCAGAAACCAGCTGCACCAATGTGTCGGAGGAAACACCATTCAACTGACGACCGAAGTCAGCCTGCAGGCCCTGGGCCCGCCACAATGAGTCACTAGAGCGCAGTGAGCCAAGTAAAGCCCCCCCTGGCCAAACCCTCCCCTAACCCGGACAATGCTGGGCCAATTGTGCGCTGCCCTATGGGACTCCCGATCACGGCCAGTTGTGATACAGCTCGGGATTAAACCCGGGTGTGTAGTGACACCTCTTGCACTGCGATTCAGTGCCTTAGCCTTCTGTGCCACTCGGGAGGCCCCGTAATTACATTTTTATGCACGTTTCTCTCTATGTAGATTCTGATCTTAAGCATGAGGATAGCATGCTATTCACCTGCTATTCATTCGGGATGGAGATTGAATATGTGAAGGTGAGGCGGAGATGTGTCAACGCAGACCGTATTCTAATCTTGATTTAATTCCCTAATAGTTCCACTACCTTTACCCACGAGGAAACCATGAATAACATCTAGTGAACCTACCAGTTCCAAATGGGAAAATGCATTTACAGATCATTTTTTTCTATAGAAATAATAACATTCTCCATGCACTGTAATTTACAACTGGAAAAGAGCTAAACACCAGTCTCAACGTCAACAGTGAAGAGGCGACTCCGGGAAGCTCGCCAAATAAAAATACATATCTCAGACTGGCCAATAAAAATAAAAGATTAAGATGCTTAAAAAAACACAGACACTGGACAGAGGAACTCTGCCAAGAAGGCCAGCATCCCGGAGTCACCTCTTCACTGTTGACGTTGAGACTGGTGTTTTGCGGGTCCTATTTAATGAAGCTGCCAGTTGATGACTTGTGAGGCGTCTGTTTCTCAAACTAGACACTAATGCACTTGTCCTCTTGCTCAGTTGCCACCCACTCCTCTTTCTATTCTGGTTAGAGACAGTTTCCACCGTTCTGTGAAGGGAGTAGTGCACAGCGTTGTACTACTGTAGGCTATTTCAATTGTTATGGACCCAATGTAACCCAATGCAAACCAAGCCGGAACAGTTTGAACTCGACACACGGCGCAATACTTGACCGTGTCATCATACAGTCCCATGGTTAGTGCAGGCAATAGACAAGGGTATAACCAACTATTGTATACTATTCTCCCTATATGAATGATATATACACTAATTTTCCAACTACAATGGGTTGAAGAACTGAATGGATACATTTTCAGAATGAATCATACCACCGTTTTCTTTCTTTCAGGGGGTAAAGGTTCTCCAAACCTGTTTTTTTTTAATGGTTCAAAAATACTTTCCTAAACCTAAATAATCTACAAGATCAGACTATTTTTAAATCAATCAATTGGTGCTGAAACGGAGACGAATATGCATATATTTCGATGTCTATCTTTAAATGATCCCTAATATTCTGAACCCGTTCTCCCGATATGGTCTAGCGAGTCTGTCGACAAAATTCGAACTAAAAGGTACACCGTATTTAAAGGGATGGCTTAAGATAAATGTACTGGAAACCCTATTGAATCAAAACTCCACGAGAAAATATGTTGGCCAGAGGGGTTTCGGCGATTGAATGAAATGTATTCAGAGCGCGCAAGATAGCCACACTTGCAGAGCACTTTACGTGACTGAATAAGATAAGTCTCAATACCAAATACTGAGAAGTGGGTAGAAAAGGCATGCATAGGAAAGCATACATTTCTAAGCCTGAATCGGCACTCTAAATTAACATATGCAATAGGCAGTGGCATAGTGCATATAGCCATAGAAGCACAGTGACATAAATCTCAGTCATATTCGTGGCTTATTGGGGGTGTGGCTTTCAGTTAGTTATTTTTGGCAATCTGTCCCGTGAGAGTGAACATCCTTCCAGTTAATATGTTCTCCTATATTTCATCAAATCTGACTAACCCAGTGCACTTCTTGCCATCAAGTATATCTGATGGTGTCTGCATGTTGAGGTAAAAAGACAAATAATGTCCCATTTAGAACAGACAAGAAAAGGGCATTTCTCAATCTGATTGGGTGGACGTGCCAACGCCCCTGAGCCACTGTAGTTAATAATGAAAAAATGCAGTACATCTCACTTTGTAACACCCCCCCCCCCCCCCCCCATGTTGGAATGGTATATAGGCTACAGTGTGGAGAGAAGGTATAGTCACCAGACCTGTTTTTTTCCCCCCAAACTCATCTTGGATCAATCTATGAATCAACTAGGCAACCAATAGGAATGGTAAAACAATGAAACCACTGAGAGCGGACATCTGCCCAAGTGCACACTAGACTAGACTATCTAACTCTAACCCTCTGGGACACTGACCAAACATGCAGGGGGGTTCAGCCCCACATCTCTCCTCCTGACCTTGCCGTTGCACTAAAAGCAGACGGGAGGACACAAGGACGTAATACATCTGACCAGCTCTCAGACAGAGCCCAGAGACCCATGCGGACCTCTCTGGTGCAGCTCTCAGACAGAGGAAAGAGAGATTGTATGTGGCAGGGCTTGCTCTTTCTCCTTCTCTTTCTCTCGCTTCTCCTGGCTTTTCAATTAGTCTGCATGAGAGTCTCAGATCTGTTAGCTCCTCCTGCTTCCATATCCAGCCAGAACCCAGCCGTTGCCTTTTTCTGCAAGGACTTCTGGAGCTGCATTTTAGAATTGCAATAGATAGAACAGACAGGGTTATCCACTCAACATTGAAGAGAATACATTCTATACAAAATATACTAGAATCACTAGGGTCCCCTTCTGATGAAATAGCATTGGGCTTCCTCTCAACTTTATGGCCGATTACACTATTACTGCCCTACCAAGCAAAAAGGCAGTAACTGCTAATTTGGTTGAAAATGAGTAAATGTCATTGAGTTACTGAGTTAATATCACTGCATAAAGTTACGGTGAAACTGTGGTAAACTCTACCTACATGTACATACTACCTCAAATAACCAGTGCCCCCGCACATTGACTCTGTATTATTTCACTACTGCTCTTTAATTGCTTGTTACTTTTTATCTCCTTACTCTTATCTGTATTTTTGGTTCGGCATTATTGGTTAGGGGCTCGTAAGTAAGTAAGCATTTCACTGTAAGGTCTACACCTGTTGTATTCTGTGCACGTGACTAATAAGATTTGATTTGACTTTGATTTGAAACCAAAGGTAAATAAAAAGGCATTTTTATCAGTTCCACGCTATGAGCAGTTACTGCCTTTTTGCTTGGTAGAGCAGTATAGCCATTGCGTTTTAAGACACATATACAGTATGTGTATAGTCCTCTTCTATGTACAGCAAATATGTTGAGACATCATCCAATTGAATAGGTCCCAGGTGTGACCTTCTCCTTCTCACCACTGACGCACGCATAGTGCAAGTTATTGCTCCTTAATGTGTAAACCATGTGCTGCCTCCGTCTCCATGGACCTGGTAGCCAATTTACACATACCTCAGACCGTCTGGTGTGCAGTGCAGTGCTAAGGCCTTTTAAAGTTATTGATGGCTGGTTGTCTTGCCTTTGTTTAGCTAGTCCTACTGTATGAAGGAACCCTGGAGATATTAAAATAGCGCAGGTACTCTGTTTTCAGTTGTTCAGCAGACATACTCTGGGTCTCTGTATTCTCAATTGATCTTTCTAGTTTTGGTATTTTTTTAATATATTTTTTACCTTTATTTAACTAGGCAAGTCAATTAAGAACAAATTCTTATTTTCAATGACGGCCTAAGAACAGTGGGTTAACTGCCTGTTCAGGGGCAGAATGACAGATTTGTACCTTGTCAGCTCGGGGATTTGAACTTGCAACCTTTCGGCTGCTAGTCCAACGCTCTAACCACTAGGCTACCCTGCCGCAAAGAAGACATTTGTTTTTTTATCATCGATTATTAATTATTTCCTATTTCTATATGCTAATTGACGTGTCTCTTAACCCTAGACTTTTCTGACTAAGGATGAAGTTGATGCCCAAATTCACACATCTTAGTTGAGGTAATATGTACATGTAGGTAGAATTATTAAAGTGACTATGCATAGATGATAACAACAGAGAGTAGCAGCGGCGTAAAGGGGGGGAGGGGCAATGCAAATAATCTGGGTAGCCATTTGATTAGCTGTTCAGGAGTCTTATGGCTTGGGGGTAGAAGATGTTTAGAAGTTTCTTGGACCTAGACTTGGGCGTTCGTACTACCCTTTCTGTAGTGCCTTGCGGTCGGAGGCCAAGCAGTTAGGATGCTTTCGATGGTGCAGCTGTAGAACCTTTTGAGGATCTGAGGACCCATGCCAAATCTTTTCAGTCTCCTGAAGGGGAATAGGTTTTCTCGTGCCCTCTTCATGACTGTCTTGGTGTGCTTGGACCATGTTAGTTTGTTGGTGATGTGGACACCAAGGAACTAGACCACAATCCTCTCCTTTGTCTTGATCACGTTGAGGGAGAGGTTGTTGTCCTGGCACCACACGGCCATGTCTCTAACCTCCTCCTTACAGGCTGTCTCATTGTTGTTGGTGATCAGACCTACCACTGTTGTGTCATCGGCAAACTTAATGATGGTGTTGGAGTCATGCCTGGATGTGCAGTCCTGAGGGAATTGGGAGTACAGGAGTGGGCTGAGCACGCACCCTTGAGGTGCCCTTGTGTTGAGGATCAGCGTGGCAGATGTGTTGTTACCTACCCTTACCACCTGGGGGTGGCCCGTCAGGAAGTCCAGGATCCAGTTGCAGAGGGAGGTGTTTAGTCCCAGGGTCCTTAGCTTATTGATGAGCTTTGAGGGCACTATGGTGTTGAATGCTGAGCTGTAGTCAATGAATAGTATTCTCACATTATTTATTTGCACATTAAAAAATGCAAAACAATATTAATTAAAGTTTTGTCCAGGTGGGAAAGGGCAGTGTGGAGTGCAATAGAGATTGCATCATCTATGGATCTGTTGGGGCGGTATGCAAATTGAAGTGAGCCTAGGATTTCTGGGATAATGCTGTTTATGTGAGCCATGACGAGCCTTTCAAAGCACTTCATGGCTACAGATGTGAGTGCTACCGGTTGGTTGTCATTTAGGCAAGTTAACTTAGTGTTCTTGGGCACAGGCACTATGGTGGTCTGCTTAAACATGTTGGTATTACAGACTCGGACAGGGAGAGGTTGAAAATATCAGTGAAGACACTTGCCATTTGGTCAGCGCATGCTTGCAGCACACGTCCTGGTAATCCCTGCGGCCTTGTGAATGTAGATCTGTCTAAAGGTCTTACTCACATCGGAGTGATCACACAGTCATCCGGAACAGCTGGTGCTCTCATGCATGTTTCAGTGCCCTTTGCCTCAAAGCGAGCATAGAAGTAGTTTAGCTCATCTGGTAGGCTTGTGTCACTGGGCAGCTCTCGGTTGTGCTTCCCTTTGTAGTCTGTAATGGTTTGCATGCCCTGCCACATCTGACAAGCATCAGAGCCGGTGTAGTGTGATTCAATATTAGTCCTGTATTGACGCTTTGCCTGTTTGATGGTTCGTCGGAGGGCATGGCGGGATTTCTTATAAGCTTCTGGTTTAGAGTCCCGCTCCTCGAAAGCTGCAGCTCTAGTCTTTAGCTCAGTGCGAATCCATGGCTTCTGATTGGGGTATGTACGTACGGTCACTGTGGGGATGACATCATCGATGCACTTATTGATGAAGCCAATGACTGATGTGAGGTACTCCTCAATGCCATCAGAGGAATCCCGGATCTCTGCGGGGCCCGCAGAGAGGGTCCCCACACCAGAGGCGCCCAAAGCGGGGTGAGCCAGAGGTGGAGCGGGGTCTACATTCCGCACCAGAGCCGCCACCGCGGATAGATGCCCACCCGGGCCCTCCCCTATAGGTTCAGGTTTTCCATCCGGAGTCCGCACCTTTGGGGGGGGGGGGGGGGGTCACACCCTGACCTTTGAGAGATGTTTTATCTCTCTATTTGGTTAGGTCAGGGTGTGATGTGGGATCAGGGTGGGCATTCTATTTTTTGTTTTCTAGGTTTCTTTATTTCTATGTTTTGGCCGGGTAAGGTTCTCAATCAGGGACAGCTGTCTATCGTTTTCTCTGATTGGGAATCATACTTAGGTAGCCCTTTTTCCCTTCTTTCAGTGTGGGTAGTTAACTTTGTTTGTGGCACTTAGCCCTGTAAGCGTCACGGTTGTTTCTTTCGTTTGTTGTTTTGTTGGCGACCTTTTAAAATAAAGTCAAATGTACGCTCACAATGCTGCTCTTTGGTCTACTTCTTTTGACGGCCTTGACAGTGTTCTACAGCATATCATGAGATACTCTATATCGTGCACCAGCTGTTATTTAAAAAAAATTATTGCCAGGCGCCGCTGTTCTATCCTTGCCAGTACAGCATTTAGCCAGCCAACTGTATGTTGATAGTGTCGTCGTTCAGCCACGACTCCGTGAAGCATAAGATATTACAGTTTTGAATGTCCCGTTGGTAGTTTAATCTTGCGCGTTTAATCTATTTTTTTTCTCCAAAGATTGCACGTTTGCTAGCAGAATGGAAGGAAGTGGGGGTTTATTCGATCGCCTACAAATTCTCAGAAGGCAGCCCGCCCTTTGGCCCCTTTTTCTCTGCCGCCTCTTCGGGGATCTGGGCCTATTCCCGAGAAAGCAGTATATAGTTTGCGTCGGGCTCGTCAGACTCGTTAAAGGAAAATAAATATTCTGCCAGTCCGTGATGAGTAATCCCAGTCCTGATGTCCAGAAGTTATTTTCGGTCATAAGAGACGATAGTGGCAACAATATGTACAAAATAAGTCGGGAGTTGTAGCGATGAGACAAGATAGTAGCTACTAGAACAATTGGATACCACGAAATTGGGGAGAAAAAGGGGTAAAATTCTAAAAAAATAAAAATAAAAAATAAATAAATAAATAAAGTTACAAAAAACGCAAATAAACTAACAAAAACACAATCGGTTGGGGACACGTAAAACATCTGCCTTCTCCCCCGGCGCCATTTTTAAAACACATGATTGGAGATATATACAAAGAAGAAGGAAAATATTGTGAATTTTACTTGAAATTCAATCATAATCTAAATAAAAGGCTGATATGCACAGGGATAAGACGTTAAGTCAAAAGTCCATAAAGGCCCAGTCAAAAAATTATGTTTTTGTTGTGTTCATATCATAATGTACAACAGCAGATGAACTGTAAAAGTGTGGAAAAAGTTGACCAGTGTTACCTCCTGATAATTGCTGGTTGAAAATAAAATATACGCAGGACCTTCTAATCAGCAGGTTTGAATTGAAATGAATGTCATTGAGAAAACAAATGTGTCAATGTATATTTTCATCCTATCTGAATAAAAAAAATAATCCAAGAAGTAATCATCTAGTTTTTCAAAAGTATCTGTAATGGGATTCCAATATTTTAGCTGGTAACTTAACTGATTACATTTGTTTTGTAATCAGATTACATGCAACTTTACATGTAATCAGTAACTCCCCAACCCTGCCGCTGGAGACTCCCATTAGACATACTGAAACAATTAACTAAAGCCATATGGTCAACTAATGGAAGGGAACAAATTCCCATTGATTTTGGTATGGAGTAAAGGAAAAATTGAATAATTATATCCACATCTTATCCACACCCTGTCTCAAACAGTTTGCAATTAATAAGAAAATGTTTCCAGGGAATCACTCTTTCACAAACAAAAAATCCACATTCACATTCAAAATTCAAAACACTCATTCAACATTGAAACCTTGACCGTGAACAGTAGTTTCATGGAGTTAATGTGTCCATTGTGGAATTCCCTGTTTATTACCCCGGGTTCCTGCTGTTAATGACGGGGGTGCATAGACGTCCCATCAGGGTGGCGTGTCAACATAATAGAGCTATAATGAGCTCCCTAATAGGACCTATGTATCACTATAGGAAATGTCTACACCATAGAATTACATGTAAATGATAGGATCTATATGGTCCACACAGCTATCTAAGGCTACAGATACAGCCTAGTGTGAGAGTACAAATACACGTAGTTCAGCTACAGCGGGGTGAAGCCTCCCTGGGTTCCTGCTAGGAGAGATGAGTGGAGGCTCCGGGCTATATCTGCATATAGAGGATGACCGTATTATAGTGTAAGAGTTTTGAGTGCTGAGATGACAGATACCAGAATGGCAGTTGTTTTCCTCCAGTCTTAACTCTGTTCAGTCTCAATTATTGCGCAAAGAGGTGGAAATGGAGAACCTCCTCCCGTTACAGTGCTTAATACGTCCCAGATAGTTGCAGTGCTTTTTTTAACAGAGGAAAATACTCCGATTCCTGGACCAACACTGAAATCTCTTTCCAACACATTAATGATATATCTGTTTCCTTCATCAACATTTTTTTAGGCTAGCTATTAAGACTTATCTTTGGTGGGAAATTATGTAAATACTTGATCTGTGTTTGTGTATCAGTGGGTGGCTAAGATTGATAAAGATTGCCCTACTTTGAGCAGTACTCTCCCAGGGACTGGTTTGTTCTGTCGTTCAGACTTACACCCGTGAAGAGTTCATTGAAACGTTCTGATGATTATCGCCACCTCTTCTCCACACGGGATTTTGTCAACACATTTGCGACGGGGCTCTTGCTGAAATGCTCATCTAATCTTTATAGTTCTGTACGTTCTGTACTCACAGTTGCGCATATTTTATTTCACAACGCTACAGTAAGATGCCCCGATTAACGTTTAGAGTTTGGAGATGTATCACTTCGGTGATTTTACAGTGAGTCCAGACAGACAGATTTACATGTGCAAATCATTACAACTGTGAGCAAAAGCAGTAACATATTCTGTTGCTGTCCTTTTCAAACGGCGATCATTCCTCCTCTCTTAAGTCATATCGAAAGGAATCACGGCAGTAAGAGAATATTCTGGGTACAAAATGACTCATAGATCATTCATTTACCAGATGAGAGAGCCTCAGCTTTTCCATATTTCACGATCATCAGTGTGTCCTTCTGTGCCTTTCTGAGGGCTGGAAAGAAAAGGCCAAAAAGGACTACGTGAAGGACTATAAAATGTATATGTGAATGGATCATGGTAAATGCATTAACAATAGGAGGTGAAATGGCACATTAAAGCTTTACGGAAATCAAATCCTCAGACTATTGATAAGCCTCAGACTATTGATAAGCCTCAGACTATTGATGGTTGCCTGTGGGGGAAAAAAAGTCCACAGACTTTCCCTCTAAAGGATCGGGTGGAGGGTGCCCTTGATACTGGTTACCCCAAGATATACAAAAGGACCAAGTTCACGCTCTACACTGTTCTCCTGTCGAAATGCTTCATTTTTTCCTCCCTAGTAACATATTATTGAGCTTCCTGTGTGGCTCAGTTGGTAGATGTGGGTTTGATTCCCATGGGGGGGGGGGGGGGGGGGGGGGGACAAGTCGCTCTGGACAAGAGCATCTGCTAAATGACTAAAATGTAAATGGTTGGTTCTGGAATAATATTCGATGGTCCTTGAGCATTACGAAACTGTTCTGTCTAAAGAATACGTTCTGCTAGCTTTGCATAATTCTTACCAAGTGATTCAACATTCTAGATTTTTAAATATCCCAGATAATTGTTTTATTGTTTGACAGGGGTTGACAGAGCTCTCTTGATTTTATTGACAGTTCTGTCTTGATTTGTTTAACATCTGTATGCCTCTTAACCTCTCTCTCTCTCTCTTATTCATATAATAGGGGAGGGGACATTTATTTATATCGGCCATTATTGTTCTTTTTTTTTTAACAAGACCTCATGCACAGAGAAGCATGTACATGCTCACATACACACCCCACTGATCTCTGCTTGTGGTCCTGAACCCTCCGCCTGTGGATCACTGGGATGTCTCTGGGGGCCCTTGGCCTGTGAACTGGCTATTAGCGGAGCTTGACGGTTGCCGTATGTTAATACACTCCAGGCAGTCTCCAGTTACTTCTCTGTGATGCGGCGTCTTTGACCTTGTGCTGTTGCCACGGTGCCTCACGAGGACGCTGGAATTAAAGTTTCCTGGATCTTGAGTCTTCCTGAGCGGCCTCTCTGAGCCAGGTTCTCTCAATACTGAGAAAACAGAGAGAATGGAAATACTCGTTTTCGGGCTGAAACCATCTTAAACCAATACTTCTGAGTCCATTTAGAGACACTCAAAAACATATTTCTGTCATTTGAACCCACGTCAATTGATAAGTGTGGTTTTTATGTGAACCCACTCAGATGACAAGACACCTTGGGCAGAAACTGTCAGCTGCTAAACACATGCCTTACACTCAGGAAGAAGGAAAATAACCACTGAGTATAACATTCCAGTCCATTTAGAGAGAAATGTACATGACACAGGGTCAGTGAACAGCAGCCTTTGTGCATTGTACTGGGAGAGCAGGATTTCCAATAGCACAAGACACAGGACATATTTAAACACATTCAGGAAATGTCTGCTCTTGCACAGCTTGGTTGTTATCACATTTTACTGTCTTTTCAACAACAAAAAATACATCTGGTGGCTGATATTCTACCCAGCATTGCTTTGATTAATATACACTGTTGCCCTCCAGGACCAAGACGGGACTGGAGCGCAGTAGTCCACACTGACTAAACACCTCCCTCTGCAACTGGATCCTGGACTTCCTGACGGGCCACCCCCAGGTGGTGAGGGTAGGTAGCAACACATTTGCCACGCTGATCCTCAACACTGGAGCCCCCAGGGGTACGTGCTCAGTCCCTTCCTGTACTCCCTGTTCATCCTCGACTGCATGGCCAGGCACGATTCCAACACCATTATTAAGTTTGCAGATGACACAACAGTGGTAGGCCAGATCACTGATAATGACGAGACAGCTTGTAGGGAGGAGGTCAGAGACCTGGCCGTGTGGTGCCAGAATAACAACTTATCCCTCAACGTAACCAAGACTAAGGAGATGATTGTGGACTACAGGAAAAGGAGGACCGAGCACGCCCCATTCTCATCGATGGGGCTGTAGTGGAGCAGGTGGAGAGCTTCAAGTTCCTTGGTATCCACATCACCAACAAACTAGAATCGTCCAAACACACCAAGACAGTCGTGAAGAGGGCACGACAAAGTCTATTCCCCCTCAGGAAACTAAAAAGATTTGGCATTGGTCCTCAGATCCTCAAAAGGTTCTACAGCTGCAACATCGAGAGCATCACTGTGTCATGACGTTGGCCTGGGGGATAGATTTATGACAGTCATAAATACCTCTTCCCCCTTTATCCTCTCTCTACCCTACTGAGGTTACATTTAAAAAATCCTTGGTTAACAGAGATTCTGGGAACATCAGAATGCGGGGGGAAATTAACTATATTCTGGTAATCCGAACAATTGAAAATATGCGGTGGTACTTAATGAATATGATGTCAGTTCGGTTGTCATCTGAGACATTCTCATCAATGATAAGATGACATAAACTCTACAGTGGAAAGTCTACACATCAGAGTTATCTAATTCACATGGAATTGTTGTTCAATTTAAATGTTTGAATATGAAATGATTTGTGATGGGATAAAATGTGATTTTAGCTTCTAAAATGTGAGATGTGGGTTTTCATAAGATATTTCCGCTCACTCAGTGGCCCGCCCACGTGAAGAGACAGAGGTTGTAAACTATGAAACACACCCCATTTCTCCCTTCCTATATAAAGCCTTGACAACAACATAACTTCCTGTTCCGAGGACGACGGTCCTATGTCAGAATGGTTCAGATAATAACTACAGAATGAAGCCAACATAAGCGTGAGCTTTGGTTGCGAATGGTATGAACTTTGAACTCTTATTCACTACAGAAGTGATATCTCCTAGCCGTTGAGTTAGCAAACGCAGCTGCAAACGCAGGTTAGGAAGGAACAGACAGAGTATCCCGTCTACCACACAACGACGTTACTACAACATATCCAATTGACCACCAGAAACATTCTTCAAAGGACAAAGGACTCGGTTTGGAACACGGCCTTCCATCTACCACCAACCTACTGAAGTGCAGCTCAGAGTAAATATTTATTGCATTTTCCTTTTCCAAATGGGCGGTAATTTAGAATGCATAAGACACTGTATTTATGATAGCACAGCTTTTTCCCTTTGTTCCTCAGTCTCACGCTCTTTCACTCAACCCAGCCCCTTTTCCTTTGTGTAACAAGCTGTCATATCTGTTCCGCCCGCTAGGGACATTTTCCTTTATGACGTAATTTGTAATCAAGTTATGATTAATTGTGTGTATGTGTAATTAGTTAGGTATTTAGTAAATAAATAATTACACCCAATTTTATATTGCTGATTCAAATTGTTAGCCAGGGTTCGTGCAGATAAAATAATTTACAACTTTCAGATGAGCCTGAATTAAGATGACAATTGATATTGACGTCTATTGATGTAAAATATTACTAGGTCTTTAAGAGTTTATTCGGAAGATAACAGCTCTATAAATATTATTTTGTGGTGCCCGACTCTCTAGTTAATTACATTTACATGATTAGCTCAATCAGGTAATATTAATGACGGAGAAATTATTTTATAGAAAGCATGTCATATCACTTAATCCGGCATAGCCAAAGACACGACAACTGCCTGGTACGGCAATTGCTCGGCCTCCGACTTCAAGGCACTACAGAGGGTAGTGCGTACGGCCCAGTACATCACTGGGGCTAAGCTGCCTGCCATCCAGGACCTCTACACCAGGTGGTGTCAGAGGAAGGCCCTAAAAATTGTCAAAGGCCCCAGCCACCGCAGTCATAGACGGTTCTCTCTACTATCGCATGGCAAGCGGTACCGGATTGGCAAGTCTAGGACAAAAATACTTCTCAACAGTTTTTACCCCCAAGCCATAAGATTCATGAATAGGCAATCAAATGGCTACCCAGACTATTTGCGAGCCTACCAGACGAGCTAAATTACTTCTATGCTCGCTTTGAGGTAAGTAACATTGAAACATGCATGAGAGAATCAGCTGTTCCGGACGACTGTGTAATCCCACTCTCCGTAGATGTTGAGTAAGACCTTTAAACAGGTCAACGTTCACAAGGCCGCAGGGCCAGGCGTATTACCAGGATGTGTACTCCAAGCATGCACTGACCAACTGGCAAGTGTCTTCATTGACATTTTCAACCTCTCCCTGTCCGAGTCTGTAATACCAACATGTTTAAGTAGACCACCTGTACCTGTGCCCAAGAACACTCAGGTAACCTGCCTAAATTACTTCCGACCCGTAGCACTCACGTCTGTAGCCATGAAGTGCTTTGAAAGGCTGGTCATGGCAAACATCAACACCATTATCCCAGAAACCCTAGACCCACTCCAATTTGCATACCGCCCCAACAGATACACAGATGATGCAATCTCTATTGCACTCCACACTGCCCTTTCCCACCTGGACAAAAGGAACACCTATGTGAGAATGCTATTAATTGACTACAGCTCAGCGTTCAACATAGTGCCCTCAAAGCTCATCAATACGTTAAGAACCCTGGGACTAAACACCACCCTCTGCAACTGGATCCTGGACTTCCTGACGGGCCACCCCCAGGTGGTAAGGGTAGGTAACAACACATCTGCCACGCTGATCCTCAACACAGGGGCCCCTCAGGGGTGCGTGCTCAGCCCCCTCCTGTACTCCCTGTTCACTCATGACTGCACGGCCAGGCATGACTCCAACACAATCATTAAGTTTGCTGATGACACAACAGTGGTAGGCCTGATCACCAACAACGATGAGACAGCCTATATGGAGGAGGTCAGAGACCAAGCCGTGTGGTGCCAGGACAACAACCTCTCCCTCAACGTGATCAAGACAAAGGAGATGATTGTGGACTGCAGGATGCACCTGAGCTCAATTTCGAGTCTCATAGCAAAGGGTCTGAATACCTTTGTAAATAAGGTATTTCAGTTATTGCTAAAATGTCTAAAAACCTGTTTTCACTTTGTCATTATTGGGTATTGTGTGTAGATCGATGAGGAAAAACATTTATTCAATCAATTTTAGAATGAGGCTGTAACGTAACAAATTGTGGAAAAGGTCAAGGAGTCTGAATGCTTTCCGAAGGCACCGTATATTTGTATTTTCAAGTGCATGCGTGTATTAAACATGTCTGGTTTCAAGGCTTCTGTAACTGTTTGCCTTACGTGCAGAGAGCAGGATAACTGCCAAAGTGTCTTCTTTGAGGTGCAGCTGTTCAATAACATGGTGGAAATGGGCTGCAAGTGTTGATGTGAAACAGAGATGGGCATAGTAATAATGGTGGAAATGTCAAGCAGTCTACTAATGTCTATAAGCTGCATTGCTCTACCCACGCCAAAGAAGAGAGGAACGATGAAGATGGCAGTGGTGGGTCCAGTGCAGGGCACTAGCATGGGCAGCATACAGGCCCGGAACACCAGTTCCTCAATCAGTGGTGACACCACCTGGTTCCTCAGCCACACCAGGTTCCCCCCCACACACCCGCCCAGGACCTGGGGGTCTGCAGCAGGGTGAGTATCGTGATGGGTACAAAAAACACATGAACTCGTGGTCATATCATCACCGCCACACTGCACAGACTCACTAACACCAGGCCAACTCTGGAGAACTTACACACCAACACTGACAGTAGCATGCCAACAGACATATTGACGCTTAGGCATGCTTGATCAAACTCACCAAGGCCTGATCTAATTTCTGTGGGGTTTTCCAAAGCTGACTGGGTCAGGGGACCAAGAAGACATCAGAATGCAGTTGAGAATTTCATAGGCTACAGCAGATCCTACTGTACCAGCAAATATCACCCTGACTAATGTTTCAGATTTAGACTGTTGTAAAATAGCATGGTTTCATACTTTCACATTTATTAGTGTGGGAAGCAGGGGCACAACTTTCACTGCGGACAGGGAGAGGACATGATTCTGAAATTGCATTTTCCTCATTGGAATGTGATACAAAACGAGCCAACGGTGTACTTCAGGACCATACGGACGCCTCCGAGTGGTCGGGTAGGCTGTTTGGAGTGTTTGTCCAACCTCCACTTCTAAAACTATAGTTGCGTCCCTAGTGGGAAGTAGAATGTAAAACAGGCTCACTGCTATGGTGAGAATGGAGTCTTCCTGGGGCATACATATATACGTCTACATTCTAACAAATATATACCTTTTTTTCCCACCAGTGCCGGCAACATTTTAGCTAAATGCATATAGGGGAAACACTGAATACTACTCAATATTACACTATGGACAGACAACTGTGACCCAGTCCACACAGGTACCAGTTGGTACTGTAGCTTGCTCGTCCACATACAGGTAACTGCCAAAATAAAGGAAACACCAACATAAAGTGTCTTAATAGGGTGGTGAGCTACCACGAGCCCCCAGAACAGCTCAAGCCTTGGCATAGATTCTACAAGTGTCTGGAACTCTATTGGAGTGATGCGACTTTCTTCCTCGAGAAACTCCACCATTTGGTGTTTTGTTGATGGAAAACGCTGTCTCAGGCTCCACTCCAGAATCTCCCATTAGTGTTCAATTGCGTTGATCTGGTGACTAGCACACACACACACTTTAAACCCCCTATTCTCCTTTGAGATCCCTCTTTCAAAGTAACAGACATCTTCTTCTAGCCATGATAGCCAAAATAATGGTAAACTGGGAATTTTTACACATGACCTTAAGCAGGATGGGATGTTAACTGCTTAATTGACTCAGGAACCACCTGCTTTCAATAGACTTTGTATTCCTAATTTACTCCAGTGTTTCCTTTATTTTGGCAATTACTTATATGTAAGAACAGGCTAGAAATTAACAGGATAGAATGGACACCCTGTACACTCCATCCAGCATCGACAAACTATCTTTACATGAATCATCCTTGTGGCATATGTGTGTAGAGATCATGCTGTTTTTAAGTCATTCCCTGACATGAAACGGGGTAGGCCTACGAGAGCTAGAAGAGGAACAGCATGAGCATGCACAACTCTCTGATGTCAAATGGTGTAAAACTCTCAGACGAGCTATTGTTTCTGTGCTGACTGACCTCTACTGGTCATTACAGGTATCACATTCACCTGAAAAAATATGTACAAAACAGATACAGTAAACACACAATAATGGCAATAATAACAATATACTTTATTACTATGGACTCCCAATATCTTCTGGGCATTAAGAACATGTTACATTGTCCACAGTAAAGAAGAAATAACCATCGTGCTGCAATCTTTCCATTATATCGCTTCCCTGACCAAAAGCCAAATGATTGAATTAGTGGATTAGAAATAATCTATTTGTCATTTAAAGGGGAAATGTAAACCAGAGAGAATATATTAAGGAAGCCAACTATTTAAATGGGTCAAATTTCACTAAATGGAAAAACCCAGCAACCTTTGTGTTTACCAACCAATCGCAAGATACTTCTTCATCAAAAAGGCAAGGATATCAACGGTGATGCTTAAGAAAGTGGAATTCCCAGACAGTCATCAGCTCTACAGTATTTACTCAGGAAAGCAAGTGTTCCTCTTGCTTGAAATCCCATACTAATTTGAGACGCTGGTGATTTTTTTTCCTCCGAGGTCCATTCTCTCTCTTCCCCCCGAACATATCATTAGAATAGACATATCCGAAACTAAAAGTTTGAGGAAGCAGTTAAACGTGAAAACAACTGTGGCAGGCTACGTAATGTGCCATACTCTCCCCAAAATATTGTCTAACAAATATCCAAACCTTGTTGCAATGCTGGACCATGGTGACTAATGGCATGGTTGAGTTAGTACTGTAATATGTTACCTTATCAACCAGAGGGTGTCCATACGGTATTATAGTGAGCATGTAAAAGGTCTGATGGTACTGGTACAGGATGCATTGTGACTTGAGATCAAACTCAACGCTAAAGGATTGGACATGCCTGAAAACTCCTGATGCTTACAGCCAGCTACCACTCCAGACAGAAAGAACCAAATGCAGTTGACCTTCGGTTATGCTCTAATTCATCATACAGCAATAACACACTTACTGCTTACACACCGTCTCGATTAGAAGAGAGAATCAAAACAATAACACACTTACTGCTTACACACCATCTCGATTAGAAGAGAGAATCAAAACAAAACAAAATCAGTGGTAAAACCACCATGTAATAATAGTATTATATAACAACGATTAAAACAGACATTAAAGATGTGGACGCCGTGATTGCAGATTTCCATTTGCCATGTTGTCCCCACTTTGAACTTTGTTATGATAGAAAGCCTGTTATTTACTTCACCCCGTCTTCTCTTTCTCCTCAACAGCAACCCTATTACAACCTATATATTATGCGCATGGGCCCAATGACAGCTTCCAAATTTGAATCTCAATTCCCGAAAGGACAGATGATACAAACGGCGCTCGTCTTCACTATTTTTCCTCTGGAGTGTGTCCATAAAGCCTCTGGTTTAACTGGCACAATGGTCCCTCTTATTTCACCTTCAACGATCAGCAGTCTGACTAGGAACCACAAAGGCCATAAAGGGTAGTTATGTAGTCAGCCATAGTTGAAAGAACAGCCATGATTTCTTTCGACCACGTGTGTGTGTGTGTGTGTGTGTGTTTAAACAGCCAGTGCTACAGATAGATACTGGATTAGTGCTTGAATAGCTAAAAACATTTTTCATGCCTAACAACGCCAACCACATTTTTCAAAGATGTTTCCAATTCTGTGCATATTTGTGAATAAAAAGAGTGTGTTGGGGGGGGACTGCTCCTTGGGCACAAACCCTTCTCACTTAATTATGGGCATAAGTCAAGATGAGAAAAACAAATAATGAAAAAAATGTCAGTCAGTTCTTGAAGATCCCACCACCTCCATCACCATATTTTCCTGTTCTGTCAGCTCCACCCCAGTACTGTCACTCTACCCCTGGGCCTCTGGAGTTGAGAGGAAGGGACAGGGCAGTCCTAACAGCATCCTCCTCCAGACTGCCTTACTGGGGTGCTATCAATCTTCAGGTTGGGTTTGTCTCCTCCTGTTGTGGCCCCGGGCCCCATGCGCTTCTTAATCTCAGCCGCCATGGTCATGAAGGATTGCTCCACGTTGGTTGCGTTCTTAGCACTGGTCTCGAGGAAGGGGATGGATAGGGAGTCAGCAAATTCCTTGAGGAGGGTGAGACACATGTCAACCAGTCTGACTGCAGTAGTAGGGTGCTTCCATTGCAAGTAAAACACAGTGTGTCCTAACAGTTGATAATAAAGTGTACTCTAGCGACATGCTGAATTCAAGTACTGTGGTTCATCTGTATCCGATTCCGCATGTTTCCTGTGGACTCACCTTGGCTGTTGTGTAGTCTACTACTTTCTTGGTGGTGAGGTCACACTTGTTACCCACCAGCAGCTTGTTGACATTTTCACTGGCATAGCGGTCGATTTCCTGCAGCCACTGCTTTATATTGTTGTAAGACTCCTAGAAAATACCTCCGTTATATGTGGTCAATAAATAAACGTTAACTCATAGATGTTAAGGAATCTCCTTTGTGGAGAGGCGTCACTAACCTGATCTGTTACATCATAGACAACGATGATACCATGGGCTCCTCTGTAATAGCTGGAGGTGATGGTGCGAAACCGCTCCTGACCAGCAGTGTCCCACTACAGACATAAGACAAGAAAAACAAGATGTTAATTTTCCTAAAACACTACATGGCTGCAAGCATGAACTGCAATGACACTTCCCGACAGCTGCCGGGCTTGCTGGATTCAACTCACAATCTGTAGTTTGATAGTCTTGCCGTCCAATTCAATAGTTCGGATTTTGAAGTCCACGCCGATGGTGCTTATGTAACTTTCCGTGTAGGTGTCATCCTGAAATGCATCATTCAAAAAAAACACACACATATATATAATCAACAAACTCGCAGACACACAATATCCAAATGTTGATTGAAAGCTGAAAACTGATCAACGTGCCAATAACACTGATAGTTTTTTTTTTACCGCAAATCGAAGCAGGAGGCAAGACTTGCCCACCCCTGAATCGCCGATCAGAAGCAGCTTGAACAGGTAGTCACTACGGGGAAAACCAGGTTTTAGAGGCTAACAAATAATGGTTAGAGACTAACAGATCTATTCTATCAAACCGCCAGCATTGACTTTTCATTTAGGTCTCTGACGAGTTAGGCTAGTTTATAGTCATTTCCATCTGAAATTAGGTTATTATAGCTAAACTACAGCTGCAAGGGTGTACAATGAAATGTCCAAGAGGAAAACGTGGAAGAAAGAGAAAGGTGACGAGACTCATATCTCCACTCCAATTCATTGGTTCATTCAGCATACCACTGCTGACTTGATCCTGAAGCTAAGCAGGGTTGGTCCTGGTCAGTTCCTGGATGGGAGACCAGATGCTGCTGGAAGTGGTGTTGGAGGGCCAGTAGGAGGCAGAGTTTCCTCTGGTCTAAAAAAAATCGATTGGGGACACTGCCCTGTGTAGGGTGCCGTGGTCCTGACTCTCTGAAGTCATTAAAGATCCCATGGCCTTTATCGTAAGAGTAGGGGTGTTAACCCCAGTGTCCTGGCTAAATTCCCAATCTGGCCCTCAAACCATCACGGTCACCTAATAATCCCCAGTTTACAATTGGCTCATTCATCCCCCTCCTCTCCCCTGTAACTATTCCCCAGGTCGTTGCTGCAAATGAGAACGTGTTCTCAGTCAACTTACCTGGTAAAATAACGGATAAATAATTCAGCAAACTAGCTAACCAACGTTAGATCAGCAATTTTATGTCAACATAGCTATTGGTATGATGATGACAACATTGTAGCTACCATGTAAAACAACCCGATATCATATCAGATGTTCGGGAACAAATATGTAAACAAGTGATGACGCAATATATTTTGTTACGCGTTTGAGTTAGCTAGCTACGTCTCCTCATCTGCTGTTACTGGACACGGAACTAACAAAAACAACTACATATCACAAACTTCACTCACTATTCAGGATTCATGGTGTGTCCAAAATACGTGTTTTCTCGGCTCTTGTCTGGGTCACACACGCGTATCCTCTTGGTAGCTAGCTAGCTGCGTTGCTAACGCGTAGGAAGAAATAATACTTGTTGTTAACGACGTTAGCTAGCTCGCCAAACCGCGTTTGGCAAATTCTTCTACAAATTCACGAGCCAAGAGGCTGTGTATAGTTCGCTAGTTCGGTGAGTAAGTGTTCAGCGACTATAATTCGTTTTGTTGCTTGATACACATTCCTTTCTTTCGCGTGTTGTTTTCCTCTGTCTCCCTTTTTACTTGTCTTCCCTGGTCTTTTGCGGCACTGTACGCAGGTGTCATTGAGTGATGACGTCCTACACAGATGGGAAATGTAGTTCAGCCAAAAGCCCTTCTTACGTTATCTGGTTCAGCTGGCTCCGGGGATTCAACTGTGGCCTGTAACAGTACACGTTGACACTTTCTTACCAAAGGAGGCTTATTTATTCATCATGCACAAATGTTATAAATATACTGAACAAAAATATAAACGCAACATGTAAAGCAGGGGTTACCAACCATTTTCGTTTAATCTACCACCAACTGTATTTTGCTCTGCCTGCATTACCCCTTAAGTACCTCCTCATGTGCATTATACCAGTAAGCCTATGGTCTCAGGAGTCTTCAAGTACCCCCAGGGGTCCTAGTACTACTGGTTGGGAACCACTGATGTAAAGTGTTGTTCCCATGTTTCATGAGTTGAAATAAAAGATCCCAGAAATGTTCCATTAGCACAAAAGGCTTATTTCTCTCCAATTGTGTGCACACATTTGTTTACATCCCTGTTATTGAGCATTTCTCATTTGACAAGATAATTAATCTACCTGACAGGTTTGGCATATCAAGAAGATGATTAAACAGTATAATCATTACACAGGTCCACCTTGTGCTGGGGACAATAAAAAGCCACTCTAAAATGTGCAGTTTTGTCACACAACGCAATGCCACAAATATCTCAAGTTTTGAGGGAGAGTGCAATTGTCATGCATGACTGCAGGAATGTCCACCAGAGCTGTTGCCAGAGAATTCAATGTTCATTTCTCGACCATAAGCCGTCTCCAATGTCGTTTTAGAGAATTGGGCAATATGTCCAACCAGCCTCACAACCGCAGACCACGTGAAACCATGCCAGCCCAGGACCTCCACATCCAGCTTCTTTAAATGCGGAATCATCTGAGACCAGTCACCTAGACAGTGTGTTTCTGTCTGTTATAAAGCCCTTTTGTTGAGGAAAAACTCATTCTGATTGGCTGGGCCTGGCTCCCAAGTAGGTGTGCCTGGCTCCCAAGTGGGTGGGGTCTATGTACCTCCCAGGCCCACCCATGGCTGCACTCCTGCCCAGTCATGTGAAATCCATAGATTAGGGCCTAATTAATTTATTTCACATGAAGTGTAACTCGGTAAAATCATTGAAATTGTTGCATGTTGAGTTTATACTTTGTTCAGTATAATAGCGCACGATCACGATAATATAGATATTGAGAAATGACTCCTCATTCACAGAACACAATGACATCCCTCCATGAAAAAAAAGTGAACAAGTACCACATAAGATATGACAACAAATTAGAGGAAACTCCCAATTTTCTTTTTAAACTTCAAAAATGTATTATTTATCATTCCCTGGTTTAAACAAAACATATTGTGTTCGAATGTCCTTTTTAAAAAGAGGCTGGGACAAAGTAATACGCCATTGCATTTTCCATTGGACCAGTGGTTAGTAACAAATCATCATCATCATCATCATCATCATCATCTGTGATAATAGAAATGTGAAACTAAAGGTCTTTGCTAACAAACAAAAAAACATGAAAAGAACTGCAGTGCCAGGTTATAACAGAGTATAAATATTAATATTTACAGGATGGCATTTATTGTCCTGTATGTATTCTAAGTAGTACTACTAGCTTCTCTCTACAACTAAAGTCTCACGTTTTGTTCACTGTCCACTTTTCCTTTCATTTCGGGGTCGATTGATTGACTGTTCATATATGCTCAATATGACACACACCGAACCCAAACATTTCTCATGCAAAATGTCCAAACCATAAATAAAATAAGGATTGAAAATTGAAAACACATATTCGACACCAGAAAAGCTCAACACGTGGTACTCTCGCAAACTTGAGTCTGTCGTCAAACATCTGGGTCCAAAGTAAAACACAGAACGGTCAGTCCTCCTGTGTACAGAGCCCTTTTAATATTTTGTGCGAAACCACCAGACCGTTCTTTTAATAGCCAGTTCCACCAAAGCATTAAGGCAAAGCGCAAACTATCTAATATAGTTGATTATCGTATATTGTCAGACCAGATAAGATCAATGACATGTTTACAGATGTGAGAGTAGGCACTTAATTACGGAACCACTTATCTTCTTGGTGGGCTAAAGGTGTGTACACACACACACACACACACACACACCTGTTGATACAGTGGGCTTTCTGTCTACTGAATGACAGAGTAAGGCATATTGACTGACAACTGTAGAGGTCCTCGTTTTTTCAATCAAAAGTTTGAAGTGGATGAGGGACCTTCACCGTACAGGGGGAAATTTGGTTCAAGTATCTCCAAAGGGGAAGGCACACAGCTCCAGCATCCCAGGGGACGTAATTGATCATTAATGACCAGTCCCAAAATCCCAGTTAAGGAGAGAAAACACTGCTTGACAATCATCCCATCGGTAGAGAGGGCTTTGGATTTGTTGCTGGGGTGGCAGGTTCCTAGGGGTGTTTCATACTGTAGGATGCTGAGTGAGTGAGAGCTTGATATGAAGCAGGGATTGTGGAGGTTTAGTTCCTGGATGGGTTGGTATTTGTCATTGTCGTCCCTTCTCTCACTGTAGCACACACTTGTCTTTGTTGCTGAACTTCCTGCGTCTAAGCTCCAGCCCCCGCTCCAGGCGCTCATCCTCCTCAACGGCCCTGAGGACACACACACATATAAACAACCGGCACGCTACCTCATCATATCAAACATATGTTACATGCGCGTGAAGCACATGGGGACGTGTGAAACGTACCCCTCGGCCTTAAGTGTCCCGCTTGCGTCGCCTCGTTAGCTAGCTTTTGAGGCGGCGCGATTGGCTAAGACGCTTGAGGGAGGGCGGGCATGTGTGTTTGTGAGGCAGAGGTCCCCGAGTTCACACCAGGTATGGGCCCGAATCGGGAGGGAGTGGCACTCGCTATGCGAGCAGCATGACGTCCTATACACATGCTTGGTGTTTCAAACTGTATACGCAATGGCTGTAACAAACAGATGGACTAGTCTCACCCTCGCTCTTTGGCGTCCATGTCTCTGACCAGCTCGTCCCGCTGGTTGACCAGAGAGACCAGTTCCTGCAGCAGGAGCTCCTCCCGGTGTTGCTGGGCCTTAGTCTTCTGCCACTCTGAAGAGAGGGAAGACGAGGGAAGATAACATCACAGTAATTATGCACGGCCCGACTGCATTGGGTCTACAGTCGTCTCACCGGTTGTGCTCAATGTAAACGAAGGTTCTGCTTATGCACGGGACTAACCTTCATTGGCCATCATGGCTCGGAGTTCTCTATTCAGTAGCTGAAATCTTTTCTCCAAGTCCTGCTCCTCCTGCCTGTGAATACAATACATCCGGTTAGCTGCCCTCTGCTGGGTACACAAAACAGAGCATACTATGGCACATGTAGTTAGACGGCAAACTTCAGGTCAAAACCATTTGCTAGTAACATGAACGTGTTACGTATTCTTAAAAATAATAGATGTGTGAGTGGTGTGTTGTGTCTTACAGCAACTCCAGGTGGTCCTGTCTCCTTATAAGGGCGTTCTTCTTGTTGACCAGAGTGAACCACTCCTGGATTAGCTTCTCTTCCTCGTCCTGGTCGCTACCTGGAGCAAGTGCACAATGTCCACAGTTAAAATGGCACCTTAAAAAGGTGCGTTTTTGTTGTTGTTGCTGTATATACACTAAGAAAGTGAATCCGTTGATAAGCACACATAACGGTATGCCTGACACGGTTCACTTTAGGTTCAGCACCCTTTTGATACCTTTCGTCATTCTCACCTGATTCCATCAGTCTTCTGAGTCTCCTCTCCACGACGCCTGCTCGGTTGTCGATGTGCTTCTGTTCAGTCTCCAGGGCTTGCAGCTCACTCAGCACATACTGACTGGTGTCCTGCAGACGCTGACCATGAAGATACAGAGACACACATTGCCAAAACGAAAACGGACAACAGACAGATGGGAGGACATGTAAGGAGAGACACACAGATGAACATAGATAGATGACAGACAGGAAAAGGCCAGAAGATTAGAGGGAGAAACAGGACTAAAGGCAAAGAGAAGACCAGGAAATAAATATGATATAAATTAAGAGTAGTGACGGACAGGTTAAGCCTTGGACTAAACGCCACAGAGGCCTAGCAGTAAAGAGGTAGTGACGGACAGGTTAAGCCATGACTAAGAGCCACAGAAGACCTAGCAGTAAAGAGGTAGTGACGAACAGGTTAATCCATGACTAAGAGCCACAGAAGACCTAGCAGTAAAGAGGTAGTGACGGACAGGTTAAGCCATGACTAAGAGCCACAGAGGCCTAGCAGTAAAGAGGTAGTGACGGACAGGTTAAGCCATGACTAAGAGCCACAGAGGCCTAGCAGTGAAGGTAAAAAGAGAAGCCTAAAGAGAATACAAATGTAAACAGTCAAGTGGATAATAACATGACGTAAAGGTTTGAACTGACCAGAGTATCCTCCTCCTGGCTTGAGACACTGGACTCCTGGACAGGCACTGGGCTCATTGTCTCTGCATACAGAGCAAACAGTTGGTCATTAGAATATTTACTGAACAAGGAAATCACAGAGACTGCAGCCTTTCATATCACGCTTATGCACTGTGTCAATTTCTGTTGTCGGCTCCTTCAGTTCAGGTAAAAAAAAATCTCCAGGTAAATCTCCTACCTGATTCTGAGGAGCCGTTCTTCACTGCTCTGTCTGATACACTTTCAGCTGACTGGACAGGAGACACAAACACAATAGATGTTATAGGTAAAGAGAAACATGGCCTCGTGTCAAGAGCAAAACATTGACAAATGAATAGAACATCAATCTCCGTTCAAATGCAAGAAAGGAGTTTTAAAAGATGGGAAAATGGCTTGGGAGAAAAGGCCTCATTCAGCATGTACCTCTGTGCTCTTGGATGTGCTACTCTGTTGCTCCAGCCCATCCCCTTCATCCATAGACTCACTCTTCAGCCGCAAGCGCCTTTTCTTCACCAGGTCGGCATCCCTCACGTGACCAAATCCGGATTTCGCTGCAGAGGCGTGTGACCTGGGTGGAGGCACTGGGGTCTGTGATCCACCCGCTCCCCCTTCCGAACCCCCAGCTCCGCTCCCCTTCTCCTCCCCCTTTGTCAACCGTTTCGTCCGAGGCGGTGGCACTAGGCTCCCATTGGGCTTAGAGGCCTGTTCAGTCGCACCGTCCTCCAGGGAGATGCTACCTTCCTGTAGCTTGCGGGCACAGAAGCGAGCAGCAGCATCCACGTCAGAACCCTGACTGGGCTCAGTCACTGCATAGCTGGACTGGCTGCTGTTGTGCTCTATCTGAAGCACACTCAGCTCCTGCCCCATAAAGTGGGTGCGGATCTGACTCAGGTAAGTCATGACGATCAGGCGGTCTGGCACAGAGAGCAGTACCATGTCTGAGGGCTCCATTAGACGGGAGATGCCCAGCGCGGCAAAGCCATCAAAGGCCTGAGAGAGAGAGAGGGAGGGGGGTCAGGACAAAAATGCTGACTTCTGTGTTCCTTATAGACGTGATGTGTGTTTATTATTATACACAGTGATGTACAGAAAATATGACTTTTTCACCTTCTTGTTGTTTAACTTGATGTCATTGGTTTCCAGTGCCTCAAAATCTCTGAAAAAAAACCCACCCGTAGTTAATAGAAGGACACGGATGGAACTTCCTGATACTATTTTGTGAGAAATTCGGCTGTATCCCTGTACAAAGGTGGAATAATTATTCAAGTACATGCATGGACTCATAATAAAGTTGCGTGACTTTCCACGTTCAGACTAGGACGGAACATTGTCGCTGGGAATTTAACTGATTAGCGATTAAGTGCTTACATCTTGTCGGGATAGAAGTGGTGTAGGATGGCACAGAATGCCAGGCCATTACGCCAGGAGGTGTTAAAGTTGGTGACCCTCACTCCCTTATACCCCTTCGTAACCTCCTGGCACCACTCCAGCAGAGACTTGCTGGAGGTGACCAGCCCGGGACTGGGCAGTGGACCTGACATCTGAGAGGGACAGAGGGAGAGAGACCTGTTATAGCTACTGACAGTCTCATTGACATATTCCATGTTCAGCTGTGTTTGAAATATAATGAACTGAAAAGGAAATATGAGAATCAAATGTACCTCCTGTCGGCTGAGGACTAGCACATCTTTCGTATCGGCTTCATCCTTGTCCGCCGTGGTAGCGGAGGACCCCGGGGCAACTTCCTGAAGGACCACAGGAAAGGAAAGGGTTTTCTTCTTGCTGCGTCGGGGAGGTACAATCGTGTCCGACGCTTGACCAGAGGTGACCCCCTTATCTGCTGGGGTCTGTCCATTGGACTGTGGCTCTTCACTGCCTGGGCTGGTGGCTGGGGGCTGGTCGTTCCTCTGGGTTGTGGTGTCTGGTGCGGATGGCTGGGTGGCTGAGCATATCGTTGGGACAGCCAGGTCACCGGACGTCTTTCCCTCCTCAGCCGTCTCAGATCTAAAAGGGATAGAAATGGTCGAGATAAGATGATGGGACAGCCAAGTAAAGTCAGCTGATATGTATAAACTTCTGATCTCGTTTCAGTTACTCTATTGTCCTGCAGACATACAAAAACAGCTTACAGTTATGCACTGATCCAAGTCAATAGTATTCGTCAACAGTATTCAACTGGGCAAGGAGTTACAAGAGCCCGATGACATGACCTGATTAACGTCAAACCAGGCCGCGCCAAAGCTAGACAATGTCATGGGTTGTCCTGCTAACTTACTGTTCATCCACCCCGTCCACTGGTGTATCTACAGTGCACAGAGTAGCATCCTGTTCTATCTCAAGACCATCCTCCTCCTCGACCCCTGATTCAGGCACCTTCCCAATGAGGACTGTTGCCCCGGTTTCAGTCAATAACAAGCGCTCCTCTTGGGCAGGGACACGGTAAACTGTAGAGAGCGCACCGCTGTCTACTTTCAACCCTGTGTCAACAGGTACCCCATCTGTCACAGTCTCGGTCATCGGGATACTTTCCTCAACCTCCGCTGGCTCCTTTGAACGGACTGTCGAGTTCACAGCAGAGTCTGATGATGTCATACCCTCAGTGGTTGCCACCACCGGATTAACCTCAGTAATCGTTTCTGATGGGCTACGATTTGAGGAGGCGGCGGCTATGGTGGAGGGCTCACTAATGATTTCCTGCCGCCCTTTCCTTCCATCTAGATCTAGGAGGTTTGGCTCAGGCCTGTCTAGACTGGCTTCCTGAGGGACCACTGGTAATGGAGTCTCTTGTTCCTCACTGGCTTCGGAGGCTGGGAGATCTTCTGGGTTCAGAAAAGGGTCGTCCTCATGGAAGGAGGGGATCAGGCGTTTCCTGAAGCGCGTGGCAGGCACAGGCACAAACACAGGCACATCTGATGGCTCTTCTCCTGCCATCTGACTAATCTTAGCCAGCAGCAACATTTCCTCCTCAATTAGGCTTAGGTCCTCTTTGGGGGGTTCCGTAGTGATTATGTGAGGGACCTTGGGACATGTAGTAGGTGTTCCAGGTTGAGAGGGCCGTAGAGGCCATGGGACCACTGAGCTGACAGAGACATCTTTCTCTGGGACATCTTTCTCATCATCACCCTCCTTTGCTAGATGAGGCTCGTCATTGGCTCCCTTCTCTCTGGCTGTCACCAGAATGCTATCTGAAGAAGTCGTTTCCATGGCGAGGATTAGTGGTTTTGGAATGTCTTCCTCTTTAGCGTCAGTGTTAAAAGTCTCCTTTATTAAGCTAGATTTGCTGCTCTCACGTGCCATTGCCTCACTATCCGTATTATCGGGTGGTGGAACAGTTTTCTTTTTGATTCGCTTTGGTGGAGCCAGGCAACTGGCAACAGGGGCCGTGTCTTGACTAACTCTCTCTGGGCCTACTTCCTGAAGAGGCACTGGAGGAGTGCATTTTTTTTTGTTGCTGCGACGACGGGGAAGTGGCTCCAGTTCAATGGTTCCAGTAATAGGTCCTGCAGGGTGGGACCCCACTGATGTGGCCTGCTGTGTGGACACACTATCAGGGCGGTTGACCTCGTGCAGAGCAGGTGGTGAAGAAGAGAACACCGCTCGACTGTGAAACAGAGATATCAACGTTAGCCATCTGGCAAGGCTACGATAGCAATTTCCCCAAAATGCAGAGGGCCACACAATCCTCGACCACGCCACAGTCAAAAGGCAACGGTCCGACAGCCGAGGTGTGGCAACAGTAAACATCAACACGGCAAGCTCACTATCAGCTATGTCCAACATTTCACTGGGTTCAGTTTAAAAGTTGTTTGCAAAAACACTTTCACTTCCACATGCAAATGCACATTCAGAGGACTTAACATCCAACAGTTAAACCCTCGCCTCAGGCATGGTAGTAGACTGGACACAAAGATCTGAAAACCGCAAGTTCATGTGAAATAACTTGATGAGAAATCCGAAAAAAAAGATCATTCAAAAATAAGCAAAGACAACTAACTGTACCACTCCAGAAGCCGGAGTACAAAAACCCAGCCACAACCTGACAGAGCTCCATTCCTACTACATGAATACAATCTGTCTCATTAAGCCATGCAGGAAAGGAGTGCAGAGAGCGACAGGAGCTCAGGCACTTACCCTGCATCCATGTACAACTCTGCTAGCCACACTGTGCCTATATCCTCCTGCCCCATCTCAAACTCCAACTCATCTGAATCGCTGTCAGGCATGAACACTGTCTTGGTCTTTCCCTTGATTGTCTCTTTACGGGCTTTAGTGTAGTTAACGATAGGGGTGGCGTCATTGTCTTCCAAGCACTCCTCATAAGCTATTTCATCCAGCTCTGCTTCTCTCAGTGGTGGGAAATTGTCTGTACAGCTTTCTGCATCCTTTTCGTTTTCTACAGGTGGTAACAAAGGTGGACGAACATCATTCTCTGGTTTACCCTTCGCAGTGTTCGTCTCCTTCAGTGGTTCTGTGCTCCCCTTCAGTAGTTCTGTGCTCTCCTTCAGTGGTTCTGTGCTCTCCTTCAGTGGTTCTGTGCTCTCCTTCAGTGGGTCTGTGCTCTCCTTCAGTGGGTCTGTGCTCTCCTTCAGTGGGTCTGTGTTCTTCTTTAGTGGGTCTGTGCTCTTCTTCAGTGGTTCTGTGCTCTCCTTCAGTGGTTCTGTGCTCTCCTTCAGTGGTTCTGTGCTCTCCTTCAGTGGTTCTGTGCTCTCCTTCAGTGGTTTGGTAGTCTCTTTATGTGGTTTGGTGGACTCCTTCAGAGGTTTGACCTCTTGGTCAATTTTGGTGATTGGGTCCTTGAACATCTCTTGCTCCACAGCAGCTAAACACAAAGTCTCCACTAAGCTTAGCCTGCCAGTCTCTTCAGTCGTTTCATTCTTGTGGGCCAACTGGACAGGTGATGAGTCTGTGACCATGACTGGGAGTTCCTCCAATGCATCAGAAAAGGCTTCAGGTGGTAGGATCTCAAACTCAGATGGAGAAAGTGGTCTTGAGTCTGGTTCTCCTACCTCATCATTAGACATCATTAGGCCAGATGGCTGAAGTATGGAAGTCACAGTCTCATAACTAGGGAATGGGGATATTTGAACAAATATTTAGGGGATATTTGAACAACGTTTTTAGGTTACATGTACAGCAGGCATGGAAGATGCAGTTCTTTTTCAATGGACTTTAAGACATATTTCAAGGTGACATTCTACAATTCAAATTTCCATCAAATCTTTGAACATATACACAGAGTCCAAAACATTAGGAACAACTTCCTAATATTGAATTAACACCCCCTTTTACCCCCAGAACAGCCTCAATTTGTCGGGGCATGGGCTCTACAAGGTGTCGAAAGGGTTCCACAAGGATGCTGGCTCATGTTGACTCCAATGCTTCCCACAGTTTTGTCAAGTTGACTGGATGTCCTTCGGTTGGTGGACCACTCTTGATACACACAGGAAACTGTTGAGTGTGAAAAACCCAGCAGCGTTGCAGTTCTGGACACGCTCAAAACCGGTGCGCCTGGCACCTACTACCATAACCCGTTCCCCCGTTTAAAGTCACTTAAATCACCCTCTAAATGGCACACATTCACAATCCATATCTTAAAAATCCTTCTTTAACCTGTCTCCTCCCATTCATCTACACTGATTGAAGTGGATTTAAGTGACATCAATAAGAGATCATAGCTTTCACCTGGATTCACCTGGTCAGTCTGTCATGAAAAGAGCAGGTGTTCCTAACGTTCCTAATGTTTTGTACACTCAGTGTAGATGTGAAATCTTTCAAATTGGTTGAAACAAACGTTGCTATTTAAGCGTCGCATCTTATTGACGACATGTCTTCACAAGCAAAAAGCCGGCGTACACAAAAATAGACACATTTCAGATTCAGCCGCAGAGTCAAGAGCACTTAAAGAGTCCCTAAAATGCCTGTGGCCATGCTGATCAAAGATGTCAAAGCCGAGCAAGCCTCGGTCGCCCGTCAGACTTACCCTCTGTACATGGCCCTCACTAATGCTCTCATGAAGACATCAACATCAAGACCCTCCTCCTGTACAGCTACGGGAACCTGCGCCAGCCTCCCCAAAACCTGCTCATCTTCCAACTCTTCTCTTGTACTTAAATCTGATGCGTCCACGGAACTTTTCTTCCACTCCGGATCTAGCTGCTGCTCATTGTCGGCTTGTCCTGGGCCGACCACGGAGGAACGAGACTCACTTTCACCTTCTTCACTCTCAGTGTTGACAACAGCACATTTTTCCAGGTATAATTGCTTCTTCTTCTTAGGAAGGCGAATGGGGGCCTCCTCCTTTGATGGCGTGTACAATTCCACTGAACTGTCACAGTCAAAGTAAATGTCTGTTTCTCTATTTTCCTTGGAGGGAGACGGGAGGGGAGTGTCCTCTAGGTACTCAGTCAAGTGGATCTCTGCTACAGATCCCTGTCCAGATGGGCTGCCACAGACAGATATGAAATGAGACACTTGATTGGACACTAGTCTGACACCAGCACAAGGACCAGAATCCATAGAGATTTCTACTAAGGGGAATACGACTAGTCTCCAGAAAAGTTATAGCCTAAACGCAGTGTTATTGGCACTTTTGGGTGAGCATTAAAACATGTATGAAATGTCAACACCACCACAAACATGCATGTCTAATGTAAATGTACCTCACACGGACACTACATGCCATGCCATGAGGAGTTTAACCCCCAGTAACTTACCCTGTTTGCAAGGTACTCTTTGTTGCCTCCAATGTGCTCATGCCTACTCCCTCTGTCCCTTTCTCCTTAGTTTTCTCTTCTAAAGCAGCCCATAGAGGCTTCTCTGCCTCTACAGCCCCCGTGCTGGGAGGACACTTCATATCGCATAGGTCCTCTTCGTTTAAATCTGACTCTCCAGCTGGAGAAATGGCTGCTTCCAATGACACAAGCGTGTCTATCTGCAATGAGCGCTTCATGGTGGAGCTACTGAACACCTTCGTGGAGAGGTGCCGAGGGGGTGTAGACGGTGAAGTTGATGGTTCACTGTCTTTACCCTCCTCTACAATAGTCTCCTTTAGAAGTGATTCAGGAGACTGGGGTGTGGGCTCTGGGGTAGGTGGCATTTGGAACACCTCTGATTCATCGGAGGTGATCGTCTTGTGACCCTCATCTCTGGTAATGCCAGCTTCTGGCTTAACAGCTTTGTCTGAGCTGAGAGGGCAAACATATGGGAATTACCTCAGTATTACTGTAGAATTAGCCTACACACAGTGAATATTTTGCAAGTTCAGACACACTCAAAAGAGGTGTAGGACACGGCCAGGCATCGTCATACATTTGAAGTGTTGCCAAGGATACCCACCAGACTATAATTCACACTTTTTACGTTAAGCTTTAACTGGGGTAACTCTGAGGTCATCGATTCCTCTCAGTGGTATAGAGGTGCCTCCCTTCCACACTTACCCTGTCTCCGGTGATTCTACGCCCGGCACTAGCATGTTCTCATCGACTTTCCCCTGTTCCTCTCCGAGGACTTCATCTTTGATCGTCTCCTCTCCAGAGTCCTGCTCTGGTTTCGGATCCTGAGCGTTCTCCTCCAGGGCCTCCCAGAGGGGAAGCTCTGCCTGCGCCACTGCATCCTCAGCTATGGTCTCTAATGTCAAGCTGAATTGGACCATAGGTTCAACAACTTGATATTGAGGGGGTTCAGCCACATGGGGTGTCTCTAAGCTTCCTGGCGTGGCATCCATGGTTTTCACTATAGAAATAGGATTACTGATATTTGATAGTAAATCTATTTCTATGGTTTTATCTACACTGACACTGCCTGACAAGGGAAATGTGTCCGCTTTTGATGACACGTGGTCAGAAGAACTGAAAGAGAGACGGAAGGTGAGACGGAACAGGATATGGAGTGGGACAGAGGAAGAGAGAGTTTAGACAATGAGAAAGGTTGACAAGGTTAAAAGGACATTTCGTAGTGAGAAAAAAATGTAAACAAAATGTGCTCTCACTTACCGCTCTTTCTGAACACAGCCATTAACCCCTCTGTGGGCTTCCGAAATGCCTGCCTCCTCTTCCGTTGAATTCCATTCTGAACTATGTGACTCCTCATCACTCCTGTTAGCTTGAACTTCAAGGGGGGCCGATTTGTGCTCATCAGCTTGTGATAATGAGGCCTTCTCATCCTGGGGTTGATTGTCCATCTGTTTCTTGTCCTCCTCTTTGGAGCCCATAACCTCCTCAGCCCATGATGGCCTTTTAGCTTTGATTGGCTTTTTCTCCAGAGGAGGGAGCTCTTGAGTATGAATACTGGATGACTCAGCTGGTGTGGATGTCATACTGGGAGGACAAGCCTCCAGGGCAGCCATGTTTTTCATAATTTCCTTGTCTTCATCTGACTTGTTGAGGTCATATAAACAGGGAAAATCAGGTGTCGGCCTTTGTTTCTCCTGCTTCTTCTCCACGGGCTTCTCTTGGCCTTTGCCGTGCTTCTCGGCTGTGTCTTCACACGTGATGTTTACAATCTCTGGAAGTAGCTGCGTGTCAACTGGCCTGTGCTCTTTTGATGTTGCCATTTTTGAATATGGCCCTGCCGTTGAATTTACATCAGCTTCCTGTTCAACACTGAGAGACAGGGACACTGATGTCAAGGGTTTGAGCGTCAATGGAGATATTATTCTCAGAAGTGGGTGTGTACGTGTGTGTTCGTGTGCATATATGTGTGTGTACGTTTGTAAACACATTTGTGTGTGAAGAAAAGAGGTGCCATTCAATAAATACTTAAAGAGTGCCTGTATAATATAGCCAAGTATAGCGTTCAGGCTCGTAAGGATGAGGATACATCGTCACATAAGGATGAGGACGGAAAAAAACCAGACTTCTCTAAGAGGCTGCCTTGAGAGAAAACAGCAGCACTGTCTGCTTGCTGACAGAATCTCACACTTACCCTCCAGCCAGATGTTCCATTTGAGTCTTCAAGATGCTGAATGGCGACCTCTTTATTGTGTCCGCTTTTGATCCCTCTTCGCCTGCGTTGTCCTCCAAAAACAAGTTACCTGCCGTGACTGATGGATCAGGCGTCTCTATGATTACGTCATCAAAGTCGAGCTCAGGCTCAGCCAATGGCGGCTTGTCTGCAATAAAAGGTGTTTTGTCCAGGGTCGAGGGAGAGGAGTCCTCTGGCTTGGCAGGTTGATAAGGCACTTCCTTGGTCTCATTGGACGTCTGTTTGAAGCCAGACTTCTTTCCGGCCAATGGCGGGATATCAGCACTAAATGCTCCCAGGATGTTGGTAGAAGGCTCTTTAGGGGTAGTGCTCTCTGGTGCTTCTGTCTCCGGGCTAGAGAAAGGCCATGGAGGAGGGAGCGCTGGAATAAGCTCCGCTGATTCAGAGACTTCTGTGGGCGTAGGGCCAGGGATACCAGTTGCTGGGCTGCCATCTTGCCCAGAACTGAGGAACAAAGATACTTGGTGTCAGAGCTCAGACGTTCGAGAGCAGGGAGGTTTCCCGGGGCGCACAGCAGGCAGGTCACACACACACACACACACACACATCAGGGTCATGATTTGGAAGCACACAGTGTTAGGGAGGGTTGTGTGTTTTATAGAAGGTGAAATGAAAGTAGCAGTAACAAGACAGAGGAAGGGGATGAGTAATCGTGGGTGGGGAAGCATGCTATGTAGCTGGGTATAAATGGAAAACAAGACCCTACATACATAAATTCCACTCTCATGCCACTCTCTACCACTCCTCCCTGTTTGAGGCCATAAATAGGCCTATTTCTGCCCTTTATGAGTCAACAGAGATCCATCAATCAGGAAATCTCCCTACGGCATGTCTCTGCAACATTGCTGTGAAGCTGAAAGGCGGGCAAAGATTTCTTTCACTCCATTAAACACTTGCAGCCATTGGCAACCATTTTGCGATTAGTCTCAAAATCATAGCAACCAATAGCAACGAAAAGGCTAAAGCTGCCCCATTGGTCAAACAATTGTGAAAAACGATTCATAAAACGCGGGGCTTTCAAAGTCAGCACACACAAACCTCGTGCATGTGCTTATCTCAAACTCACAGCAGACATGTTCTTCTCATGCTCATAGTGTACCACACACGCACAAGCTTAACAACCATATAACCTCGAACACTGTCTCACACTTCAACCACAGCATTTGAAAATGGAAGCGTTGAGGTCCCAGCTGCGAAGTGGCTGTACAGTACACCACCCACTAGGGAACTCACCCTTTGATGGTCCCGCCATCTTTCAACCCCACGGCTTTCTCTGACTCCGGTCGGCTCTCCCGGTCTCTCTCCAGGGACGCAGAGGCTTTTTGGTTGGCGATCCTGATGGTGCCAGCAGTTCTGGGGGAGCGGAGAGACTCGTCCCCTCTGTTCAGGGCCAGGGGAAGGGTCTCACTTGAGACAGACAGGCTCTGCTGCTCTGACAGTTTTGGCCCTGGAGGGGGTCGGGAGACATAGACCAGTCAAACAAGGTTTAACAGCATTCTTAGTTATTATAGGGAAAACGACATATTATGCTAGAATACAATCCAGTACGTCAATATATTCTGTAAATATAGCAAGAACATGGCGGAATATCTCACCAAGTGTAGCAGGACTGTGGTATTCCTCTTCTGTGAGAGTATTTAACTCCCTCTGGATCTCTGTATATATAAAAAAGAGGCACGCATAACGTCATGGGGATAACATAGAACAATGTTACTTCCGTTTAAACGTTGCATTAGTGGGTACAGTATGACATTGTTGACACTCAGCGGTGCATGACGTGGTTCACAGGAACAACTTGTCTGGACTAAGATATTACTGGCAGCGGTAACAGAATGCTCTCCTCCATTGCAGCTACGTGTTGGGTACTGTCTACTAGTCCATGAGCCTGGGGGGGGGGGGCGCGGGGGTTCGGTTGGGTTCACTTGGGATGACGATGTCCCCTAGGGATTTTTTTTTTTTTAAGGTCTATGTCCCTAGAGTGGGAAAATGTGTGATAGCAGTGCAGCAATTGGAGCAATCTCCAGATATCACTCTCTTTCATCCCTACCAATGGCCTGTTAAAGCTGCCGCCGCGCAGTTCATTTTCTTTACCGAGAGCTTCTCAGCTCTGTTTTGGAAGCGGTGCGTTGATGATATGCTCTTATCTATTCAGTTGTGTGGGTTCGGAGTTGGACACGCTCTCTGTTTCTCTAGTTTCCTACTTCTATTTTCTATTAGTTTACAATTCTAAACTTTGGTGAAAAGGGAATTGGAACAACATCAAGTAAGGCACATGTCTTTTTGTTACCCTCGGCTCGCAGGCCTGCTCCTGCCCATTACTACCCCCCCCCCCCCCGGCTATGACTAGAATGAGATTTCATACAGATATGCTCAAGCAAAATGGATCCAATAAGACCCCAGTTTGGCTATAAAATGTCTGTTTTAGCTCTGTGTGTGCAATTTCATGCTTCTATCACCAATGTTATGATCCACAAACATAGCTGCCCCACTACATGGCACTCTGTGGCTAAGCTTCCAACATTCTAATGCCAATGGCACAATATGGCCGATTGCGGGTGCTTACAAAGTTGGCTTTATTGTATATCATTTGAAAGGTCATTTTATGACCTTTCAGAATCACTTGCTTGTCAAATCATTTATACCAGGTCATTCTGATATGCACCCTAGAGGTCAAAGGTCAGAGTTCTGTTGACACGAACATTCCCCCCAAAAAATGTGCCTGACGGATAGCTGTGAGTCTAAGCATTCCAAATGATATATGATTAAAGGGTATAAGTGAGCAATAACTTGTTGTATACTGACGCTGTTTGTAATAAGGGTCAAATCCCTAGGGGGGAAAATGAATGGGATGGAGAGATGAAAGGAAATGTGATAACCCAATTGTTGTACTGCCATCACACACATTTCACGACTCCAGAGACCTAGACCTTCCAAAAACAATCCCTGTGAAACATCCTCACCACATTTGGGGGAATGGCTCATGGACTATACAGACAACTGGGCCTTTGTGCAGGATATATTCTTAGCTAATTACACCACTTCATTGGTACTGTGCCTTCAGCACTGTGCATAGGCATTGAAATGAATTTAGTAACAGCTAAAATTGGCAGTGGAATAGTGTGCTTGTCTCAGTCCTTTGCCAACAGGCAGTGAACCGCAAGGGACAAACTGGCCAGAATGGTTTTATTGATGAAACGAGGCTGATGTCATAGACCTAGTCCCCCCCCCCCCCCTCCTCCCTCCCCCACGCCCTGATGGTATTCATGCTGTGAGACCTGTTGGTTCAGTACCTGACTGGGAGGCAGTGAGAGCTGCAGAAGCAGAGGCACGGACAGTCGCAGGAAGCAAAGGGACAGGCTTGGGTAGAGGGTCAGAGAGAGGGGCAACGACTAGGGCACGTTTACAGTGGTTGTTAGAGCGAGGAGAGGGAGGGTTGCGAGAGAAAAGACACTTGACGGGAGGTGAGGACTTTGGGAAAGGGATGGAAGGAGGACAGTGAGGGTCACACAGAGCATCCAGGTCTGGGCTAGTCAGCAGAGGGACAGGGGCCATGGAATCCCTGGGAGAGGGACAGGAATAGGAGGGGGACAGGCCAGAGACAGAGGGGCCACTGGGGACTGACACAGGCCTGGGCCTCTCCCACTCCCTTTGCCGGATGGAGGCTGAGAGCAGAGAGTTGATGAAGGGGAGAGGTGGGGTGAACGGGGAGACAAAGATTCATGATTGCGGGTAAACAGAGGAAGAGGGGAAGAGAAAAAGTATATAATTAGTTCATCAACCACCATTAAGAGTACAGACACAGCAGCAAGTAAGCGTCGGCTCACCCTCCAAGACAATACAACGGAAGAGAAGCAATCTACACAAGCTATAACCACTGAGGTTAAGTAACACAAAGTGGTCAGCGCTAGAGATAGAATGGGGTTCCATACTTGGCGGAGTGTTGGGGAGCTGAGGTTCGGGTAGGGATGGCTCTGCCTGAGACAGGGCAGTAGTAGCAGTGTTTTTGTCTTGAAGAGATGCAGCAGAGGAAAAGATAGAGGGGGAGGACGGACGCTGTTGAGTCGATACAATCTGAGGACGGAAGACATTTGAGCGAGCTGCAGTAGAGGAAGAGAGGGAGATAGGGAGAGCGGGCATCAGGCATGATGGATAAGACAGGACAGAAAGATGATAGTGAAAAACTAGAGCATTAGACACTCAAACCGAGTTGAACTTAAAGACATAGAATAGCCAATGTGATAAGCAGGTGGCGTTTGACCTTCCATGCATCCGGTACCTCTCTGTGGGCCGGAGGGTAGAGAGGGGTGTTGAGAGAGGCCAGAGGCCAGGGGCTCAGCTGGTCTAAACTGGGGCCGATCGGGGGCCACTTGACCAACACCCCGGGGCTTCAAATCCACTGCAGGGCCACACAAAGCCCCCGGGAGACTACTCAGAAAAGACACAGGCGCTAGGAGCAAGAAGAAAAGGAAAATAGGGAAGAAAAATAGCAGAAATAGATAAATAGTAGAAACCAAAGAGTGAGAGTGAGGACTTGGTGGAAAGAGGGACACTGCAAATAGACATGCAGTGATGTTACTTCTACTTTCCTTCCTGTTAATAACGCAGAGAACATTTCTGTTAACTTACAGTAACACTGGTATTCTCTTCAGAAAAAGACTTCAACACAAGCAAGCAGGTTCAAAAGTGCCACTGGTCGATGCTGCTAGTCATTTGTACGTTGCTCAAATCACTCTCATAAGACAGCCCAACCCCAGACATTACTACACCATGCCATTGCCTGGGGGATACTTTTGTTGAACAAAATTAAAAGGCAATTCATCAGCAATTCAGGGAGTACCATCATGCAGATTTAGAAACAAGTTGAGCGTCATTAAGCACTTGTCAAGGCAGCATCATTCAGTCCATCTGCCTGGCTGCGGGTACCTGAGCCGCTGCTGGAACGGAAGATTTTGGGCAGTGCCGGTGGTTGATAGTGGGTAAAGGCAGGCAGTGAGGGCGCTGATGATACGGAGGGTGGTTGATGGCAGGTAAACACTGGTATTGAGGGAACTGGGGGTCCTAATGGCACTGAGGGAACTGGGGGTCCTAGGGGCCCTAATGGCACTGAGGTAACTGGGGGTCCTAGGGGCCCTAATGGCACTGAGGGAACTGGGGGTCCTAGGGGCCCTAATGGCACTGAGGATGAGGGCACCAATGGGACTGGGGGCCCTGGTGGCCTGGGGGGCTCAGGGGAGGGTGGCACAGAGCGTGCATGTCTGGAGCGGGTTTGAAGACGGGGAGAGGGGGTCAGGGGGACAGGCAGGGGGGGCCTTGAATGGAGGACAGGGACAGTGCCAGCTTTGCCACTCTCTTTCCCACAGGCTATGGGATGAAGAGGGGGATGGAGAGACAGAGGGAGAGGTAGATGGAGATGGAGAGGAGTATAAATAGAAAAAGATGGAGAGGGGAAGGGGAAGGGGAAGGAAGGAAGGTAGGAAGGATTAAAAAAAAAGACAAGCAAAGAAGTGGAATGATATGACAGGTTAAAAATGAAATGACTGTCATAAATCAGATACAACTTCACAACTGACATTTCCAAGAGAACTAGCTAGCTGCTGCATAGCATATACATAGTTTCTAAGTAATACTGTTGCTCTCTATTACTTGTTCTTGGCAGTCCGATATCTTTGGGGAAAGTATCTGATTCAATGGAACATTTGACGACGCAATGTGGTGAATAATGTAGAATCACATCGCTGGGGGATCCATCATTTTGTAATGTTACAATTGTCACTTGTACGGAAATCCATCGATATGGTTTCTCTTTCAAAATGATTGAAAATCCTCAATACATGAGGTACTATGGTACATGCGGTACTATGGTGGGATGATGGGAAAGGAGTTACAGAGGTGAAAACCAAAGGCTAGAACAAGACGAAGAATAAGAGGAAGAGAGGTAAGGGTACCTATGACAGGGGGATGTTTTAGAGGAGAAGGCCTCCTTTCCGGGAGGCGCACTGGACGAGCAGGAGGAGCTGGCAGAGAAAGTGGAGAAAGAAAGCAAGAGAAGGAAAAAGTAGGGACAGATTATGATAGAAAAGTGAGGATGCCGTTATTCGAGTCATGTGACAGAAAGAAAGGCAGATACAGAGCGCCAAAGAAGGTACGGTTTTGATCTCATGACATTTATGATTCAGGTATACCTGCGGCCGCTTTGCTAATGCTAGCTCCAGCACTGAACCTCCTGTCGTCCTCCTCGTCGCTCTCGTTGAAGTCGTCAAGGTTACCGATGTCTGTGGGTTTGACGCTCATCAGACTGGCCAGACTCTGCATGTCCTCGTCACTGCGGGTAGAGCAACACAGCATTGCCACCTCGACACGTAATGAAGTCGCTACTGACGTTAAATTACTGCAGTACGGCTGGTAATTCTGAATCTACCGTTAGCGGGCTGTTATGGGACGGACTCACGTGGCTTTCCCTTCTCTGAGAAACACACAGGACAGGGAGAGCTTCAGAGTGGCCTCCAGCACCTTGACAGACAGCGGCTTCAGCTTCAATGTCAGGTCTTGCTGAGTGGGAGTGGGACTGGCAAACTTCTTCATGTTCACGTCCACTGAAGCCAACACCTTACGTTGGCCCTTCGTCTCCTGCAAGACAAAGCAGCAGGGATACATTCACGAGTGGGCTTTAGTGGCACCGTTAGCTGGCCTTTGAATGAACGTCCATATCTCAATGCCGGCTGTTGTGAGCGACTGTAATTAGATTGAGGCAGAAAGTACACTCACACTCTCAATGACAAACGTCCAGTCTTTGTCTTCAAACACGTCGGAATGGGGATCCTAGTGGGTAAAGCATAGGGAATGAAAATAACAGGGAAATATGACACATGTTCCACACATTTTTGTACGTTGTCAATTTACAATAGAAATGTATACAGATGAATCAACACAGAAACAAACAGCTCTAGAACAGTGTACTCATGAATAGCCGTGGGGTGAAATTTACCCTGAAGAGTGTGAGGGAGATATCCACATTTTCAGGTACGGGCCACACCACCATCCCCCTGTATGGGTTCTTGATGCCCGGCTGCCATCCATGAAGCTAGAGCGAGAAATCAAGACAACAAGACTACATCAAAATGTTATACAAGTTACGGCAATGCATCCTTGCCATCCAAGTGGGATAAGAGATCTGCTGTTTATCTTTTAAGTACATCTGGGTGAGTATTTACCTTGGAACACATACGCCTATTTCTTCTGGTCCAAACCACCCTCACTTTATCTGGTTGCCTGAAATCATAGAAAAAGGATGATGCATCAAAACATGAGACAAGAGACAGTGAGAAATGCAAGAAATTGTTTTGTAACTTCCTTGCATCTCGCAACATACGAGAAACGGTTGAGCATGAAAAACCCCAGCAGCGTTGCAGTTCTCGACACACTCAAACCGGTGCGCCTGGCAACTACTACCATGACCCGTTCAAAGGCACTTCAATATTTTGTCTTGCCCAGTCACCCTCTGAATGGCACACATACACAATCCATGTCTCAATTGTCTCAAATCTTCTTTAACTTGTCTCCTCCCCTTCCTCTACACTGTCTGAAGTGGATTTAACAGGTGACATCAATAAGGGATCACAGCTTCCACCTGGATTCACCTGGTCAGTCGATGTCACGGAAAGAGCAGGTGTTCCTAATATTTTGTACACTCAGCGTTTAAAATAAAATTGCAAACACCAACACACAAGTTCTGTATTATTTGTTTGTTTACGGAACAATTGTCTGAGAAGAACGGGGAATGCTCCCCCAGTCAGTGTCATTACTGGTGGTTAAGTTACAAAGTATGGTTTGTTTTACACAAACAGAACAATGCAACGGAATCGAGCCCAAACAAATGTTATTATTCACCGACAGATGAAGAGGATGGATAGCAAACAGTAAAGGGGATCTTGTGAGAGTCACATGATCACAATCAGCTGTCAATGCCCAGGGGCTGGAAGAGACACAGTGTGTGTGTGTGTGTGTGTGTGAAGCCAGGGATCCTTAAAACTACAGTTCTATGCTACGCAACATACTGTAGCTTTGGTCCAGACTTTCCTTACAAATGCCTTTCAGATGCATCACTATGGAGAATGCCAAACATTGCCTCATACACATCCTCCCAGCGGTACCTTATCAGCAAGCCATTGGTATCGCATGGTGACTACCTCATTTAACACATGTGGACTAATTCGTAACATCACACAGACTTTGTCAATACATCTCACACCCATGCCAACTGAATTACTGTAAAACATAATATGGTTTCCTATATGTCTATTGGTGAACTACCAGAGGTGAATGTTGGCATTATTTTTTACATGACATAATAATGCATTCCTGAAATATGAATACATTAAATATGTCATACACTATTCTATCCTCCCTCAATATGTAACATTATAACAGTGTCGCCCTGACTGGGAGAAGTTTTCAAACCATTGTTTTGGCCCTTGTTTTTGTTAGAAAGACGATGAAGCTCTGGCTTCTGCAACACAGGAAGAATGGACGGAAACTGCAATAAGGCACGTGACCTGGCTCATGGCACTGTATTCTTGAGGGCTTTTGAGGGTGGGGTACCTCACAAGAGGAAGGAACCATATTTCTCAATCCCTTTTAACCTACAGTGCCTTTGGAAAGTATTCAGACCCCTTGACTTTTTCCACATTTTGGTAGGTTACATACAGCCTTATTCTAAAACTGATTAAATTGTTATTTTCCCTTCATCAATCTACACACAATCCCTCATAATGACAATGCAAAAACAGGATTTTAGAAATGTTTGCTAATGTATTAAAAATAAAAAACTGAAATATCACATTTACATAAGGATTCAGACCCTTTACTCAGTACTTTGCTGAAGCATCTTTGGCAGCAATTACTTGGGTCTTCTTGGGTGAGACGCTACAAGCTTGGCACACCTGTATTTGGGGAGTTCCTCGCATTCTTCTCTACAGATGTCTCAAACTCTGTCAGGTTGGATGGGGAGTGTCGCTCCACAGCTATTTTCAGGTCTCTCCAGAGATGTTCGATTGGGTTCAAGTCCGGGCTCTGGCAGGGCCACTCAAGGACATTCAGAGATGTCCCGAAGCCGCTCCTGCGTTGTTTTAGCTGTGTGCATAGGGTTGTTGTCCTGTTGGAAGGTGAACCTTTGCCCCCCCCAGTCTGAGGTCCTGAGAGCTCTGCAGCAGGTTTTCATCAAGGATCTCTCTGTACTTCGCTCTGTTCATCTTTGCCTTGATCCTGACTAGTCTTCTAGTCTCTGCTGCAGAAAAACATCCCCACAGCATGATGCTGCCACCACCATGCTTCACCGTAGGGATAGTGCCAGGTTTCCTCCAGAAGTGACACTTGGCATTGAGGACAAAGAGTTTTATCTTGGTTTCATCAGACCAGAGAATCTTGTTTCTCATTGTCTGAGAGTCTTTAGGTTTCTTTTGACAAACTCCAAGCGGGCTGTCATGTGGCCACTCTACCATAAAGGCCTGATTCATGGAGTACTGCGGAGATGGTTGTCCTTCTGGAAGGTTCTCCCATCTCTACAGAGGAACTCTAGAGCTCTGTCAGAGAGACCATCGGTTTCTTCGGCACCTCCCTGACCAAGGCCCTTCTCCCCGATTGCTCAGTTTGGCCGGGCGGCCAGCTCTAGGAAGAGTCTTGGTGGTTCCAAACTTCTTCCATGTAAGAATGATGTTGGCCACTGTGTTCTTGGGGACCTTCAATGCTGCTGACATATTCGGTACCCTTCCCCAGATCTGTGCGTCGACGCTATCCTGTCTCGGAGCTCTACGAACAATTCCTTCAACCTCATGGCTTGGTTTTTGCTCTGACATGCATTGTCAACTGTTGGGACCTTATATAGACAGGTGTGTGCCTTGTGGAATGTGGAAAAAGTCAAGGGGTCTGAATACTTTCCAAAGGCACTGTATAGTCCATGATTTCTTATGGTATAAGTATCCCCTCCCTCTTTGTATGGCTTTATAATGTGTATCCAGAAAACAGTTGAGCAGATTGCTCACTTATATTGGTTGTAAATTGTAATACAAGCAAACAGCAGGCCGTGTTAAATATATTTAACATATATTCGAAACATATTGGAGTTCCTCTGTAAGAGACTCCTTCCTAACACTAGAGAGTTAATAGGCTAATGGAGCCTGTTGAGGAGAACATAGAAAAGCAGGGCCAAATTCAGTTCTGTCTCGGGTTGCAGGCTAGTTATAGCAACATAGCGAATGGGAGCCAAAGGGCATGTTTGGGTGGGGAGGGGGCTGGTTTGAAAGCATAGTGGCATCACAGGGCACAGAAATAGACTGGCAGACTGGGACAGGCAAAGCCATTAGGACAGGAGGAGGCATGTCCATAGTCCTGAATAACCAGAGACCAATATGACTCACATCAAAAAGCAGCCCGCTGTGTCATACTCCAGCTGTCATAAACCCAACCAGAGGCAAGACTGATCCTTGGTTGAGTCTGAAGACTTTGACCCACCTGCTAACTAAAAGCTACAATCAATAGCGAGGCTGTCTCTCAAAAAACCTCTGCCCTCATTGGTTCTCATGTTAGAACAGCTTCTGACAAAACATGAGATGGACAGTTCGATCACTCTTCCTGTTTGTGTTATTATGAGTGATATCCAGTTCAACTATTGGGTGCAAGGCTCCAAGGATTATGTATGGATATTGTATCAGATTCAAACAGTCTTTGTTTAAGTCTACAGCTTATCTATTAAGAAATAATGATCTAATCACACTAATGCAGAAGACACATTTCAATTGAATAGATTCAGTTGGAATACTGACTAGGTATCCCCCTTCCCCTTTTAATGTATTTTACTGTACAGTACACAATAGCATATACTATTGCTCTGTTGCAACATGAAAAGATAAGCAAGAACGTGGCATGATTGGCAGGCCTGATTGCAAACTACATTGTCGTTGTATAGCCTACTATGGTGCAACTCAGACACTCATTGAAAGATCCCCCGTTGTCACGGCTAATGGAAAATAAAAGTGCCAACTAACTTTAGTATTCCGCTAAGAGTGAAGACACTGTTGTTTTAATTTCATCAATTAGTAGGGTTTTGACGGAGGCTCTTCTCCTCTTTGCTTAACATCAAAGGGTAATTGATGACATGTCGACACCGATGACATCAACACAGGTATCCTTATTAACAACACAAATGAATAAATACCAACAAATTCAATCATGGTGTAAAAAGGAAAGCTAAACGTTATATCACACTGGAAAACAATTGCCCTGCTACCCAGTATCTGGTCATGTCAGGGCATCATAATCATAATTCATAATGATCCAGATCCTCCTGCCAGTTGAGTGGACTGAAGTAATGGCTGTCATTAATCAGTCTGACAGTGATGTAGTAGGCTAGGAGTATTGATGCCTATTGGGTGCATAAAAGCTACAGTAGGCCTGTGCCCATTGCCTACTATAGGTTCACCAAAGTAAACGTGGAAATGTAAGGGCTCGAAGAGCTTCTGTTATTCATATTACTGTATCAGAGGAAACCAACCTGGGCTGTAATTCGGGACTCTTCAATTCGTATATGCTATGGTATGTATTAATCTGTGCTGTGAATGTCCATCATTCATCTTGTCTGATATGTGACGAATTGCGATTCGTACAATATACTACAAATTTGCAAAACGTATGATATCATACGAAATCCAATTTGTTGTGGCTAACGTTAGCTTGGGTAAGGGAAAGGGGGATACCTGGTCAGTTGTACAACTGAATGTATTCAACTGAAATGTGTCCTCCGAATTTAACCCAACCCAGAGAGGTGCGGGGAGCTGCCATAATCGGCATCCACGTCGTCGGCGCCCGGGGAACAGTGGGTTAACTGCCTTGCTCAAGAGCAAAACGACAGATTTGTACCTTTTCAGCTCGGGGATTCGATCCAGCAAGCTAGGCTAAGGGTTAAGGGTAGGGTTAAGGTTAGGAGATGGGTTAAAGGGTTAAGGTTAGGGGTAGGGTTAGTTAACATGCAGTTGCAAAGTAGCTAAAAAAAGTATTCTGAAAAAAATATATAAATGCAACATGCATCAATTTCAACGATTTTTACTGAGTTACAATTCATATAAGGAAATCAGTAAATTGAAATAAATTAATTAGGCCCTATAATCTATGGATTTCATATGCCCTCCCAGGACCCCCAATGGTGGGCCTGGGAGGGCATGGGCCCACCCACTTGGGAGCCAGGCACACCCAGTGGGGAGCCAGGCCCAGCCAATCAGAATTGTTTTTTCCCCACAAAAGGGCTTTATTACAGACAGAAATACTCCTCAATTTCATCAGTTCTCTGGGTGGCTAGTCTCAGACAATCCCGCAGGTGAAGAAGTCGGATGTGGAGGTCCTGGGCTGGCATAGTTACACATGGTCTGCGGTTGTGAGGCCAGTTGGACATATTGCCAAATTCTCTAAAGTGACGTTGGAGGCGGCTTATGGTAGAGAAATTAACATTAAATTATCTGGCAACAGCTATTCCTGCAGTCATCATGCCAATTGCATGCTCCCTCAAAACGTGCGACATCTGTGGAATTGTATTGTGTGACAAAACTGCACAGTTTAGGGTGGCTTTTTTATTGTCCCCAGCACAAAGTGCACCTGTGTAATGATCATGCTGTTTAATTAGCTTCTTGATATGCCACACATGTCAGGTGGATGAATTATCTGGCAAAGGAGAAATGTTCACTAACAGAGATAAACAAATTTGTGCACAAAATAAGATTTTTGTGTGTATGGATATTGGGATATTTTATATCAGCTCATGAAACATGGGACCAACACTTTAAATGTTGCGCTTATATTTTTGTTCAGTATAGTTGCAAAGTTGCTAATTAGCTAAAATTGTCAGTGATGAGATAAAAAAAAAAAAAACACGCAATCTTTGGGTTGCTGGACGTCCACGTTATACACACATCCACCCCTGCTTTCCCTTAAGTAACCCTCCCAAACGTAATTAGGTGTCCCGGTACTAATTTAGGCGTCCCGGTTTTGCGTTTATTATGTTAAGTCTAGTATGTGAGACCAGCAAGGTTGCAACCAGGGCTGAGGAAACAACGAACCACATCTCCTTCCTGAAAGTGTAACTATTGTCACTTGTAATGACGGACTAGGGCCCGTTATGGGTTTGATCCGATGGTTTTGATCAAATAATGGAATAAGTTATTTGACATGAAGCATAAACAGTGGCCATGTTGTTAGGCTGCGGAAACCTACTTTTAAAATAGAAATATTACAAGAAGAAACGCCCGTAATGGGAGCAGTTCAGACGACGTGCATCATTTGGATGTTGTGAAAAGTAGCCTAGTTACTTTTAAAGCAATAACATAACCTACCATTTCTTAGTGCATTCCAACACAAGTTCTTGATAGGACGCCACAAACTGGAATTTTGACGCTTTCTTGCCAACGCGTTGTAATCTTTTCCAAACCGAAGTCATAATTTAGTTCAGGTAATAAAAAAGTTTTTAAAAAGTAAGTTCCTCTTCTCTCTCCTTTCAACGTCGGCTAACCTACGGATGGCTGTACAATGACAGTTCGTGGTGCGTGACACCGATGTCTTCAGGCTGCCGTGTTCAACAGGGACACGCCGCCGATGAAGTTTCATCGAGTTGAGTCAACTGTCGCCATATCAACTAAACGCATTGAAGAAAAAACATGTGGCACGAAACTACGGTAGCCTCACTATTTAACAATTTATACGCGGAACCAATTCCACTTTCGTCCTCATCTCAACACTTCCACATGATTCGAATATGAAAAGCAAAAAAAAAATGCAACAGGTAGTCAGTCCTATTCCCAAGGAAGTCCGTGTCGACAATTCGTTTAGGTATATAATAGTTATCATTCAGCCAGCCAGCCAGGGATAGAAAACTGTCCGATAAAGCCACCATGACACATTTGACATTATAGTAAATTGAATACGCTCCCCAAGTGGTAGCCTATCATTTGTTGCGTCTGTGTGGTGCAGATAGAGAAGGGGAGCGGTATGCAAAGCATTGATGATGCGGCAGTATGCAAAGTTGTCTCTGTCTTCTGCCTATTGGTACAGCAATGGTAACAACTATAACTCCTCAGACTTTGGATTGGTCCATTGTACGCTGCCACTGCCAGTATGATGGCCAGTGAAGAGCATAGACATTAAGGGTGAATCAGACTCATCCAACTAATCCAATTTTGCTGAACTTGATTCAAAATGAATACTATATGCTGAATTGTTCACTCAACTATCCTAGAAATTCTGAAAGATACATTGAAGCCATGTGTAAAGTGCCCTTGCCTATTTGACACTTTTATCCTTAATGGCTTATTTATATTTTAGGAATAGCATTTTTTTCCCCTTACTTCTCTAAAAGGTTTTGTCATTCAGTTTGGGTCAAGACACATTGTACAATAAGATAATGCATGAGTTTCCATGAGGAAATATGTCCTGGCACACCATGCGTATTAGGAGTAGCCTTGCATAGGGATTTTCCCTTGCTGTGTGGAGTATATTTTTAGGAAGGAGAGGAGGGATGGATGGACAGAGGCAGCTGGGGATAGAGGAGTGTGATTCATCAGTGACCTAGAATCATCATTGGACTAGAATCCCTATACCAGCAGCAGCTTACGCGTAGGCCTACCTCTCCTTTCCACTTTGCAATAGAGTCTAATAACAACACTGACAGAGTGCCCGAGTATGTTCAAAACTCTTCATTACTTAACACAGGGAATTTAAAAAATATATATATAATGTTTCCAGTATTCAGGGCTGAGTAGAGAGCTGGCTAGAGCTGAGATTTTCCTAACTCAACCCACCTTGTTCTCGGATGTGCAAGTCATGACTTAACATGTCATTTACTGTGACTCAGGTGGTAAACACTTCACTATTAATCAGTGTCTGAGAGAAATAAGGCCACTGACATTTGCACCCTTTAAGGGCAAATCCCAGGAAGAAATTGAGATCTAAATGTATTTGAATTTAGATTTCGCAGACAAAACCATTAAAAGTAGGTTATTAAAACTGGGTGATACTGGTCATGTATGTCCATGGCCAACCAGACTTAAAAGGGTCCTCAGACAGGCCCCTTGTTGTGTCTAACAATATCCATAGCATCTGTGGCCTATTTATAGAAACACATGGGGATTTCTAAAAGGAATGTAAAAGCTCTCACCCTTGTTTTAATGTTCTGTTGCTATATGAGTAGTAAAATTAAATGAGAACTGACCGCCAATGGTAATAAGATATCAGAGACTGTTACTACAAAAATAGAAACAAAGGGTGGGATATTGTGGCCTTGCACTGCGGCCATGAGGAAAATAACGATGGATGTCTGAGGGATGTAGGGGGCATCCTGTTTTCAGTTAGTCATTTCCTGGTGGTTAGTGGATCTGTAAAGTAGCTTGCTTAAAGGTATAGGTTTAATCTATTCCTGCAATTACCCTGTCACAAGTTACTATGTGCAGTTGAGCAGTACTTCCCTCTGACCTTTTGTATGTTTTCTTTGAAGACAGAATCCAAATGAATAGTAGCAAGTACTATCTGACTGCATGTGTACTAATATACTTATTACACTGTGGTTACAGATATTATTCCATTATGCTGGCATAATGTCTGTGTGATGTATATGGACATGTGGTAGAAAATGGAAGGAAATATGTGGAGACAACAATAGGCCTGGCCTACTGGTAGGCCAATGCTATTTTGCTTGATGTTGACCTTGATAGAAATAGAGATGCGTTGCCTTACAACTTTGAAAGTCACTGGGACAATGTTTTACACTAAATATGATGGCAAGATAAGTTACCTGGGATGCCCTGCTTGTATCCCTTTAATTCACCTTAATTTACCCCACATGTAAAGGGTGTTTCAAGTTTAAACATGACTTTTTAAATCTTTAATTCAAATTATCTTTCAACCACTCAAGAAGTAGAAATATTAGATGTTCATGGTTAATTCTGTAGTAATGAATGCATGATGATGGCATTTGTAAATCTATTTCAATGTTTTTCAGCGCCTGTGTTCTGGGCTGCTCCTCCTTCTCCCCCAGGAAGAGAACAAGGATCATTACCTAATAAGACTATGTGTGGCTGGAATGGTTTGTTTATACTGGCCAGACAGTGGGAGAGTAGTGATCTACTGAACCAAAACATGCAACAGCACAGCCACTGAAAGTTAACCAACTTTATCCACATATAATTCTAGGAAACGTTTTTGCCTTCTGTGAGACATAGTAGGTTGGCATAGTTAGAAACAAGTTGCATACTTTGCCATGAGCCAGAAAAACATGAACTATAGCACAGTTTCTGAAGCTGAAGGTCTTTCTGGCTTAATTTTGGGAAGCACAATATTTCAGGTTTGCAATAGCAGAATGGACCAAAAGCTGACATCTCTCAGGCACAACAAATGTTGCCATCTAGTGGTTAGAGTAAGTCAACAACCCTTTCCAAACCAATACATTACAGCTGAGCTTGACCCATTAGCCCGGGCCAATGAAGTAGAGTTATGAGACATAGTAATGAGACATTTGTTACCCTTGAATTTTTATTTTGGGGTGAATATAAAAAATAAAAATAAAAAGTTAAATATATAAACTGCACATACACAACAAACAAAAACGAGTAATACAGGCTTGTGTGTATATGGCTACGTGTCTAAGACCACATTCAATCTTAAAATTGTAGGAGAAAATTACAAGGCATTAACAATCCTAAGCCATTGACATCAGACACTGCCACTGAACCAGTCTTCAAATGTATCAATGAGTGTGATTGGTTACCAATAACATATGTTCAATTAATTGTAGGCATTGTGTACTTACATCCAATCGTAGGTAACAATTGACACCAAATTCAAATGCCTCCAATTCATCAGGTATCTGAAATACTGTATGGCTTTTCTTTTCAAGATGGGCACAATCAGTCCAAATATATTAGCAAGGTCTTTTGAATATAAATTGTATAATTACAAGGTTGTTGTAGAAAATGTCAGCTCCTTGTTTGATGAAGACAGTTCAGATCAGAATGGTGCCCGTTTGAATATGTCCTTCTGCCAATAAACTAGGTGGGTACCAGTATAATACATAATATAAAGGCTATACAGAACAGGGAACAGTTAATATTATGTAAATATTGAGAAAAATATGTGTAAGTTTATAAGGGGATGTGGAAAGACTCTTTGATCCATTGGTCACGAGAGTTTTGAGTTGGCTGGAGAGTCAGTGAAGTGCCAGGTGGATCCCTAGGTACATTGTCAACATCGTTGTCCTCCTCTTCGTCATCCTCCTCTCCCTCAGAGTAACCATTTTCTGTAGTGAAGGTGCTCTCTGAAAGCAGAGAGGATGAGATATCCTGGAAGGCTCCTTTATACTCCTGGATAGACTCATAGAGAGACCACAGCTGACAGAGCAGAGACATGTCCAACTGCCTCAGGCCCACCTAGGACACAACAGGAACAGATACTTGTGTCAATCATCTCATACATGAACTATAGCAACTTTGTCAATTGTGTAGAAGCAGCTATGATTCTATTTGGAAATGAAATATTGCATAATACTACTTATAGTAGTTTTCTAGAATAATTGTGTTTGAAATGCGATGTATTTGCTTACAATATCCAAAGAAAAAGCAGCAGTGACAAATGAAACTGTCATTGTATATGACAAACAGGGCTGTGGCCAGGGTCTGAGTTTTAGTGAAGTCCGAAAGTGGGGGTATGACATTTTAAGAAAGCTAAATTGCATTCATTAATTTCTATAAAATGTTAAAACTCAAATGCTATTTGGACAACAGCCAAAACAAGCAAAAATTACCCCAGCCATTATCACATTGGTAGCTGTAGCTTCATTAAAGGGATACTTTAGGATTTTGGCCATGAAGCCCTTTATCTACTTCCTCAGAGTCAGATGAACTCTTGGATACTATTTTATGTCTCGGCGTGAAGGAAGTTGCTAACTAGCCTTAGCGCAATTACTGGAAGTCTATGGTATCTATTAGCATGCTAGCAGTTTCCATAGACTTCCAGGCATTGTGCTAAGGCTAGTTAGCAACTTCCTTCACACAGAGACATAAAATTGTATGCAAGAGTTTATCTGACTCTGAGGAAATAGATAAAGGGCTTCATGGCCTTTAACCTCAGTCGATCTACAAACACATAGCCTATTAGCTATACAGTTAACTCACATTTACTCAGCACTAGGATTAAAAACTATAATTTATTACATACAGCGGGACCTGTGTTAGTAGAAAAAGTATTTTATTAACAAAAGCTAAACAAATATGTTTGCTTTACATGACTTTTTGTGTGTGTGCAGTTTTACAGATAATTTAGTACAATTGTACACATTTTGCCATGGGGTGGTGACACATTTTTGCAGTTTTAAAAGCTAATTTCCTGCAATTCTACACATTTTGCCATGTTAATTTGATCTCTGAGTCAGTGACTAACAAAATCAATGGGTGCCCCCTGGAGGTCAAGGCCAGGTTGCATAAAACATCTATAGGGTTTCCCTTAAGGAATAACTTTACCTTACCTAAGGGAATTGTTTAAGGGCGTTGCATAGAGCCCCTCAAATATTACCTTAGGTCAAATCAAATTGTATTGGTCACATACACATATTTAGCAGATGTTATTCTGGGTGTAGTGAAATGCTTGTGTTCCTAGCTCCAACAATGCAGTAGTATCAACAAAAAAAAAGAAAAGCACAACAACACACACAAATCTAAAAGTAAAAGAATGGAATTAAGAAAGATATAAATATTAGATTGAGCAATGTCGGAGTGTCAATGATTAAAACACAGTAGAACAGAATACAGTATATACATGAGACGAGTAAAGCCGTATGTAAACATTATTTAAACATTATTAAAGTGGCCAGTGATTCCAAGTATATGTATATAGGACAGCAGCCTCGAAGGTGCTGGGTTGTGTAACTGGGTGGAAGCCGGCTAGTGATGGCATACTCAAGGGGTTTTACAGTAGTTTGAAGGCATGTATGACAGAAAGAGTATCTGGTTACCATGGAGACAGCCTGGTTCACTGATTAAATGCCTCCTCGAAGAGATGGCTCTTATTTTGTGAGATAGCAAGATAGAACTTCTACAATCAAGACAGGATAATAAACCACATTTCTTGTAGTTACTGTTTTATATTACTTTCTAGTATTTCAAGCGAGTTTACAGAGTAGCTAGCTAACTAGCTTTGTAGCCATAGATTGTGCACCTTCCATTGTTAAGATAGCTAAGTAACGTTAGCTAGCTGGTTGATGTTTTCCTTTTGTAACCAGAACAGATGAAAGACACATTCACCTCCACAAATGCTGTTTACACATTGATATTCATATTGAATGAAGCATTTAAGGGGCCTCATGGCCACCATTTACCCTTTCCCTTCATTTAAGGGGGGAATTCACATAACATGTTTTGTGCAGCTGACTTAAAGTTATTAAGGAAACTTTAAATCAGTTGCACTGGTGGGTAATTCGGCCATGTATACTAACGTTAGAACTTTACACTAACTAGACCAATTTACAAATCTATGTAAATTACTGACATGGACTAATTTAGTGACATATAACAAGAGGAAAACTACTGATACATAACCAAGTTTCACAATTGCATCTTGTGTATTCTACTATACTACAGTAAATCGATACCCCGACTGAGGTCCGGTTCGTAAAAATAACGGTGTCCTCATATATAGCTAAGACCCTGAAGACAAATTACTATCAGAAATGGCTTTACTCATACCATTTCTTTGCGCAGCACAGCGAGCGCTGCATCCAGACTTGGAGGCTTGCTGAGGCCAAGAGAATTGCTCACTCTAGACTTGCTGATGTCGGCCTGAATGCGTGTCCGTTTACTGTATACTTTTTCAATGTCTCTCCATGAGCCACCACTGGAGTTGAGGATGCCGCTGAGGCCTTTTGGCAAAGGGGGTAGTCCTTCGATTGAAGAGACGCTCCCTGGACATTCAGGAGGACTGGACTGGAACCCATTCATTTTTTCTACCTCTACATCAATGTCTTTTTGAAAAAGAAAAAAACAACCTTGCCGCGCGTTTAATTATATAGCCTAATATAACTGCCAGAAATATTCAATCGTATAGAAAATTCTGAATTCAATAAATGGAAGAACACTAACACACTAAGAACACGTATGTGATTTCAAAATAGTAGTCTTCGTTGATTGCCTCAGATCAGCGTTTTACTTGTACCGACAATGAGCGTTTAGTTACAACAGAATATTTTGCACATGTAAAGAGGGAATAGGTCTACCGCAACATTGATTCAATAAAAAAATAGGTTCACCTTCACGCCTATTATTGTAATTCCAACGAGTCCTCAATAGTACAATAGAGGCGCCGTGCACACAGCGTCCATCGTTATGTGGATGAAAAATTACTTTGACCATGAAAACATTATCGTATGTTTAAAAAAAAAATCTGTTAGCAAGATTAATTTATTCCTCGTTTCCTTGTTTTTTTTCCTTCTTCTCCAAAACGCTTTCCTTTGTCTCAACTGACAACCTCGCCCCTCGATAATATCCCCGCCCCATCCCACTTCATCGCAGCGAGGCGCTTCACCGCTGTCAAAATCACTCACTATATTTGGGGATAGAGGAAACAGGAGGATGTCCTTAGGAACAATAACGCTGAGGAACTCAACTATCCTATGTGGATGCCAGTGTTTGATTTAATCCTAGCAATACCAAATTCAAATTTCTAAATGCCTTTAGACATCAAGACACACAAAAAAATACTTTGAAAACTCCCACAAAATATTGCTATTCATAAATACTGAATATTCAAATATTGTTTATAGTTCCTTTACCTCAAATTCTACTCCATTCCATTTTTTCCAATTATACAAACAAATTGAAATTCATCCAATAGCCTACTACATAAGTGACCCTTAAAAGTTATAATTATGACACTAAAAAATACTGTCCCTATCAAAAACATCCCAACTGCTTCAACACTTAAGGAAACTCTCACAATACAGAATAAAGTATTTCATCTAGTATAAATTGCTACTGTATCTACACAATTACATTATATGGAAAATTGTTTTAAAATGAAGTAACAACCAGAGAAATTATGAATAACGTGGATAAATTCTGATTTTATAAACAATTGACATACATTAATACCAACCAGTCAAACACCATTCAACTATATTTAGTTCAAGATATTCGACCACTCAGAGGTGCCCATTGTCATCATGCAAGTTTGCGTCAAAACGTTACCCTGCATCCACAGAGAAGACTGCAAATAAAAGTAACAGCAATGTATAAACAACATAGAACTACAGGTCAGGCCCTCAAAATGCAAAGTATGCATATGCAGACAGTTGTCCAAGTTTATTACAATAACCTTTACCGGCAGAGGTGAAGCAGCTTCAACTTGTCACAAAAACCTTTGCAAGGGAAACAAGCTGCTATAACTTCCGGTGTTGCTTATGTGAGTGAGTGTGTGTTTATGCCTTGTTTCTGTTTTTATTTATTATTTTATTATTTTTTAGAATTGCCATCAGTTCAGTCTCATGATTGGTGAAGCTCTTTCAGGCTGCGCAGTGAATCTGCACAGCTGCGGATCAAGCTGCACAGCTGGATACTGGCCTCTACTGAGGCTGAGTGCTGGAGCTCCTGTGTGGCCCACCGCAGCTTGTGCAGCACTACTTCCTCAGCACTGGATAGGGCTGGGTGAGGTGCAGGGGCTACTAGGGGGGCTGGCACCTGGACTGGCTGGATGGAAGGGGTGGACGGAGGGAGGAAGCTGGGGGTCACGGTGGATGCAGGAGAGGGGTTGGCTGGTGGAGGTAGAGGTCCTCTCAGTCCTGACGCAGCCCCCTCACAGTGCTCTGGTCTGGGCTGCCCAGTGATGGAGAGGGGGGCGTCACTGGAGGGTGCTTCATTAGCCTGAGGGACAGGCTGAGAGGCCAGCTGTCTCTCTCGGACCTGTGACAGGGCAGCTTGGGCATTCAGAGCTGAGTGTGAGAGGAGAGTAAGACAAGAGGGAAGAGAAGGATATGAGAGAAGAAAGTTTAGTTGCAAACCGAGTCATAAGTTATGACTCATAAATCAGGGCCCGGCATTAGGTAAGGAAATTCCTTTCCTAGCCTTACTACCCATACACATCACTCCAGCCAAATGCCATGCCCAATGGTGTTTCTTCTCCACGATGAGTCTGGATTTGCTTTCCCCACGGACGTCTTGTAGAACGCTAACACATTGACTGTTCTGATTGGACCCAGAAACCAATGGTTTGGGCCAGAGCAACACCTCTCATTTTGACATCAGCACAAACTACTTCTAGGATGACTGGATGTATGGAGCGATCAACAGAGCAGTGGAATTCAATTCAGGATGAGTCGTCAGCCAACTCTTTCACCTACTCATAACAGAAATGATCCTAACCCTGCACAGACTCTTACCTGGGTTGTCCTTGTCTACATCAGAGTCCAGCTCCTGACATGCAACACAGTAGTTCTTCTTCTGCTTGTCCTGAAGGAGAATCGTCTGGAAGAACAAAATACAAATTCTTCAACACAAGACCTAATGTCATACCCCTTATTTGTAAAGCAACTTAGATGCTGACTAAAACATCCAAATACAAGAATAATAAATCTCTTCATCATAACATAATAAATATATTTAGCTATAGATCTCACTATATCTAATGTTGGCTAACATGTGGCAAATATACACTGCTCAAACAAATAAAGGGAACACTTAAACAACACAATGTAACTCCAAGTCAATCACACTTCTGTGAAATCAAACTGTCCACTTAGGAAGCAACACTGATTGACAATCAATTTCACATGCTGTTGTGCAAATGGAATAGACAACAGGTGGAAATTATAGGAAATTAGCAAGACACCCCCAATAAAGGAGTGGTTCTGCAGGTGGTGACCACAGACCACTTCTCAGTTCCTATGCTTCCTGGCTGATGTTTTGGTCCCTTTTGAATGCTGGCGGTGCTTTCACTCTCGTGGTAGCATGAGACGGAGTCTACAACCCACACAAGTGGCTCAGGTGGTGCAGCTCATCCAGGATGGCACATCAATGCGAGCTGTGGCAAGAAGGTTTGCTGTGTCTGTCAGCGTAGTGTCCAGAGCATGGAGGCGCTACCAGGAGACAGGCCAGTACATCAGGACACGTGGAGGAGGCCGTAGGAGGGCAACAACCCAGCAGCAGGACCGCTACCGCCGCCTTTGTGCGAGGAGCACTGCCAGAGCCCTGCAAAATGACCTCCAGCAGGCCACAAATGTGCATGTGTCTGCTCAAACGGTCAGAAACAGACTCCATGAGGGTGGTATGAGGGCCCGACGTCCACAGGTGGGGGTTGTGCTTACAGCCCAACACCGTGCAGGACGTTTGGCATTTGCAAGAGAACACCAAGATTGGCAAATTCGCCACTGGCGCCCTGTGCTCTTCACAGATGAAAGCAGGTTCACATTGAGCACATGTGACTGACGTGACAGTCTCAAGATGCCGTGGAGAACCTTCTGCTGCCTGCAACATCCTCCAGCATGACCGGTTTGGCGGTGGGTCAGTCATGGTGTGGGGTGGCATTTCTTTGGGGGGCCTCCTTGTGCTCGCCAGAGGTAGCCTGACTGCCATTAGGTCCTGAGATGAGATCCTCAGACCCCTTGTGAGACCATATGCTGGTGCGGTTGGCCCTGGGTTCCTCCTAATGCAAGACAATGCTAGACCTCATGTGGCTGGAGTGTGTCAGCAGTTCCTGCAAGAGGAAGGCATTGATGCTATGGACTGGCCCGCCCGTTCCCCAGACCTGAATCCAATTGAGCACATCTGGGACATCATGTCTCGCTCCATCCACCAACGCCACAGACTGTCCAGGAGTTGGCGGATGCTTTAGTCCAGGTCTGGGAGGAGATCCCTCAGGAGACCATCCGCCACCTCATCAGGAGCATGCCCAGGCGTTGTAGGGAGGTCATACAGGCACGTGGAGGCCACACACACACACTACTGAGCCTCATTTCGACTTGTTTTAAGGACATTACATCAAAGTTGGATCAGCCCGTAGTGTGGTTTTCCACTTTGGAGTGTGACTCCAAATCCAGACCTCCATGGGTTGATAAATTTGATTTCCATTGAAAATTTGTGATTTTGTTGTCAGCACATTCAACTATGTAAATAAACAAGTATTTCATAAGAATATTTCATTCATTCAGATCTAGGATGTGTTATTTTAGTGTTCCCTTTATTTGTTTGAGCAGTGTATTAACTGGGTTGGTCTGGATTATCCCCCACTCACCCCACATTGCTCACAGCATTCTCCTAACATCTTGTAGCCTTTGAGGAGGTAGGCACCCATGAGCTTGCTTATCTTGTCCTGTCGTTCCCGCTGAGCATGAATAACCTTCATCTCAGATTCTGAAGGGGGTGTCCACTCGAAGTCATCATCTGACAGGGCAACCATGGTGGATGAGAGGAGTAAACCGACATTAAAGCAACCAGAACTCAGCATTTGGACACAGCTGGCTGGCTAGCTGTTTTCAGAAACGTGTGTGTATTTGCATACACTAGAATTTCTTTCAATTATATTGACATTAGGTGTTTTAAATGTTTTTATTTAACTAGGCAAGTCAGTGAAGAACAAATTCTTATTTACAATGACGGCCTACACCGACCAAATCCGGACGACGCTGGGCCAATTGTGCGCCGCCCTATAGAACTCCCAATATAACTCCAAATCACGGCCAGTTAATATATACAGCCTATAATCGAACCAGGGTGTCTGTAGTGACGCCTCTAGAGCAGCGGCAAGCAGAGAGGAAGTGAGTCTACAACAGACTTTTGATAAATGTCTCAAATTCCCTCCACCGACACAGTAGCTAAGTTGAAACGGAATTGTATTTCACTTCTGGCGAACTGTTTCTGTGCAATACACCCGCGTTACTAAAAGCACCTACAGTAGTACTGGCTGGCTCGCTCATCACGCAACTAGCTAAATTAGTTAGCTTATCAAACTGATAGCTGATTTCAGTTAACCTAGATAATGTTAGCTGCTGATAATATCACTTTAGATAAGTGAGTTAACTCGATGGCTAGCGAGCAAGTATCACGCGACGTCAGTTTGTGCTAACTGAACTGGAGACACCGGTAGACCAAAACAACTAGCTGGCAAGCTAATTAGCCAACTAGCTAACGTTAGCTGGCTAAGCTAACCATGCTAGCTGTCAAAGTGGGCTTTCAGGCAAAACTTTAATACCCCAAAACGTCGGAGTCTGGCATTCCGAAAGACACTTAACAAAATAAACTTGTGAGAACGCCAACCAAAATAAAACATGAGTATTTAAGAAAATAAGTTGTCTTATTTACCTGCATTCAGTGCCATAATTCCACTGCTATGTCTGGTTGCTGCACGCCGTTTCTTCCCCCAAAAAAACGTTGTACACATGCGTGCACTGACTTAACTTTAAGGTGTAACGGTTGAGCTCCGCTACCGCCACCTTTCGTACTGGAAGAACACAACCATCTCATAAACTGAAGTTACCGTCATATTGATAAGAAAAATCAGATAAGTAATTTTTTTTTTTTTTAAATGCATAGAGAAATACCGATTTTTCTTTTTTTTTACGCTATCTAGAAACACATAATCCATTCTCCACAATGTTGTAACATATCTGGAACTTCAGCTCTTAAAGACACAAGACAATGCATTGAATGTTTGTTGTTTTGTTCGAGAGACTATGACACCAATTTTTGCCCTGTACAACCGAAGCATCAAGTTAGGGCAGAAATGCCTGCTAGTTTGTGCTTAGCATTTGCTCCTCCATCATCTCTAACCACGCTGTCCTCTTGTCATCCTCCTTGCTACAAACCCTCTATCCAGTGGACAACACTGTCATCCCAGTCTCCTGGGAGCAGCAGTGAGGTAGCCCATCACGATGATAGCTACTGCAGCCACTCTGACCTTGCTGAGCTGTGGGGCTGCAGCAACAGCCCCGTAGAGATACAGTAGGGGTCAGGCATAGTTGAATGCTGTTTGAGATGCCAACAATGACCCCAGGAAAACATGTATGAAGAAACACCATTGTTTCTCTTGATTTATTAGTGGGGTTTTATTTACAGATACATCTAATTAATCTGTACCTGTATTAGCTGGGATACTTGGTAACATTCCAAGAGAAATAAGGGTGGAGTAGGCAAGCACACTTCCTAGATTCACCAACACATTAAAATCTGATGATGAGAGGGGAGGGATACGATATAAAAATGTGCTAATTTAATATCTGGACAGAAATGAGCAGTGGAGTGTTGCAGAGGAGCAGGGAGGCCTTCACGCACAGTGTGTCCCAGAGGATGTAGTGGGTTAGAGGCCAGTACTCCACAGTACCCCACATAGGACAGCAAAACACCTGCCGCACCCGGCTGCATCTCTCCCACTCACTTTCTAAACGACACCTGAAAACAACGAACACACGAATATGTCTGCCCGCCACAACAGTTAAGATTTTCCTGTTCTGAACAGGAAGAAGTCTAGTGTCCATGAATGAGTCGGGCGATGACCTGTGTCGGGCGAGGGCTGTGGTTGACGCTGAGCCTACTCCCAGAACCACTCCTGTGATTAGTTAGGAGAACTTACGCAGCCGGTTAGGAGATTTAGCGTAGCAGGTTAGAATAATAAGGTTAATGTTAGGAAAAGGGTTAGGGTTAGCAAAAAAAATCAATATCACCAAAGCTGTTTCCCGTCGAGATATGACCACACCACTAAGGTTAGAATAATAAGGTTAATGTTAGGAAAAGGGTTAGGGTTAGCAAAAAAAATCAATATCACCAAAGCTGTTTCCCGTCGAGATATGACCACACCACTAAGGAGGTGTTCAGAACATAGAGATAGTTAGAGGACTCAAAGTGGCCAAAAACGGAGATGGCCTCAACGGCGTTGCTGCGCACTCACAGAAGCCATAATGGGACAGATACAGTACAAATAATAGTCCTCTATCATTCTCTATTGTTCAGAACCCTCAAATATTGGCACTTTCATTTTTGGATTGTTTTAACACACTGCAAAGGGGTTGGCTTGAAGTTACTGTATTTCATTTTGCAGTACAACAACTGTAGTCTAAATACAGTATCAAAACAAGTACTGTGTTATGATGCACATTACAATACATTGACCCTGTTGTACTGTAAAAAGCAAATGCTACTGTTATCGTAATGAATTAATGGATTCATTAAATTAATTGAAGGGATTGAGGTTTTCACAGTATTTGACTGTAATTACACTGAACAAAAATATAAATGCAACATGCAACAATTTCAAACATTTTCCTGAGTTACAGTTCAAATAAGGAAATCAGTCAATTGAAACAAATTATTTAGTCCCTAATCTATGGATTTCACATAACTGTTAATACAGATATGCATTTATTGGTCACCAATACCTTAACAAAAGGTAGAGGTGTGGATCAGAAAACCAGTCCGTATCTGGTGTGACCACCATTTGCCTCATGCAGGGCGACACATCTCCTTCGCATAGAGTTGACCAGGCTGTTGATTGTGGCCTGTGGAATGTTGTCCCACTCCTCTTCAATGGCTTTGCGAAGTTTCTGGATATTGTCGGGAACTGGAACACGCTGTTGTACGTGTCGATCCAGAGCATCCCAAACATGCTCAATGGCCGGGCCACATGTCAGATGAGTATGGAAGAACTGGGATATTTTCAGCTTCCAGGAATTGTGTACAGATCCTTGCAACATGGGGCTGTGCATTATCATGCTGAAACATGAGGTGAGGGTGAGGGATGAATGGCACAGAAATGGACCTCAGGATCTCGTCACGGTATCTTTGTGTATTCAAATGACCATCGATAAAATGCAGTACAGCGCCCTTAACCACTGCGCCACCCGGGAGGCGACATGATATCATTGACATGACGTGCAAATGAACGATAGAAAACCGATTGCTCAAATGTAACCATTCTGAATAGTTTTTTTGTGTGTTATATTATTATTATGCGCCTGCCCATGTCGCCTATACCTAAATTCGCCAATGTAAATAATAATTACAAGCATTTCGTTACACCCGTAATAACACATGCTAAACGTGTGTGTGACCAATAAAATGTGATTTGATTTGATTTTAAGTGGTCTTTGAGACCGATCCAGGAGAGTAGGAAGATGAAGGCCTGGCTACAGCAGAGAATGGTGCTGGCGTCGCCTGCTGAGATGCAGCGGAGGGCCAGCAGATACAGATAGCCTGATAAGACTCCACAGCACCGTTCAGGATCACTCTCACTATCATTTTCTCCTCCACCAGGAAGCTCCTGCACTGCCTGAGACGCAGGAAGATAGGGAGACACCTGGTGACCTGGTCAGCCCATAGACTGCGCTTGAGTTTCAAGTTTGGGGAAGCAAACCGGTGCACCTGGCACCTACTACCTAATACCCCATTCAAAGGCATTTAAATATTTTGCCTTGCCCATTCACCCTCTGAGTGGCACAAATACACAGTCCATGTCGCAATCATCTCAATGCTTCAAAATCATTTTTTTAAACCTTCTCCTCCCCTTCATTTACACTGATTTAAGTGGATTTAACAAGTGACATCAATAAGGGATCATAGCTTTCATCTGGATTCACCAGGTCAGTCTATATCATGGAATTGGCAGGTGTTCCTAATGTTTTTAGATGTTTTTGACATTATGAAGTTTTTTGTGTAGATCATCGACCAAAAAATCCAAGAGGTGGGTGAGTACTTATGATAGGCACTGTACTTTTTATGTTTTTTTATTGTAGTAAAGTATTGAAAAAATGTACATGGTTTGCTGGGCATGTGCCTGGTGTATGTTAGAGAACGCTATAAAACATTTATTGCTATGAAGACCCCTCATTACCCGATGCCAGTTCAGCGCCATGGACATCTCACCTAAATGCACTGCAATGAATGGTTGAAGAAGCAATCTTAGATATGTGATGTTTTTATTTGGTTCAATTACTTATCAGCCAAAAACATACATACATACATCTCACAGAAAAACACAATTCTTTGAACGTGATAAACTACCGGACACCGTGTCGGTTGGAGTAGTAGGATTTTATTGACAAACCAATAAATGTTGGATGCAGTGGCAATTTTATCATGTCAATCTTGTTGGGGCCAAAAAATATATATAATTATGCATGCAAGCAAAGCCACTACATAACACTGAACAATACATTCATTGCACTATATCAGTGACAAATGGTGCCCACAAACTTTTAAGGACTGCATGAAGCAGAGCTTTCTTATCAGCACTATGGCGTGAATCCTTACCACAGTTACACCTGGCTATCAGTGGAGGTTTGTCTGGCAACGAAACAGGTAATTCAGCCTCATTTACTGCCTTTTCAAAAAACAATGTAACTACAGTGCCTTGCGAAAGTATTCGGCCCCCTTGAACTTTGCAACCTTTTGCCACATTTCAGGCTTCAAACAAAGATATAAAACTGTATTTTTTTGTGAAGAATCAACAACAAGTGGGACACAATCATGAAGTGGAACGACATTTATTGGATATTTCAAACTTTTTTAACAAATCAAAAACTGAAAAATTGGGTGTGCAAAATGATTCAGCCCCCTTAAGTTAATACTTTGTAGCGCCACCTTTTTCTGTGATTACAGCTGTAAGTCGCTTGGGGTATGTCTCTATCAGTTTTTCATATCGAGAGACTGACATTTTTTCCCATTCCTCCTTGCAAAACAGCTCGACCTCAGTGAGGTTGGATGGAGAGCATTTGTGAACAGCAGTTTTCAGTTCTTTCCACAGATTCTCAATTGGATTCAGGTCTGGACTTTGACTTGGCCATTCTAACACCTGGATATGTTTATTTTTGAACCATTCCATTGTAGATTTTGCTTTATGTTTTGGATCATTGTCTTGTTAGAAGACAAATCTCCGTCCCAGTCTCAGGTCTTTTGCAGACTCCATCAGGTTTTCTTCCAGAATGGTCCTGTATTTGGCTCCATCCATCTTCCCATCAATGTTAACCATCTTCCCTGTCCCTGCTGAAGAAAAGCAGGCCCAAACCATGATGCTACCACCACCATGTTTGACAGTGGGTATGGTGTGTTCAGGGTGATGAGCTGTGTTGCTTTTACGCCAAACATAACGTTTTGCATTGTTGCCAAAAAGTTCAATTTTGGTTTCATCTCACCAGACCACCTTCTTCCACATGTTTGGTGTGTCTCCCAGGTGGCTTGTGGCAAACTTTAAACAACACTTTTTATGGATATCTTTAAGAAATGGCTTTCTTCTTGCCACTCTTCCATAAAGGCCAGATTTGTGCAATATACGACTGATTGTTGTCCTATGGATAGAGTCTCCCACCTCAGCTGTAGATCTCTGCAGTTCATCCAGAGTGATCATTTTGTATCCAAATCCAGCTTTAAACTTCTTCACAACAGTATCTCGGACCTGCCTGGTGTGTTCCTTGTTCTTCATGATGCTCTCTGCGCTTTTAACGGACCTCTGAGACTATCACAGTGCAGGTGCATTTATAAGGAGACTTGATTACACACAGGTGAATTGTATTTATCATCATTAGTCATTTAGGTCAACATTGGATCATTCAGAGATCCTCACTGAACTTCTGGAGAGAGTTTGCTGCACTGAAAGTAAAGGGGCTGAGTAATTTTGCACACCCAATTTTTCAGTTTTTGATTTGTTAAAAAAGTTTGAAATATCCAATAAATGTCGTTCCACTTCATGATTGTGTCCCACTTGTTGTTGATTCTTCACAAAAAAATACAGTTTTATATCTTTATGTTTGAAGCCTGAAATGTGGCAAAAGGTCGCAAAGTTCAAGGGGGCCGAATACTTTCGCAAGGCACTGTATTTGTTTAGCAAATGTACAGTGACATAATTCTTACAGTATTCTCCCTGTACACCAAGTCAGAACCGTAGGATAAATAAAGGGGACATATAAGCAGACAATGAAAGCTCTTACAATATTTGATGATGACATTTCTCTAAAACAGGCTATAGGCTACATGTGCACCATCAAGTCATAACAGTAGACTAAGTTATGAAGGAGGAAAGGGAACACATTTTTAGGGTGAGGCACATGGGATACTACCAGCTTACTACACAACATACTGCACACTTAATATTACTTTCTTGGCTACAGTATACATATCTCCCTGGCTTATTACATAATTTATGCAGCAGCATAAAATACATTTTTGGACTCACCTTTGGACTCACCTCACTTGAACAGGAAGGTGGCGCAGCAGTCTTTCTAGTGGGCTCTAGAAAGAGGCCCGAAATTCCGACTTAGAATTCCGAGTTGGATGACCATTCAAACTTATTTTCTGTATTTCCCAGTCAGAGATGGTTTTATCTGAGTTCCCAGTCGTCTTGAACTCACTGAAGTCTGACATTTCCCCCTTTTTCCATGATATCCAATTGGTAGTTACGATCTTGTCTCATCTCTGTAACTCCCCTATGGACTTGGCGAAGGTTGAGAGCCAAGCCGCAATGCTTCTTGAAACACTGCTCCCTTAACTCGGAAGCAAGCCGCACCAATGTGTCGGAGGAAACACTGTCAAACTGATGACCGAAATCAGCTTGCAGGCACCCGGCCCACCACAAGGAGTTGCTACAGCACGATGAGACAAGGACATTGCTGCCAACCAAACCCTCCCCTAACATGGATGACGCTGGGCCAATTGTGTGCCGCCTTATGGGTCTCCCGGGCACAGCCGGCTGTGACACAACCTGGGATCGAACCCGGGGCTGCAGTGAGCACTCATTGTTGAATTTGCGATTTCCAACTTGTTGTGTAATGTCCAATAGCCGATGAGCACCGATACGTTTTATCTGTAATTTCTCTTCAATGATTGAAAAGGATTTGGCAGTAGATTACCGACTTGATGCATGATGATGACTGCTTGTCTAGCTTGCTAGCTAAGATTTTGAAAGTATGATGTTCACATGATCAGTCCAATCAAAGCTACGGTAGATATAACGTGATTTAACGTCATTTTATCTGTGGCTAATGACCTTGAGCCTTCTTGGATGGGCACTTCTAATGTAAGTCTATGGCAGCACTCAAGGGGATTGAAATTTCAAGCTCCACCCGTAGATTTTTCAGTGACATAGTGTCCCCATGAGTGACAGAACACTGAGGCAATCACGGCGCAACTAGAGAACAAATCCTACGCTCCATATTTTCCGCTGGCTGCCCCACCACCATAAAAAGTACTGAGCTAGGCTGAAACACCTGCATTTAGGAGCTGCCTTGCTCAAGAAAGCAAAAAAATACCATGTTTTACATTATTTGCAAACTGATATGTGACACGTATGAATGCCAAAATAACATGCAAAACAGGCTAACAAAAAAAAACTGGTTCAAAACAGCCTCAGCTGCCCTGAATGACGCGTCGCCACTGGTTGGATGTGATCGTTGACTCCCCCCCCCCCATGGATTTATGTGAGAAGTACTAAGTGAATGGTAAAGCGATATGATTCAGATGCATGTCTGGATATCAACATACAGTACAAGCTCACAAAACCACAACTGAAGACATGTCTGTAATAGTCAAATAAATCAATATCGTGTGTTTTTGATGGATGGTTCTTCTTATGAGGTATTCCTGTTTCTTCTTTGGTTTGTTCGTCAGTCTCAATCTGAGCAGCTGTCAACGGCGTTGCTCCATTCGTCTTTGCAGTCCCTCTTTCTTTTCTCTACTGCTGAGGGAATTTACTCAACCTCAAGGGTAACTTCCCTTCTGGGGATTCACAAAACATATACAATCAATATCGCTGCTTGGTGACTGTCACAGATGACTACAGTGAATGACATGTGAACTGAGGCAGTGAACTCTGGTCCTGAAGTAATGCCACAATTACAATGATTCGATTTAGTCACAGGATCACCTGAGTAATCTACAGTTGTTGTTTTACTTAATTGAAATACAACCGCGGGTGCCTTCATGCTAACTCTATGCAGGGCACAGCCTGGCCTCTATAAAGACCAGAGTTCAACAGCCCAACAATGAACAACAGGCACTTCACATCAAAGGTATGTCTACTGTACAGTAGGGTCTATAAGTCTGTCGGATAGAAGATCACCTTCACCCTTAGAGGTTTCTACTCTGGGTAGGGGGAAACATGAGAACAACACAAACTCATAAGGCAATTCAAAAAAACAACACTTAAGCTGAATACTGTGGTGTATGCTACTAATACATGCTTGTTCGTTGTATTCTATAATTTTATGCTCACACTTCTGTTCGTGTAATAGGGTTCATTATGGTAGAAGGGAGAAGAGTAGAATGGTTACATTAGCAGCAACTCTGCATGAGTAGAGAGAGAGACATTGCACCCTCAGCCCATCAGCTCTACTTTGACAGAGATTATTAGACGTGGCAAATCGTATTATTTATTAGGTCCTACTATTCGTTTACCTTGGGGTTTGGGATGCATGAGAATCAGCGGGAGCTCCACCTGTATGTCACTGGCTGTGAGACCTCCCAACAAGCTGAATGGGGGTAAAGAACATAGCAGATTAGAATGTGTTATTTTCCTCCAATTCAATGGAAAGCATGACATTGGCTTACAAACAACAACAACAAAAACTTTTAAGCTAAGCCTTTACCCTCCTGAAGACACCATCAAGTTGACCTTGATTTTGTAGGAGACCAAGATTCCCAACACTTCCTTATCCATACCGGCTCTAATACTAATTGGGGGAAAGGAGAAGATGGTGAGAGATGGACTCAGGTTGTTCCAGTCTAGATCTGAATGTGATAATATCAACGGACTGCCACTCACATAGTGTTGGAGGCCAGGTTCGTGTCCTCGTCCTTCAGTCTGCCTTCCAGCGCCAGGCCGCGCTTCTTCTTGTTTTCGGCCAGTAAGGGGGTGATGGCAAGGGATTTATCGAATGTGCTATTGGCATCTATTGTCTCTCTGTAAGAGAAGGTCGGAGTTGTTAGGACCCAAAGCATCAGGGGAAGAGCACTCCATAAAAGACAAGGTGGAGAGGGACCTTGCCTGAGGGTGGGTTTCTCTCCACTCACCCAAAGTCTTGAGAAAGTACGGTTTTGGTGTATTTGTCTGCGGAGTAGAGAACCACGTCTGTAGTTTGCTCAACTGAAGGAAAGAGACCACCGTTACCAAATGAAGTAGACCATTTTAGTTTAGAATCAGAATCAGTGGTGATAGACTTACCTATGATTTTGATTTTTGTCACTGTTCTGGAGGTTTCATTTTTGACTTTGATGTTGACGTCGATCGGATCTCCATGATAGTAGATCTGACATCAATAAGAAGGCAAAATTGTCTAATGTCTGCATCCCCTTTTCATTATGTTTTCCAATAAAGTTGCTACGGTGGATGCGCTGTAGAATCCAGCGAGGCCTTCTGTGTAACTCACCTCCTTTTCCAGCGAGGCCTGTAGGTGGACAGGCTTGTCCGACATCATGAAGCTCTTGCAGATGTCGGCCCTGGGCCCAGGAGCACCAGTCTCGTCTGGGGCAAACTGGATCTTACGGACGGTCATGCGGGCAGTGTCCCTACAAAAGACAGAGGGGGAAATGAACAAAGTGAAGAAGGGAGGGAGACAGGGAGGCAGAGAGGAAAAAAGGTCATAAAGAAACAAATTGGTTTTAACATGCAGAGAATCCCTAATGTGCGTGAAATATTTCAATAAACAACACAAAGATTTGGAATGCCACTCACTTCCTATCAAGTTTCTCTTCGGGGTCTGCCTCAGTTGCAATGTACGTCTTGACTTCAAAGTCCACACCGCAAGCCTAGGTGTACACAAAAGGTCAATGTAAATATAACGAATCATGGAATTCTATCTATCTGGGGTAAAAAAAACAACAACAACTATTATCAAGGCAAGGGCCTACCTTTCCAGCATTATCTTGTCCTGGCTGGAGTGTGACAGAGCAGGGAAGGTTTGTGGCAATATCGAAAGTGAAGGCACGGCCCTGCTCTCCTGCCTTCTTGAGCAGGCAAACGTGCATGGGAGTGAGGTTGGGTTTGTGGCCAGCATCAGGGTACAACTGGATGTGCTTGACCCAGATGTCTTTCCTAAAGGACAGTCCAATGACATCCAGGTCCTCGCGGCCGTAATGGAAGGCACACGCCAGCTTCACAAACACTGGAGAGAACAGGATAAACATGAACCAGTGCGTTATCATTCCGCAGAATGGCTAACACGAGCAACTTCTCTGTAAAAAAAAAAGAAAAAAAAAAAGGTATTTTGTGAAAGAAAGTGTACCTTTCCTGCCTGCAAGGCTTGCAGGATCAAGTTTCACCACTCCCTCTGTAACACCGATGGGTAGAGATTTGAGAGATTTGCCCCTCAACACAAATGTCGAAACTGGATACGATACATAAGAGCGAAGTCTAATAAGTAAGACTTACCGATAGGGTCCACATTCTGAACATGGTCGACATAGTCTCTCTTTCCCAGGTAAAGGGTGAGCTGAAGAAAGAAAGACAACAACAACAACAAAAATGTCAACGCAGAATGTAACTGGAGCTCTTTCACGTTCATCACAAATAGGCGATGGTCTCTATTTCCGTGGGGCAAGTATTATTAGGGAGACGGAAAAAGGTTTTCACTCACTGTGCCATTCCCAGAGGTTTTCTTGTATAACCTTAGCAAAGATCAAAGAGAAAGGAAACAGTCAAACTCAGCAGCATTCAAACCGTTTCACTGTATAATTGGCACATTCTGAAAGGATTAAAAAAACACACAAAGTTCATTCCAAGTAGTGAAAAAGACAAATGGTCAAATCAACAGTTCATCAAATGTGTGCAGTTGTGCAACTGATGATGACACAACCTGATATAAACATATAATTTATTCTAAATTATGATAACTGGCATGTTTTGTCCAAAATGTTTCCCAATCCTGAGTTTGTAAAATGTGTTTTGTCAGGCCAGCCTGATGGCAGGGGGGCGTAAGTCATGGTCATATGTCGTCTTACAAGAGCAGAGCTGAGGAATTAACCCTTGAGCGTAGTTTTACCTAACCGACTGGATTTGACTTGGGCTGTAAGCCACTCTGCATGAGTGACCATTCATCACATAGTGCTTGGGGTAATCACAGATGCTCAAGTCAAAGCTGCAGCCTTGTCTGCCTCTCTCTCCAATACTGTTGAACTGAATGGAGCCCTCCTTTCATAATTCATCAGGGGAAACCTATTAATTGACTTTGATTAGCACCTTCTGGCAACCAATGTCATACAAACCTTTGGAAGAAACACTGCTCTATGGAGTTTTTCTTAATGAGAGATGAAAAGTCCGAGGTAAGCCTAATGTCTCCGACAAAACAGACAAACCCTTTGTGAACGGTAACACTTTGTGCTATTAATATGCCTGTGCTCAGCGTTGGATAGGACCCAAGTTATTTCTGGTGTGAGCTTTCTCCGGTTGTAGTCAGCAGTCCTCGGAGCTCTTAAAAGTATTGCTTGCCATATTTGTTAGAGACCTTTTCTTATTCTGCTCCATTTAAAGTATACCAGCAAGTAAGGTTATATCAGTTAGACCTACATAAAATAGAAAGGTATGTAACATAGAGTGTTGCTACCATGTAACAGAAAAGGTTTGACTCACTTAGCCATTCTTCAGCCACAAAAGGTGAATTTCTGTGGAAGACAAAAAAACAAACAAAAAAAACATGTGCAATGTGTGACTTTGTAAAAATGACACAACAAAAAGGTGAATGTAGATCACAATCAGGGCGTAATCAGGGCGTAATCAGGGCGTAATCCAGCAATGAGACGGAAGGATGCTCCGTCAGTGTCGAGTGCCAAAGGAAAGGCGGATGGCTAATCTGGTGGAATGAGATTACAGCATCACTGTGAGTTACCTTGAGCCAAATCTTGGCTGGGGATTGTCTTTTCGCACTGCTGCAGTCTGTTGGATGACAAATCTCATCCAATAGACTGCACAGAAAACCGGGACAAAACCTCAAAGTACCCGGGCAGGAATTACACGGTAGCGTAATTCTTATGTCACACTATTCTTCTCACTGCTCAAAGTCAATCTAAAAGGACGGTTTTCATCCTCACGTCCCTGATGGATTCCACACACTGACCAAAGTCCCCCCCCCCCAAAAGCATTTACAAGGTCACAAGGTGTCTTATTTTCCTGAAAGATTTACAACAGACAGATTAATATGAGATCATAACAGTATCAATACACATAAGAGGAGTAAAAAGAAGAATCTAATTTTAGTTGAACTGAAGAATAAGTTTTAGTCAGCGGCGGTCGGTGCCGTTTAAGATGAGGGAGGATTAGCATGGCCTTATTTCTATTACAGCATATTGGATGACTGTCATTCATATTCCATTCACCCAGCTCCATGTAACATCGATAGGTTTAGGCTACCACATGATACTCTGATTTCCCCATATACTCTGATTTCCCCATGAAGGTTTACAACGTAGATCATTTTGAATAATCAAGGTGACATTCAACACCGCCTTGCACACTCTTGCCTGCATCTAGCTGATCTAGGGAGTAATCATTAGTCCAACAGTCGCAAATGTGCTATGAGACGAATTTCTGTATTTTTTTTATCCCCGTTTCGTTCTGTTTGTTTTCGTTTAAGAAAGGTTTTTCAACAGAACCAGTGGAATAAATACACCCCTGTTCACACGCAAACACAGTTCACTTTCATAGCAGCCACATAAAAACAGCATGATCACTTTGTTCATTGTATATATAATTATTTCTCGCAAACTATCTACGCACCCTCCTCCTCTCAGCTTTTCCTTTCACTTGTGTACTTCAGTGCACAACACATCAGCTATCTTTGACCAGGCAAAAAACACTTTCCAAGCTAAACCTTCATATCTGTTACGGTTTTCTTCTGGTGAAAGAGAGGCGGACCAAAATGCAGCGTGGTTATTCATAAACATCTTTAATGAAACAATTTACTTAAAAAAAAAAAAACCGTGAAAACCGACAACATTCCTAACTGGTGCAAAACACAGAGACAGGAACAATCACCCACGAAACACTCAAAGAATATGGCTGCCTAAATATGGTTCCCAATCAGAGACGATAAACACCTGCCTCTGATTGAGAACCACTCTAGGCAACCATAGACTTACCTAGACAACTCTACTATACCACAATCCCAAAACCTACAAAAACCCCAAGACAAAACACACCACATAAATAACCCATGTCACACCCTGGCCTGACCAAAATAATAAAGAAAACACAAAATAATAAGACCAGGGCGTGACAATATCATGACCGCTATAACTGCTACACACAGCCTACATCGTTGTCACGTCATCGTCAACATAGCTACTAGAACTAACGCTACAATCATGCAGTACAGTGTACAGTCAGAAAGCAGTTTAGCAGTGACACCGGTGGGTCCCAGTGGCAATACATTAATAAAACCAAAAGTTTACCTTCACTTACCTTCACTTGGAAGAGGTCCAGTGTTGGGTAGCCATAGCCAGCTAGCTAACATAGCATCCCTCTCTGTTTGTGTTTGAGTAGGCTAAATTAGCTAACTGCATTCTCTAGCTAAGCGAACGTTTAAAAAAAAATACAACCAAATATAGCTATCTCTCTCTCTCTCTCTTTTGCTTCTACCTTCATATTCGAAGAATTGAATTTGTTCATAAGTGTTCAACTATAGTCTTTTCACCACATTTTCTGCACTGCAGTGCTAGCTAGCTGTAGCTTATGCTTTCAGTACTAGATTCATTCTCTGTTATTTTGATTGGGTGGACAACATGTCAGTTCATGCTGCAAGAGCTCTGATAGGTTGGGTCCTCTGAAAGTTTCCATAATTACTGTGTAAGTCTATAGAAGGGGGTGAGAACCATGAGCCTCCTATGTTTTTTATTGAAGTCAATGTACTTAGAGGAGAACAGAAGTGAGAACTATATATGGAAGGGGGTGAGAACCATGAGCCTCCTAGGTTTATATGCCCAATGTACCCAGAGGAGGACAGAAGCGAGAACCATGAGCCTCCTAGGTTTTGTGACATGGTTTAGTGGTGTGAATATATTTACTATAGTTGTATCTATGTTTCTCTTTTTTAATTTAATTCAATTGGTCTTCACTTTCCTCCACTGGTTTTAGTCAACTAGTCACTACACACTTAGACAAAAAGGGTTCCAAAAGGGTTCTTTGACTGTCCCCATAGGAGAACCCTTTTTGGATCCAGGTAGAACCCTCTGTAGAAAGGGTTCTACATGGAACCCTAAAGGCTTCTACCTGCAAAACAAAAAGAGTCCTTCAAAAGGTTCTCCTATGGGGAACGCCGAATAACCCTTTATGGTTCTATTTCGCACCTTTTTGTTCTAAGAGTGTACAAACTGGGCCACAGACGTCAATTCAATGTTGGTTCAACGTAATTTCGTTAAAATGACGTGGAAACAACGTTGATTCAACCATTGTGTGCCTAGTGGGAATGATCATTTCTCGTGTTTGTAATTTGGTACTGCATCACTTTCTATACTCAAGAATGGTGCTGTCCACGGTCCGGATCTCAATACCATGCCGGTATTCAATCAATTGATGAGATCAGGACCATGGAGAGTGCCCTTCTCGAGGTGCATTTGGAGAGTGATGCAGAGACAGTGCACCATTTACAGGTAGTAGTTGACTATATTTCAGTCGTCTACATGAGGTTAAGACTGGACTGGATTGTCAGCAGTCAGCTGTCTTCATAAGAGAGATATGTCCCGCAATGGAATAGTAGTACATTTCTCCTACAAATGGCGGACAATACCAGAAGGCTGACAGAGATTGAACACACCTATATTTCCAGTGTCAGATATCAATCAATGAGACCGAGTAGTTATAAACCTGAGTGTTGCAAACGTTATGCAACTACAGGAAGGATGAAACGCTGCTTTTCCATCGTTGACCTGAATGACCAAAATAATCCTTACCAAGTAATTCACTAATACCTTTTACTATCCCCTACTAAATCAGACTGACATGTATTAACAGGCTAGACACGAGTGTTTTCGAACATAACATTTGAGGCTCATGGTTGTGGAGCGTGTAATATTCAATTAAAGGCAACAGTTCACTTTCAGCTCTGCAGATTTTGCTGCCTGGAGCTAACTATGCAGATAACACTACTGGGTGATCTGAAAAGTCATAGTCAAATCGATCAATAATATAATAATACTTTTAGCAAAAATGTTTATTTTCAATTTGCAATATGTAGAAACAACTTTTGTGGAACATCACAGCACAGTTGAATATGGATGGTGTTAAGAGATAGATGGGAGGGGTTGAATGGAGCTGAAGGTTGGGACTAATAACAACAAATAATAACAAGATAATTCATGTAAAACATACGGTGTCCGTTAAACGTAAATGGGTTAGGAACTTTTGAGAAAGAGCACAGTTTGAAAGAAATGGCAAATGGAAATCAAACCGGATGGACACTAGAAATAGATGGGAGAGGTTGAGGGTCGAGGAAGGACATCAGAAATAGATGGGAGAGGTTGAGGGTCGAGGAAGGACATCAGAAATAGATGGGAGAGGTTGAGGGTCGAGGAAGGACATCAGAAATAGATGGGAGAGGTTGAGGGTCGAGGAAGGACATCAGAAATAGATGGGAGAGGTTGAGGGTCGAGGAAGGACATCAGAAATAAATGGGAGAGGTTGAGGGTCGAGGAAGGACATTAGAAATAGATGGGAGAGGTTGAGGGTCGAGGAAGGACATCAGAAATAGATGGGAGAGGTTGAGGGTCGAGGAAGGACATCAGAAATAGATGGGAGAGGTTGAGGGTCGAGGAAGGACATCAGAAATAGATGGGAGAGGTTGAGGGTCGAGGAAGGACATCAGAAATAGATGGGAGAGGTTGAGGGTCGAGGAAGGACATCAGAAATAGATGGGAGAGGTTGAGGGTCGAGGAAGGACATCAGAAATAAATGGGAGAGGTTGAGAGTCGAGGAAGGACAGGAGTAAAAACAAACAAAATAAAACTATTGTCAAATAAACTGTGTCTGTATGTATAATGTATATAGTATGTATAATCTGAAAGTAGAAGCCTAAGCGTTGTTGTTCACTATTTTACTCCAATTAGGGGATGGGTGGTAGGGTTAGAAAGTAATAAAGGAAAATATATTTTAAAAAGGTACGTATTTATGTATGTATATGTATGTATATGTATGCATGTATGTGTATATGTATGTTTTTATATGTGTGTATGTATAAGTATCTATGTGTATATATATATATATATGATCAAAAATATGTATGGGGGATTGGAAGTGATGCAGATGGAACATTGATACATTGATGGAAGATACAATCTATCTGCAATATGAAAGCTGATATATATATATATATATATATATATATATATATATATACATATTTAAATCAAATAAATAAATAAATCAAAATAACAGTTCACTTTACCCATGAACACAGATGTCCCAATTTCAAAATGTAACTGGAGGGCTACATTTATAAATGAAAGCATTTACCAACTTTTTTCAGCTACATTACAGAGGTTTTGTCAGCATGAATTCGAGACTCAAACCAGAAGAAGCAAAAAGGATGGCTATGTCTTACCTTTTCCGAAAGGTATCAGCGCACCTCTGATGCTCAAACTCCTTGTATGTGTCCGGTGGTCAGAGAGTGTAGTCTCTGACTGCTGACATCACTCTTTATACCCGGACCTCATCCTCCTTCCCCGGCCTAACTCTAACTCTCTTGTTTTAGACGCTGTTGTCCGTCTCTCAATCCAATTATTCAATCAGCAAACAACTTTCTTTTTTTTCCTTTTTTTTCTTTTTTTTACCAGAAATGGTTTAAAAATACCAACAGCCAACTGAAGTAAAATGCTCCATAAATTTAAAAAAAAGTTTACTAGACAAGTCAGTTAAGAACAAATTATTATTTACAATGACAGCCTAGGAACAGTGGGTTAACTACCTTGTTCAGGAGCAGAACAACAGACTTTTAACCTTGTCGGCTAGGGGATTTGATCGGGCAACCTTCCGGTAACTGGCCCAAGAGTCTAACCATTAGGCTACCTGCCGCAGTCTGTTGTTGGTGCTGTGGCTGATCTTGAAGGTCTACTCCTCACAGGGTATTGCAGGGTATTGCAATGAATAGGAAAGAGGCCCCCCTCCCCCTTTTGTAATCGACAACAAAACGTTGTAAATTAACTCAGCTTTTGGCCTTTGAGTTTGCTTAACATGTCTGATATTCATTTGGGATTTTGGCGTTGGCAATTATCTACAACCCCGAGTCAGATGAACTTGTGGATACCATTTGTACGTCTCTGCGTCTAGTATACAGTAAGTTGCTAACTAAAGTAAGTACAATGGCTATCTAGCGTTAGCGCAATGACTGGAAATCTGTGGGACAAAAATAGCATGCTAGCTGTTCCTGTATTCTTCCAGTCATTCTGCTAATGCTAGTTAACATTGGCTTGCCAAACTACCTCTAACGTCCTCGATACTGGACGAAGATATATATCTGAAAAATATCCACAAGTTCATCTGACTCTGGGGAAGTAGATAAAAGGCTTCATTGAACTATCCCTTTAATCGCATTTGGTCTCACATGCCAAGCATCAGGCTTTGCTTACTGAGGATATAGCTATACCATTACTAAACCAAGAGATCATCTGCCACAGCTGATAGTGTTGTTTATTAGTCTGGGTGGCTAGATGTCCTAAGGTCTGAGACACAGGAAATGACCCATTTGAACATCAGATTGGAAGGTGTTTGTGTCTTTGAGTATGTCCAGGTATTTCTGGTAGAGTAACCTGGTGACATCACTAGTTCCCTCAGTGCAGTGAGGGCATGACAGGAGAGCTGTTGGACCTACTGTTATTCAAGAATGGGACTCACTATGTCTGTTCAGAGAGTATGTTCAGACATTATGTGTGTTTACATTGGTATGAATCAACTATGTGAGGAATCTCAGAAGGTCCAGCATTCAGGAACATGTTTACACAACAGCGTGGGGTCATCAATCAGGTACACCGCAGAATCAAGGGAGATTACTTAAATTGGCTCCTATTTCCTTCCAATTACACTTGACTGAAAGTAATTGGATTTGAAAAACAAATTTTATAGTGTTCTCAGGGAATAACCAACTATTAAAATAATTTAATCTACAGTACCAATCAAAAGTTTGGGCACACCTACTCATTCCAGTGTTTTTCTTTATTTTTACTATTTTATACATTATAGAATAATAGTGAAGACATCAACACTATGAAATAACACATATGGAATCATGTAGTAACCAAAACAGTGTTAAAACAAATCATAAGAAATTTGAGATTCTTCAAATTAGCTACCCTTTGCCTTGATGACAGCCTTGCACACTCTCTGCATTCTCTCAACCAGCTTCATGAGGTAGTCTCCTGGAATGCATTGCAATGAACAGGTGTGCTTTGTTAAAAGTTCATTTGTGGAATTTATTTCCTTCTTAATGCGTTTGAGACAATCAGTTGTGTTGTGACAAGGTAGTGATGGTATACAGAAGATAGCCCTATTTGGTAAAAGACCAAGTCCATATTATGGCAAGAACAGCTCAAATAAGCAAAGAGAAATTATAGTCCATCATTACTTTAAGACATGAATGTCAGTCAATGCGGAAAACTTCAAGAACTTTCAAAGTTTCTTCAAGTGCACTCGCAAAAACCATCAAGTGCTATGATGAAACTATCTCTCATGAGGACCGCCACAGGAAAGGAAGACCCAGAGTTACCTCGGCTGCAGAGGATAAGTTCATTAGAGTTACCAGCCTCAGAAATTGCAGCCCAAATAAATGCTTCACAGAGTTCAAGTAAAAAGACACATATCAATATCAACTGTTCAGAGGAGACTGCGTGAATCAGGCCTTCATGGTCGAATTGCTGCAAAGAAACCTCTACTAAGGACACCAATAAGAAGAAGGGACCTACTTGGGCCAATAAACATGAGCAATGGACATTAGACCGTTGGAAATATGTCCTTTGGTCTGATGAGTCCAAATTTGAGATTTTTGGTTCCAACCACCGTGTCTTTGTGAGACGCAGAGTAGGTGAGCGGATGATCTCTGCATGTGTGGTTCCCACCGTGAAGCATGGAGGAGGTGTGATGATGTGGGGGTGCTTTACTGGTGACACTGTCTGTGATTTATTTAGAATTCAAGGCACATTTAACCAGCATGGCTACCACAGCATTCTGCAGCGATACACCATCCCATCTGGTTTGTGCTCATTTGTTTTTCAACAGGACAATGACCCAAAACACACACGCAGGCTGTGTAAGGGCTATTTGACCGAGAAGTGATGGAGTGCTGCATCAGATGACCTGGCCTCCAAAATCACCTGACCTCAACCAAATATAGATGGTTTGGGAAGAGTTGGACCGCAGAGTGAAGGAAAAGCAGCCAACAAGTTTTCAGCATATGTGGGAACTCTTCATGACTGTTGGAAAGCATTCCAGGTGACTACCTCCTAAAGCTGGTTGAGAGAATGCAAAGCTGTCATGATTTGTTTAAAAGTTTTTTGGTTACTACAGTGGGGCAAAAAAGTATTTAGTCAGCCACCAATTGTGCAAGTTCTCCCACTTAAAAAGATGAGAGAGGCCTGTAATTTTCATCATATATACACTTCAACTATGACAGACAAAATGAGAAAAAAAATCCAGAAAATCACATTGTAGGATTTTTAATGAATTTATTTGCAAATTATGGTGGAAAATAAGTATTTGGTCAATAACAAAAGTTTATCTCAATACTTTGTTATATACCCTTTGTTGGCAATGACAGCGGTCAAAGGTTTTCTGTAAGTCTTCACAAGGTTTTCACACACTGTTTCTGGTATTTTGGCCCATTCCTCTATGCAGATCTCCTCTAGAGCAGTGATGTATTGGGCCTGTTGCTGGGCAACACGGACTTTCAACTCCCTGCAAAACTTTTCTATGGGGTTGAGATCTGGAGACTGGCTAGGCCACTCCAGGACCTTGAAATGCTTCTTACGAAGCCACTCCTTCGTTGCCCGGGCGGTGTGTTTGGGATCATTGTCATGCTGAAAGACCCAGCCATGTTTCATCTTCAATGCCCTTGCTGATGGAAGGAGGTTTTCACTCAAAATCTCACGATACATGGCCCCATTCGTTCTCTCCTTTACACGGATTAGTCGTCCTGGTCCCTTTGCAGAAAAACAGCCCCATGTTTACACCCCCATGCTTCACGGTAGGTATGGTGTTCTTTGTTTGCAACTCAACATTCTTTGTCCTCCAAACACGACGAGTTGAGTTTTTACCAAAAAGTTATATTTTGGTTTCATATGACCAATCTTCTTCTGGATCATCCAAATGTTCTCTAGCAAACTTCAGACGGGCCTGGACATGTACTGGCTTAAGCAGGGGGACACGTCTGGCACTGCAGGATTTGAGTCCCTGGCGGCGTAGTGTGTTACTAATGGTAGGCTTTGTTACTTTGGTCCCAGCTCTCTGCAGGTCATTCACTAGTTCTTGTATGTCTTCCATTTCCTAATAATTTCTCCCACAGTTGATTTCTTTAAACCAAGCTGCTTACCTATTGCAGATTCAGTCTTCCCAACCTGGTGCAGGTCTACAATTTAGTTTCTGGTGTCCTTTAACAGCTCTTTGGTCTTGGCCATAGTGGAGTTTGGAGTGTGACTGTTTGAGGTTGTGGACAGGTGTCTTTTATACTGATAACAAATTCAAACAGGCGCCATTAATACAGGTAACGAGTGGAGGACAGAGGAGCCTCTTAAAGAAGAAGTTACAGGTCTGTGAGAGCCAGAAATCTTGCTTGTTTGTAGGTGACCAAATACTTATTTTCCACCATAATTTGCAAATAAATTCATTAAAAGTCCTACAATGTGATTTTCTGGAATTTTTTTCTCCCATTTTGTCTGTCATAGTTGAAGTGTACCTTTGCTGAAAATTACAGGCCTCTCTCATCTTTTTAAGTGGGAGAACTTGCACAATTGATGGCTGACTAAATACTTTTTTGCCCCACTGTACATGATTCCATAGGTGTTATTTCATCGTTTTGATGTCTTCACTATTATTCTACAATGCAGAAAATAATTTGTTGAATGGCTATGACTTCTTCCCTAAACCCGTGTCACTTTGGATCAACTAAAGTGAGATAACTAACATTTTTTCGTTGTGGTGTTCTTTTGAACTAATAAACTATTGCAATTATTGCAGCCATTCCTACATTCGTGGACTTCCACTTATAAGACCTTGGAGCGAAGAGACAGCGTTTGACTGGTATCTTGCCTAAATGTTGATTCTATAGAGCATATCAGAACACTCATGGAGGTCTACGTGTTCTATGTGAAATAGTCTCCCTAAAACCATCCTGAATCTAACCAATATAATCTTATTCTGGTCCCTTCTGGCCTCTCACTCAGATTAACTCGCCAAACCCCAAACACTAACACTAACCACGTTTCAATCCCACCATTTAAAGTCGATGAATTACCTGACGCATGAAAAAAGTCACGACCGAGCTGATGGAAAGATTAAATTCCAGTACAATTTTATAAATCCCGACAGAGAATGCAAATTGGATGTAAAACCTTGCTCCTGGCCTTAAATAACTCCACTCAGACAGATGCAAACCTAATGGTAATGCTAATCCTAACACATAATGTACCAAGTCTCCAATACATCTCAAACATAGTGACATTATTCCTGATTATTTCGGGAACTTCTAAGAAACACTTATCAGAGCTGCCTTCCTTGATTAGTGTTACTATTCTTAATGGTGGATCTACTTCTACATTATCTGATTATCCTGTTTACTTCCCTCATGGCCTCACCTCTACTGTTTTCTGATTTCATGTGATGCTACACACACACACACACACAAGCACACACACACGCACACACACACACACACACGTGCACGCACACACGCATGCACGCACGCACGCATGCACGCACACACAAGCACACGCACACACACACGCGCACGCACACACGCACGCACGCACACACACACACACACACACACACACACACACACACACACAAGGATTGGTACATTGTTAATGAGCTCATCTATAACAACTTCACTGGGCCACCATTTGACTTCTAGAAGTCTGGGATTTCCTTCTCATCTAACTCGGATTAGGGATCCAATCACGTTCCCTAACCAGCAGAACAACCATAAATATGATTACAGGAGTTCCTCTGCATCAGCTTTCCAACCTCTGTGACAGGCCTCCAACACACTCAGCTCTATGTACTCATACTTTCGGTAGCGACACCATTGCCTGCATGTCGATCTGGAAGTCAATCTAGATGACTGAGGTATACAATGTCAAACAGAGATTGAAATGTTCTATTTTTAAACATACACAAGGCCAAGATGCTTTAAGCCTTAGCCTGATAGACCACATGCTACAGCACGAGTTTGGTAGCAGACCTTTATTTCCAAATTCTAAGTGTACAATTCAAAGTCATTTCCTTAGTTAGTATCTGTGTTTGAACAAAGGCTTTTGTGGTTCACTGGGCAGCACACACTGCCACCGGCTCAATCGATTTCCAAGCAATGCCAGAGAGTGCAGTGCCTGCCCATAGGGTCCCTCTCTGATGCTTCTCTGTCATGGCTCCTCATAGCCTACACTGTAAAGTTTTTTTTTGTGAATTTGACAGTAACTTACAGGCATCTCAGTGGCATGTAAAATGATGTATTCCATTTGACAGTACACCTACTGTCATATAAATATGGTATCAAAGCAAGTACTGTGTAATGACACAGTGCAATACTGTAAAAATGTACGGTATTATACTGTAAAAAAAAAAGGAAATACTGCCTTAATCAGAATTAATTAATGAAATTCATTGAGGGGAGGGGTTTGTATTTCACAATATTTGAATGTAATTACAAGGGTGCAAGCAGGTTGGCTGCTCATTACAGCATATTAATAGATATTTGGTGGTTTTATATCACGTGCACTTTTAGAGGCCTGGCAGGACTACAGATCAAAACAGACCAAAAGGACTCAACCATTTAAGGTTTAAGACATGCTGCCACTCCAATATGTCCTCTTTACAGCCTCGACTAACCTGTACCCCTGCACATTGACTCGGTGCCGGTACCCCCTGTATATAGCCTCGTTATTGTTATTTTATTGTGTTACCTTTTTTTTTTTTTTTTTTTTTCTGTAAAAAAACAAACATTTTGTTACTTTTTAGTTAGTAAATATTTTCTTAACTCTATTTTCTTAAAACTGCATTGTTGGTTAAGGGCTTGTAAGTAAGCATTTCATGATAAGGTCTACCTACACCTGTTATATTTGGCACATGTAGCAAATCAAATTGGATTTGATTTCCACATTTGAAATTGATTGGGTACTATAACGACATAGAAGTTCAATTGGTACAGTATTAATATAGCCTCTTACAAGGCATGCCTCAAATAATATGAATGAGCCAGAAACAGCATTAACATGCATCAATCACTAGTGGTTAAAAGGTTTCGGGCACTCCAAAGATACAGTAGGGTAATGCATCTGTGAGGTGGAATTACAGTACCATTTGAAATACTGCAATTCCTTCCTCGCCCACAACAGTTTCCCACAATGCACCATAATACATAGTATGCTGCAGTAAAATGTTTCAGACTATTTTAATGTTGATAATACCCCAAATTACCGTATATTATTACAGTTTTCCATATCAGTGTAAGCCTCATAATCTCTCAAAGGCGATCAATCCCCTTGAGTTTGACTGGGAGACCCCTAGTACACAACTCTGATACACAACACAATCCGATTACAGGCTAAGTGAGACGGGGGATTGAGTGAGATTTATCTCTTAATCAATTTCAGCCGCCTATATATAGACAAGCCCCAGCCAGTACCCTGCTCTGAACTTCAGACACGGTTACTAGCCGGATACCACCCGGTACTCTACCCTGCACATTAGAGACTGCTGCCCTAGGCATGTACATCGTCATTGAACAGTGGTCATTTTAATAATGTTTACATCCTGTTTTACCCACGTCATTATGTATATACTGTATTCTAGTCGAGGCTCATCCTAGAGCGCATTCGAAAAGTATTCAGACTTTTTCCACATTTTGTTATGTTACAGCCTTATTTACAGCCTTATTTTTCTTTAAAGAGCAGCAATCTACACCCAATATCCCATAATGATGAAGCAAAAACAGTTTTTTAGACATTTTTGCTCATTTATTTCAAATAAAACACGGAAATATCACATTTACATAAGTATTCAAGACACTTTCCTCAGGACTTTGTTGAAGCACCTTCGGCCGCGATTACAGCCTCGAGTCTTCTTGGGTATGACGCTACAAGCTTGGCACACCTGTATTTGGGGAGATTCTCCCATTCTTCTCTGCAGATCCTCTCAAGCTCTGCCAAGTTGGATGGGGAGCGTCGCTGCACAGCTATTTTCAGGTCTCTCCAGAGATGTTCGATCACGTTCAAGTCTGGGCTCTGGCTGTTGGAAGGTGAAGCTTTGCCCTAGTCTGAGGTCCTGAGCGCTCTGGAACAGGTTTTCATCAAGGATCTCTATGTACTTTGCTCCATTAATCTTTCCCTCGATCTTGACTAGTCTCCCAGTCCCTGACGCTGAAAAACATCCCCACAGCATGATGCTGCCAACACCATGCTTCACCGTAGGGATGGTGCCAGGTTCCTCCAGACTTGACGCTTGGCATTCAGGACAAATATTTTGGATTCATCAGACCAGAGAATCTTGTTTCTCATGGTCTGAGAGTTCTGTAGGTGCCTTTTGGCAAACTCCAAGTGGGAGTTTACCATAAAGACCTGCTTGGTGGAGTGCTGCAGAGATGGTTGTCCTTCTGGAAGGTTCTCCCATCTCCACAGAGGAACTCTGGAGCTCCGTCAGAGTGACCATCAGGTTCTGGTTCACCTCCCTGACCAAGGCTCTTTTACCCCAACTGCTCAGTTTGGTCAGCCAGCTCTAGGAGGAGTCTTGGTGGTTCCAAACTTCTTCCATTTAAGAATTATGGAGGCCACTGTGTTCTTGGGGATCTTCAATGTTTTGGTACCCTTCCCCAGATCTGTGCCTCAACACAATCCTGTCTTGGAGTTCTACGGACAATTCCTTGTTTGCTTGTTTGCTTGCTTGTGCTGATATTTCTATATTTCCTAATTCCTTTTTTTCCTGGATTTGCGTGTTTTATTTTGTATTGTTAGGCACTGTTGGAGCTACAGTAGGAACAGAAGCATTTCGCCGCACCTACAATAGCAGCGGCAAAATAGGTGTACACAACCAATACATTTGTATTTAATTTGAAGACACATTGGGACTGGCAACCCTTGTTTCCAGAACGCATGAGTCCTGATAAGACATGTAACATTTATTTATTTCTGTGTGGTACTGTGCCAGCCAGGAGGACAGCGTCTAACAGATGTTTGGGTCGACAGTGTCAGGAACCTGGCAACCTGCATTCTAAATATGGTCATTGGCTTAGCATAGCGAGCAAGCATATCCTCAGAAACAATGACACCAAATACTACTAAATGTAGTACTTCTAAAAACCGACCGAATTCCCAAGGGTAAATATGTATATCAGTATTAGAGAGAATTAGAGAGTATTATGTCAGTATTAGAGAGTAAAATATAGAGTAATGCTAGTTCCACCTGAGATTAATGTAGGCTTACTATTATTACCTTATGGACATAGGGTACATTTGTGGGTGCAACAATTCACACAGTTGCTGAGATATAGTAGAGTCAAAGTCACTGCTAACAATTCCTTTGCTAGCTATATTTTTTTTGCATTTTTCTGTTGTATTATGACAGAGTACTTACTGTGTGGTATAGTCTGGCAGCACTCTAGAATAGCTATTGTATTATGTGAGGTATAGTGCCACCTACTGGCCGAACAATACTGCTTCTGATCCAAGGATTATATGAGAGATCAGATCACTGTCCAATGTCATGTTGCGTCAGACGGAGGGAATTCCACTGCTGTCCGTGGTGCTAAATCTCAGCTATATGCGGCTTGGTTAGCCAAGCATCGGTCCTTTTCCACTTGACAAAGTCACCACAGGCTAAATCGGCTTCTTTACTCGTCCCAAAACTTTAATTTTACCAGCACTGAATTCAGTAATCCATCTATGTGAACGGATAGTGTTGGTGTTGTACCAGTGACGCTTTGGTTAGTAACCGAAAATACCGAAGAACGAAATTACAGCGTTATCCAGGAAATCCGCCTAGGCCTACAGGTTTTGATTGAATAGGAACTTGTCAGGAGTCTAGTCAGAGATGAGTTTAGGTGAAAAGTTGAGTTGTTTGGCTCAAAAGGGACAAAAGGACCCAAAGGTGTACAATGTGTAGGTCAATGTGTGATTTAATTCTATTTTGGTATTTTTGTATTTTATTAGGATCCCCATTAGCTGTTGCAAAAGCAGCAGCTACTCTTCCTGGGGTCCACACAAAACATGAGCCATAATACAGAACATCATTATAAAAGAACAGCTAAAGGACAGAACTTCATACATTTTTAAAAGGCACACAGCCTACATTTCAATGCATAGACACAGACTATCTAGGTCAAATAGGGGAGAGGCGTTGTGCCACGAGGTGTTGCTTTATCTGTTTTTTTAAACTAGGTTTGATGTTTATTTGAGCAATAGGAGATGGAAGTTCCATGCGATAAGGGCTCTATATAATACTGTACACTTTCTTGAATTTGTTCTGGATTTGGGGAGTGTGAAAAGACCCCTGGTGGCCTGTCTGGTGGGATAAGTGTGTATGTCAGAGCTGTGTGTAAGTTGACTATTCAAACAATTTGGAATTTTCAACACATTGTTTCCTATAAAAACAAGAAGCGATGCAGTCAGTCTCTCCTCAGCTCTTAGCCAAGAGAGACTGGCAAGCATAGCATTTATATCAGCCCTCTGACTATAATGAAGAGCAAAACGTGCTGCTCTGTTCTGGGCCAGCTGCAGCTTAACTAGGTATTTCCTTGCAGCACTGGACCACACGACTGGACAATAATCAAGATTAGACTAAATTAGAGCCTGCAGAACCCGCTTTTTGGAGCGTGGTGTCACAAAAGCAGAGTATCTCTTTATTACGGCCAGACCTCTCCCCATCTTTACAACTATTGAATACATATGTTTTGACCATGACAGTTTACAATCTATGGTAACGCCAAGTAATTTAGTCTCCTCAACTTGTTCAACAGTCACACCATTCATTACCAGATTCAGCTGAGGTCTAGAACTTAAGGAATGCTCCTAGTTTTAGAAATGTTCAGGACCATTACTGGCCACCCATTATTACTGGCCACCCATTCCAAAACAAACTGCAACTCTTTGTTAAGGGTTTCAGTGACTTCATTAGCTGTGGTTGCTGATGCGTATATGGTTGAATCATCAGCATACATGGACACACATGCTTTGTTTAATGCCAGTGGCAGGTCATTGGTAAAAATAGAAAAGAGTAGAGGGCCTAGAGAGCTGCCCTGCGGTACACCACACTACATGTTTGACATTAGAGAAGCTTCCATTAAGGAAATGCATGAATACAATGCATGAATACAATTGCTCACTGTTTGTTATTGGCATTTCCTGTCTAAGTTTGCCCACTTTGCCAATTAAATAATAATTAAAATAATTGGCAACATCAAATGGTTTTGTGATAAATAAGCCATCTGATTCGATGAAAGATGGAGTTGAATTTCATTTAAAGTACTCCGAAGTTTTTTCCCATCATTATTTATATCATTGATCTTGGCTTCATAATACAGTTTTTTCTTCATTTTGTTGAGTTTAGTCAAATGATTTCTCAATTTGCAATAAGTAAGCCTGCAATGTGCAGGCAGATTTATTAGCCACTCCTTTTGCCTCATCTCTTTCAACCATACAGTTTTTCAATTCCTCATCATTCCATGGAGCCTTGACAGTTCTAACAGTCAGTTTCGTAACAGGTGCATGTTTATCAATAATTGAAAGAAGTAATTTCATAAAATCATCAAGTGCAGTGTCAGGATGCTCCTCATAATGGATTCTTCAATCAAAATGAGCTGTTTTCTGTCATGCCTTATTTTATCTTAGTGTATTTCTGTATTGTTTTAGTGTTTCACCATAGTGAAGACGTAAAGCTAAGGTTTTCTGGTTCTCTGTGTTTTTAGTTGGATTAGGTTTCTCAATTTCTTTCTTAGGTTTTTATATTCTTCATCAAACCATTTCTCATTGTTGTTAGTTGTCTTAGGTTTTCTGCCAGAATTTTTATTTGATATGTTAGCTGATAGGTCAGATATATTGTTCAAGCGTCCTACTGTTACGTTTACACCTTCACTGTTGCAGGAAAACATTTTGTCCATGAAGTTGTCTAGGAGGTATTGGATTTGTTGTTGTCCAATTGTTTCTTGGTATGTTTCTACACTACCTTCCTTCCATCTATAGCATTTCTTAATAGTGTGCACTTTGTTTGGCTTCGAAGCCTTCGATGTTGATTATTGCTCTGTTTAAGTAGATTGTGGTTTCGCTGTGATCTGATAGTGGTGTCAGTGGGCTGACTGTGAACACTCTGGAGAGACTCTGGGTTGAGGTTGGTGATAAAGTAGTCTACAGTACTACTGCAAAGAAATGAGCTATAGGTGTACCTGCCGTAGGAGTCCCCTCGAAGCCTACCATTGACTATGTACACATACCCAATGTGCAACAGAGCTGCAGGAGTTGTGACCCTTTTTTGTTGGTTATGTTGCAGTAGTTGTCTCTGGGGGTCATATGGGGGACATAATGCTGTCTTCTCCAGGTAGGTGTTTGTCCCACTGTGTGTTGAGGCTATCAGGTTCTTGTCCAGTTCTGGCATTTAGGTCATGTTTAGGTCATTCATACCATGTTTCTTGTAGGATAACAATGTCTGTATTTCTAATTTCTTTGGTGAAGTCCAGGTTCCTGTTCTTTAGGCCAAGGGCAGATGACTTCAGGCAATTGGATATTCCAAGATGGTAGTGAAGGCTTTGGGTTCCAAGTGTCCAATGTTGTTAGTCGTGGTTTGGCCTCAGACTAGTAATTGTGAGAAGAGCCTGCTGAGCATATGGCTAGGGTAAGAGTGGAGTGGGGGGCATAGACCTGATCTGAGTGGACCTTTATGGGGTGTGGACATGGTTGGTTTGGGGGGGTATTGATTGGTTGGGGTGGGGGTGTGGAAGTGGCTGGTGGTGCTGTGCTTTGGATATAGGTCCTCTTGTTCTTTTTTTTCTCTCTCTCTCTCCCTCCCTCTCTCTCTCTCTCTCTCTCTCTCTCGCTCCCTCTCTCTCTCCCTCCCTCTCTCTCTCTCTCTCTCTCTCTCTCTCTCTCTCTCTCTCACCTCTCTCCCACCTCTCTCTTTACCATTCTCGCTCTCTGGTTATCTCTCTCTCTCTCTCTCACCTCTCTCCCACCTCTCTCTTTACCATTCTCGCTCTCTGGTTATCTCTCTCTCTCTCGCTGCCTCTCTCTCGGCAATAATTGTTTTAAGGTGGAGATATGGTTCTTCTGCTGTAGTCATGCTCAATGCTCTTAACTGAAAAAAACATGCTTATTTTATTTCATAATAAACAACATTTAAAACAGCCAGACTCTATTCACAACAGTATTCTCTCTCTCTCTCTCTCTCTCTCTCACACACACACACACACACACACACACACACACACACACACACACACACACACACACACACACACACACACACACACACACAGAGAGAGAGAGTCCTATAGAAAATATTGCTCACACACAGCATGGCATAGGGAAATACATTTTTTGTAGAAAATGATAAAGGACATAATTAATATTATTTACATGAATTTGATTTTGCAGTTGACGTGAAATGCGCGTGACAGTGACACTGACACACCCCTATTCTGAGTGGACGCAAGTGCGTTCAAGGTGTTGCAGACAGACAGCGCAGCCTGTTACTGGTGATGGGTATTCCGAGTCTTTTCGGTGAACCGGATCATTTGGCTCCTTTCACATAAAAAGAGCCGTTCATTTGGCTACCAAACGGCTATTCGTTCAGTAGTGCTTGCAAAGTGACCTTAAACCATAAAAAATAGCCAATCTCTAATTTAATGCCTAAAACGTTGCCTACCATTAGGTCAGATCGTGAAATGCAAGATCAACTATATTTTTACCAGACCAAATATATGAACAAATATAATGCAATGAAAAACATTTGAGTTGATCATAATGAGGCTCTCTCCTCACTATATGGTTCCGGCATTGAGGAATGACCATCTTCAGATAATGTTTTTTATAATTTGTCTGCAGATAATCGATGTCTGGAGCTGAAAAAGCAACAGTATCAGTATGCAAATAAGGGAGCCAAATGAATGGCTTTTTCACAGATGCAATTCGATTCCCAACGTTCACCAAAAACAGCCGTTCAAAAAGAGCCGTTCGTTCGTAATCACTACCTGCTACCCACCCGGCCACTGCAATGCGATGCTGCGGCTGCTCACTACTGCCGAGAGTCCCGCGCAGTACTGATGGAGGGAGGGAAGTTGTGAGGCGGCGAGATATCCCCTTAAAATAGGGTGATATCCCCTAGAAAGAACAACCCAAAACCATGGCGGAGGCCAATCCTTTTAGGGGACTGCCCCGTTTGCGGAGGGCCGCGGTAAGGTGTTTACGATATAAGAATTTATTTGATGTTTCCCGAAATTAGGAATCAGGATCTGTCTATTGCAGCATAGCGAGGCGAACACTGCTTGGCCGGGATGTGCCCTACTGCGGCATCAGCTAGAAATCGCATGCGACTTAAGGCATATACAAATGTCAGATAACACTCGAGTTTCTGTCTGTTCTAGTAAGCGTGAATTTCCAAAATTGTTTACATAGTTGCACGTCTATACATGTGTTTGGAGATGCGGGGGGGTCGGACAGGACATGCCAATGACAAAATGGTGTGTATGATAAGTCTTGCGGGATAACAACAGTAACATTAGTTGAAACAGGTCTTTAGGCATTGAAGAGTGATATAACCTAGTGTTTGTTGTAGGAGGGTATTATCTTCAGTGTTATCTTTATCGACAGAGAGTTATTGCATATTGTATGACCGTAATATATTATTGCAGTAGCCCAGTTGCATTTCTACAGCTGTCTGGATGTATCCGTCTGTATCATTCATATACAGTTGGCTAATAACTGATATAGCCTATTGTACTATATTTGCTCTGTAGTTCACCACAGGGCATCACAGGCACCACAGCCAATTCCTACTTTGGCCGCCTTTCCTTACAGTTCTCTGCTGCCAATGACTGGAACGAATTGCAAACATCACTGAAGCTGGAGACTCATACCCCCTCACTAACTTTAAGCATTAACTGTCAGAGCATGTGACTAATTATTGCACCTGTACAAAGTCCATCTGTAAATAGTCCACCCAACTACCTCATCCCCACATAGTTTTTTTTCTATCTCCTTTGCACCCCAGCATCTCTACTTGCACATTCATCTTCTGCACATCTATCACTATCACAGTGTTTAATTGCTAAATTGTAATAATTTCACCACTATGGCCTATTTATTGCCTTACCTCCCTAATCTTACCTCATTTGCACACACTGTATATATACTTTTCTATTGTGTTATTGACTGCACGTTTGTTTATTCCATGTGTAACTCTGTGTTGTTGTTTGTGTCGCACTGCTTTGCTTTATCTTGGCCAGGTCGCAGTTGTAAATGAGAACTTGTTCTCAACTGGCCTACGGGGTTAAATAAAGGTGAACTATATATATATATATATATAAATGTACTGTAAGCAAGGCATTTCACTGACACAGCAGTGTGGTTGCAAACGATGGAGACAGTAGTTTTGGTAGAGCTGAATTATACCAAAAAACTGTATCTCATAATACATGCATTATGTGATGCTATAGGGGTCTATTTGAGATGTGTAATAGGCCAAAAAACTGTTGATATGCATGTTTCTGATCTGTGCTGCAGTGGTCAAACTAATCTTCAGCATGTCTCCACTAGGATTGACTGAGTGTGAGGGAAAGCTGATAGGCTTGGTGTCGCCTGGTGTGTTTCATTGATCACCTGTCCTGCAGACATTCAGATTGACTTTGCCTTATATCTATTTGCATTCACGCTGCTGCTCAAAGCTGCCCCTTGGATCACCGTGGCCTGTACATGGAAGTACATCTCCAATTGGTCTATGCAAAATTCCATTACTGAAGTCTTATTCACTTTTAGTGCTGAGCCTGAGGTGCATTTGCCTCACACATCTGAAGAGAGTCTGACATAGAACAACAGCTAGTTGGTCACAGGGATGTTATAAGAATCTAAGGACCTCCACTGCTGTTGCAGTATGATGGAGGGGTTGCAGTATGATTTGGAGGTGTTGCAGTATGATGTTGGAGGTGTTGCAGTATGATGTTGGAGGCGTTGCAGTATGATGTTGGAGGCGTTGCAGTATGATGTCGGAGGTGTTGCAGTATGATGGAGGTGTTGCAGTATGATGTTGGAGGTGTTGCAGTATGATGTTGGAGGTGTTGCAGTATGATGTTGGAGGTGTTGCAGTATGATGTTGGAGGTGTTGCAGTATGATGTTGGAGGTGTTGCAGTATGATGTTGGAGGCGTTGCAGTATGATGTTGGAGGTGTTGCAGTATAATATCGGAGGTGTTGCAGTATGATGGAGGTGTTGCAGTATGATGTCGGAGGTTTTGCAGTATGGTGTTGGAGGTGTTGCAATATGATGTTGGAGGCATTGCAGTATGATGTCGGAGGTGTTGCAGTATGATGTCGGAGGGCGTTGCAGTATGATGTCGGAGGTGTTGCACTATGATGTTGGAGTTGTTGCAGTATGATGTTGGAGGTGTTGCAGTATGATGTCGGAGGCGTTGCAGTATGATGTCAGAGGTGTTGTAGTATGGTGTCAAAGGCGTTGCAGTATGATGTCGGAGGCGTTGCAGTATGATGTTGGAGGCGTTGCAGTATGATGTCAGAGGCGTTGCAGTATGATGTCAGAGGGCCTGCTGTTACGGAGTCTAGTTGATAGGTGTCTGTCTTTATTCCTTTATCCAACATATCATACTGAAACAGATGCAGTATAATGTTGGAGGTGTTGCAGTATGATGTCGGAGGTGTTGCAGTATGATGTTGGAGGTGTTGCAGTATGATGTTGGAGGCGTTGCAGTATGATGTTGGAGGTGTTGTAGTATGTTGTCAGAGGTGTTGCAGTATGATGGAGGTGTTGCAGTATGATGGAGGTGTTGCAGTATGATGTCGGAGGTGTTGCAGTATGATGGAGGTGTTTCAGTATGATGTCGGAGGTGTTGCAGTATGATGTCGGAGTTGTTGCCGTATGATGTCGGAGGTGTTGCAGTATGGTGCCGGAGGCATTGCAGTATGATGTCGGAGGTGTTGCAGTATGATGTTGGAGGTGTTGCAGTATGATGTTGGAGACGATGGAGTATGATGTCGGAGGTGTTGCAGTATGGTGTCGGAGGCGTTGCAGTATGATGTCGGAGGCATTGCAGTATGATGTTCGAGGCGTTGCAGTATGATGTCAGAGGCGTTGCAGTATGATGTTGGAGGGCGTTGCTGTTACGGAGTCTAGTTGATAGGTGTCTGTCTTTATTCCTTTATCCAACATATCCTACTGAAACAGATGCAGTATAATGTTGCAGGTGTTGCAGTATGATGTCGGAGGGCGTTGCAGTATGATGTCGGAGGTGTTGCAGTATGATGTTGAAGGTGTTGCAGTATGATGTTGGCGGTGTTGTAGTGTGATGTTGGAGTTGTTGCAGTATGATGTTGGAGGCGTTGCAGTATGATGTTGGAGGTGTTGCAGTATGATGGAGGTGTTGCAGTATGATGTCGGAGGTGTTGCAGTATGGTGTCGGAGGTGTTGCAATATGATGTTGGAGGCGTTGCAGTATGATGTTGGAGGCGTTGCAGTATGATGTCGGCGGTGTTGCAGTATGATGGAGGTGTTGCAGAATGATGTTGGAGGTGTTGCAGTATGATGTTGGAGGTGTTGCAGTATGATGTTGGAGGTGTTGCAGTATGATGTCGGAGGCGTTGCAGTATGATGTTGGAGGTGTTGCAGTATAATATCGGAGGTGTTGCAGTATGATGGAGGTGTTGCAGTATGATGTCAGAGGTGTTGCAGTATGGTGTTGGAGGTGTTGCAATAAGATGTTAAGAGTTGTTGCAGTATGATGTTGGAGGCGTTGCAGTATGATGTCGGAGGCGTTGCAGTATGATGTCGGAGGACCTGCTGTTACGGAGTCTAGTTGATAGGTGTCTGTCTTTATTCCTTTATCCAACATATCATACTGAAACAGATGCAGTATAATGTTGGAGGTGTTGCAGTATGATGTTGGAGGTGTTGCAGTATGATGTTGGAGGCGTTGCAGTATGATGTTGGAGGTGTTGCAGTATGTTGTCAGAGGTGTTGCAGTATGATAGAGGTGTTGCAGTATGATGTCGGAGGTGTTGCAGTATGATGGAGGTGTTGCAGTATGATGGAGGTGTTGCAGTATGATGTCGGAGGTGTTGCAGTATGATGTCGTAGTTGTTGCCGTATGATGTCGGAGGTTTTGCAGTATGATGTTGGAGTTGTTGCAGTATGATGTTGGAGGCGTTGCAGTATGATGTTGGAGGTGTTGCAGTATGATGTTGGCGGTGTTGCAGTATGATGTTGGAGGTGTTCCAGTATGATGTCGGAGTTGCATTTCTTTCGACCTTCGTCTCTCCCAAGCCAGTACGGGAGTTGTAGCGATGAGACAAGATAGTAGCTACTAACAATTAGATACCACAAAATTGGGGAGAAAAAGGAGGTAAAAATTAAAAAAGATCTAAAATAAAAAAATAAACATGCTGACTTAGGTTTATTCACTCGTCTAGTGCGATAGGGAGGAGGGCTTTATGTAAGAGTTATCTAATGAGCTAAGAAGGTCAACGCTGTGAACGTCCACACTTACTGAGTAGGATGCAAACTAAGAAAAACCGCTTGAGAATGGTAGTGAGGCAATAACCAAGTAGGAAACAGAGCAGGCTGACACAACAGTCATGCCACACAGACAATAAGGTTCAATGATATCAATGATATCAATTATCTTAACTGTTGTTCTCTTCTCCTGCTGTCTTCTTTCTGCAGATGTCCTTCCCGGGGAATCTCCACCTGGTGTTGGTTCTGCGGCCCACCAGCCTCCTGCAGAGTCCCTCAGGCACCGGCACTGACTTGGGCTTCCGCTTCAGCCAGGATGACTTCATGCTCAAGATGCCGGTAAGAAGTGGAAAATGACGAAACCAAGGCTTGTTTGAAATGTTGAGCAAATACCCGTACAGAAAGTGGTTAAGGGGCCGTATTCGGGCGATCCCAGTAGTTGTTTCAACAGTCGGACAATATCAGGGGCTGTGAAGGACTCTCTTAGGTTGTGTTTACGCGCAATCTCTCTCTAAGATGTATTACTGTAAGGTGAGGAGTGATTATGATCGATTCTGGTTGTCACGGTGGTTTTGTGCTGTACACCTCGGTCTGCTACTCTGCGTTCTTCCGCAGGTGGTTATGCTCAGTTCGGTTACGGACCTGCTTCGCTACATTGATGAGAACCAGCTGACCTCAGAGTTTGGTGGAACTCTGGAGTACTGCCATAGTGACTGGGTTGTCCTTCGTACGGTAAACATGCTGTCCCACGGTGTCACCTGAAGCAACACATCGATTTATAGGCAGACCTGGTATTTTGGTACACGGACCTTCGTCAACAACATGTAGACAATTTCACCGCAAAGCAGCCTAGATGTGCAGTGTGGCAGAGTACATGACAAATTCGGTGTTTTTGGTATAAGGCAAGACGTTCATTACTATTTGTCTCCCTCTGTAGGCTATTGAGAGCTTTGCCGTGACTGTCAAGGAGATAGCCCAGTTGCTGCAGTCGTTCGGCACCGAGCTCGCCGAGACCGAGCTTCCAGATGAGGCCGACGCCATCGAGTTCCTCCTCAGATCCCACACTGACAAATACAGGCAGCTGAAAGTAAGACACGCCTCCCATGACAACCTCGGAATTATTCCGAGTTTTTGTTGTTGTTGTCGCAAGGCCGTAGTAGTGCATGTTGCTGTGATGTCCCGTGAATAACTGAATGGCAACGATTGCAGGATGACATCAGGTCAGTGATGCGGGAGGGCCGTCACTTGCTCTCCAACCTGGAAGCCGCCAAGGCAGCTAAAGCTGATGGCCAGGAGGACAAAGATATCAAACAGGACTGGGACACGGTGCAGAGGTACAGTACACTGTTAAAAAAAAGATGGTTCAGACAATTGTGTTTCTTCTTCTTGGTGTGTCTAGTTTCATTTATCTCGTGTTGTCTTTGCGGTAGCTGCCATGGGATGGGGTTCTGGAGGAGTTATCGTTTTGATAAAGTGTTTGACCTTTAGCTTGTGTACCATCTGTTTTCTTCAGGCTTCTGGCCCAACTACGGGACATGGAGATGGCTTTTGATGGCTTTTTTGAGAAGCATCACCTGAAACTGCAGCAGTACCTTCAGCTGATGAGATATGAGATGAGCTTTCACGAGGTACAGCCAGTTTACAGTGGTAAAAGGGAAAAGTGTCAATCTGTACTATTTCCTACATTTAGTGCCAAAGGTCAAACTTCCTTTTTGCTGTTGCTCAGATGGAGGAGATCCTGGACCAGCTGTCTGGTCAGGAGAAGGAGGTCGCTGCCGTGGGCGGGACTGTGGCCCAGACAGAACAGCTATTAAAAGATCTGGAGTCACTGGACACCCGCGCACAGGTCAGGGTCCCACGACACAAACGAACCTCTCGCTTGACCCTTATAGAGTACATCCTGAGACTTCTGACAGAGAAACGTAAACTGCTCCAGATAGGTGCACCTATGATGGCTATCCTTGACTGTTTTTTTTGTTGTGTGATTGTGGTGGTTGTCAGGAAGAGATGGGCCGCGCCCAGATCATTATCTTGCGAGGCCACCAGCTGGCCACCGGTCACCACTACGCTCTGGCCCTGATCGTCCAGCGGTGCAACGAGCTGCGGCACCACTGTGACGTGCTGACCACCGCTATTCGAGCCAAACGGGCTACCCTCACCCGCATACGCCACCTGCTGCTGCGTCTGGAAGAGGCATGCGAGCGCACGCACACACACACACACACGCACACAATTGTAACCTCCATCCTCCCATATCCACTCATAAAGCTTGTAGAGTCTGTGATGGTCAGTGTGTCATGCTTCCATGTGTGTGTGTGTGTGTGTGTGTGTGTTTGTGTGTCTATATCCGCCTTCAGGCCCGGCGCTGGTGTGACGAGGGGGCTTACCTCTTAGCCAATCAGCTGGTGGATAAGTTCCAGTCCAAGGAGGGAGCTCAGGGAGCGCTGCAGGATATAGAGAGACTCCAGGAGGAGACACCGTTGTGTCTGAGCCAAAGCCCTGATGTCCTCAGTCTGGAGTTTGAGGCCATCCTGACCCCTCAGCTAGAGGTATGCATCCCTGTTCCATAGTGTGTTCTTTGGCATCAGTCACATTTCCACCCAGCCTGGCTCCAAGTCATACCGTGCCATTTCCTCCCGTTATCACTGTATCATTTCATCCCAAAGCTCTTTGGTGCGACGACAACATCCTGTCGACACGGCAAACTTGACACGTGCTCTAATACTACAACTGCCACAAGCGTAGGGTATTATTATCAACAACCTGCTGTTGCCAGCACTTTCCACCTTTCTCCTCCCTCATGCAGATCCAATAGGCCTGTCGATCTCTATCAGTAATCTCTCTCTCTCTCTCTCTCTCTCTCTATCTCAGTCTCAGATTGGGGTGGCCACTGAGAAGCTGTCTGCCATGCAGAGAATGATCCACAACAGACAGGCATGTCTGAGGAAGCTGGCTGACATTCAGGTGCGGCCCATCCAGCTGGTGGCCCCTCGGCCTGAGCACTCTCCCCGGTGCAAATCCCCTCTCTTCTCCCCCAAACACAGTACGTTACCTTAAATACACAACCACAAAACTCTTACCGAGGCCTAACGGACGCTGAATATGAGTTAGTTCTCGTACTCTGATTATTAGGTGTGTGAGAAAAGGTTTTTCAAGGATGATAGTGGACATTCAGCAGCCTGTCTTCCTCAGATCAAGTGTTCATACTTGAAGTAATAGTCTTTTTTTTATTTTTATAATCATTCTGTGCATTTTCATGCCTGCAGGTGTAGATTTCAACTCGGTTCTCAACTCAAGGTTCTCTTTTGACCTCTTACCTGGCAAGAGGGCAGCTCGGAAAAGCCCTCGAAAGGTGAGAGTTGGGTTGTGACACCTACAGATCAGAAGGTTCCTTAAGATCCACTGTATTCATCAAGTGTCTGACACGCATTAATATAGGACTTTGGTTACGTGGTTGTTTCGAACCGGAACACGTCCGTTTTTTCCCCAATCGACGATTCGAATGGGATTCGTTTTACCAAACTGCCCCGGGAAATATATCATTTTTCTCATTCAAAATGGACCATCGTGACGGGAGACAGGAGGCTGTTCTAGGTGTGAATATATTTCGACCCACCTGCGTGAACTGTATGCAGTCATTCAATTAGCTGACGTAATTGCCAATTGATCAATTCATTGGCACAATTATCATCCGCTTAATCTTTTAAAAGAGAAATAGGCACTGCCCGCTGGCTGAATCAACGTCGTATCCACGTCATTGTTAATGAAAGGACGTTGAACCGAAGTGGAATAGACGTTGAGTTAAAGTCTGTGCCCAGCAGGCGGGAAAGTTGGTACATGACAAAGCAAATCCAACATCTGTAGCGCTTTGTTTTAAGACTGCGTGCAGCACCTGTTCAACTCTGTAACATCCCTCAAAACACAGGGATGACGACTCACACGGGATAAGTATTAGCAGAGAACCTGGGGAGTCTGGAATAATAACCTTCCCGCCAAGTAAAAATGACTGATATGGCAGAAGAATAAAATGACGGATGTGGTGTTTTGTGCTCGTGCGGATAATCACATTACCCGACCATCCCAACCTCCCCCGTCCCAATAGGGCTATAGAATGTCCCTACATTACATTTCATGTCAACACGATTTGCATTTTCTCCAGTGTGGGATAGCATTTTTTTTTATTTATCTGGCCTCCACATCATCTTTGTCCTACAGGGTGGCTTATCACGGTTTCAGCTTGTCATGTTGACTAAATTCATTCTTGCCCTCTCTCTCTCCCCCTCCAGATAGAGGTGATGCATGACTATGAGGAGAACCGCAACTCTCTCTCCTACGGCCAGGAGGGAGAGGAGAGCCCAGACCAGCTGAAACGGTGAAACAGAACCCCACTCATCATCAGTCTGCATGCACTGTCTGATTCCAGCTTGGTTTCATCAACTGTTTATCTGTCTTTGTCTGTTATCTGCCTAGAAAATGTAATTGCATTTAATTTAATAAAGGAATTTCCCTTACTGGTGCCTCTCTGTCTCTCTCTCTCTCTCTCTCTCGCTCTCTCTCTCTGTGCATCTTGCTGACTGTGCTTTGTGTCTTCAGACACATAATCAAAGAGCTTATTGAGACAGAGAGGATCTATGTAGAGGAGCTGCTCTCTGTCTTGCTGGTAAGGTGTTTCATTTAACAGTTGCACAGACACACAAACCATCCCAAAGGGTACAATATTTAAAAAAAAACAAGTCTTCATTTCTGTAGGGTTACAGGGCAGAGATGGATAACCCCGCCCTCTCCAACCTACTGCCCTCTGCCCTGCGCAGCAAGAAGGAGGTCCTCTTCGGGAATATGCCAGAGATCTACAAATTCCATAGCAGGCAAGGAAGTGCACAAACACTCGCTCTTTCACACGCACTGAGGCACTGATAAGCAAAAGCTCTGTTTTTACAGTGAGGAGAGTATTGATTGAAGTCATGCCTCATCCGCCCCTCCTCTCTACAGGACCTTCCTCCAGGACTTGGAGGGGTGCCTGGAGACTCCCGAGAGGGTTGGAGCATGCTTTCTACGACGGGTGAGCAAGCTTCTGATCACCCCTCTCTGACTTCATGTGGTATGGGGTCATCAGGCAGAGCCCCCTGTAAACCCTCTACAGTCAGTTGGCTTGGTTTTGACGTTTTCTCTGTCCGTTTCAGAAAGAAAAGTTCCAGGTGTACGAGCGTTACTGTCAGAATAAGCCGCACTCCGAGTTGCTATGGAGACAGTGCTCTGCTTCCCTCTTCTTCCAGGTACTCTGGCTAAGTGGACTGCCAAACTGTTTTTTTCATGGAAGAGAGATGCACTTCCCATCACTTTTGAATCCCCTTTCACGTGTTGATAAAAGTGATATAGTTTTGACGAACGTTGCGTCTTCTGGATACATTTGAACGATTTCTTCAGTCTTTACGTCTCCATCCTGTGCAGGAGTGTCAGAAGAAGCTGGAGCACAAACTGGGGTTGGACTCGTACCTCCTAAAGCCTGTCCAGAGACTGACTAAGTACCAGCTGCTGCTGAAGGTAGGGCTTGGGCTCAGCCGACGTCTTGACTTACACGGTCCGTGTGTGTGCTTTAACATTCCATTTGAACACATTGGGGCCCTCCGGGCTCCTGTCTTTCCCGACAGGAGCTGTTGAAGCACAGCGCAGACAGTGATTATATCTCTGAGCTGCAGGGGGCACTAGAGTCCATGCTGGATCTCCTCAAGTCTGTCAACGACTCCATGCACCAGATCGCCATCACAGGTTATGAGGTAAAGCGTGTGACTGAGAGAATGTATGAGTGACTAAGTGATAATGAATGAGAAAGGGACAGATGTGCATCTTGTTTTTCTCTCCGTGAATTTTGTAATGATTATGTCTTACCACATCCCAACATGCTGGGTTGTGTTGTGTCTGGCTGTGTCCCCAGGGGGAGCTGAGTGACCTGGGCCGGGTGCTAATGCAGGGCTCATTCAGCGTGTGGATCAGCCATAAGAGGGGCCCGACGAGGATGAAGGCCCGTTTCAAACCCATGCAGAGGCACCTCTTCCTGCATGAGCACGCTCTGCTCTTCTGCAAGCGCCGTGAGGAGCATGGGGAGGCCCACGACCGCACCCCCTTCTACAGCTTCAAGCACTGCCTGAGGGTAAGGCCCGGGGGGGGGGGGGGGGGGGGGGGGGGCACGTCCGGCACTTCTGTTCTTCTCATATGGACACGCGTTCGCTTTGATTAAAGGTACAGTCAACACACTGGCGGTGGTGAATTGTGTTTTCTCTGCAGATGAGTGCTGTTGGCATCACTGAGAATGTCAAAGGAGACGTGAAGAAGTTTGAGCTCTGGTACAGTGGCAGAGAGGAGGTGTACATTGTTCAGGTGAGGGCCACATTATGTATCGTTTGATTTTGATTATCTTGTGCTCTCAGTTTAGTCTGTGCCTTGGCAAGTGATGGAGTGGGCTTGGTCTGGGCTTCTTACTTCATATGTATTCACTGTATTCTAGCCCAGGCTCACCCTAAACAACTACTGCTGTGCCCGCCTTTTCTATTCCTACGCTGTCCATAATGTCTATACACACCATCCTGTACATTGATATTCCGGACACTGACATTGCTCGTCCGGACATTCCGCAATTCTTTTATTTTATGTTTGGTCGAAACACAAGCATTTCGCGGCACCCGCGATAACATCTGCAAGATGTGTACGCGGCCAATACAGTTTGGTTTGATTTGACTCGCTGACACACACGTGGTACTGATGCCCGTGGCTGTGTTCCACAGGCCCCGACGTTCCAGATCAAGATCACCTGGCTCACCGAGATCAGGAAAATTCTCACCAACCAGCAGAGGCTCCTCCAAGGTTTCTACTTTGCGTCTACTTGTCTGTCAGCTTCCATGTTGGGTGTGTTATCCATTCCCCTTGTCTTCTATTGTGGTGTGATGTGATTCGTCTGTCTGCATGCCAGTAGTTTGGTTAAACTACCTGGAGGTCTAAAATCACTTTTATCTGCCCTCTGCCCCCCCCCCCCCCCCCTCCCTCTCTCAGAAGACATTCCCCCTATTCAACTCTCAGAGCAGACTCCTCTGTCTCCTCCCTCTACTGACAGGTGATGCTCTTTGCATGTCCTCTCACGTCCTCTCATGTTCTCTCATGTCCCCGTGTCTCACAATTTGCATGATGAACAAAGAGAACGTTGGGGATTTCCTGGAAATGTTTGAAAATGGCGCTCGTAGCGTGTCATTCGTTTGTGGTCGATTCCAATCATAGCTTGGTTTCAACTCATCTCCAGCCTAGTGACTCCCAAAATGTCAACCTTGTTTCTCTGGCGTTGGTCTGGAGAATGGTGTGACTTAGCCAGTGCCTGAGGCCAAGCTTGTGACCATGTGGATGTTGTGTTTCTGCCCCCCCGTTCCTTTGCGACGCGGGACAGTCTGGCTCATATGTCGGTGTGCATGCCGTGGAGTCCCAGGCAGATCACTGGCTGCTCAGGTTGTTTTGATGTCCTTCCTCACAGTAAGCCTCCAGACCAGTCCCTCAGCACGGAGGAGGCCGAGTCGTCCGGCCGCACCAGCCCCGTCCTCACAGACCCCGTGGTCTTCTCCCCTCAGCCCCAGCACAACAATCGACGCAGTGAGTATGCGTGGAAAACAGCAACCATTTTGTCTTTAGTAGCAAAGCAGACTCCAAGTCTACTGGCCAATTGGGGCCGGTCGGTGAAGTTTTGACACTGAAAAGTCCAGCATGTCTTCGCAGTGGAATTGTGCTTTTGTCATCAGTGGGAAGGTTTTGAAAGTGAGATGCCTTTGACTTGCAGGGAGGGTTGTAATCAAGAGCTTCTCTCTGTAAAACGTAGGTTGGCCTGGCACCTCCCACTCAGTGGACATCTGTGAGGGTCCGGAGGACTGGAGCACCACTGACTTGTCCAACCTGTCAGACTCTGACGAGGAGGACGACCCTACTCCACTGGTGAGCCGGTCTAAACGTCACCCGGCGTTGTATTGTCAAGTGTTCCTGCAAAACAGTTTGTGGACGTAATTGGACATTGGAGTTAGAGCACGATGTAAAATACGAGGCTATTGTCAGTCTGTTTTTCTGTTTATCTGGTATTAAGGGGACATGCTTTCCTCTCACAGGTTCCTGGGAGGTACAGGGCCCTGGTGGAAAGTAGTGTGTGCAGTACAGATGACCTCATCATTAAGTGCGGCGATGTCATCCAGCTGCTGGATCAGGACACTGTAGGGAAGTGGTGAGAAGCCCCGTTACTAACATCACTACCGCTATTGCTGTTGCTTGCTGTCGTTACTACAGCAGTACTCCTGATTCTCTCTCTGTCAGGCTCGTGAGGAATGTCAGTCGTTGTGATGAGGGTCGGGTCTCAGCTGATAACCTGCACAGGATTCTGGGAGAGAGTGGCCGTGCCCACTCAGGCAGGATGGAAGGTGAGGGGCTCCCCGTGGACCAGTAGTAGAGCTCACTGTTCTGGTGTTTGTAGCTATTAGCATGGATGAATAAGATGTCCTCATATCCACAAACATACCTGCACATTACGACCTTACTACCTGTGTGTTTCTCTACATACCTGCACATTACGACCTTACTACCTGTGTGTTTCTCTACATACCTGCACATTACGACCTTACTACCTGTGTGTTCCTCTACATACCTGCACATTACGACCTTACTACCTGTGTGTTTCTCTACATACCTGCACATTACGACCTTACTACCTGTGTGTTTCTCTACATACCTGCACATTACGACCTTACTACCTGTGTGTTCCTCTACATACCTGCACATTACGACCTTACTACCTGTGTGTTTCTCTACATACCTGCACATTACGACCTTACTACCTGTGTGTTCCTCTACATACCTGCACATTACGACCTTACTACCTGTGTGTTTCTCTTTCAGGGAATCAGAAAACCCGGAAGCTCAGCTCTCTCTGAATGAAGCACGTGCCATCCACCCTCCGTCCGGACACAACCTCTGACCCCACAACTGTCGTCCTGACATCCTTCCCATCGTCTTTCCTGGAGACTCCAGGGGCCTTGAACATGCTGCCAGAAACCGATCAGTCATCAATCAAACCAGAGGATCTGAAGGGTCGACTTTGCCTTCTTTTAACCGTCCATCTCCAGAAATGTATAATAATCACCACCATATTAATACCATGACGATAAAACCACAAGGACGTCTTTTTACATTTCCTCCAGAGGGTGCATGTGTTGCCGTGGGTAACGCCCCTACCCACGTCAAGCAAACAACCTCGAGCACAAGGCAGTGGACTGAGTCTACTTTCCGACCCCCTGGGCAGCATCACAACATCACCTTAAAGAACTGTCACCCCGGGAGATAGGATCTCCATGTCTTCATTTTCCTGGATGAAATGCATGAACTGTTTCTAGCCCACTTTATAAATACATTTACTTAGAAAAGGACTGTTTTACTTCTGTTACAGTGAAAGTGAATCCAATCTCTCTCTTTTTTTTTTTTTTTTGACATTTGTGTGTTACTATCATGGTTCATGATAGACCATAACAGATTTCAACATATCGTCAATGCCAGGTTATGTGCCAAAACATGCTATTGTACAGTTTCCCTGTCTGCTTTATTTGTTAGAACAGCCTCATTTTGTACCACTCTCATTATCCCCAATTACTATGGTAAATAGCTGACATTTCAGTGTGAAAGCTAACAGCAAGCAAACTGTGCCAAGCGTTGTATTTCTATGCTCACTATTCTGCATGAATGTCGACAGGGTGTTGCAAGTGGTCAGTTCCAAGTTGAACATTGCCGAATGCTTCTTTTTATGTTTACTGCAGTTTTGTGCCAGTAGGGGGTGGTGTGTCAGTCGTCTGACCATTTGACGTGAGAGGAGGGTCCCGCAGTGCCGCTGCCGCTACTTCTGCTGCTGAGTGAGTGTGATGATTGGATGTTGCAGCTTCTATGTAAATTCTCCACATAGACGGACGTTGGGGATTCATGCGAATCTACAGAGAATTTCATATATGATATGGATGGAAATTATTTTACCAAATACAAGCACAAGCGGATCTGATGGGAGAGTCTTTCTTTACATTCTGGTAATTTAGCAGAAACTCTTATCCATTTTCATAAATGTTTCTTTACTATGTCTTAACTTTATTTATTGTATTTTTTTTACCTTTATGGGTGTGGATGTGCATTTTGTAAATGTTGACTGATACTACTGTACAAGGCGTAGGCCTCTGGGTCAGTCCCTAATGTTTCTGAATCTGCCTGACTATTTTGAATAACTTACAGAAGACATTCAAAGAGACATCATTTCCCGGATCCCTTTTAATTCATCAACAAAGAGTAAATCAGCCCAGTTAAACATTACACAATGGTAATCATCCAAAACGTTAAGTAACGTAAGGGCAGGGGGGGGGGGGGGGGGGTCTTGGACCTCTCAGACATCAGGCTCAGAGTTGGAACCAATGCTTCTCAGCCCAGTGACATTGGAGATCCACGGGAAGTAACGTGACACACGTGTGTAGATGCCATACTTCCCTTCCTTGGCGCACTCCTCCCCCCAGCTCACGATGCCTGTCAGAAACCAAGTGTCCCGGTACTGGGTGACATGGGGACCGCCACTGTCCCCCTGGCATGAATCCTTCTGCTCGCTGCGGTAACCGGCACAAAACATGAAGCGGGACACCCGTTCTGCGCTGCTGCCCTTGCACTCGGTCCTGTCCACGTAGGGCACCTCTACCTTCTGCAGTATGGAGGACTCAGGGCCCTGGAAGCGCATCCTGCCCCAGCCGCTGACCACCGAGATAGAGGCCTCCCTCAGCAGCGTCTCAGTGAAGTCCTTGGGCCCCAGACAGATGGGGAGACTGTAGTCAGAGAGGCGTGCGGGCGTGCGGAGCTTGAGCAGGGCTATGTCGTGGTTGTACTGACTTATCTTGGCGTCGTATCTCGGGTGCATGTGATGCTCAGCCACAGCGTGGTCATGCTCCGTCCCCTCCTTGACCTGCATGTTGTGCTCCCCTGGCGAGAGGCATTGTGATCAGATGAACATTATTTTGAACGAATGAAGCACAAATACCAAATAGGCAGTCACTCCTACTTGGTTTGACTCACCCACTCTGATGAAGAAGGTTCCAATCTTGCCCTCGTTCAGGCAGTGGGCAGCGGTGATGACCCACATCTCACTGAGGAGGGTGCCACCACAGAAGTTCTGCCCGGTCAGCTTGCTCATCAGGGACACCTGGCAGTGTCCCAGAGGTTAGCACAGACAACCGCAGTCTAAACACATTGACTGGAGGGGCTTAGTTACACTCACACACTCACACAACTGGCCTACCTGCCAGGGGATCTCCCCAGGTTTCACTGTGTTTCCCCCAACGATGCGCTGGTCGCTGGATGTCTCTTCCTGGATGGTGGGCAGTGTTGGGAAGAAGGCCCAGGAGGGCAAGTCCCCCAGCACTGAGGAAGAGTGGCTGCTACTGGTGCTGCTGACGCGGTGGGGGGTTGTGGTGGTGGCATTGACCGCAAGAGAATCCAAGGTGTTGTTCACAGAGGCCTCCGGTGTCTCAGTGATGTTGAGGGCGTTGTCGTCGGACTGCCGAGTCTGATCAACATTTACGGCTGTGATGATCGACCGAGAGGACAGCGTTGCGCTTATAGCCTTGCCAAGATGACCACAGGGGAATGGTCCTGGCCAAAATAAACATAGATGAGACCGGTTGAAAAATAGATGATAGATGATTTAAATCAACGCAAAGAGAACATGGTGCGCGGACTTATATGCAGGATCAATCAGTACCTTCTGGTTCGCAGGTGGTCTTGTCCGGAGCCAGTCTATACCCTGTGGCACAGTCGCACACTGCATGCTGGGCGTTCAGCACACAGAAGTGGGAGCAGCCACCGTTGTTAATGTCACACTGCTTAGCCATCTCTGAGTAGGGAGAATCCATGAGAACAGAGGATTAGGAGACAAGTTGATTTTGAACAATGGGGGGGGGGGGGGGGGGGGATTAACGAGGTTAACATGTAAGCTACTATAAGGTAAACATATGCAATGTTCAAGTTAAAGCAGGAATATCTGCAAATCCAATCGAATGCCAAGTGGATGACAAGATAGTTGACGTTACTGCGTTTGATTTGATTTTAAACAGATTACAGGTTACTCACCGATCTCACAGTTTTTCCCATTGAATTGAGGTAGACACCAGCATACGTAAGCACTCATGGCATCTTTACACTTCCCCCCATTCTGGCATGGGTTGGACTCACACTGGTCCCCGTCTGTAGGGGCACATAGACAAAGACTTGACTACAGGTAGATGAGATAGATTATACCAATCAGCTCATTGTACAACTCTACTATCTCTACAGAATATCGATTTCTTTTTTATTTTTAGCCTTAATGCTTACCAAGGTAATTCGCCCAGAATTGCATCTAAAGCAAAAGAAAAAGAAACACCATTATTGATGCTGTCCATCACTTGACATGGCAGAGCCTAATGGGCAGATGGACTTCATGTGCGGTTGTAGGGGATGCTACCTACTGTTTTCTCCTCGTTCTCAAACACTTCCCTCGCCTCCTCCAGATTGCAGCGCTCCTCGATACACTCCCTCTCCAGGTTGTCCTTCTTCATCTCCTCGAAGGCCCCCGTGTTGTAGCGCTTCTGCCTCCTCAGGAGGGTGTCTGCAGACTGCCTGGACAGAAAGACTGAGGCTGGGGAGGAAACGAGGACAGAGATGGGGGGGGGGGGGTCACTAAATGAACAATTGCGTTGAAATGAATTCCCCTTATAGGTTCAGGTTGGCAAAGCATATGTCGTTTCCCATGAAGAAGAAAATATCATCATTGACATATAGAAAACGTCCCTTCCTCTGACTCTTCTCATCCTCGCCCTTATGCTCTCATCCTGTATCTGTACCCTGAAGTTTATACAATGTGCCAATGCATTTGACTGACTGACAACTGAACTGGAAGGAGCAGGGGTGTCATGCACACCAAAAATCGGAGGGGGAACAAAGTATGTTAGGATGACTAGGGGAGAGTCTGGAGGGGGGCTAGGGCCCCGTCAGGAAGTTGAAGAATTTTGCATTTTTCAAACACTTTAAACAGCTTTTTCCTGCAATCCAGAGTCATAATCATTATGCTTAATTCTATTAAAAAATATATGCTTATTTTTCTGCATGTCTAAGCATACCTCTTGAGCAATCTGTATCCTCCCGACTGGTGGTTATTTTTTAAAGAAACTAAATACACTATATATACAAACGTATGTGGACATAACAATCGAGCACACAGCCATGCAATCTCCATAGACAAACATTGGCAGTAGAATGGCCTTACTGAAGAGCTCAGTGACTTTCAATGTGGAACTATCATAGGATGCCACCTTTCCAACAAATCAGTTCGTCCAATGTATGCCCTGCTAGAGCTTCCCTGGTCAAACTGTAAGTGCTGTTATTGTGAAGTGGAAACGTCTAGGAGCAACAACGGCTCAGCCGCAAAGTGGTATGCCACACAAGCTCACAGAATGGGGCCGCAGAGTGCTGAAGCGCGTAGCACGTAAAAATGTGTCTGTCCTCAGTTGCAACACTCATTACCGAGTTCCAAACTGCCTCTGCAAGCAACGTCAGCACAATAACTGTTTGACGGGAGATTCATGAAATGGGTTTCTATGGCTGAGCAGCCGCACACAAGCCTAAGATTACCATGCGCAATGTCAAGCGTCGGCTGGACTGGTGTAAAGCTCGCCACCATTGGACTCTGGAGTAGTGGAAACGCATTCTCTGGAGTGATGAATCACACTTCACCATCTGGCAGTCCGACGGATGAATCTGGGCTTGGCAGATGCCAGGAGAATGCTACCTGTCCGAATGTATAGTGCCAACTGTAAAGTTTGGTGGAGGGGGAATAATGGTCTGGGGCTGCTTATCATGGTTTGGGCTAGGCCCCTTAATTCCAGTGAAGGGAAATCTTAACTCTACAGCATACAATGAAATTATATACGATTCTATGCTTCCAACTTGTGCTAACGGTTTGGGGAAGGCATTTTCCTGTTTCAGCATGACAATGCACTTGTGCACAAAGTGAGGTCCATACAGAAATGGTTTGTCGAGGCCTAACGAGTGGCACAGTGGTGTGAGGCACTGCATCGCAGTGCTAGAGGCATCACTACAGACCCGGGTTTGACCCCAGGCTGTAATGATTTTTGGCCCAGCATCGTGCGGGTTAGGGGAGGGTTTGGCCAGCCGGGATGTCCTTGTCCATCGCGCTCTAGTGACTCCGGCCAGGTGCCTGCCAGCTGTACGGCGTTTACTCCGACACATCGGTGCAGCTGGCTTCCGGGCTTCCGGGTTAAGCGAACAGCGTGTCAAGAAGCAGTGAGGCTTGGCGGGGTCGTGTTTCGGAGGAAGCATGGCTCTCGACCGTCGTCTTTCCGGAGTCCGTACAGGAGTTGCAGCGATGGGAGAAGACTGTTACTACCATATGGATATCACGAAAAGGGGGTAAAACGTGGAAGAACTTGACTGGCCTGCACAGAGCCCTGACCTCAACCCCATCAAACACCTTTGGGATGAATTGGAACGCCGACTGCAAGCCAAGCCTAATCACCCAACAGCAGCGCCCAACCTCACGAATGCTCTTGTGGCTGAATGGAAGCAAGTCCCCGCAGCAATGTTCCAACATCTAGTGGAAAGCCTTCCCAGAAGAGTGGAGGCTGTTAAGGCAGCAAAGGGCAACCAACTCCATATTAATTCCCATGATTTTGGAATGAGATGTTCGACGAGCAGGTGTCCACATACTTTAGGTCACGTAGTGTGTGATTCCCTTCATCTCTGCTAACTTCTGTGTAAAAGATTGAAAGGAATGTGAGTCTTATCCATTTAGATATTGCTTTTCTTTTCTAAAGTCTACCAACCTTGCCAGCAGGCATGCCAGCTAATATAGTTATACAAGTAATCTACTCTAACTTGGTAGCCTGAAATGGCTTCTTGGTAGCTAGTTATAAGGATGGGTGATTGAGAACCTATCTGGGCTAGCTAAAACAACTTCATAAAATTGCTAGATGGCTAGGTATTACAGAGAAACAACCACAAAAAAATGCATTAAAATGATAATAGATATATATTTTTAAACAGGACAAAGCCGAGGGGGAACATGCCCCTGTGCCCACTACGGGCATGAGTTATCAGGGAAGAAGTGAGGCCAGTTTACTGAAATCAAAGTCAAGCACTGGTTTGGGTTTATGTGAAGCAGACATAATGGATGTTACGTGAATAATATGTGAATCAAACATCACATTCGTACGGTATTTCTATACTATCATAAAGACTGATAAAGAAGCACTTGTGAAAAGCATAGGATACTGTTTGTCGATGTCTGTTTTTTTGTTAAATGTGTGAAGCCTACCTCCAGAAGTGAACTCGTTTTCCACCATGAATACCGCAGTTATGACAAATAAACACATCCTTGTCATCTTGTTGCTCTAGGTAGTTATTCTCATTGATATCCCACCAAACAGAAAAGACCAAAAAGGAATGGACAAACTTGACTCTAAACTCCAAAGTACAGGAGACTATTTGCACATGACCACCTGGGTAAGCGAATCTCTCTCTCTCTCTCCCTTTCGCTTTCTCTCTCTCTCTCTCTCTCGCGCTCTCTCTCTCTCCGTCTCTCTGTGAGGCTCTATAAAATTCCTCTTCGAGTTTAAAAAAAAAAGTTGGGTGGCTTGAGTTAAAACCTAACTGTTATTATTAAATCTATTGGTCTATATATTTTGCTGATTCAAATGAAACGGTTCATACCTTTTTACTAATTGAAGACAAATGTGGTCCAAACTTGGGCAACACAACAAATATTGACAGTTGCTGTCTGACTTTTGTCAACCCTGTGTTTGAAGTGCAAGACCGCTGAATAGGGGTTCTTCAACCACAAAGTTATTTCCACTCTTGATAAAGGTTAAAAACGGCTGTTGTAAATTCTAGTCTGTGTCACACACAAAAAAACAATGATTGTGTACCCAAATGAGGGGCAGAGGTGGGCATGTCAGTATAACTCTTAAGTTGTACAGTATTTGCAGAGCTCGCAAAACTGTCAGCTCCTGATCTCTTCCTAGGGACGATGCCAGCTCAGGCTGATGAAGTTCTGCCTCGCAAATGATGTGTCTTTTCCAATATCTAACTGTCCTGCTGTTTTCCCCGTCTGAGCTTTCGTGACCTTTGGATGATAAGAGTATAAACAGGGCACTAGGCCTCTAAAACAGGCTACACGCAGTCACAATGTGAGTGTGGTACTACCAGCAGAACAGGCAGTGCGAAAGCATCAGAACAAAACATAGGACATGGAAACTATTGGGAATATTTCTAAAATGTACAACTACAAAGTCCTTATTAACCATTATACAGTTTTGCACAGCTAACATAATGTAAGATTTATCATAGACAATGATGTCATCTCCCCAATGGACATTGACAGCACCTGTATTCAAGCAATGATCTCGTTCACAGATAAATATATTTTGCTTAGAAATTACAATGACGAGCTGAAATATGAATTTGGTTCCTGTTTATGAAAGCTTGGCCCTTTGAGTCGGTACCAATGATGTACTGCATATTAACCCTGGATTGCTGATGTTATGCATTGGCCATTGAGAGGATATGAAGCCACTGGTCGGCCATATTGACACTACCCAGTAGGAGCAGTCCTCCATAGGAATTAATGGAATTAAATGTTTCAAGGACAAAATGACATCTATTTAGGTATATTTGTGTTATAGTGGGGACAGTAACATTAGTACTCTCTAAGAAAATACTTAAAGGAAAATGTTTTATGTAGTTACACAATGAGTAAATAAATACACAATGATTAACTAAGACTTGACTATATACACGGTGCATCAGTACCGAGTCAATGTGCAGGGGTGAGAGGTAATTGAGGTAGATATGTACATATACTGTAGGTAGGGATAAAGTGACTAGGCAACAGGACCAGCAGCATATGTGATGAGTCAAAAGAGTTATCAAAAAGATTCAATGCAGATAGCTAAGTAGTTAAGCAATAGCTACCCGGACTAACTATTTAGCAGTCTTATGGCTTGGGGGTAGAAGCTGCCGTATGGTGTCAGAGAGTCTTTGACCATTTTTAGGGCCTTCCTCTGACACCGCCTGGTATAGATGTCCTGGATGGCAGGGAGCTTGGCCCCAGTGATGTACTGGGCCGTAAGCAATACCCTCCCTCTGTAGCGTCTTGTTGTTGGATGCCAAGCAGTTGTCATACCAAGCGGTGATGCAGCAAGTAAGATGCTCTCAATGGTGCAGCTGTATAACTTTTTGAGGATCTGAGGGCCCATGCCAAATCTTTTCAGCCTCCTGAGGGGGAAGAGGCATTGTCGTACCCTCTTCATGACTGTGTTGGTGTGTGTGGACCATGATAATACCTTAGTGATGTGGACACCGAGGAACTTGAAGCTCTCAACCTGCTCCACTACAACCCTGTCGATGTGGATGTGGGCGTGCTTGGCCCTTTGTTTCTTGTAGTCCACAATCATCTCCTTTGTCTTGATCACATTGAAGGAGAGGTTGTTGTCCTGCCACCACACTGCCAGGTCTCTGACCTCCTCCTTGTAGGCTGTCTCATCGTTGTCGGTGATCAGGCCTACCACGTGTTGTCTGCAAACTTAATGATGGTGCTGGAGTTGTGTGCGGCAACACAGTCGTGCGTTAACAGTGAGTACAGGAGGGGACTAAGCACAGACCCCTGAGGGGCCCCAGGGGTCACATTACACATTTAGTAATGACAGAATGCATTTGAAACTTCATACACGGTAACACTTTCGTATGATTTAATAACATTATTGCTGTAACGGCTGTCATTGGAATGAGACCAAAGGGCAGCGTGGGAAGTGTTCATGATTTAATGTTCAAAAAACACTCAAACAAAATGACAAAAGGTGAAAACGAAAGCGCCAAGTTCTGTCAGGAGAAAAACACTAAACAGAAAACAACATCCCACAAAACCCAAACGGAAAATGACAACTTATATATGATCCCCAATCAGAGACAACGATAGACAGCTGCCTCTGATTGGGAACCACACTAACATAGAAATAAGGAAACTAGAATGCCCATCCTAGTCACACCCTGACCTAACCAGAACAGAGAATAAAAACCTATCTATGGCCACGGCGTGACAATTGCATTGATAGGAGTGGGGGGAAAGGTGCTTGTGGTTGTTAATTGATAAGCACATCAAAGACGGCATTAACGATAAGTAATAAAATAAATATGGCACTTCTAAAAGCCTATTTCACACCATAGCCTGCTGAATTTTCAAGATGGATTTTCATTTTCATTTGGATTTCGGCACAGAGGAAATAGTGCCACTGACTCGCCCATGGATTGCTGTATCAGCATTGTCTCAATGAAGAGTTCGGCGTTTGACTAGCCATATGCGACAAGCATGCGCAGTTACTAGCCTGCTAGAGTTAGCGCAGGAGGATGCAGTGTTAACAACTTAGCGACTTTGTCACTATATTTAGTGAGTATTCAGAGCCCTCTAGCGACACATTTTCAAAAAAGCAACTAGCAACAAATCTAGCGACTTTTTCTGATGTTATTGGAGACTTTTGGAGACTCTGACGTGAAAGCACGTATCGTTCTTACTCTTCTCAACAAGCAGCGGGTGCTGCCGTGGGCCCCATCCCAAAGCACTCACAGGCGGCCCAGTCCTCACGCAGCAGTCCCTCCCAGCTGCAGTCAGAGCAGGAGATGTTCACCCCTCCTTGTCCAGACTGCAAATTAATTGTACATGCAGGAAGCCACTGCTGGCTGATCCCGCCCTGGCTTACATTCAGGGCGGGATGTTAATGTAAAAAACTAAACAAAAAAACTTTTTTTTTTAAACAAAATAAAAAACTAAGTAACTCCGCCAGAGTGTCTCTTTTGGGTCACTTTTGCCGGTTCCAAGCCCGGATAAAGGAGGAGGGTTGGAATTGTGACATAAAAAAAAACTAGAATCGAAAGAAGAAGGTTAATTTGTAGTTCTAAACATATTTAGGGTGTTTTGTTACTCACTCTCTGTCTCTCCCACGATGTTACTCCTCTGTCCTACAGCGTCCATCACAATTACATGCACATGGCCAATTATGCAAATTTTGTGATGAAGTCATTTAGCGACTTTTAGGACAGCCAATAGCTACTTTCCTTACTGAGGAGCTGGCAACAATGAGAGGATGAGTAATATACAGATGAAGGTTGAGCTAGAATGTGTCTAGCTTGCTTCATAGGATACCCCTCTGGTATGACAGCAACCCACGCATTGGTTTTGTTTACCTAGCCACTGTTTCAAATGCTACATTTTTAGCATTTGTGACACAAATCCAACGCAAGTCAATTGTACCTATGGTACATTAGCATTTTTACAGCACCATCTAGTAGTCCGAGCCTGGTAATATCAAGATGTAGGATGGGATGTAAACCCAACTGCTTTAATGGCAAATTACTCTACAGGGGGAGGGGGGAGGGGGGGGGGGGGGAACTATAACAAATTTACTGAGAATACATTGCATAGGATGAAGAAACAATACTTCCGAGCCGCAGCACCATACTACTTGTCAGACATAGAAAACTGAAACTATATTCTGGTCGTTGGGGTGGGATTGGCATGGTGTGTGGGGGGATCCGTGGGTAGCTTCTGACCACTTATTTGGATTCCTCATGTCTTACTCATTGTTAGAAAAAAGTTTGGTCCAAATCAGATGTTAGGTACTATAATTATTTAATATTATATGAATCCTATAAATTAAAATAAATGGCTTCTGGAAAGCTTATCCTGTCTTCTTTCTAACTGCAGAAATGATTTCAGAACAATCTGAGATGGCTTGCTGAAATGACATGGAAAGATCCACTTAAAAAATAAATTGCTTACCATTGAAAATGTACTTTAATCTTGTTGCAACATAATATCCAACAAAAAATTATTGATTGATTGTGGATGCTCTATCAGAAAGCTATTGGAATCATATTGGACTGCTTTCTTTCATGGACATCAAAAGTAGGCTCATCCTAACGGATCCTGTAGGATTCTCGCAATGCTGTAAGATTTTGTATCACCTCTATCAGAATCCTATTAGTGTATAGCTATGTTTTGAGGAAAAAAATCCTTAAGAATGTAACAAATATATATACAATTCCCATCAACAAAATGTATTTAAATCCTATAGGAGAACAAAAAAAACTTGAAATCCTATAGGATACTTTAGGATTCAAATACAACGATCCAATTAGAATGCAATTAGAATCCAATAGAAAAATCTTCTCAGATTTTGGAACCAGTACTATTTGACTCCGATAGGATTCTATCCTATATTATTTTATACACAATAATCTAATTGAAAAATCCTATCAATGTGCTGAAGTCTGGTCCGGACTATGGATCACATATGCCCACTCCCCCGACTGTCTGTGCCCTTCACCACTTTATGTAACCCTCTCTAATATCTGCCTCCTTATCTGTCATTTCTTCTGTCCTGTCAACAAAAATACAATAAAATAACTCAGACCCCCCCCCCCCCCCTAAAAAAAAAGTCAGTTGGCCTTATGCCTAATAACCCCAGTCAATCTACTCTGCCCTCAATCTTGTAGGCTGTAGTTTTGAGCCAGTTACTCTTGATTAGTTCGTTAGTATAAGAACTAAATGGACCTCAGAAAGTCATAATGATCATGACAGACTAAGATAATAACATGTTCTAAGTAGGCTTATCACTATATACTTGTGATTATATAAGCATTCGTAGTCGTGATAATCACAACAACCTAAAACGAAGAAGTATGACAGATGATGATGATGACGATGAGGATGATGATTCTGATCACGATGATGATGATGATTAGGCTGTCACGCGTTATTGAAGTCCTTTTTGGAAGAGGCTAGTGCCTGTATTGGGAGTAATAATACAAATACGGGGAGTAATTCATGCATTTCAGATGATTTAAATGTCGTTTTATTCATTTTGACTGTTTTGTTTCAATGAAATCTCTTTAAACAACTTGACACTTGCACTGTGAAGTTGGCTCCTTGGAATCTTGAGTCCCTGAATAGTGTTCTTCAGAGTCTCGCAGGCGCGGACCTGTGTGACTGAGTGGCGGATGCGTTGTCGGTTCTTGTGGAAGGACACGGAGGGAGGTTACTCAATCTTGGTAAACTACCTCCGTTCACTTGTCATTTTGTATCACCTGCTATCAATTTGACACCTTAGAAATATGATCATTTGTATCAATGTGTGTATGTCTCGGTTATGGCAGTTTTGCTTTGCTTGTAAAAACGTGGCGGAGTGGTCTGAGTATCGAACTGTTTTATGTGGTTTACAACAATGCTGAAACTATCTTCTGTAATATTACATTAAGATTACGTGTTTTACTGGACACTGAATTCACATGGTAAATTATGTTTTATATATTACCTCTCTCAATAAATCAAGTCAGCAAACTCCCTGGCTAAACGACCAGTAGTTTACGGTCAAGTAGCTTATCCTTAGTATTTTTGTGCCACAGAGCCCCACCTGATGATAACAAAAAAAAATCTGAAACCGCTTTACGTATTCTTGTAATTCGAAGGAGAACCAGTGTGGCGTTGTTCTGCTGGGTTGAAGCTTCATTGTGCGATTTACCAAGACGGCTCTATGAGTGCGAAAACGGCGAAACAAGTGACAAAGGAGGAAAAGGAACATGCAACCAGAGGTGAGTGATCAGCCTACCTAAATGACAGAATGTATAGCCTTTAGAAATGCTTTATGTGACTTTCACTGTAATGTAGGGGTTTAACATGAAGTCGGTTAATGATCTTTCAACTAAACGAATTCAGTGCACCTCATCAATATAATATCACAACGGTTTTGACTATGATCAAGGTTACCTACACACAGTCGATACGATATGCAAATAACAAGGAGAAACGACTGGATAAAAATGTAAACAGTGTAGGCTAAACAGAATATGCCGTGTGCATGGAGAGGAGAGACAGACACCCGGTCTGTTATGACAACTGTAGTGCGTAACGGAGAGGTTATGGTGGTTCACTGCGAGGTGCGCGTTCTGGACAAATATTTATGTCATGAACAGAATCTCCGCGGGAAACGCCGCAATGGAAGCTGGGAAAATAAAATTGCCATGGAGACAAAGGAGGTAGTAGACCGCGAGTTCTCACTGCTTTCACTACAGGGAGTACACCAAATGATGTACATGAACCCTGGATTGCTGATTCTATGTATTGGCCATTGAGAGGCTTTGAAGCCACCGGTCGGCCATGTTGACACTCCCCAGTTAATGTATTTAAGTATTTTTTTGTAGTAGTGGGGACAGTAAAATTAGTAATCTCTAAAAAAATATATTTGTATATATTTTTCCCTTTTGCATTTTTAAGTTTGCAATAAGTTGTCTGAAACAGAATAAATGTGGCAAAAAAAGAATGTAGACGTTATAAATGCATTTCTATTAGGTTCCAAAATATTTTTACACTGTGGGGGAGTGCCAAGATGGAGGCACGGTGGCTTCAACACAGCGCCCCTTAATAGTCATCTAGTATATATATAATTCATTGAGTAGACCTCTACAGGGAGTAGACCTAACAGGGTTTAGACCAGGAGCTCTCATAATGACATCAGATTCATACATTAGAAAAACAATGGTTCATTCATAGCATTCACATGACTAGAATTACTAAATAGTAGCCTAGGTGGCTACTAGGTAATTGTAGCTACTCAGAGTAAGGATAAATCAAAACAGTTATCTGGTAAGGGTACAACAAAACATCTCTGCTCGCTCTCTCTCTTTCTCTGGTAGAAGGTTAGATGTCATTTAGCCAGTTTCTAAGGACCCCAAAGGATCTTGAATTTTTAGACTTTTGCAGCGGATTAAGTTAGTGTAGACTGTAGACACAAAGTAATTTAACGTTTATAAAATCATGTGAATTAAGGGGGTTAAATAAAGTGCAGACAAAGGAACAGAACGGTTGATAACATAAGGATTTGAAGTTGAGATGATGCCACTTTCAATTGCCTTTTTCCTTAAAGGATACCCTTCGGTAATGTTTCAGCTCAGCATCCATACTCGATTTTTCCAGACGGACTGTCAAAGGGGTGTTTTGTGTTGTGTTTCAGGCTCCAACATCTTCTATAAACAAATGTTTTTATATATTTTTTTGTCCCATATGAATTGGTGCTTTAAAGCCCTGTTCTACGCTTTAGACATGAACACAAGTGACTGTCAATTGTGACAGCGTAAGCCACATTATTGTGGACTGTTATTTGGCAGATGGAGGTCTGCCTCTGCCCATAGCCACAGCAGACCCTAGGGCTGCAAGACTGCTGTCTCTCACCGCCCACTGATCATGTGTGGACACTAACATATCTATCCTGCCAGTTTATCATCAGCATTAAAGTGTAGGAAGCTGGAGATAATGTAACTCACCGCAATTTAACTACATGCATATATTTTTGGATTCTGATTATTACCGTTTCAACGTATCCATTTATGCCAACTGATCATTTATCCAAAAACACAAAGCAAATTTTGTATGGACAAAGTAGAGGTATCAAAAAGGCTTTTATTGAAGACATTTAAATCCCATTTACACCAAAAACCCTCTGTCCAAACTCCTTCGCCACAGGGTTACACATGACAGGAGCCCATCGACATGTGTCTTGGCAGCACATTCACTCATCCTGAGTACTGGCAGTGCCTAGTCACAATTTTCCAGGCCAAATGGTGTGCATTACCTCCAGAAGAAAGATGCTCGGGCAAAAAGATAATGGACACGGGCATTCTTCCTTGATCTCGCAGGATATTCTGCTGTCTCTGGTGAGAGAGGGTTATATAAATCCACGTCTTACTGTGTGTGTGTACAGTATGTGTATTGTTGGTGCACAATCAAACTCATTTTATGGTAGGATATATTATAACCACGGTGCAAGACCCTGGATTATGTTCGGTTACGGCAGGATTCTAGCCAATCTGTGGAGGTGGAGATTATTGAGTCCCCCTGCCGTAATACGCGTCATCTTTGGGCTTTGCTTGAATTCAGTTGTCCTTTGAATGGCATGTTGATGTCATTCAACAGGATTAGGATGTGCTTTTTCCCCAGCATTGGAACCCCCCTAACCCCAGCCTGGATGCACCACAGTAAACCTTCAATGCTTTTTTTTCCTTCATGGGAGAAGTAGTAGGTGATGATGTCTTGGACCACATTTTTGTTTGTACATAAAGTGTGTCAGAGTAGTAGTGCTGATCCTAGATCAGTACTCATATCCTGACCCACTTTATGAATATGGACCCTGGAGCCCCACTCACTCCTAAATGATTTTACTTTCATTTGGCTCCATCTAGTGGAGAGTGTTCCAGTTTGACGAGTTACAACTCAACGGAGATAAGTTATCACGAGTTTGTAATACTGCAAATAAGAGGGCATACCTGGTATGCTGGTGTCCTTATAGCCTACCTTGAAAATACAATCTGTAGACTAAAGAATCTGAATGGGATTGGAAAAGAACACCCCTGCCCTGAGATTAAGTTAAATGGTAGAGATTTAATGGTAGAAATGAATGGAAATAGTTTCCGGGAAGCTGGCTATTGTGTCTACCTTGAAGTTTTCCCCCAATGACTGTGGAAATGTTTATGTTTGTGGTCAGTTAGACTTTCTATTAGAGTTACCTAATGATAGACAGGGTCGCAAATATGACTGCAGCTTACAGATTGTAGTTTATATATACTATATAGCCCACTCCCCGCACTAATTATGACTCATTCTAATTATTGAAATATCTTTTTTCATTTGATCATTTCTCTAATGCAAAACCGTTGGCCTATTGTTCACCACGATGACGACCATCTGTGTCGTAACAGGAAGAAAGAGCATATCCCGAGCTGTCCCGAGCTGTAGGCCTAATAAGACTTCCTTATTACTTCTGGATTTAATGAGTTGCGAGTAAAATCTTTAAAGCTGGAATCCTTAATGGTGAAACTGCCACGTTCGTTTGCGATATTACAACAAAAGTTACTCCAGAAAATGAACACTTGCAATAGAACAGAAGCATGTATGTACTGTACATTTTGTTTGCCATGATGCGCAACGTTCCCCCAGCGCTCCCCACCTCTGTTTCATAAAAAAATAAAATAATAACAACTGCTGTGGGGCAGAAAGTGGCTCTGTTCCCCCCTAGTGCAGAATCCATCTTTGAGGGGGGTGGATTGCTTGGCTTCCCCTTTATTTCCACGGCTGTTGTGGGAGTGTTGTAGTCAATGTTATGGATACCTGCGATCTATGTGATGTTTAGATCAATTCAGCCATGAAGACATCAATGTCATAGTCCATAACATTCACACTTTACAGTATATTTAATGCCAGGGGGAATTAAATGAACATTTGCCATAACAAAGGATAGACTTCCAAGCCAGTATATGCCATGTTACGTTTGTACAGGGGTTCCCTTACCTTCCTGCACATCAGCGTTGGCTACAGTGGCCCAGTGATGCATGTTTTTTTTCCCCGATCAGCGATACCTTGGGATAAATCATTAACGAGCGTTTCTAAAGTCATAATAATGGCCTTGCACTAATGCTCTATAATGATATCCTATCACAACCACGTGCACAGATTTAATGGATGGAATGCCTTTGAGAATTGTCGGTTTAAACTTCGGAAAGTCCTGCTGAAACATTAACAAAGGACTCTTCCTTGGCGAAGCATGACTTTCCCTCTGCGGAGATCAGCATCAGGTACGCTCACTTAAATACGTTTTATTGTTAAAATATAGAATAATCTTTATGTTTTTTTTTTTTAAATAGCAAAAAATGAGTTTTGGAGGGGGAGGAGGCCCCGATTTAGCTAAAAAGTATCGTACTTTTCCCATTCAATTCAATCAAATATTAGGCCTAGCCCACACTCTTAGCAAAATTGATTTCAAAAGGGTTCTTCGACTGTCCCCATGGGAGAACCATTTTTTGTTCCAGGTAGAACCCTTTTAGGTTCCATGTAGACTCTCTGTGAAAAGGGTTCTTCATGGAACACAAAAAGGTTCTATGTGGAACCAAAAGGTTTTTTACTTGGAACCAAAATGTGTTCTTCAAAGAGTTATCCTATGGGGACAGCCGCAGAACCCTTTTAGGTTCTAGATAGCACCTTCCTTTCTAAGAGTGTACTGAGCCTACATAGCCTAATGCTCTTGTTGGCATACTGTAGGTTGAAATAGGTTGACGTAGTTTTCCCCTCCTGGAGTGCCTGTTGTGAGTATGAGTGCTGTCTACGGTGCTGATTTTAGAGTAACGGTCCCTGTCCATTGTGCTGAGCTCAGAGGTAACATCCCTGTCCCTGGTGCTGATCTTGTGACGTTTTTGCTCACGGTGCTAATAGTGACATAGTAGTGACATTCCCTGTCAAATATAATCGAATAGGTATTTCATAGAAATAGTAGTGTACGTTTGCGCTGTCCAAGGTGCTAAAGTTAAGTGACGCTCTCTGTCCAAGGCACTGAAGTCTTAAGTGATACTCCCGTTCCAATTTCCTGAAGTTATAAAGGACGCTCCCTGTCCAAGGTGCTGAAGTGACATTTTGTTGTCTTCCTGCGATATGTGATGTTAAAACATTTATCTATTCACAGTTTAACTGTTGTTGTTGGTATGGGTGAGGTTGTTATTTTACTGTTGATACGAGAAGGCAAGAATTAGGTCATTCTAAGTGTGAGTGATTCTCTATGAACTGCAGGTGATGCAATTGAAGAAATGATCTGTGTTAAGGGCCTTAGAGAAGGCAATTGAACACCAGAGGAACGTAAACAGAAAATCAAAACAACAGTGCCACTAGTATAAACCTAGATTTATACCACGAATCAAGCAACTAAAGGGCTTTAAAGTAGGGTTATAATTTTATGGAAATCATTCATCCAAATACAAAGAAAGTTATAATAGGGGAAAGTTATACTAGCCTACGTGGACATTTTATTTCACATTAGATCTCATTAAATCTCAATCGAAGAATATGATTGATTATGCTTTAATTATTCATCCAAATAAAACCAGGAGACGCCACTCATTGATCCTCGAACTTTCATTGACATGAAAGGACCTATAGGATATATGGCGCCAAATCCGAAACCACAACTACATTTAAATGCATTTCAATCTGATGACGGGTGTGGTTGTTACCTGAGTGAAGACAGGCACGGCATTAACGTTAGATAGATTTTACCTCAGGATGAAGACCCATACCATAGTCCTTCTGGAAACAGATGAGATCTCGGTTTATGTCCTCGGCTCTTCGGGAATGCACCGATTGAATGAACCTTTTGGAAAGTATATTATGCAGATTCATATCACATGACCACATCCCTGTTGGAGAGGGGACAGGGAGCTGAATGAGGCATGATCTGCCGCAAACAAGTTAGTCTTAGCAGAAAACACTCAACTGGACATTCCTCCCTCTCCTGATTATTTTTGCGATGAGGACATATGCGACATCAGAGCTATCTATATATATCCCTGGATTTATACGACACAACGTTTTCTTGAATTGTTTTTGGACCAGCGTCTCATGCCTGTCATATGCTTATATTCAGTTACCTGTTTCTCCTAATCAATTTGGACAAGACTCCTGTCTATTGCGCAATTCATACCGCAGAGTTAGGGAGGTGAAAGGAGTAATGGCACCACTAGTATTCTGCCAGCAGCACAAGTTATGGCGTCACTTTTATATGGTCATGAGGAAACCTTCAAAATATAAGCCCACCACTTTTCAACATCATTTTCATTCAGCCATGAAGACATCAATGTCACAGTCCATGACATTCTCCATTTACAGTGCATTTAATGCCAGGGGGAATAAAATGAACATTTGCCATAACAAAGGATAGACTTCTAAGCCAGTATATGTTTGTAAAGAGGTTCCTTTACCTTCCTGCGTGTGAGGTTGAAAAGTGTCCTAATTGCCCTTTAATAATGAAAGTATATTTCAATATACATTTGTTATTTATTTAATGTAGTGGTGGGCACCAATTTTGATAAGTCGATGTGATATCGATATTGTTTGATATCGATATGAGCAAGGCGTATCGTGATATTGGTTTATTCTTCAGTGTTCTGTAAAAAAAAGCTTACATAACTCTTCCTGCATGCGCAACGCCCTCCAACAGACCTTCTCACAGGCTGCTTCTCATTCTTTAAAAACCTCCACTAAAACTGAAACAGGTTCCTTAGCATACTTAGTTGCCTGCTGATGGGCCATCAACTGTGGATGGGGTTCCCATTGTATTTAAAACAGTTTAGGTAGGTTTATGCCACCATAACACACCTGGCCCAATGGGAAATCCATAAGCAGTTGTCTGGACTATACAGAAACATTCAACACAGTCGCAATGTGTTATTCTACAAACCGACATATCAATATTGAATCGAAAAATGCAATTGATGTCGATATAGATTTTCCATATCAGTGCCCATCATTCATTCTATTTATTTATTCAATGAGTGATTGAAACGAATCATAGTGTGTTAGACCATGCATTTTTAGCCTAAACATTTTATGAAACGGGGGACTGAAATGAATGAATGTATGTGTGTTAAAACGGGAATTAACTGACACGTTTTATTAAATCAATTCCAGTGCTTCTCAGAATATTTTCTCTTTCGACTGTTATTGTGGATTGTCTCACGTAATGCACTTTAAACTCAGAAAAAATGCATTTGCTGACCTTCATAGACAATCACCATAATATAGATTGTAAATGATCTTCTCTCTGTTATTGTTTTTGAAAACTAGTTAATAGACATTTACTGTATACTGCTAACCTTGTTAGGTAAGCAACACATTAAGGCCTGTAACTTGTAAATAATTGTGTCCATTGCTGTTCTGAAAGCGTGATTATACTGTGTACTAATAGCCTGGTTGATATTCATTACGTTTATCTTGTAAATAAACACGATTTTCATTTTGAATAAAATGTTTGCAAGGTGCGTTTGTTTTTTGAGTGTTGATAGTTCTGCGTGTATATCGGCATTGACTTCAGGACCACGGATAGCACCAGATCATTGTAAGGCGGTTTAACCTACAATGTTCCTATTAAGTAGTTGAATTACTGAGGGCTGTTGATAGAGTTCGTCCTCATACATTTCAGACCCACATTTCACGACACAGGTACTCTACTTTAAAAAAAAAATCTACAGTCAAAAATGTCTTCGGTGTTTCAAGTGCAGCGTCATCAATGAATTGCAGTGCATTGAGGAGGAAGAGAAGAAAGTGCTGCTGGGTATTTAGACCACAGTCCCCCATTAAATGGCACCATATATAGATAAACTATATGATGCATCTTTCTCTATAAGCCCATATGTAATTGCTGGGGACCAATGGATTGATTGTATTAGAAAGTCCTGCTGGGTATTTAGATCACATTTCCTCATGAAATAACACCATACATAGATTCTACAGACCACACTGAGTAATCCCAACCCCCTTTTTACCTCGGCACATTGGATCTCTTTTTCTATATAAGCCAATATGTAATTCATACACAGTGTATGGAGAGGGTGGATTAAGGAGTCACTAGCACTCTGTATTAAACCCATTGCCCAGACCAATTTAAGTTTTGCAGACTCTATTGAGTAATTCCAGTTACATATATTTGTATTTTATTAAAAGTGTATTTCTTTAAATATAGTCTACACAATAGCTTTCAACGTACCAGTATTGGTGTAAGCCTTCTAAAGTGGTTGCAATGCAGTGAAAAACATTTGTACTGCACTAGAGTGCTAAAAATATATATATTTCTAAAGTTTAGCGTGTCTTTGCAGGGGGACTCTTATTTTTAAATAAAATAAAAACCTGTGCTCTTGCAGCCAGCATAATATCCTGCTGCTAGGAGAACGGTAATAGGGGAACCTCTGCACCAAAATGAGGCTAGACTCTCTCTCTCTCCCTCTCTCTCTCTCTCTCTCTCTCTCTCTCTCTCTCTCTCTCTCTCTCTCTCTCTCTCTCTCTCTCTCTCTCTCCTCACAGCATAACATACATGATTTTTATACCTCATGGCTTTAACAGGTTCTATTTACCGTAAGCCATACTGTACGTGGCATTGGAGAGGATTGCTTGTGGTTGCTGCATCAATGGCACACACAACTATGACAAGAGTTGTTTCATTGACTGAAAAACAATTTGAGGACTGCATTTTTCTCACGTAGAGTGGACACATCACATCCATTGTGTGCATGCAAGAGAAGCTGCAGTGATCAACAACAAATCAAATGTATGAATTGGAGGGACTAGCTGTTGATTCACAGCTGAAGGTTTTTCTGCTTGGAATATCCAGAATCTTCTTTTCCAGCTTTGACAATTAAAATGTGTAGGCTAATATAATGCTTTTATTACACACTTGAAGGCTACCATGGATTATTTGGTTGACTTAAAAACAATACTACAAAGACTGCATTGGATAATATTCATTGTTTGGTGAGCGGAGGATCTCAAATTTTCTCCTGGGACGTTTTGTCATCACCAAGCCGCCAAGCTGGCTATGGCCGCGGCGATCGCCAGCTCCCTCATTCGGCAGAAGAGGCAGGCGAGGGAGCGGGAGAAGGCGAATGCCTGCCGCTGCGCAAGCAGTCCGGATAATTGCAAAGCAGGGGACAGGGGACCCTGTGAGAAACCGAGCAAGCTGAACGTGTTCTCACGCGTCAAACTCTTTGGCTCTAAGAAACGGAAGAGAATAAGGCGACCAGGTGTGATCTTTCGACTTAACACAAAAAAACGGTTATCATAACCATCATCATCATCAGCGGTGTAGTGATGCCTGGAGAAGTGGGTATACTTTCATTTTGCTAATAATTTCCCAAACGGGCAGCCCGGAAAAAGGAAAGGTGCCCTGTGTGAAAAATTCTATGAGAAACAGTGACCTAAAATGATGAATCCCATATTGGTCTTTCACAGTCAGGCCAACCCAAGCCGTACTGTGCAATTAGGCTAATGGTAGGCCTACTATTGAAACAGATAAATGAGGCTGTCAGAAATGTACAGGTTTAGCATTTTTCAGGTTTTTGGTCTCACAGTCACACTTTTTTAATAGAAAAAAAACGACAACATTTCATGTTCTAAGTCGATAACAAACCTTAAACCACATCAGGAGACCATTTTTGAGGTTTGGGGAAAATCTAAGAATTTTAGATTTTTAAGTGTAGTTACCCTTTAATTCAAGTGTGCAGGCACCTAGCACTGTTGTTTGGTTAGTGGTGTTTCTGTAGCACATAAGATGGAGTTTTCCAAAGAAATTGCCAATGGGATTGATGCAAATAATCATGATATCATTCTGCCAGGTTACTTTGTAGCTATTTAATATTTAATTGAGAAGGTTTATGGGAAAGCCTTTTTCGTCTACCAGAAGCCAGTTAGGCCTATCATCGCCATCGTTAATTTTTTCCTGTTCCTTAATTGTTGAAACCTGGATGTTTTACTTCGTATTATGAGGCATGTCTTACCTTGCTTTAAAGTAGCCTATAGCCAAAATCCCACCATAGAAACATGGAGGCAAGTATTTTATAAAGACTTCCTCATTATGCGTTCTCCTGTTCTATTGGTTTTCTTTCCACTTTCTTTCATTGTCTAGCAGCCAAAGGCATTATCCTAGTCATCTTATCCTAGTCATCTATCCATGATAGTTGTTGCATCTTTAGATCTCCCTTCTTCCTAAATTTATGCTCATGTGCAGTACGCATTTTTAGAACAGTATTTATCCGCAAATTGCACTTCGGGACATTTGCACATAAGGCCTACCGCTGCACCTAAAATGTGAACCAATAATAGTTGGCCAACATTTTAAGATAAACATTCTGATCTGTTCAATTAGCCTTATTAATTGACAATGGCACGTACCTCCACCACACTACTCTGATACGCATCGTGGGGACTACGAAGTGAGTATACGCAATGCCCGCTGAAAAGTCGGTATACCCTTCACTACACCACTGATCATCACCACGAACGTCAACAGCACCACTTCTATCCCACTTTAAAGCGTGAAGACCTTGGAGTAATGGCACCTCTGTCCAAATGATGATGTTATAGCATAAGAAAGACCTTATTTGACGACCTATTCCATCAAACTCTGGTGATCCTGCAAGTCCATGCACTCATCAATTCATTTCCTCACTCGAACACTTAAGACACCAGCAATACGTTCAGTGTCATTATCGGATACGTGCACAACACCTTCACACTTCCATGCTTCTGTTGTGCATGAAATTATCATCTAAACAAGAGTTACATTCAAAATACATTGCACCGTATCCAGAAAGCTAGTGCACCTGTGAATGAGCTTCTTTTCTTCTTTTTTTTGCATGGCCGGCCATCACGATCCCAGGTACCCATCACACTGTCTGGGTTTGTGCCTTAGTGTGATGTCTATGGGATGCCTGAGGTTCCCCCGGAAAGTTTACTACTGACTGTGAAGCCGTGGCAAACGAGTAGCGTTGGACTATAGACTTGGCATGTGTCCAATCTCTCCTCTCCTCCTCTCTTCCCTCTCCTCCCGTTCTCCCATTCTGCCCTGTCGTCTCCACAGAGCCCCAGCTCAAGGGGATAGTGACAAAGCTGTACAGTCGCACAGGCTTCTACCTTCAGACGCAAGCTGATGGAACCATCGATGGAACCAAGGACGAGGACAACAGCCATGGTAGGACTGTGTGCATTTGACTGTGTTTTTGCCTTTAACTCGTGCCGATTTCAGATTATTGTTATGTCGAATTCAAGAAGAAATGTTGGCTTGATTTTTTTGCTCAAACATTTCCTGTAGCTGTATTTTCACTATTGCATATTGAGTATAATGTTTATCTTATACAGTATACTACGCACCCTCTCTCTTTTGTATTCCACGTTGCAGCTGTGTTCAACCTCATTCCTGTTGGGCTGCGAGTTGTGGCCATCCAGGGGGTTCAGACCAAACTCTACCTGGCCATGAACAACGATGGCTTCCTGTATACCTCTGTGAGTCTCCTTCCTTCCCAACCACAACATTGTGTCTCCTACACGCGGCACATTCGGAAAGTATTCAGACCCCCGAGCAATCGGGGGAGAAGGGCCTTGGTCAGGGAGGTGACCAAGAACCCGATGGTTACTCTGACAGAGTTCCAGAGTTCCTCTGTGGAGATGGGAGAAACTCCCAGAAGGACAACCATCTCTGCAGCATTCCACCAATCAGGCCTTTATGATAGAGTAGCCAGACGGAAGCCACTCCTCAGTAAAATGCACATGACAGCCCGCTTGGAGTGTGTCAAAAGGCACCTAAAGGACTCTCAGACCATGAGAAACAACATTCTCTGATCTGATTGAACTATTCGGCCTGAATGCCAAGCGTCATGTCTGGAGAAAACCTGGCACCATCCCTAAGATGAAGCATGGTGATGGCAGCATCATGCTGTGGGGATGTTTTTCAGCGCAGGGACTGAGAGACTAGTCAGGATTGAGGGAAAGATGAACGGAGCAAAGTACAGAGAGATCCTTGATGAAAACCTGCTCCAGAGAACTCAGGACCTCAGAACGTGGTGAAGGTTCACCTTCCAACAGGACAACAACCCTAAACACACAGCCAAGACAACGCAGAAGTGGCTTCGGGACAAGTCTCTGAATGTCCTTGAGTGGCCCAGCCAGAGCCCGGACTTGAACATCTCTGGAGAGACCTGAAAATAGCTGTGCAGAGACGCTCCCCATCCAACCTGACAGAGCTTGAGGGGAATCTGCAGAGAAGAACGGGAGAAATTCCCCAAATACAGGTGTGCCAAGCTTGTAGCATCATACCCAAGAAGACTCGAGGCTGTAATCGCTGCCAAAGGTGCTTCAACAAAGTACTGAGTAAAAGCTCTGAATTCTTATGTAAATGTGATATTTCGGTTTTTTATTTTTAATACATTTGCAAAAATGTCCCCAAAAATGTTTTTGCTTTGTCATTATGGGGTATAGTGTGTAGATTGATGAGGGAAACAAGCAATTTAATACATTTTACAATAAGGCTGTAACGTAACAAAATGTGGAAAAAGTCAAGGGTTCTGAATACTTTCCGAATGCACTGTATTTCACAGTACAGTAATTACCTGTGTTACTGAGCTAGTTGATAACATTGAAAGTCACCTTAACCGCCATGTTAATTCTATCTAATAATCACTCGTTGCTGTGAAAACACAAGTTGGTTCCATTTGTTATGTCCCCATTGGTAACCTGCATCTTGTTGAGAGGGCTGGTTTGTATTCTGCAAGTTACCATGGAGACACATGAGTATGGCAATGCTAATGTTAACCCTCTCAAGTTGTTATTGTTTTAGCTTTGGTAAGGTTATTTAGCAATCTGGATGGATATTGAATTTCAAACACTTAATTAATTAAGTGTGTTTATTTATTTACTTATTTGTGTGTGTGTGTGTGTGTGTGTGTGTGTGTGTGTGTGTGTGTGTGTGTGTGTGTGTGTGTGTGTGTGAGTGTGTGTGTGTGTGTGTGTGGTCACCATGAACATTGGTGTCGCTGGATATCTCGTGCCAGAATGTGGTTTTGCATCAATCTTTACCAATGAAAGTATGAGTCAGTGTTTTCATAGCGTGCAGTTTAAAAGTCACAATCTGAGCAAGCTGTGAGAGTGATGGATGGCTCATGGTGGCTCCAAAAATCAGAGATTCCCATCCTAGGCTTATTCACATAGTATGGCAAGCGAGTTCAATTCAGCTCACCAGTCACAACTGAGGTACTCGCATTGTAGATGTGCTGCCGGGCACTGTGTGGCCGGCCTATCCTGACTTGTACGTAAAAGGTTCCCAAGCACAGAACTGTAATTGGTCCCAACTGCATTATAGCTCAGTCTTCTGTGTCCGCTTTCAAGCCGATTGTCAGTGTTTCATTCCAGTTAGTTGTTTCCATCCCTTCTGTCGTCATTTACTCCCCCTTTGGGCATTTGATATGAATGGATAGCCTAGGTGAGAGTGAAATGGCTGAAACTAGGTGGAGTTTTCTTTCTTTCTTTCTTTCTCTCTCTCTCTCTCTCTCTCTCTCTCTTTCTCTATGTCTGTCCATCTCTGTTTCCGCTCTCTCTTTATTTATTTTCTCACATACACACATTCCCCCTCCTGTCTCTCTCTCCTCGCTGTCCCCCTCTTTAGGAGCACTTCACCCCGGAGTGTAAGTTCAAGGAGTCGGTGTTTGAGAACTACTACGTGACCTACTCCTCCATGCTCTACAGACAGCAGCAGTCAGGCAGGGCCTGGTACCTTGGCCTCAATAAAGAGGGGGTCATCATGAAGGGCAACCATGTGAAGAAGAATAAACCAGCGGCCCACTTCATCCCTAAACCACTGAAAGGCAAGTGGGCCTTTTTCTGCGAGGCTTTGTGCGTCTGTGTTGAAGTCTGTTGGTGGGAACCCTGAAGTGGCTCGTTAGAAAGACTCACCCTAGTATATTTTCTTTTGGCGTTTTACGGAAGAATGTTTGTCAGAAGCTTAATCAAGTGTTGGGGAAGCTACTCTGGAAATATAGTTTACCAAGCTACCGGTAACTTCACACCGGCAGAAGTTCAGCTGCACTAAAGCGGCCCTTATGAAACACATTGTTTACTTAACTAAAGTTACTTTGAAAAAGTAGTTCCCGACATCCAAACTACATTCGATGCCAATAAAGAAAGGAAATTCTGGCCTACTTTATCCATATTTACTTTCTGCAAAATAAGTAGTGCGTAGTTCCAGTAGTTAGCTACACTGCTACATGGCAAACAAAGTATTGAACTTCTGTAAACACCACCAATATTTGAATGTGGTTCAACTACCACCAAGCTGGAGCAAAATGTAATTACTACTCCCCAACACTGTGCATAATACAGATAACCAGACTTTATCTTTACCAAACGTGAGCTCCTCTCTGCCTCTTTCTCTTCCAGTTGCCATGTACAGAGAACCCTCACTCCATGACCTGACCGAGTTCTCCCGCTCCGGCAGCGGTACTCCCACCAAGAGCCGCAGTGCGTCGGCCTTGCTGAACGGAGGAGGGAAGACACTGAGCCAGAACGAGCAGTCCACATAGCTGTGGGGAGTCCGTCTCGGGCAGAGGGCGGCTCTCCCAATCGTACAGTAAGCAGACTCAACTGATCCTCGTCCAACTGATCAGGTGGAGAGCGAGGGAATTCGCTTAGCTTAGCGTGTACTGAAACCACTGTGACAGACTATGACATCATCAATGAAAAAAATCCATGGGTTTCTGTGGGTCAAATTTGCTATGAACTTTGATACAAAAGGCCTAAACCATTTTGCTGGTCTGGAGTATATATTCTTCCTTGGATTATTCTTGAGCATATGTAGCGTATTAGCCATGTATCTCTTTCTCCAAGGGTCTTGAGAGGGAGAGTTACTGGCCAGTAGTTATGTGGTCCGTGATCGGTCGCTTCCATGCCTCCTAAAAAAAAAGCTATTTTTTGGGGTGTTTGAGTCCAAGAAAGCTGTACATATCTGCAAGCCTTCTGCATCGGTCCGACTATCTGCCATATACATTGCTTGCCAGCCATACCAATTGCGTTAATTTGTTCCTGTGTACCAAAGACTCAAACCTGTTTCTCTGGTTTGGCTGAAGACAAAAAAAAGTCGGAAAAACTGTGGACTAATCGTACTACATACTATTTACAACATACTGTTTGGCAAAAAAATGTATACAATAAGTAACACATTTCAACATACTAGGCTCACTCATACTGAAAATGCCTCATCTAATGCAGAATTGCGTTGCTTTCCAACCTTCATTCATTTTGGTACAACTCTTCCCCTTACCTGATTATCAGCTGTTGCCAAGCACACGTTGGTGTGAAAATATGTTTCTCTTCCCCCCCCCCCAATAGCATGTAGCGAACTCGTACTAGATGAAACGTGAAATGACTATGACATCGTGGCATTTAAAGCGAATAACATTTTCGAAATTTGACACCCTATAACACTTTCTATCGAACGCAAGTAGACTATGAGTAGGACAAGGGGTAATTGGACACGGCCAATGTGTGGTTTATAGGGACTTGTTTTCACAGACCCTCCTCTGTTTATCTATATCATTTGAAGAGTCTGTTTCCATCTTCGGGTTATTACATCCGACAGCCTAACTAGAGACCTCTTGAGTTTTGGGAGATCTTGTTGTTTGAATAGGCCACTTATATCACCCCTTTTACAGCATTGTGTCATTAGTAGGCTCCTTTTCCATTCTAGGGGACATAGCAAACCCATGAACGTAGTTTCATAGTGTATTTAGATGTGTTTCGTCATTTGTTTACGTGCTTGTATTACGTGCTCGCTTTCGTGTATGTGCAAGGATAATAACACAATCCTCCATTTTTTAAAAAATGTACAATCAAGTGGGGATTATTAGTGAAATGGAGGGCTCGTCCAGATAAAATGATTGTATGTATTCTCCTGCATTGTTTTTTCCTTCCCTGGGGCCAAATGCACTGAACAAAAATATAAACGCAACCTGCAACAATTTCAAAGATGTTACCGAGTTACAGTTCATGTATGGAAATCAGTCAACTGAAATGAATTCATTAGGCCCTGATCTATGGATTTCACATGACTGGGAATACAGATGTGCGTCTGTTTGTCATAGATACCTTTAAAAAAAGGTAGGGGCATGGATTTAAAAAGAAAACTGTCAGTATCTGGTGTGACCACAATTTGCCTCATGCAGCGTGACACATCTCCTTCACATATAGTTGACCAGGCTGTTGTTAGTGGCCTGTGGAATGTTGCCCCACTCCTCTTCAATGGCTGTGTGAAGTTGCTCAATATTGTTGGGAACTGGAACACACTGTCATACACGTTGATCCAGAGCATCCCACACATGCTCAATGCGTGACATGTCTGGTAAGTATGCAGGCCTTGGAAGAACTCAGACATTTTCAGTTTCCAAGAATTGTGTACAGATCTTTGTGATATGGGACTGTGCATTATCATGCTGAAACATGAGGTGATGGCGGCGGATGAATGGCACGACAATGGGCCTCAGGATCTCGTCACAGTATCTCTGTGCATTCAAACTGCCATCGTTAAAATGCAATTGTGTTCGTTGTCCGTAGCTTATGCCTTCCCATACCGTGACTCCACCTCCACCATGGGGCACTCTGTTCACAACGTTGACATCAGCAAACCGCTCAGCCTCACAACGCCAGACATGCTGTCTGTCAATTGCCCGGTAAAGTTAAAACTGGGACTCATCCGTGAAGAGCACACTTCTCCAGCGTACCAGTGGCCATCGAAGGTGAACAGTTGCTCACTGAAGTCGGTCACGACGCCAAACTGCAGTCATGTCAAGACCCTGGTGAGGCAAACGAGCATGCAGATGAGCTTCCCTGATACGGTTTCTGACAGTTTGTGCAAACCCACAGTTTCATCACCTGTCCGGGTGGCTGATGATCAGATGATCCCACATGTGAAGAACCTGGATGTAGGGGTCCTGGGCTGGCATTTGAGGCCATTTGGATGTACTGCCAAATTCTCTAAAACAACATAAGAGAAATTAACATTCAATTCTCTGGCAACAGCTCTGGTGGACATTCCTGCAGTCAGCATGCCACTTGCACACTCCCTCAAAAGTTGAGGCATCTGTGGCATTATGTTGTGTGACAAAACGGCACATTTTAGAGTGGCCTTTTATTGTCCCTGGCGCAAGGTGCACCTGTGTAATGCGCATGCTGTTTAATCAGCTTCTTGATATGCCACATCTGTCAGGTGGATGGATTATCTTGGCAAAGGAGAAAGGCTCAGTAACAGGGATGTAAATCAACATGTGCACAAAACTTGAGAGAAAGAAGCGTTTTGTTGTGCGTGCCGGAACATTTCAGGGATCTTTTATTTCAGCTCACAAAACACGAGACCAACGCTTTACATGTTGCATTTATATTTTTGTTCAGTATAGATGCTGATGTCTAACATTTGGTTTGATGCATTGATTTATTGACACTATTATTGCATGGGAGACTGTGGACCTCTGGGAACTAACAGCATGATGTACTACTGTAGGTCTAGTGTTCTTATTATCTATCTGTTTTGGACCCTGTGTTCCAGTCTGTACCAGACTACTAGTGAATGATCCATAGCACAGACACACGTTTAATCTGGAACCTTCTTCCAGTTTGTTATTTGTTGTTCTAATGAAAAAGCACTGAATAAAATGTTTATAAGGAAATGCGATTTTGCTTATGCTGTCCCTCTTTTCCACTTGTTGATACTAGTGGCCCCTCCCCAGCTATGAAAGGGTTAAACCGCTGTCATCAGTGCTAATACTGAGACTACAATATCCTGGGCGGTGTAAAATGTCCATCCATCCATTATGGATGGGCTAGCTAGATCATCTTCAATGAATCCTTAGGGAAGTGATACACCCCTCTTCTAGTGGTGCTAAAGACTGAGAGGCCATTAATATTGATGGTAATTCCTCACATGTTGAAATCCAAGGCCATCTCAGCAGGAGGGGTAGCCAATCACGCCAGAGTGGAGCACAACTCTAGAGCTCTGCTTGAGATGGGATTGACCTCAGTACAAACAGCGTTATAAGTGTGAGTGCCCGCAAACCGAGAAAGAGACAGAGAGGGTCAGGAGAAATTGTGCAGACTAAAATAAAATATTGGCAAAAAAAAAAACATTTGTTTTTATTTTATTTGGTAGAGCATGTCTATTCGCCACAGAAATAAAGAAATGTAGTACTGTGGGGAGAGCCCTTCCGTGCAGTGAGGGTGGAGAAAGCATACAGATGTAAGATCTTAATTTGAGCCAGTTTGCTACAGCAGGAGAAAAATCTTGCAGCAACAGGAAAAGTGAATTATTATATGGATTATAATTAATAGACATTTTTTTGTTGGGGATGATACATTTTTCGTTTGGGCAAATCAAGTCTGACATTTCAAAATGGAAATTACAACTTTAGAAGCTTTTTTAGACCTCGAATACACTATAAGTTAGCATTTCCCGCTCTGCGGGGGAAGATTCTCAGCAACAAAAGAGCGATCAGATTAAGATCATGAGTTGTACATGGTCAAGACCAAAGGGACTAACTGTCACTCATGAAACAGGAAGTACCACTAGGCTCATAAACGTCCTGCATTGGAATTGATTATGGTATTGATGACAACACAGAGGACAGTGCACTTCCTTGACAACAATCGATAGATGGACCTCGAGCCCTGGGTTCAAGGGTAAGGTTAACATGCCAGAGCAGTGAATAATAGCCCACTCTTATCAATCGCTGTGGAGGGGCCAATGAAGGGTCAAATGGTAGTGAGAGGAGAATGTTATTTTACTTACATTTCTAAGGGCTCAAGTCAACCTGTCAAGCTGAAGCATTAAAGACTCGACCACAGAAATGTCAAGGTCATTTCTGATTGAGCTGACATTATCCAGCGGTCACCGTGAGCGCCGTCTCCGCCAGCGTGGAGAACATTGCCTTTAATTAAGCTTTAGCGCTGAGTTTCCACGATCCGGATTGAATAGAGCCTCACGTCAATGAGGAGGCCCTCTAGATAGCCATTACTAATGGCAGATACATACCACAGCACAATGGCTTACTTCGATCAACAATTGTGTACTTTATTTTAACAATACTTTCATAGATTAAGGGCCGCACTGTGTGGTACTGTAATCTTTCAGATCCTGACCTCTCAACTTCTGAGCTGTTACTGACCACTCATTTTGCTACCCATTGTTATGTTTGTTGGGAAACCTTTTCAAGTCACACACTTAGCCTCAGGATAAAATGCATTACTGTATTAGTATCTCGTGAGGTCAACTCTTTCCTCAAATCTCATTTACTTTCTTATGATATAAAACACTGTTATTTGGTATTTGTATGAGTTATTCAACAATATTGACAGATTCAAATGAGAAACTTACTGTGGCCACAGTGCTATTACCGCAGACATGTGACTGGCTTTTCTGAGGATATAGAGGAGACAGCTAGATTTTACTGAAGGCATTTTACTGAAGGCCTTTTACTGAAACTTGAGTCCCAATCAGTGCAGGGAATGGCTACATAAAGTATGTGGATACGTGAACATCTCATTCCAAACTCATGGGCAATAATATGGAGTTGGTCCCCCCTTTGCTGCTATAACAGCCTCCACTCTTCTGGGAAGGGTTTTCCCAGAAGCACGCCGCCATTGGACTCTGGAGAAGTGGAAAAGCGTTCTCTGGAGTGATGAATCACGCTTCACCATCTGGCAGTTCGACGGGCAAATCTGGGTTTGACGGATGTCAGGAGGACGTAATCGTTCCTGCATAGTGCTAACTGTAAAGTTTGGTGGAGGAGGAATAACGGTCTGGGGCTGTTTTTCATCATTTGGGCTACGCCCCTTAGTTCCAGTGAAGGGAAGGCCCTTTCCTGTTTCAATATGACAATGCCCCCGTGCACAAAGCGAGGTCCATACAGAAATGGTTTGTCGAGATTGGTGTGGAAGAACTTGACTGGCCTGCACAGAGTCCTGACCTCAATCCCATCAAACACGTTTGGGATGAGTTGGAACGCCGACTGCGAGCCAGACCTAATCGCCCAACATCACTGCCCGACCTCACTAATGCTCTAGTGGCTGAATGGAAGCAAGTCCCCGCAGCAATGTTCCAACATCTAGTGGAAGGCCTTCCCAGAAGAGTGGAGGCTGTTATAGCAGCAAAGGAGGGACCAACTCCATATTAATGCCCATGATTTTGGAATGCGATGTTTGACGAGCAGGAGTCCACATACTTTTGGTCAAGTAGTGTATGTCAGAGACAAAAAAATGTCAGAACAAGGGGTTCTGTCAAGGTAGAGATGGACCTCACTAGAAACAAACATCCTACCATGATATAACAAATGATTGATTCTGAATTATTGATTGAATTGAATTTGGCCTAATAGGTTCAAATGAAATGGTTGTGGTTAGCCTACACAACAGGCAACCGATGCAAGGTCAACCGATGTAAGGCCTTGTGTTGGGAACATGACAATGACTTCTTGTGAATAGAGTGGAATTAATTATCCATGGGACACACTCCTGAAGGAACGCAGATGTGTAGCCAAGATTTGAGAGGAGTTCTGCAGCAGCCTCGTCATCGTCTGTGAGTACCAGAGTCGCCATCTACTGGTGAATAAAGGGAGACACCCATTTAAATGGGAAATCTACCATTAAAATAAAAACAAAGCGCCTACCCCAGCCACTTTCGGGGAAACAGCTGAGGGATGGGGCTGGAAAAATGTCACCGCTTTGAAATTCATAGGCAGAGCTATGGATGCAAGGACTGACCATCCATGACGTTACAATTACAGTCTTAACCATGTTTTGAGGCTATGCCTTTGTTTACAAGCAAAGACGTAAAACGAGCTTATATTTTGGGTTCTGATTGGGTTAGACAGTTGAACTAAGCTCACGAGGCCTTTCTAAGTTATATTCTTCAAGAATCAAAGGCTGTGTAGGGTGAGAGAAAGAAATGTATGTAGCAAATGCAGATTGAACATTTAATGTAATGTAGAGACGCGCGCCGACTGGACAATGCTCTTTTCGGTTTAACTCCTGCGTCCTCTCTCCTCGGTCTACTTTCGACTCCTTTTCAAAAAGGTCGAAGGTAAATCGAGGAGAGGCGGCCAGGAGACTGAACGTGGGCGAAAATACGCTTGTATGAAATGAAAAGCGCCTTCTTCACTGAGCACACACTGGTTGAATCAACGTTGTTTCCACGTAATGTCAATGAAATGACACTGAACCAACGTGGAATAGATGTTGAATTGACGTCTGTGCCCAGTGCCCACTCGCACATCACCAGGCAAAAGATGTTTACGGGGTGGGATCCCAAAATAAATGTGCAAAGTGATAAAAACAAATGCAGTTAGTTGTACAATACATTTTTATTATTAAGTAGAATATTGTTTTTAAATGTAGACTATGCATGCTTTTCTCCTACAGTACAATATAACATCTGATTCAAAGGGTGATGGAAAAACTACTAAATTGTCCTACTTGAGTGACAGTAAAGATAGCTTAATAGAAAATAAAGTAAAAGTGAGTCGCCCAGTAAAATACTACTTGATTAAAAATCGAAAGTAACTGGTTTTAAATGTACTTAAGTACAGTGGTGGAAAAAGTACTAAATTGTCATACTTGAGTAAAAGTACAAAGTACACTTAAATGCTAAACATCAAATCCCTTTTATTTAGCAAACCAGACAGCACAATTTTAATTTTTAAATTTTTAATTTACGAACAGACAGGCACACTCCAACACTCAGACATCATTTACAAATGCAGTATTTGTGTTTAGTGAGTCCGCCAGATCAGAAGCAGTAGGGATGACAATGTGTTATATTGATAGGTGTGTGAAGTGGACCATTATTGCTGTCCTGCCTGAGCATTCGAAATGTAACTAGTACTTTTGGATGTCAGGGAAATGAATGGGAGTAAAAAGTACATATTTATTTCATGAATGAAGTGGAGTAAAAGTAGTCAAAAATATAAATTGTAAAGATACCAAAAAAAAAACTACTTAAAGTAATACTTTAAAGTATTTTCACTTAAGTACTTTACACCACTGGGTGTGGCAGATATCAAAAGTATTCCGCAGTAAGATAGACTTCTGCTTCCTCTCCAAAAGGAGGCTATCGAGGAGGGGAGGACTGTTTTCCATTTGTCTGCTAACGAATTGACACAGTCCTCGACTACCTATTATCATCCTGGTCACGTAGGACAGAGAACGGAGGACAGACTTTTGCCCAAATGAGAAAAGGCCAAGGTATGGCCATCTGTGCACTTCTAGAATTTGTTAACCCCGATATTTGTTAACTCTCTCTTTCTCTCCCTTGCAGTTAGTCGGTGTAATGATTAGGGCTCATTCACTTGTTCAAAGGTGCAGTAAGAGTTGTATTTGACACCTGGTTGTTAAGGATTTCTGCTGTGGTTTTGGAGTGTGGAGTCAGGGCTTGATTCATGCCATCTGGGTAACTGTCTATTTGGGTCGACTAAAGCCCACCAACAGGGTCATTATCTCAATGCAGTAGAATCCCACTGGACAGCCATATCATTCTGGTTTGAGATGTGTCAGGGCCACTAGAGGCCATTGTTGAGAACAACGGTAGGATTAAGTTGGGTTGAATCAATTTTCACGGCAGAATACAGCAAAAGAAACAGTCACACAGCCATGGTTGGTCACTCCGATATGGAGGGATTTAATAGAGCAGCCCCCCTCCCCCCTCTCTTATCTGCCTCAGAAATGCCTTACCTCAACACATACATGGAAACATGGACCTTCCATCCTTCCAGCAGAAGTTGCTTCTTGAATTTGTTCTATAGGGAAGTGATTATGGATTAATCGGGAACCATTTTGGTGGGACAGAAAATGTGAAAAAAAATTGATGTTCCTGTGTTTTATATCTCCACGCTATGAGATTGGAATAATACTGTGAAATTGTGAACATGATGATAATGCCCTTTTAGTGTAAGGACTGTTTGAAAAGACCGCCTGAAAGTTCAACCTGTTTTGGTGGGGTGGAGTTAATAGACCAATAAGAAAGAGAGTTCCAAACACTCGGCCAATAACAGCTAGTTTTCAGTTTTCCCCCTTCCCACTCAGACCACTCGCAGACAGGCCTAGCAAAATTCTTATTTGAAGAATTTATTTTATTTTTGACCATTTGAATTGAAAACAATTACAGTAAGGTACTTCATTGTTACCCAGAAAGGATTTGATATTGAGAGAAAAACAGCTGCATTGAACCTTTAAGATTGAGTACCAAGCTCAAGATAAATTGCTGCATCAACCATAGTGCACTAGTCTTAGCTATGCAGCAGAGGGCACTCTCTTCTAATGTAAATGTCCATTTTCTGCTACCTTTTGTGCTACTATTTTGAATAGCACAGGTAAAGTGTAATATAAATGGGATAAATTGATATGTGCCATCATGTAAATATGATGACATATCCAAAGATTTCATTTATTTATATTGAAACCAAACCCACAAATCGTCCAAAACCCGGTTGGACTACTAAGGTTTTTAAATCATAGTTAGTGTTGCGTACAGCGTCATAATACTCTCATCATCTCACATAACCATTCATGGAAAAAGACAATAGAATGACAGAACTAGCCAGTAGGGGGCATAGCTTTCTGTCTGTCCCGTTTTGTGACGAGAAAGGCCTCTAATCTATATCATTTCTCTCACATCTCCTCTCCCTTTTTCATCCATAAACAGATAAATAATCACCTACTCAATCTGTCAGCCATTCAACTGTTTATTCTCTTCTGTCAAGTGGTAGGCCTGCTATAGATTGATCATCACGATGAGCAAGACCATAGTTATTTGTATAACTGTGTGGGGGACATTTGAAAAGAGACAAAAACAGCAAGAGCTCCTTTTATAAGGGAATGGGACACCACTACTTTAATACCCTCCCACCTCCCTTCCCCCCTCTTCTTCCACATATGCTGTATGATCAGATCCTCGATCTGTACTTTAAAAAGAAACCTAAAGTCCAATATCGTTCTCGTCTGATGGCTCATATAATGGAGGTTTAATGTGCCATCCAAATTCTCACAAAGACTCCGTCTTAGTATCTCCTCATAAAAGCTACTGGCCCAAATAGAATCTGTAGTCTTAAGTGAGTGGTCCATTGTCCTGTATGCTTATATTGGGGATATTTTCATAGGCACCGGAGCCAGCAGTGAAATATAGAGGTGCTCCTCCAAGGTACTGTACCCTCTTCTCACTTTTCTCCTCTGCGATAAATAACTTTTAGAGGGCAAAGGGTTTGGGGATGGTTTTAATGTGGCAGGGTAGCCTAGTGGTTAGAGCGTTGGACTAGTAACCGGAAGGTTGCAAGTTCAAACCCCCGAGCTGACAAGGTACAAAACTGTCGTTCTGCCTCCGAACAGGCACCCAGGAACCCACTGTTCCTAGGCCGTCATTGAAAATAAGAATTTGTTCTTAACTGACTTGATAAATAAAATAAAAATTGAAATACATGGACAGATTTTGTGGTAATACATTTTTGGGTAAGGATTATGTTTGGGACAGGTTACAATAATGCATGTACAGTGTTCGGTTTCCGTTTTACAAACCTCATCTCGGATTGCAATTGTTCAAATAATAGCCTGTGCATTTTGTCGTTGGGTAATGTGATGTTAGCTTGTTCAGGTTTTGTAAACTGTTTGGTTATCGTCAATACAGGTTTGTCTGTGTTCATGGATCATACTTTGTAGTATGAATGGCAGGTCATTTGATAAGGGATATTAGAGATAGACTGTATTGTTGCTTTCACTGGCAGCCAAAGATCTCAATACTTATACTCAACCAACTCTGAGCAATCACGGGTTGGATGACACATCACCATGACGATGTACTTTATTTGACCTCTGAACTGGTGGGTTTGCTGTACGATTAATACTGGTTAGGCTAGTGGTTTACTTCCTCTTCATTGACTATGTCTTCACATGAGATTCAATAAGAACACAAGCAATACGTATGGATATATAGTAAATCAATACCTTGTATACTACTGTTGAAGACTCAATAGTAGGGATTTTCCTTTTTTTCTCAAATTATTTTAAGCTTCACTATTGATGCTGCTTCTGCTTTTTGCTAATACGAAAACACACAGGGACATGGAAAGTTAACCGTAGTGTCAAAGATAATATTTACCCATCAATTATACAATGAGCATATTGTGACAACAGTGAGTAAGGATCAATTGACACATTTCTCATAAGTAACACAGAGATGAGACAGTCACAAATATCCTTTGTTCTTACATTGCCATTGCTAGTATTGGAATAGTTTAAATTACAAATGTTCTTCCATATCAAAGGCTGTGATCAAATTAAACATTACAAAATCAAAGTCACGCCGTGAGTAATATTTCAAATCTTTCTCACTGACAAATATTTCAATATTTCCAACTCATTGAAACATCAGACTCTCACAAAACACGGAGGATCCTGATACAACATTTCATCCTACCAGGGACAAGAACGTCTAAAAATGGCTACCATCCCTGAGTCATATTTTTATTGACAAATTCATGCAGTGCACGACAGCTCGTAACATAATCTTAGCCTTTCTTTACATACACAGACATCAAAAAAATAAAACGTGTTGGTTGGGTGCGTTTAGGGATGCGTTCGTTAGATCTATTTAATCCATTTGGCCAGTGAATGACTTTGATCAAATTCAATCTATGCTACTGTGTCTGTATTAAAGATCAGGCTCAGAGATGTTTCAGCTTCCTGATGCCTCAACATCCTTTGTCTCGTACTGGTGCCCTTAGGATCATGAGTGTTTTGATATTGATTTAATAATGGAACTCGTTTACTATGAACTGAATCTCGTATGCTCAGTACTTGACTTGGACTGAATTAGGTGCTGGTATTCATTTTGGATGCTGGTAATGTTTATATTTAGATGCAGGAGCTCCACAATACTTCTGAGCTAATGTTCTATGGGGAACAGGAGATCAAGCAGTAGAATATTTGAAGTCATGTACTAAGCTCCGGTGAGCTCCTGCCCAAGGCAAGCACTGTGAACGCTGCCTTTTGAGTTTTGAATTATTAAGGAGCATGCTATTGAGGCCTGCATTCAAAATGCTTTGCATTTCGACCAAAGACAGAAGGAGATCATCATCAACAAGGAATTAATTAATGTTTACTCTGTGGTTGCGGAGAATTCCTTTTCAATGTCAAAGGCCTCTGAATAGTAGTTGCATGAGATTGCTGATGCCTCTGATGCAGAGGCCACTGGAACGAATTTGTATATAACGTCCCAACACGCTAGATTGGTTAGTGCACATGTTTATTGCCTATCACAAACATAATATTACCAATCCAATTGTTGTTGTTTTTTGTTGCGTGAATTGTATCAATTTGTTTGCTTATGGGGTTATTGAACACACCTTACTTCTGAGAAATCTGCGCGAGCCCTCGAACCATGGATCACAATGGTCACACTGACTCCTCAAATAGGAAACAGAGGGGACATCCCTGCAGCTAGTGGATGAGAAAAAATACATCATAACTAGGGGGCTGGCATTTCTTAGATGGCCGAGAAAGTAGATGGATAGCAAAGGAAGATGCTTCTTGCATCCAAAAAGTGTGTCCATGTTAATGATGGGGGAAAGCTTCAGGATTTCCTCACTTGCACGTTTCGATCCGCCAGACCTATCGTTTCCAATGGCTCCAAACTGTTTTTACAACAATGGGATTACAATTAAAGGCACCATTGAACGTCTTCACATTTTAGCTCTGTTTTCCCCGAATTAGAAATGTCATAGACCAGGATACCTGGATAGTTCATTCTTGTATTGATTTATTCATTTCGTTAGAGCTACGGTCTGCTGCACCTGGTACTCTATGTGATAGGCTACCTACGGAGGGCCGCCGTAATGCCCCAATCTGATCCGTGACACCGCCTGGAGTTGGTTAAACTTGATTGGCACTTGGATTGGAACCGGTGCTATGGTTAAATAATAACATGAAAATAAAGCTCTTCGGCCACGCACACCATTTATTTATTATTTTTAATTTAACAGGCTGGCCTGGGTAAATAAAGGTTAAGAACAAGGTTATTAACAATGACAGCCTACCCCGGCCAAACCCGGACGACGCTGGGCCAATTGTGCGCCGCACTATGGGACTCCCAATCATGGCCGGTTGTGATACCAGTGGTGGGTTTGGTATTGAAAAAAATAAGCATATGCAGAAAAGTGCCTCATACCTACGGTAAAATATTGTGATGGATTGTTGATGTTATTTTAGTCAAAAGCCTGGTTGCCTCTTTCAGGAGTCTGTCACTTAGCAGCAAGTGGATCTTCCAGCAAGACAATGACCCCAAACACACATCAAAATCCACAAAGAAATGGTTAATTGACCATACAAATAAACATTTTGCATTGGCCATCTCAGTCTCCAGACATGAACCCCATTGAAAACCTGTGGTTTGAATTGAAGAGGGCAGTCAATAAGCACAGACGAGGGATATCAAGGATGTGGAAAGATTCTGTATGGAGGAACGGTCTAAGATCCCTCCCAAAGTGTTCTCTAATCTCACAAAACATTTAAGAAAAAGGCTCAGTGCCGTCATCCTCGCAAGGGGAGGGCGCTGGAGTAGTACTGAAAACAAGGGTGCCAATGATTTTGACCCTTATCTTTTAAAGTTATTATTAACCAACATCTCTTTTTCTGAGCAATTGTATTAGTATAACATATTAATATACTGTACCAGTCAAAAGTTTGGACACACCTACTCATTCCAGGGTTTTTCTTTATTTGTACTATTTTCTACATTGTAGAATACTAGTGAAGACATCAAAACTATGAAATAACACATGGAATCATGTAGTAACCAAAAAAGTGTTAAACAAATAAAAATATATGTTTTATTGGAGATTCTTAAAAGTAGCCACCCTTTGCCTTGATGACAGCTTTGCACACTCTTGGCATTATCTCAACCAGCTTCCCCTGGAATGCTTTTCCAACAGTATTGAAGGAGTTCCCACATATGCTGAGCACTTGTTGGCTGCTTTTCCTTCACTCTGGGGTCCAACTCATGTCTTAAAGTAATGATGGACTGTCGTTTCTGTTCTTGCCATAATACGGACTTGGTCTTTTACTAAATATGGCTATCTTCTGTATACCACCCCTACCTTGTCACAACACAACTGATTGTCTCAAACGCATTAAAAAGGAAATACATTTCACATATTAACTTATAAGAAGGCACACCTGTTAATTAAAACGCATTCCAGGTGAATACCTCATTAAGCTGGTTGAGAGAATGCCAAGAGTGTGCAAAGCAGTCAAGACAAAGGGTGGCTACTTTGAAGAATCTCAAATAAAAAATATACTTTTTTTGGTTACTACATGATTCCATATGTTTTATTTCATAGTTTTGATGTCATCACTATTATTCTACAACATAGAAAATAGTAAAAATAAAGAAAAACCCTTGAATGAGTAGGTTTGCCCAAACTTTTAACGGGTACTCTAATTTTCACACAAAAAAATTGCATGCAATAGAGCTCAGTGTGTATATTTATTGTGTAGTATTTTTGCATATCTTTATCAAGGGTGCCGATTATTATGGACCTGACATTATATTCCTCAAGAATCAATGGGTATATATCATTAATTTATAAGTACAAAAATGGATGTAGCAACTAAGGATTCTAGCTTTTAAAACCTTGAATTAATCACACATGAACCAATGCAAATTGGAATGTTGTCTATTCTTAGGCTATATTTATTGAAATTGTGGTTCAGGGTGATATTGAACTTTATGTAGGTAAAAACTATGATATTAGGCCAATACAACAGCAAAAAAAATGTTTTTTTAGTAACTATAGTCGTTCAGCTAACCATAGCCCGCCCCTAAGGCATATTGTAATTTTGCTTGTTTGAATTTTTTACTGTCTGGTCACACGGTTGTAGCCTACCACTGTAACCTACACGTGGCAGCAAAACTGATGAAATTGCTCAATTGCTCTGAAACAGAAGTGATTCTTGGGTTAAACAAATATAGTCTAAACCTCACGCTACATAAAACCTCCCTGAAATGTCCCATTTTTTAGGCCTATGCGCACATAAACAGTCCTTTCAAATTACGTGTAAATGATTGGTGATAAAATATTCAATAATATATTGTTGCATAAATACATGAAATGTTAAACAGTGTGTTAAACAGTAGCCCAAGATAGCAATTATCTCGGTTTTTCGGACACAGGGCGATTCATCTTTTGGGGCCTGTCTATAAATTCAGAAAATAACACATATCACATATTTACACAATTGATAGGCTACTTGTGTTATTATGAATTCTGCGAACATGCATGGGGGGGGGGGATCAAACGTCCCAGATATGTTTATGTACAGTGAACAAAAACATAAACGCAACATGCAAAGAGTTGGTTTCATAAAAGATCCCAGAAGTGTTCCACATGCACAAAAAGCTTATTTCTCTCAAATGTTGTGCACAAATGTGTTTACATTCCTGTTAGTGAGCATTTCTCCTTTCCCAAGATAATCCATCCACCTGACAGATGTGGCATATCAAGAAGCTGATTAAACAGCATGCTCATTACACAGGTGCACCTTGTGCTGGGGACAATAAAAGGCCACTTTAAAATGTGCAGTTTTGTCACACAACACAATGCCACAGATATCTCAAGTTTTGAGGGAGCATACAATTGGCATGCTGACTGCAGGAATGTCCACCAGAGCTGCTGTCAGTGAATCGAATGTTAATTGTTCTACTATAAGAAGCCTCCAATGTCGTTTTAGAGAATTTGTGGCATTACATCCAACCGGCCTCACAACCGCAGACCACATGTAACCACGCCAGCCCAGGACCTCCACACAAACTGTCAGCAACCATCTCAGGGAATCTCATGCCCGTGCTCGTCGTCCTCACCAGGGTCTTCTGCTGTTCGGCGTCGTAACCGACTTCAGTGGGCAAATGTTCACCTTTCGATGGCCACTGGTACGCTGGAGAAGTGTGCTCTTCACGCATGAATCCCGTTTCAACTCTCTTTCAAACATACAGTTTTTAAATTCCTCAATTTGAAGACTTCAAATACAGGAACTTCAATTTTTTCCTCTAAGGTCATCAGAGTAAAAGGAACTGAAGGACCTTTTTTATTCTTCAGATATGCTTATTTGTGTTCCTCTGCAGTCAAAACATTTGAGGTTGTGAAATGCTACATTTTACAATAATATTCTACCCTCTTGGTAAACCTCAATGTTTACTCCTACGTGGTTATCTTGTCTGTTTTCAATTGATTTTGTTTTGTGTTGTCAATGTGAACTGAAAATGAATGATGTCCTGTAATTTGTATTTTTTTTTAAAATCATTTAATGATCTTGTATGGCGTTGTGTGGGAGAGCGGTTTGCTGATGTCAACGTTGTGGACAGAGTGCCCCATGGTGGAGGTGGGGTGTTGGTACGGGCAGGCATAAGCTAGGGACAATGAACACAATTGCATTTTATGGATGGCAGTTTGAATGCACAGAGATACTGTGACGAGATCTTGAGGCCTTTTGTAGTGCCATTCATCCCCCGCCATCACCTCATGTTTCAGCATGATAGTGCACAGCCCCATGTCGCAAGGTAGCCTATGGCCCCTTGTCAATGTTGTGAACAGTGTCCCATGGTGGAGGTGGGGTTATGGTATGGGCAGGCATAAGCTACGGACAATGAACACAATTGCATTTTATGGATGGCAATTTGAATGCACAGAGATAGCGTGACGAGATCATGAGGCCCATTGTCGTGCTATTAATCCGCTGCCATCAGCTCATGTTCCAGCATGATAATGCACAGCCCCATGTCGCAAGGATCTGTACACAATTCCTGGAAGCCAGACATGTCAACCGCTGAGCATGTTTGGGATGTTCTGGATTGACGTGTACGAAAGTGTGATCCAAGTCCCGCCAATATCCAGCAACTACGCACAGACTTTTGAAGAGGAGTGGGACAACGTTCCACAATCAGCCTGATCAACTCTATGCGAAGGAGATGTGTCATTCTGCATGAGGCAAATGGTGGTCATACCAGATACTGACTGGTTTTCTGAATCAAGCCCTTACCTTTAAAAAAAAGTATCTGTGACCAACAAATGCATATATTTATTCCAAGTCATGTGAAAGCCATAGATTAGAGCCTAATTTATTTATTTTAATTGACTGGCTTCCTTATATGAACTGTAACTCAGTCAAATCGTTTTAATAGTTGCATGTTGCGTTTATATTTTGGTTCAGTGTTATCATTTTGCAACCGGCACGAATGTAATATTTATTTGGAGGCATTTTCGTGGGCATGGGCTTAAAGATCTGTCCGGTAACACGTGCGAGGTTACGGTGTAAATACCTCAGTGCGGGTTTGGTTGAATTACCCAATACTGAAATTCCAAACATTGCCGATCTAAAGCAGCAGCAGCATCATTGCAGGTAGTGGTGGTAATTAGGGTCAAGCGTATAGCAATGACGCAAAGCAGAGTCATGGAAGACATGGGAATAAAGGTACACTTTTTGATAGAGAATAAATAGGAGAGCTGGCCGGGTTTGATGTCACTACAGACGCTTATGGGACATGCAGGCTACCAATTTGCAATGAAGAAATAGCTTGTCAATGAATTCACTGTGCGAAAAATCACGTGCCAAGAGGTTATCTTGGATGTCATTGGTTACTGTATGGGTGCTGCCGTTGTCGTATTTTGGTGGAGTGATTGACTTGAATCGACCAAATACATTTAGGCTACTATAGCCTACGTAATCGAAAGTGTTAGGAGTTTGGCCCCCTCTCACTTTGTACCCTCTGAAAAGCTTGGTTTCAATGAATGTTGTGGGTTAGCCAACATTTAACAGATTGGAAGCATACATACGATTTTCGCGCAGTATGGCCATGTTGGAGACCATTTGGCTGTTATGAAGCTGTAAAAGGTTTCCGTATTGCTTTATTTCTTTTCCATCTTCTGTGCTTCAATGACCAAGCTAGTTGACGATGGTGCGCAATTCTCCGCGCTTGTTGTCGGGGGCGTTGGAATACCAAGACAACATGAACCGGGGGACAACGACGTTCGGTTAGGGATCAGCCCGTATGGAGAGACCTCTCACTTCGCAGCCTTCAATTTCATTGCCCCCGCACAGAAGTCCCAGTTAATTCCCCAAGTCTCCGGATACGCAGCTGCGCTAGGAAGCCACTGCGGAGGGCACATCGGTTCACATGGATACAGAGCTATCGATTCCAGGAATATTACGTTTACCTATCGCACTCCAGACATTGCCGATTCCGCAGCAAGAGATACTCGACACGGATTTTTAAGCCGCACCGCAACAGGAAGTGTGCGAATTCCCCCAAGGATCTCTGAAAACCGAGCGCACACTCTCTTTTCATCTATAGGTGAACAGAGCGCATTCCCAAATGGATACATGGCGAATAGCAGGGCGCATTTGGGTACACGGGGAGACATATTCGTGGGAGCAGATCCGCATCAACCTGTCTCGAGCCCGCACCCGCATTTCAGTGATACCCAGCTCCACTTTGATCACAATGTGGACATGGGCATGAGAGTGACAACACAGACTGGTCACGGTGCTTTCTTTCGATACATGCGACAGCACTCTAAGCAGGATGTCACTTGTAAATGGATAGATGCGAATCAGACGAATCAACTCCAAAAAACCTGCGGCAAGATGTTTTGCTGTATGTCCGAGCTGGTTACGCACGTCTCCATGGATCACGTCGGCGGTCCAGACCAGAGTCTGCATACTTGCTTTTGGGAGGATTGTCCGAGAGAAGGCAAATCTTTTAAAGCGAAGTATAAATTAGTCAACCACATTCGTGTACACACTGGAGAAAAGCCATTCAATTGCCCCTTTCATGGCTGTGGGAAAATGTTTGCCAGGTCGGAAAATTTGAAAATACATAAAAGGATTCATACGGGTAATGAGCCAGCCATACATGCTATAAAACCAACCGGCTTATAACACACAATATTTAATGTTTCATTTGAACTTGGTGGAAGTTACAATGCTATGGGTCCAACTTGGGCCAATTACCAGTCAATAGGCCTATCCAACTGCAATTTTGACCTACAACGCATTACAATTTCTGAACTCCACGTCTGTGTTAAAAATAGGCTACACATTTTCTTTGGCAGGTGAGAAGCCCTTCAAATGCGAATTCGAAGGCTGCGACAGGCGGTTCGCAAATAGCAGCGACAGAAAAAAACACATGCACGTTCATACCTCAGACAAGCCATACATCTGCAAGCTGTGCGACAAGGCCTACACTCATCCCAGCTCTCTGAGGAAACACTCGAAGGTAAGCCATTTTTTTCTGGAGAATGAATGCAAACGTACAGGTAACTGCCAAAATAAAGGAAACACCAACATAAAGTGTCAAAAGGGCGTTAGGCCATCAAGAGACAGAATAGTTTCAATTAACCTTGGCATAGAGTGTCTGGGGGTTGCGACACCATTCTTCCACGATAAATTTCATAATTTAGTGTTTAGTTGATGGTGGTGGAAAACGCTGTCTCAGGCACCGCTCCAGAATCTCCCATAAGTGTTCAATTGGGTTAAGATCTGGCGACTGAGACAGCCGTGGCATATGGTTTACATCGTTTTCATGCTCATTAAACCATTGTGACCGCTCCTGCCTTATGGATGGGAGCATTGCCATCCTATGAGGGCTATCTAAAGTAATGGCCTGCCCAGCATTTTTATACTTTATCTTAAGCATGATGGGACGTTAATTGCTTAATTAACTAAACTGCTTTCAATAGACGTTTTATCCCTCAGTCACTCAAGTGTTTCCATTATTTTGGCAGTTACCTGTAGGCCTATATGACCTAGAAATCACGTTTCTTCATTGTTATTTCAATGTTTTTTTAAACACACACAAAATATTACAAAAACAACGGAAGGACCACATAGGCATTTTTTGTTTCTCAATTGGATCAATAAAAAAAAATACAGTTTTACATGATCAAATGTACAATACATGTTCTCACTTCGTAGGTTCACAAATCTCAAACCTCCGAGAACTCCCCAACGGGAACGTCTGGATATGAGTCGTCCACGCCACCAGCTCCGTGTAGACCTACATCCTCAACCATCAAAGACTCGACAGAAACATCCATGCTGCTGGTCAAGCGTCATAAGTCAATATTTAAAGAGGATCTCTCAACCGATTTGGTTGAATGGTACGTTTGAAAGGGTTAACTGTCCAAGTGTAAACACTAAAACGTCAATAGAATTAGGAACACAGGCCTATCGGACTACGTTTGCCAAGTTTTCAACAAAGTTATAGAAAACACAGGGTATAGGCCTATGCATTGCCTTGGTGTTACGCTTTAAAGGCGCCATCATGAAATGTTGTAATTTTGGAGTAATTTCTATTTTCAAGGAAAAGGCCAAGGAAAAGTCTTATCCTTGGCCTACACATTGACTGTATAACAGAGGAAAATGTGAGCCACGCAAAGCCTTTAAATTAATAGACAGGCCTCTCTGTATAAGCCTATAGGCTACTGATAAATAAACAAATAAATGAATACATGAAAGAAAAATATACGAAATTAATAAGCAAAAGTCAAATAGGCCTATAGAAACCAAATGTATAAAAAGAAAGAAGGAAAGCAGATGACCGAGGAAATATATTAATAAATAGAGTTGAAGAACAGTATAGGCCTATTTGCATTGTTGATAGGCTAGCGCTAGCCTATTTGAGCTATTTTGTCAGAATCCGTTTTCAGACAGAAAACGATAGGTCTACTGTGGTCGACATTCCATGTCGCCTTTAGAAAAGAACAGCATACAAATGAATGGCTTTATTTCTCTATCTTAAAATATACCGTTTATAATATCATTTATTTCATTGTATTTTTGTTGGAACGTATTATAATGTTGGTGTATACATTTATGGATATAAATAAATCAAATACAAATTATATTTCTAAGAGGCATGCAACTTGGGTCAACTTTAGTAAGAAATATGTTTATGGGCATTTTATACGATGTTGAGTCTAATAACTTAGGTAAGATAAGATCCATTTGTATAGATGTTTAGGCGTTTATTTTTTTAGATTCTGGAGTCGTAACCTACCTTTTGCTAAATGACTCCCACATCCAGTGTTTGAGGACTATGCTAAAGTTAACAACCCATTACTGCCCACAAGACACAAAATAATCTGAAAGTATTCAGTTGAACGTCAAGGGAAAGGTTTTAAACAAGCAATTTAAATACATCTGGTACAGGACTAGTATGTTGTTCAGTTCGTCAAAACTAGCATCAGATTTAGACTAAAGTAGGCATCTGTTGTTTTCCCCGCTGGAATTCAAAAATTAAATGAAAGCTAAATGTAAACTACCATAGAACAAGGAAAACGTTTCATAAATATCAGGAAGAATATAATAATAAATTACATAAATCTGACCTTTAAAAACAAACAAAAAATGGTGTCCTTTATTTTATGGCTCGTTGATTTGTTGGAAAGGATTCCATCGGTGCAGTGTATCCCAAAATGGCCAATAAATTGGTACTACTTTAATTTTGCCTTCCCTGTTTATTTATCACGATGCTGTACATTGTGTAGATTCGTACACTAATCTGCTCTCAGTATAGCCTATTAGATATTGTCTGCTTAGAAAATTAAGAAATTGTGTTGAAATACCCAGATATCCTTTATCAGATTATTAGAATGAATGCAATTTTGACGATGAGCACGGGAGCAGAGAGAACCCATATTTAAATCAATGCACTGCACCTTTCATGTATTATCTATTCCAAGTGTTTATTTTCGTGTTGGCCTTGAACGGGCACACAACAGTTACTCACCTCCTCAACCTACCCTTCAGCTCTATTCGTCTAGATCTGCTGGCTTAGCTCGTACTACGTTCTAAGAGGATCAAGCCATATAAGCATTTTCCAACGGCCCTTTGTCACGCAAGTGTCTGTGTCATCATTGAGGGGGTCTAGTCGTGTTGATTTCTAAAGAATAGCCTGGCTGTGCCAATGTCAACAGACTTCCTTTCGGTTCTGCGGGACAACCTCACAAGTATAAAATGTGTACTCAGTAACATCACCGCAATTTCCAATTTCACAAGCGATTGAGTAGTCATGCTTGCCACATATTTGATTTCAATTTTTGGGGGGGATTTTTAAAATTCCCCCATATCTTCATCTTCCCTGTTCTCTTGCTTCCTCTTCACCATAATCATCCTCATTGCCCTCCACGACACTGTTCTGAGGAGACTCCTGTCATAGGAGAGGAGCAGTCAGCCATGGTGGTGGTGGTGGTGAAGGTTGTGGTGACAGACTCGAGCCTGCAGTAATTGCGCCCCTGCTGAGGTGCTGGCCTGTCTTGGATCAGGGCCCAGCAGGAGGGGGGCCCCTGACCCTGCAACCATGGAAACAGCCAGGGGGGGTAGGAGGAGGTGAGGGGCCTAACCAGTCACAGACTAAGACCTCCTACTGGCTCATCTCTCATACTCACTCAACTGAACAAAAATGAATCTTCCACCTCTTTGGAAAACTTGGGAGAGGAGAAACTGATGAATAAATATGAAATTCCATCTACAGTTGAGGCGGACGAGGAGGGAAGGGAAGTTAAAGAGAGCTAGCATTCACAAAACCGTTTATAGTCAACTATTAGTTGGTTATCTGAAGACCGATGAGAAAGAGAAAAATTCACTATTTGTAAAACATTATAGGTCCTCATCATTCATTCCAAAATGTCGCTCCGCTTTTCTGATTCCAAAGTATTTTTCCCCGTCTCTGTGTGTGCGTGCATGCATTTGTGTCTACTTCCCTTCATTACTTTTCAACTGTCTCTCCTCTCATTGCCAGACCAAGCCTCCAGGCTAGTAAGGTACACATCTACCCCTGACCACCTGCTGGGCTCAGAGCACTGGCCCAATCAATGACTCTGCTCGTGGCATTCCATTTTGAGGTGTGGTTCATTGAAGTGATAAAAGCCCATTGGGACTCATAGTGCCATCTAGTGGTGAAAAGGAGATGCAGCGGGCAGCCTTTCAGCAGTGTGACGGTCCAAATAACACTGAATCTTCCTTTACACATGATCTTTGTAAAACATCTTTATTAAACAGGTCACCACATCAATGATAACTCAATGTCAAAGTGTAACAATGTTCATAGATGAAGAAAAGGTTAGGAGCCCCTTATAATGTGACAACCATCTTGTAAAAGAATGGTGATTCTCAACATGAATAGTGGGAGCGTTGAATGTTACTGTGTTTGAACATGCGTACACAACAAGGCATCCGGGTTCTAGTTACATGTGAGAGAGAGAACCCGTGATGAACAATGGCTTGCCATCTCATAATCTACATTGGAAACACTGCCATCAAGTTCTGCAGCCACATCAACTCACCGACCGACTTGGTACAAAGACTATATACAGGAGATCTTACTAAGACGGATGAATGTTTTTTATCTCTACAGACTCCAGCAAAGGTCAATGTTACTGCAGGCTGCCACCTTGTGGCCGAACAGCACACACTCAACCGCAGGGTGAAGGAAAAGGTTGCTGCGATATAAATGACAGAGCATTTACACATCCAGGTGACAAATTACACCATCTAACGAAAAGAGAGATACTTAATGTATCTCCAGTTTGCAGCCGAATAGATAACTTCCTCTATCATATCATATGTTGCAGTGTGGGGCACCATGTGTTTAGGCTCTTATGAGCAGGGGAGTGGGCTTTTTCTCCACGGCCCAAAATACCTCTGTTCCTCAAGGGGTGTAGTGCACAACCAGGACCAGGTCACGTTTCTCTCTCTGCTGGCCACGTGTCTGAGTCTTCGAGGAGGTCCCACTGCCGTCCAGAGGCTCGCGTGTACCAGGCTCCTCTGGGGCTGGAGAGTTGCCATTAGGGCCAACCACTCGGCTGCTCGGCAGGGTGTGGAGGGTGTGGCTGCCTGCTGCCTCTGACCCACAGCTCATGAAGGCCAGGAAGCACCTGTAGAACTGGCACACATGACATCATCAATGCGTCCACTGTGTAATAACGGAGTACTGACGTTAAAGGTTTTTCCCCACTTCCATATCAGATCGCTAAGAAGTAGAAAAATGGCCAGTGTCCCGTTGATAAGCCGTTACCTGGTTATTTAAAAGCCCATATATGACAGGGTTGAGAAAGGTGCTACTTTTGGCAAGGATGGAGGGGACAATGCTTGTGGTGGGGCTGACCAGGCCAACCTGGCCGAAGGTGGCCAGCAGAGCCACCACCCCGTAGGGCATCCAGCACAGCAGGTAGCAGGACACCATGGAGACAACCATCACCAACACATGGGTCTCCCGCCGCTGTGCAGACGACTGGTTGATTTTGGCTACCTGAGGAGAGAACACATTTTTTTTCAAGTTACTTACAAAACCCTGTACCAAAGCCTCACTACCATCGGGTCATTAACATTCTCAGTGGTCAGGTTTAGGTCACAGTGACAGCACTGTGAAGGCTACCTCGTGATTTCAGTATGTCAGGGAATGAACGCATAAAACACGCTTATTTCATGTTTACGCAGGGAAATCATATAACCATTACACAGGCAGTCATAGGGTGTGAGCTCTAACCTAAAAAAAAAACAAGCATAGAAGCTAGAGGTCATGGTTAATAATGGCTAACGGGTGGTGGCCAAATCTCCATGGAATAGTCTCGAGTCCTGAAAATCTAATGGTTAAATGCTAGAAAACAACACCGATTCTGAGATGCGCATCAGTCCCCGTTGTGCAGTAAAACTATACGATCATTGATTTACTCCTTGAAGTCTATACATATTCTGTTTGCCCACTTAAGAAACGATGATGTCATGACCTCCAATGTTTTCCTGCACAAGTATTCCCATGAAATCCATTAATCATTTAATATTCTGCATTTAACAGATAGTTCTCCCTGTAGGGTAAACTATAGGTAATGATGAGAATAGTGGGGTGGAGATAACTTCTTGTTGATGGATGTGGAATAATATTACCCCCCCGTCAATTACAATTTAGCAACGCAGATGTAGACTACCTAGTAACCAAATGTTGTCGCATTTTTCATCAAATAAGAAAACGTGTCTGAGACAGAGAAATCTGGCTAAAAGATATCTCAACTTGTTTACATGAATGAAAAGTAATCTCTCATCTTAATAATCGAACCACAACAAATATACGGCACACTGGAGTGGAACAAGCCTTGACACCTGACAAAGGAACTCAAACACAATGGGGGGGGGGGGGGGGGAGGGGGGTAAATCAACAACCTCGTGTCAATTTCTGCTGTCATTCCAACTTGTCAGCCACCTACAGCGCAGTCATTATTGAGTCCTACGGATTTGCTGAGAAAGTCAAGCTGTACTGAAGACTGCCGAATGCATAAAACCACAGTAGGTCTACATTGTATAAGCGTAGCAAAACTGGTGCTCAAAATCATACCCAAGCGGCATGCATTTGTGGCCCAACGCCAAGAAAACGTGTTCCTAAATGGCCAGAGGGAATATCGATCTGAATGAAAGGAGAGTGAACAAAGACTTATACGTTTATGTTAGGATATAGGACAGGCAATATGGGTAGGTACTCCTCCGAGCGTTTGGTTTCAGAACGTCCTCTACGGCAGTCAGTCTTCTACAAAACACTTCTGATGTTGTCTTGTCCTTGGTCCCTCTGTGTGACATGGGTATAAAAACAAGGAAGCCAGCGGTACCACAGGTTGTCGTCATTAGTGACCAATGATAGACACCTTCAATCTGGATTAAAAATAATCCCCGGGATGATTCATTCATGAGACCTATACGAGCTCTGGCCACCAAGACGGACGACTTTCAGACAGGTTGCATCAGCAGCTATCTCAATCAAACTCAGCTCTCCCCGTCTCCCGTTCCAACCTTCCGCCACAAGGCGAAGAACACCACCTCAAAGGGCACTGTGTTGTGGATGAGCCACATTTGAGTTAAGGCTGACAGCCTGTTGTAAACCTGACCCCTCTAAGCATATTCCCCCCCCCCCCCCCTGGAGGAAAGACAGACGGTGCCATTGCCACAACCGCTGTTACTCATCTTCTATATATTCTTTCACAAAAAAAATGTGTGAGAGTCAAGCATCCTTTATGTTTTCATTTGTTTATGTCCCAAATGTCTCACTATTGCACTAGTGGAAAGGTGGACTAGTAAGCCAGCCTCGCTTTCAGAGTGAGGACTGCAAGCTGGCAGAAATGAGCCTTAATGATGTTGGCCACTAGAATTTCACAGCTGTCCCAACATGATAAATTGTTTCAGTGGACTGAACCTGTGGTTCAAGGATTTCTTGCTAATATATTTAACTAAGGTCTGCTATATAAACATTGAGACATTTCCACTTCCTGCTTTTTCAATTATTTTCTCTGTCTTTAACATTTCACCATAACATGTGGAATCTATTCATTCTGCTGTGATCACACAGTCCTGAAGATCACACAGTCCGAAAGATCACACAGTCCTAAAGATCACACAGTCCTAAAGATCACACAGTCCTAAAGATCACAGCCCTAAATCACACAGCCATAAAGATCACACCGTCATAAAGATCACACCGTCATAAAGATCACACCGTCCTAAAGATCACACCGTCCTAAAGATCACACTGTCCTAAAGATCGCACACTCCTAAAGATCACACTGCCATAAAGATCACAGTCATACAGATAACACCACCCTAAAGATCACGCAGCAATAAAGATCACACGTTCCTAAAGATCACACCGCCCTAAAGATCACACAGCCCTAAAGACCACACATCCATAAAGATCACACATCCATAAAGATCACACAGCCATAAAGGCTACATAGTCTAGTTTATTTATTTATTTATTAACAAAACACATTAGGAGGTGTGCAAAAATTCCCTTCAGTGACACATCAGAGACATGATAGGAAAGAGAGTGTAAGTCTTGCAATTCAAGGACCGTTTAAAAAAAATGTATTTGCGCTGCCTCGATCTTAATCCGTTTTTTACACGTCAGGCAGCAAGCTGAAGCGCTCTGAGGAGTCTTTGGGGAGCGGTCTGGGACAGGGCCGTGGCAGATTGATGGCTCTCTGGAGAGGGAGATGAAATATGCTTTTTGAGAGACAGATGCTGCCATCAGAGAGAGGTGAAGATGTTTACTCAGGGCAAAGCTATTTGAAGACTCCTTCAGCACATCAACGACGTTGTGTGCGGGACAAGCAGTCGAAGAGACATAATCAACCTTGACACGATTATCATTGTGTCCATTGTCATGGGGCGGCAGGGTAGCCTAGCCTAGCCTAGGGTAGCGTTGGACTAGTAACCGAAAGGTTGCAAGTTCAAATCCCCGAGCTGGCAAGGTACATATCTGTCGTTCTGCCCCTGAACAGGCAGTTAGCCCACTGTTCCTAGGCCGTCATTGAAAATCAGAATTTCTTCTTAACTGACTTGCCTAGTTAAATAAAGGTAAAATAAATCTTTGCAAGCATGCCCACCACCATCATCCAAATTCTCACCGTGATCAATATAATCCGTACAGCGTGAACCAACGACACTGACTCACCCCACGGATGGCAAAGAGGATCTTCCCATAGCAGAACATCATGAGCAGCAGGGGAAGCAGGAGGCAGAAGATGAAGAGGCAGGTGACATAGGAGATGTTCCCAGAAGAGCGCTGGTGCCACTGCACTGAGCACGTGGTGCCTGGCCCCTCTGGACCGTAGCTGCTCCAGCCAAAGAAAGGTGGCACCGTCCACACCAAGGAGTAGAGCCAGGCGCCCGCGATAGCCAGCCAGGCCTTCTTGTAGTCAGACGGGTCAGCCTTTGTGTAACACAATATGGTGGAGTAGCGCTCGTAGGAGAGGATTGCCAGGGATACTAGAGAAACGATGCCTGCACAGAGAAATGGATGGAGGTAGAGTTGTAGCTGTGGTGAGCATAACGATACATTCTTGCTGTGGACTTCATCAAACGCCAAGGTTATGCAATACACTGTCCAGAATGTCTACATGGAGTACATTACCAATCGGCCATTGCAATGCATGTGGCACACACATTCACATGCTTGAGCATAGAGGAAGTAAATGTTTTCACATTGCAATCCTTAACTCATACCCTTGCACTCTAAAACCTGTAATATAAATTACACTCTTGTCTCCAGATGTCAGCATTTTAAGTCCTAAGCAAGCCCAGGTTACTCCACTTGGTGTATGAAAGGCATGCAGAGCATGCACAAGAGCACAATGTTGATCATTTCCGCTGTGGCAAAAAATCCAGTCAGCTAAATATGATCTAGGTATGATTCTAATGGTTAGTAGACGCCTTAACCAAGGTGACAGTTTGTATATTGTTGAGCTATGGACAAAATACAGAGTAAATTTAGGCCTACATAACAAAATAATACAAACATGTATCAAGAAAGACTGGTTTGACTCGGGAACATTTGACTCAAAATACAGTATGTCTCTTTACCAGTCAGACTAGGCTGTAGCGTGTCTCGAAGATCAAAACTGTTCGTAGCTTATTTACTGTTATGTTAATTCATCATCCATCACATTCAAGACTACATGTAGCACCTCTCACACAGGGCAGAGAGCATGGCGTGAGGGGACCTGTTGAAACATGCGATGACGTACTTTTCTCCCTCGGATTCCAGTCTCTCTGAAACGTTACCAGTATGAATAGGATAGGATAGGAAGCTTATAGATCATCAAGTCAACTCACCAAAAAGCGAGTTGGCGAAACCGTACCATTTGCACCCGTGGGCTCCAATGAGCCATCTGCCATAGAGGCTCGCGGCAAAACTAAAGGGAGTTCCGAAGATACACACCAGCATGTCGCTCACACTGATGTTGAGCAGGATGAGATTGATGGGCGTCCTCAGCACCTGAAACCGCGCAAAGACGAGAAGGACGAATAAATTGCTGAGGAATCCTAACAGGAAAATGACACCGAGAAACACGGCTACCACTGTGTGCCCTGTCCTGCCGAGGTCGGACTGTCTGGACGTGAGAGTGTCGCGGACACTGTCTTTCGGGCTGAGGTTCGTCCCGGAGCTGTCATCGGTGCTAAAATTTAAGTTGCCGCTCTCAACCACCATGGTAGCACTTGCTGAGTTGGTGGCGCTGGACGAGTAATTTCAAGGTGCCGGGGGAGAGTTGTTCTGGATCTCCCACTCACACCTTGTCATTGCAAACATGGGCAATAAATATCAGTCGCCTGCAGATTTCAGTTTCTCCTGCTCTCGCTTGCAGCTCTACAGATGTAGGCTCTTAATTTGATCACTCTTTTGTTGCTGAGAATGTTCCAGCACAGAAGGAAATGCAAAATGATAGGTATATTCCAGGTTTAAAAAGGCTTCGAAATATTGTAATATTCAATTTAAAATGTCAGACTTGTTTTGCCCTAACGAAAAATGTAACCAGTACAACAAATATCCATTCGGCCTGATTATAATACTCATAATAAACATTTCTTGTTGCTTTAGGTTTATTTGACTGTTGTAGCAAACTGGCTCAAATTAAAATCACACATCTGTAGCTATACACTTCCAAAAGAGTACGAGGCTATCTATCGCCAACTCTTTATTTATCTCATTGGCAGCTGTCTTCGTTTTAATTGAATACCATGCTACGCAAAGAACAGGGCATTACTCTAAAATACACTGAACCACAATATAAACACAACATGCAACACTTTCAAAGATGTTACTGAGTTACAGTTCATATAAGGAAATCAGTCAATTTAAATGAATTCATTAGGTCCTAATCTATGGATTTCACATGACTGGGAATACAGATGTGCATCTGCTGGTCACAGATACCTTCAAATAAAGGTAGGGGCGTGGATCAAAAAAACAGTCAGTATCTGGTGTGACCACCATTTGCCTCATGCAGGGCGACACATCTCCTTCGTAAAGATTGTGGCCTGTGGTATGTTGTCCCACTTCTCTTCAATAGCAGTGCGAAGTTGCTGGATATTGGTGGGAACCGGAACACGCTGTCGCACATGACGATCCAGAGCAAACCAAACATGCTCAATGGGTGACATGTCTGGTGAGTATGAAGGCATTGGAAGAACTGAGACATTTTCAGCTTCCAGGAATTGTGTACAGTTCCTTCAGAAATGGGGCCGTGCATGATCATACTGAAACACGAGGTGACGGATGTGGATGAACGGCACGACAATGGACCTCAGGATCTCGTCACGGTCTCTTTGTGCATTCAAATTGCCTTCCATAAAATGCAATTGTGTCCGTAGATTATGCATTCCCATACCATAACCCCACCACCACCATGGGGCACGCTGTTCACAACGTTGACATCAGCAAACCGCTCATTCTGTATGCCGTCTGCCCGGTACAGTTGAAACCAGGATTCATCCGTGAAGAGCACACTTCACCAGGGTCCCAGTGGCCATCGAAGGTGAGCATTTGCAACGCCGAACTGAAGTCAGGTCAAGAGCCTGGTGAGGATGACGAGCACGCAGATGTGCTTCCCTGAGATGGTTTCTTACAGTTTGTGTAGAAATTATTCGGTTGTGCGAACCCACAGTTTCATCAGCTGTCCGGGTGGCTGGTCTCAGCCGATCCTGCAGGTGAAGAAGCCAGATGTGGAGGTCCTGGGCTGGCGTGGTTACAGGTGGTCTGTGGTTGTGAGACCGGTTGAATGTGCTGCCAAATTCTCTAAAACAACGTTGGAGGCAGCTTATGGTAGAGACATTAACATTAAATTCTCTGGCAACAGCTCTGGTGGACATTCCTGCAGTCAACATGCTAATTGCATGCTCCCTCGAAACTTGAGACATCTGTGGCATTGTGTTGTGTGCACTTTTATTGTCTCCAGCACAAGGTGCACCTGTGTAATGATCATGCTGTTTAATCAGCTTCCTGATATGCTACCCCTGTCAGGTGGATGGATAATCTTTGAGAAGGAGAAATGCTCACTAACAGGGATGTAAACACATTGTATTTCAGCTCATGAAACATGGGGCAAGCACTTTACATGTTGCGTTTATATTTTTGTTCAGTGTAGTTGTATTAACCAACAAGGGTAGGCTACGGTTAATAGACTAATGTGATTAGACGAACACCCAAAATTGTTTCTATTCCATGAAGAAAGCATGCTATTGCACTAATGCACAGAGAGTGTATTTTTACCACGAGCCGTGAGTCATGACAGAATACAAGGTGTTCTGTTGAGTGGCTAATTCCCTAATTAGTCACAAACTGCACACTTGGATATATCATACTTTTCACAGTCAGATAATGTTACACCTATGTTCCTGTAAATATAAAAATAGCTGCATGCAAGAAGATCTTTGGCCCAAGGCTTTTATTTGAATGGAGCTTTTCTTCCTGTGGTTGAAGAAAGAGGCATCTTCTGTCTGAAGTGCCATGATACTATCCCATCTCATGAGGCATCTCACTTTCCCCATACAGAGACACACTGCTTATCTATTGATCATGTGAATCCTGATGCCAGCGCGTCCCCCATCAAAACAGAAAGCAAGACAATACACTTGAAATAGTCTGACTTTCTCTTCTGGCTGTCAAGTAGAACTGCATTTCAGTGTAAACAATACTATTGTACCTCTAGCTTTGAGTATGTTGGTCATCGAAAGAGTACAAAAAAAAACGAACATTTATTTCGAGAACCTGAGAATGTGCAATGAGGCTGCTCAAAAGCTTTTCAGATTGTTATCCGAGAGAAAGAACTTCTCTGAGCCATAACGCTCACAAGCTTCCAGGGGTCAGGATGTAATCCTTTGAGGGAGATACACCCTTAATCTCATCAGTCTCAGCAGTCTATTAGACCAGGTGTCACATCAGTGCAGCTTCTTGATCCCCTCTCTGCTTTGCTCGTCCACAGTGGTAATGAATTGTAAATCCTCAACATCGTCTCAAAAAGTAATCACTTATCCCGGAATAATACAGCAGATCAGTTGATGTAGGAGGTGGGGGCTAAGGCAAGAGGAATGAGGAGTAAATATCAGGGATCTGTAGACTTGTAAAGGCCGAGTGCAGTCAAAAATGTGATTCTCCCGTGTTTTATATATATTTCCACGCGACGAGGCTGGAACAATACTCTAGAATTGTGAAAATTATGACATTGCCATTTCAGTGTAAGAGCTGTTTGAAAAGACTGCCTGAAATGTTTTCCTGTTTTGGTGGGACAGAGTTTGGCCTGCCTGGTTGACATTATTAGTTAATAGACCAATAAGAAAGAGTTCTAAACTTCTGTTCCAAAAATAACTCATTTTTTTGTTTTCCCCTCCCCACTCAGACCACTCCCAGACAGTCCTAAGCAAAATTCTAGCTTGTGAAACTGCTCTTTGCTAAGGAGCTATTTTTTGTTTCTTATTTACCAATTTAATTTAAAACAATCACAGTAAGGTACTTAATTGTTACCCAGAAATGATTTTATATTCAGATAAAAATGGCTTCATTGGACCTTGGGGGCCCCTTCATTGGCCCATAGGGGCCCCTCAGTTTTTTTTATTTAACTTTGTTTGTCACGCCCTGATCTGTTTCACCTGTCCTTGTGATTGTCTCCACCCCCTTCAGGTGTTGCTTATTTTCCCCAGTGTATTTATCCCTGTGTTTCCTGTCTCTCTGTGCCAGTTCGTCTTGTATGTTTCCAAGTCAACCAGCGGTTTTCCCGATCTCCTGCTTTTTGCATTCTCCTTTTTCTAGTCGTCCTGGTTTTGACCCGTGCCTGTTTCTGGACTCTGTACCCGCCTGCCTGACCATTCTGCCTGCCTTGACCACGAGCCCGTCTGCCACTCTGTACCTCCTGGACTCTGATCTAGTTTTGACTTTTTGCCTGTCCACGACCATTCTCTTGCCTTCCCCTATTGGATTATTAAACATCTTAAACTCCAACCATCTGCCTCCTGTGTCTGCATCTAGGTCTCGCCTTGTGCCTTGATTGTAATACTACTAGCCCCTTAGCAATTTTATGAAGTTGGCGCTAGCTAGCCCAGAAAAGTTCCCAATCTTACAACCTCATAAATAGCTACCAAGAAGCTAGCTACTTAAAGGGTTGGTCCTTATGCGTGGGGGAAATTGAGAAAAAACATCTAATAGAATGTAATTTAAACAGGCTTTCCAAACATGGGTCTGTTGTAGACCTACTTCCTCTCCGCTTACCTGTAACAAAAAAAAGCAAGGACTTGTGTGGGACTTTTATTTTGACATGAGGAAAGCAGAGAGGAACTGACCCCGCTGAGGAACTGCGAAATAATGAAATTCTGGAGTCCTATTTTGGTATAGCAACAACAGTCTACTTGCCAATCCCAAATTCATGACAATCTGGTTTAGGTTGCACATAAAAATGTTGAATTATGCATTCCTGCTGATTTGCTAGGTGTAAGATTTTATGAGATCATTTTTTTCCTATTGTGTGATGCCTTGGCAAAACTTTGAGTCGGATTTATTGGCTGGTGCCATCAAAACCTTTCAGCAGGTTAGTCTGGAGCCCTGACCTACTATACTAATGTTGTAGTATACTGTAGAATACTACTGTATATTACACACCTCAATCATGTGTACAGTAGGTAGTGGGTCGGCAGGGTAGTCTAGTGGTTAGAGCGTTGGACTAGTAACCGAAAGGTTGCAAGTTCAAATCGCTGAGAAGGTACAAATCTGTCGTTCTGCCCCTGAACAGGCAGTTAACCCACAAAATAAGAATTTGTTCTTAACTGACTTTCCTAGTTAAATAAAGGTATATATATATAAAAGAAAGTAGTACTTACTGGATATGCCAGATTTTTAATTTGCATATACCCATATCCCAATATGTTCCATCCATGAGTGAGAAACCTATAGACCATATATTGTGTTCCCAGCCATTTAAAACATGTATACTTACTTGCAGTGACCTATTATAAAAACAACACCCCAAAACATCTTAAACAGGAATACCGATACATCCCAAACTACTTACCTGCGATCCAAACCGCCATGTGCCCAGTGTGTTGCTGCTCTGGGGAAGACCTGTGTATAATCCCCTCAACCAACTCCTCACAATCAAAGCACCAGGTCCTCCCAGCAACCTGAAGAGCAAGTTCCCCCCAACAATGTTTTTTCTTCTTCTTCTATTAAATACATTAAATCCCAAACCACTTCCTATTCCCAACCCTACACCCTAAAACTAAACCCTTACCCGAAATCGGGTCTGTATCCCCTACCCAACCCCTCCCTATTTAATATATATATTTTTTTTTAATCTAGTGGGGCAAAAAAGTATTTAGTCAGCCACCAATTGTGCAAGTTCTCCCACTTAAAAATATTTTTACAATTTTGTTTCTGGTGTCCTTTGACAGCTCTTTGGTCTTGGCCATAGTGGAGTTTGGAGTGTGACTGTTTGAGGTTGTGGACAGGTTTCTTTTATACTGATAACAAGTTCAAACAGGTGCCATTAATACAGGTAACGAGTGGAGGACAGAGGAGCCTCTTAAAGAAGAAGTTACAGGTCTGTGAGAGCCAGAAATCTTGCTTGTTTGTAGGTGACCAAACACTTATTTTCCACCATAATTTGCAAATAAATTCATTAAAATCCTACAATGTGATTTTCTGGATTTTATTTCTCATTTTGTCTGTCATAGTTGAAGTGTACCTATGATGAAAATTACAGGCCTCTCTAATATTTTTAAGTGGGAGAACTTGCACAATTGGTGGCTGACTAAATACTTTTTTTGCCCCACTGTATATTTTTCTTCTTTACGTTTAATTATACAATGAAGTTTGTCTTAATTCAAATCAAGCCCCTGTGTCCCTTGCCAAACCTCACCCTTGACTGGACGGACACACTGAGAAGAGGGGTGGAAGCCCTGAGCTATCCCTACAAGCCCCAATTCTCTTTACTTACTTACTACAGCTTATGGGAAATGTGCTCTTTTAGTATATGTCCAGTGGTTTTCCTTAAGGAGAGAGGACCTAAGGGAAGTGCCAGCCCAGACCTTATGGTCTTGTGCCCTTGTGTGCCTGCTTGCTCCTCAGGTTGTCCTTCCTCCCCTCTACAGACCCAGATCCCGTCCCAGCATCAATCCCGGTTCCTGTTTCCCAGTTCCCTGCCCCAATCCCCAGTTCCAGTCCCAGCAACAACCCTGGACACAGGAGCAGACACTACAACTGCCACCTCCATCCAACCACTGCCAGCCCAGAACCCATCCCCTACACAAGGAAACAGACACACCGTTAACCACTCCACCAGACCAAACTCATACAAGATTCATTCCTCAACAGACTTTGAAGAGAAACACAGAAATACGAACAGTGATCTTACTGATTTCCTTATTTTGCTTTGAAGTTTTTTTTGTTGCTTTGATGGTGATTCGTTGCTTTTTCCTTCTGGGATGACAGTAACCTTTGTTGTGTTGATGATTTCAAATCAAATCAAATTGTATTAGTCATGAGCCGAATACAGACCTTACAGTGAAATGCTTACTTACGAGCTCCTAACCAACAATGCATTTAAAAAAAAAATACAGATAAGAATAAAAAAATAAAAGTTGCAAGTAATTAAAGAGCAGCAGTAAAATAACAATAGCGAGACTATATACAGGGGGGTACCGGTACAGAGTCAATGTGCGGGGGCACCGGTTAGTTGAGGTAATATGTACATGTAGGTAGAGTTATTAAAGTGACAATGCATAGATGATAACAACAGAGAGTAGGGTGGCTGGAGTCTTCGACAATTTTTACGGCCTTCCTCTGAAACCGCCTGGTATTGAGGTCCTGGATGGCAGCAAGCTTGGCCCCAGTGATGTACTGGGCCGGTCGCACTACCCTCTGTGCCTTGACGTTGGAGGCCGAGCAGTTGCCATACCAGGCAGTGATGCAACCAGTCAGGATGCTCTCGATGGTGCAGCTGTAGAACCTTTTGAGGATCTGAGGACCCATGTCAAATATTTTTCAGTCTCCTCTTTTCAGTCTCATGCCCTCATCACGACTGTCTTGGTGTGCTTGGTTCATGTTAGTTTGTTGGTGATGTGGATGGTTTAATGTGTTAGAGTGTTTGTTAGGCGGTTTAATGTGTTAGAATTGATTTGATGTTTAGTTTTGACTGTTGATTGATTTGAAACTTAATATTGAATTTGACTATTGCTTTTGATTGAACAGAGAACATGTAATGAATTTAGGAAAAAACAAAGACCCCACTTCGATGACTAAGATAATAAAACAAAACACTAGAGTAAATACTATATTTGCTTTTTTAACTACATTATTTATACTATAGTAAACTGTAAATACTATATTATACTACAGTAATATATGCAAAAAAACAAAAATTATGTACAGAGTGTACAAAACATTAGGAACACCCTCCTAATATTGAGTTGTACCCACTTTTGCCCTCAGGGCAGCTTCAATTTGTCGGGGCATGGACTCCACAAGGAGTCGAAAGCATTCCACAGGGATGCTGGCACATGTTGACTCCAATGCTTCCCACAGTTGTGTCAAGTTGACTGGATGTCCTTTGGGTGGTGGACCATTCTTGATACACACGGGAAACTGTTGAGTGTGAAAAACCCAGCAAGCAGCGTTGCAGTTCTTGACACACTCAAACCAGTGCACCTGGCATCTACTGCCATACCCCATTCAAAGGCACTTAAATCTTTTGTCTTGCCCATTCACCCTCTGAATAACACAAATACACAATCCATGTCTCGATTGTCTCAAGGCTTAAAAATCCTTCTTTAACCTGTCTCCTCCCCTTCATCTACACTGATTGAAGTGGATTTAACAAGTGACATCAATAAGAGATCATAGCTTTCACCTGGTCAGTTTAAGTCATGGAAAGAGCAGTTGTTCCTAATATTTTGTCCACTCAGTGTATAGTGAATATTACAGTATACTAGTCATATCCGCAACAAAACACCTAGAAAAAAAATACTACAGTAATGTCCGCATAAACACTAATACTAGAGTATTTATACTACAGTAAACTATAGTATTTCTTCATGTAGGTCTGGCAGCACCGTGCTCTATAACAAACATAGCCATATTGTACATGTACTGTCAACCCCACATTGACATTTCAGATGAGGCTGGCCTGCAAGCAGGAAAGTAACAGAGTGGCAGGATGCATTGGATAAAACAATACAAGCCAGGCTAGCGACTGTCTCTGATGTTCTAGAACACGAGACCGGTATAGGGTCAAATTGGACAGGAGAAATCGGAAGAATTCTTGTCATTGTCCATCTAAAAACTCCATCTAGATGAAACAGATGGAGGAAACTAATATTAGTGCCAGGGCATCAATAATCTACAAGAAGGCATGTTGAGATGTCTGTCCTTCCATCTGTGGCTCCATTACTGGCAGCCATGCTGGCCAAGCAAATACAGTATGATAGGGATGATAGTATGATAGTCCATCCAAGCCCAGTCTTGGAGCTTCGGGGTGTGCAGGGTCATCTGTTGATACAAGGTCCTCATCACCGCGGTATCCAGACTGGTCACAGGGTCATGGAGAGGACAAGGGCGGGGGCTTCAAGTTCTTCTATTCTACCCCTTTGGTCATTTTAGTGGTTGGTCGTTGGTGTGGCCTATTATTATGGGATGCAGTCCCTTCAAGTAACCATTGCAAATGCAGAATCATTATTTACCTCCGTATATATACAGTGGGGCAAAAAAGTATTTAGTCAGCCATCAATTGTGCAAGTGTAACAGTACAAATTTAGACCGTCCCCTCGCCCATACCCGGGCGCGAACTAGGGACCTTCTGCACACATCAACAGTCACCCTCGAAGCATCGTTACCCATCGCGCCACAAAAGCCGCGGCTTTTTAAGTGGGAGAACTTGCACGATTGGTAGCTGACTAAATACTTTTTTTGCCCCACTGTACAGTGTTCCTGTAAGATTATATTTAATGCAAATGTGACAGTGACAAACATGGATAATGTCTACTAAGCTGAAAAGACGCTGCTATACCTCCTGAAATACAGTGCATTCGGAAAGTATTCAGACCCCTTGACTTTTTCCACATTTTGTTACTTTACAGCCTTATTCTAAAATTGATTAAATCCCCCCCCCCCCCCCTATCTACACACAATAACCCATAATGACAAAGGTTTAGAGACATTTTTGTTCATTTGTTGAAAATAAATGACTGAAATATCACATTTACAAAAGTATTCAGACTCAGTACTTTGTTGAAGTACCTTTGGCAGCGATTACAGCCTCAAGTCTTCTTGAGTATGATTCTACAAGCTTGGCACACCTGTATTTGGAGTTTCTCCCGTTATTCTCTGCAGATCCTCTCAAGGTCTGTCAGGTTGGATGGGGAGCGTCGCTGCACAGCTATTTTCAGGTCTCTCCAGAGATGTTCGACCGGGCTCTGGCTGGGCCACTCAAGGACATTCAGAGACTTGTCCCGAAGCCACTCCTGCATTGTCTTGGCTGTATGCTTCGGGTCGTTGTCCTGTTAGAAGGTAAACCTTCGCCCCAGTCTGAAGTCCAGAGCGCTCTGGAGCAGGTTTTCATCAAGGATCTCTCTGTACTTTGCGACGTTCATCTTTCCCTCAATCCTGACTAGTCTCCAAACCCCTGCAGCTGAAAAACATCCCCACAGCATGATGCTGCCACCACCATGCTGCACCGTAGGGATTGTGCCAGGTTTCCTCCAGACATGACGCTTGGCATTCAGGCCAAAGAGTTCAATCAGACCAAAGAGTCTTGCTCAGTTTGGCCATTTAAGACATTTTTTGGTACCCTTCCCTAGATCCGTGCCTCGACAAGGGTTGCACATTTTGGGGAATATTCAGGGTTGCAAACTTCCGTGGGAATTAACGGGAATATATGGGAATTAACGGGAATATATGGGAAATAATGGAAATATATGGAAATTAATATTAATACCATTTAAACGTAGATGTTTTTGGCATTGGATATACACTACCATTCAAAAGTCTGGGGTCACTTAGAAATCTTCATGTTTTTGAAAAAAAAGCTCATTTTTAGTCCATTAAAATATCAAATTGATCAGAAACACAGTGTAGACATTGTTAATGTTGTAAATTACTATTTTAGCTCGAAACGACCGATTTTTTTATTGAATGTCTACATAGGAGTACAGAGGCCCATTATCAGCAACCATCACTCCTGTGTTCCAATGGCACATTGTGTCAGCAAATCCAAGTTTATAATTTTTAAAAGGCTAATTGATCATTATAAAAGCCTTTTGTAATTTTGTTAGCACAGCCGAAAACTGTTATGCTGATTGAAAAAGCAATAAAACTAGCCTTCTTTAGACTAGTTGAGTATCTGGAGCATCAGCATTTCCGGGTTTGTTTACAGGCTCAAAATGGCCAGAAACAAATAACTTTCTTCTGAAACTCGTCAGTCTATTCTTGTTCTGAGAAATAAAGGCCATTCCATGTGAGAAATTGCCAAGAAACTGAAGATCTCATACAACGCTGTGTATTACTCCCTTCACAGAACAGTGCAAACTGACTCTCAGAATAGAAAGAGGAGTGGGAGGCCTCTGTGCACAACTGAGCAAGAGCATAAGTACATTAGAGTGTCTAGTTTGAGAAACAGACGCCTCACAAGTCCTCAACTTGTAGCTTCATTAAGTAGTACCTGCTAAGTCTCAACTTCAACAGTGAAGAGGCGACTCCAGAATGCTGGCCTTCTAGGAGATTTTATTTTATACATTTGCAAAATAATCTAAAAACCTGCTTTTGCTTTATCATTATGGGGTATTGTGTGTAGATTGATGAGAATGTTAAAAAATATACATTTTAGAATAAAGCTGTAACTTAACTAAATGTGGAAAAAGTAAATCGGTCTGAATTAGAGGTCGACCGATTAATCGGAATGGCCGATTAATTAGGGCAGATTTCAATAATTTTTGGCGCCGATTTGCGGATAAAAAAAAAACAACAACTATGTTTACACCGTTATTTAATCTTTATTTAACTAGGCAAGTCAGTTAAGAACACATTCTTATTTCAATGACGGCCTAGAAACAGTGGGTTAACTGCCTTGTTCAGGGGCAGAAAGACAGATTTTCACCTTGTCAGCTCGGGGGATTCAAACTTGCAACCTTACAGTTAACTAGTCGAACGCAATAACGACCTGCCTCTCTCTCGTTGCACTCCACAAGGAGACTGCCTGTTACGCAAATGCAGTAAGCCAAGGTAAGTTGCTAGCTAGCATTAAACTTATCTTATAAAAAACAATCAATCATAATCACTAGTTAACTACACATGGTTGATGATATTACTAGATATTATCTAGTGTGTCCTGTGTTGCATATAATCTGACTGAGCATTCAAGCATACAAGTATCTAAGTATCTGACTGAGCGGTAGTAGGCAGAAGCAGGCGTGTAAACATTAATTCAAACAGCACTTTTGTGCGTTTTGCCAGCAGCTCTTGGTTGATAGCATTGCGCTGTTTATGACTTCAAACCTATCAACTCCCGAGATGAGGCTGGTGTGACCGAAGTGAAATGGCTGGCTAGTTAGCGCGCGCTAATAGCGTTTCAAACTTCACTCGCTCTGAGCCTTGGGGTGGTTGTTTCCCTTGCTCTGCATGGGTAACGGTGCTTCGATGTGGTGGCTGTTGTCGTTGTGTTGCTGGTTCGAGCCCAGGGAGGAGCGAGGAGAGGGACGGAGGCTATACTGTTATACTGGCAATACTAAAGTGCCTATAAGAACATCCAATAGTCAAAGGTTAATGAAATACAAATGGTATAGAGGGAAATAGTCCTATAACAACTACAACCTAAAACTTCTTACCAGGGGAATATTGAAACATGGTGTTAAAAGGAACCACCAGCTTTCATATGTTCTCATGTTCTGAGCAAGGAACTGAAACTTTAGCTTTCTTACATGGCACATATTGCACTTTTACGTTCTTCTCCAACACTTTGTTTTTGCATTATTTAAACCAAATTGAACATGTTTCATTATCTACTTGAGGCTAAATAGATTTTATTTACGTATTATATTAAGTTAAAATAAGTGTTAATTCAGTATTGTTGTAATTGTCATTATTACAAATACATTTTATATATACATATATATATTATTTTTTTAAATCGGCCGATTAATCGGTATCGGCTTTTTTGGTCCTCCAATAATAGGTATCGACGTTGAAAAATCATAAATCAGTCGACCTCTAGTCTGAATACTTTCCGAATGCACTGTAGTTCCCGTCTGAGTTAGAACAGTCATGAATTCTCCACTTCCATTTTACGTGGACAGAGCACGACAAAATAACTGACAATTAGGCACCTGCAGGCGTCAGAATTGTCACCCTCTCGACTGGGTCGGAGGGCCGTGTGCGGGAAGAAAAGGAAATCCCGCTTTACACTTCGTTCCCCTCTCGTTTCTTTACTAACCTTGTGGGCACACCACATCTTGAGGGCGGGGATACAACCACAAATCTCACGTGCAGTCTCACCCAACACGCTTCCCATCTACACACAATGGAGGGGCATTGTGACGCGGACGTCCGGCTTGCCAGGCTATTTAAGATTTTTTACATTTTTTTAAAACATTACTTGGGAGATGGACAATCTGTTACAGTTAGAGGATGGGGGCAGCAGCATTTTGTCTGTGAAAGACGATGGCTATTGGCGTGACAGCGCATTAGGGCACATTATTAAGAGGCTGCACGTGAGCTCGTCAGGAAGCTGGAGGTGTTGGGAGGCCTTGACCCAAGTGAACCTGCCTTCAGTACAGCCAGCCTGCTACCGGGAGAGTATACTGATATCTCTTTCTCCCACACAGGCTGAAACCTCAACACTGCCAGAAACACTTCCCACTACTTCCCCAGTGTCTGCTGCCCTTTCTAACATTCCACAACTCTTATTGTATTTTGTTACTTTGTTCATGAGACATTCACACACACACACACACACACACACACACAAAACAAGTCTACTGCCTCACGGCAATAGCTACACAGAAATCAATAACATGGGTGAAAGATTACACACCATACCATGCATGGTTGCCACTGGTAACGTTACGTTTATTTTCCATCTCAAAACAAATCATGACAGGACAGGATGGAGTTTTAGCTTTTACGGTTGAAATCGAGTTCACTGCTATATTCAAGAGAGACAATGAGAAACATGGATGTAAATCCTTTCAGTTTCAGACCTCTCCGAAGCTTGGTCCCTAACTGCGTATCCATTCCCAGCGTATTCAAATCAAGACCAAGATCATTTAGTTCATTACACAAATTCCTAGTATAAAAGACATAAAAGTGATGTTGCAAATTATTGAGGTCAATCAATAAAACAGGTCATTGTGGAGGGAAAGAATTGAAAATATACAAATAACTTTTTTTATTATTCATCACTAAGTATGCAACAGAGTATTTCCATCCCAATAAGCCTTATTCCTCAGCGTGTCACTTTCCACCAATCAAACAAGGTGTGGGGGCAGTTTAGCAGATGTCAGGCAAGACTGTCCTTTTATATGCTGAACACAAGGAGGTGTACAGTGATGTCTGTGTGTCTGTCTACGTGTCTTCTTCGTCACTTCCTGCCAGGCTGCTGTCAGTGGAACTTACTTCTGCGTCCTCAGAGGTCTTTGGTTCCACCCCAGGGTCAACTGCTGCCTTTGCTCCTGCTTCCTGGCTCTGAGAGTTGGAGGGCTCTGTCACAGGCCCCTCTGCCTTGCTGGATGACTCCTCTGTGGTTGTGGTTGGTCCCTCTGTACTCCCTGGCGGTGCCCCCGGCGGTGCAGGCCCCTTGCTCCCACCTTCTAGGTAGGCTGCCCAGCCTTTCAGTCTCTCCTCTCGCTCCCTCGTGGTTTCCTCCACCTATAGACAGACACACGGCAAACACAGTTATTTTCGCTAGGGTACATTAACCGAGGTGGTTGATATGTTCCCCGGAAACAATTGACGAGGTGCTAAGCCTCTCTCAACTCTAACGTGATAGTGACCTAGCAACTGTACTACCTGTCGCTGCCTCTTCATGAGCCCCATCTGTGCTGACATGTGGGCCATAGCAGCTTCTAATGTTGCAACAGCACACAGTTCTTACCTGGTAGTCAGTGGATCCATCCCACAGCTGTGCTGATAACTTCTTGCCACCAAACCAGCGGCCGTCCAGCGCCATCTGACACACGTCTGCATCCTCTGGCTCTTTGAAGGCCACCGAGGCCACTCCATCAGGATGTCTCTATGGAGGACATAGGAACCATGTCACTAGCTAGGTTTCCTCTCCAAAATTGACCGAAAGATTTGAATGCGAAATTCCCCCCCTTCTAACTTGCTGGTTTGCGAATCAAGAGCTGCAACCCAGTGACGTCACACGTGACAAAACACTAATCGCAGAATCTTTGATTGATCCATTTAAAAAGTTTGAAGGGTTTCTATTGGATTTTTTTCTGACATGGTAGCCTACACGACAGCGAGGCACCGATCATCACGTCACCAGCAAGCAAATACCCCGGTGACGTGAAAATGCAGTCCCTTCACCACCCTGTCACCATAACTTACTTCAGTCCGTTCACCTGCATAGCCTAATAACCTCCATGGTTATCCACCGACAATTTTCAGTTTCCACCAGGCCTGCTGTGAGTTTGTTTTATGCAACAGAGCATTCACTGCATAAAAATGGTTGGATAGAAACATGGCTACTGTCAGAACACTAAAGATATGGTTCCCAATTGACACCTTAACGGAGGACATGTTTCGGATTTTGGAGTGTGTTATTTTGCTTTATAAACTGGATGGTTTGAGCCCTGAATGCTGATTGGCTTACAGCCGTGGTATATCAGCCCGTACACCACGGGTACGACAAAAACTTTTAAAAAACTGCTCTAATTACGTTAGTAACCAGTTTATGATAGCAATAAAGGCACCGGTTTGTGATATATGTCCAATATACCACGGCTAAGGGCTGTGCCTAAGAACAGCCCTTAGCCGTGGTATATTGGCCATATACCACACCCCCTCGGGCCTTCTTGCTTAATTATACCAGAGTGACAGAAATGAAGTGAGCTGATTCCCATCAGTAGGCACTTACATCAAAAATGATGACCTTCTTCACCTGACCAAATTTCTCACATTCAGTCCGGAGGTCATCTCGGTACTCATTTAACACCAGGGGGTCTTCCTGTAGGACAGAGATACAGTACACAGGTTTACTACAGTGCAGAAAAGGACTGGAGGTGAAGTGTTGGGATGTGAAACTAGAACACAACGAATCCTGATCTCTTACGGAGAAAGACTCAAGCCTGACTCCCTAAAATACCACAGTGCTGTCGATGGTAAGGAGTCTAAATCAGTTTAAACGACTCATTGCACTGGGGGTATATGCTGTCCTCACACCAGTCATCTATATCTATTCACACCAGCTCTTTGTGGTCGTGAGTGAGAGAGTGAGTGAGGTATTTGCTCACCTCAAAGTCACTGGGGTGGAACATGTTCTGGATGATGAGCACACGTTCATGCCTCTTGCGCGCCTCCCCTTTCTTCTCTGGCCTCCAGTCCAGCTGCCTATCAGTTAGATCAACGGTGAGAGATGAGCCACACAAAAGCCAGTTAAGGGACACCTAATGCCCAGAAGCATTGAGCTATTCCAATTCCGGTTGCAGAATTTGTCAGGACGGGACATACTTCTGCTGTGCCTTCATCCTCTTGCGGTAATCCTTGCTCTTCTTCTTCTTCTTACTGGCGTCGTACTGGCCCTTGAGCTCGAACCTGGCAGCCTCCACGTGGAGCTGATACCCCCTGATCTCTGACTCGTCAATCAGTCGCTCAGCCAGGGCCACAGACTCCTTCTGCAAGGGAGGGGGAACGGAGAGGCATGCTGAATGGAAACGCCACACACTACACACACACACATCCTCTCATGGAAATAGACGCATAGCAACAAAGAGATCCAGCGAGACATTTCCCACTAACGCTGGGAGAACACTAATCGTCTCGATTACACTCCTCGTAAGACCACAAAGAACCATGACAACGCTAAGCCCAGAGCACTCACCTTTAAGTAACAGCAGAGTCCGTCGCCTTTCTGGTTCCCCTGGCCGTCCCTGTAGAGTTTGACTTTGTACTCCTCGGAGATGGGGTCCCTCATAACAATGCCACACTTAGACATGACCTCAACAAACTCCTCCGTGGTGATGTCCGGTGGAAGACCTGAGGAATAGAAAATAACATCCCTGACTGAAAGGACAGTAGGAACTTGCCTGAACAATTCATTTCTGCCGAAACAGTGAAACTCAATTGTGTTGGTAGCCATCAGATCTGGGTTCAAAAGACACGTGTATTTAAATATTTGTATTTCTTATTTTTCTGTGTATTTGAGTATTTTCAAATACACTGGCCAAAGCACAGCCAAAAACAACGACTTATATTTGAAGTAGTTGTAAATACATGCCAATACTTTCAAAACATATTTCCAAATCAGGGATCCAGACTGCGACCATTTAAATCGCACCACCTCACTAAATACATCCTATTTTTTGGGGGGGAGGCTCAAACCATGATTTGTAATGAAAGTGTCTTCCTGCCCCTGTTCCACTGGGCCCTGATGCTGTGTTGAGCGAGTCGCGAGTCTCTCTCTCTCTCAAAAAATGCTCCGAGGTAATTTTGTAAAAAACATTTTAAAATCCAACTGCGTGTAAAACACAGCTATCCTGTAGTCACGGTTGAAGAGAGGAGGTTCTCAGATTTCTATAGGTATCATTTTTTTTCGAACTCTCAATGTTGAGCTCAATAGCAACTATTTTACAGCCAACATATTTGATATGGCTTTGAGATACAGAGTGCGCTAAATAGGCATCAGCCATTACATCAGCCATTGCATAGGCCATTGCATAGGCCTCAATTAATTGTTAGATTAATTGTTAGATTGTTAGATTAATTGTTAGATTAACGCATGGCTACTAGCAGTGGGCATTATATTTAGAGCTAGCGATTTAGCTAACGTGTTTTGCGTTTCCATTTACTCAGGTCGTGAATTGGCCTTTGATATTAGTGCACATACACTACCGGTCAACAGTTTTAGAACTCCTACTCATTCAAGGTTGTTTCTTTATTTTCCCTTTTTTTGGTTACTACATGATTCCATATGTGTTATTTCATAGTTTTGATGTCTTCACTATTATTCTACAATGTAGAAAATATTAAAAATAAAGAAAAACCCTTGAACGAGTAGATGTAGATGCAGGCAAATAGATTTCTAAAAATAAATAAATGTAAAACAACATTCTAAAGGCCTATTTTAACTGTAAAATATAACAACAAAAGCCTACTGTCAACCCACAATTCATGACATTAGATGGATTAGGTTGCACATCTAAATATTTAGAATCACAACATGTTAAATAAAACAACGTATTTATTGAATACCATCTCATTAGTCTATTACACTTTTTAATAAAGCACTGTGAATAACTTTATATGATGAGTACACGTTTTCTAATGCGCGACGCTGCAAAAAACATTGGAGCATGGTGCCACCAAGAACTTAGTGGTACCAGGAGAAAATGTTCATCTGGAGCCCTGCAAATACATTCCAATATTCAACTACTTGTATTTTCAAAGAAACTTTGTCTAAATAATTGTTTTGAAATGTATTTGAAAGTACTGTATTCAAAATACAGTAAATAGTATTTGAACTTAGGTCTGGTAGCCATATTCAGAGAAGGGAGACTTACCTGACACGTACACATTGGTATTCTTGTCGGTTTCCACATCAAACCAGGCTGCAAAGACAATGACATTTGTTTGAGTATTCCCTTTGAGGGCGCACCAAGTCACATGTCGATTTCACGCTAAACACATGTCTGTAAAACATCCTGTACCTGCAGTATCAGCCTTCCTTTTCTCTCCTTTCTCCTTTTTGCCATCTTTCGGCTGTTCCGTGTCAGTGCGCTTCTCGGTTTTCTTCCCCTCCTCTGGCTTGGCTGTTGTGTCCGTGTCAGGTGCACACGCAGCATTTGGATCATGCTGCCCATCCTTTGTGAAGCCGTAGTTAGCTTGATACGCAGCAAGGAAGTCCTCTGTTATCTGGACAAGACCAGAATTAGCCCAACCACTATTTCGCACAACATATTCTCACAACCAAAAGGTGATCAATGGAAACTGACAGAGGGTCATGGCAATTCTAAAAGGTTTTAGAAACATAACATTAAAACAGGGATGGGCAACTTTGTTGGGGGTGGGGACCATCAAAAAATCAGAACTCGTCATGAGGGGCCGCAGTGGCACGTGGGTCATCCCCCACCATTTCTCGCAATTCTGCACATTTTGCCATGGGGCGTAGAGAAAATGTTGCCGTTTTAAAGCAAGTTTGCTGCAATTCTAAACATTTTGCTATGGGGAGGAGAGAAAAATGTGCTGTTATACAGCTAATTTCCTACAAATATACACATTTTGTCATAGAATGGAGAAAAATGTTTGCAGTTTTTTTTTTATATGATAACTGATGACCAAGGTCGGTTTTTCGACCATGCTTACAACACGTTATGATAGCTGGCCGCTAGACTAATTAACCAATCTAAAAATGTTTGCTGACATGGGCTAATTGAATGACTGCTGATGCACAAGGGGGGAAATTGGTCCGCAAGCCTACAAAAAGGTGGGCCGCATCCGTCCACCAGTTGCCCATCCTTGTATTACAACATCAAGTTGTTGCAGACAGAAATGAAAGGTTTTAGCTAAGCAGAAGACGTGAAGGTAACACACTTTAGGAAACCATGCTTTCTTGTCATGGTCCCAGTCATACACTGTCCCATCCTCTGGGTCCACGAAGGTGTTAGGGTCAGCTCCGTCCCCCTGTCTCTGGCCATACAGCTGCTGCAACCGGAGCTGCTCATGGAACTCCTTATTTCCATCAGTATCACCACTCATCTAAACAACACAGGAGAACACAGGTGGATACAATAACATACATTGAAGATCTTGCTTGTTTAGAGGACATGTGTTGTTGTTGAATGGGCCACTACTAGCTAGAATAGTGGGCCAGCCAGCCAGCCAGCTAGAATAGTGGGCCAGGCGGCCAGCCAGCTAGAATAGTGTGCCAGCCAGCTAGAATAGTGTGCCAGCCAACTGGCCAGCTAACAATTTAAAACAAATGTAAGACTTGTGAACTGTCAAGTCAAGAGTTGCAGCTAGCAAGCTGTCGATAGCTATGTGGACAGCTAGCTGGTTAGCTAACGTTAGTGAACTAGCTTTAAATCTATACTGAACAAAAATATAAACGCAACATGCAACAATTTTACTGAGTTACACTTCATACAAGGAAATCAGTCAATTTAAATAAATAAGTCCCTAATCTATCGATTTCACCTGACCAGAGAGGGGTGCAGCCATGGGTGGGCCTGGGAGGACATACGCCCACCCACTTGGAACCAGGACGACCCAACCAGAATGAGTTTTCCCCCACAAAAGGGCTTTTTTACAGACAGAAATACTCCTCAGTTTCATCAGCTGTCCGGGTGGCTGGTCTTAGACGATCCCGCAGGTGAAGAATCTAGAAGTGGAGGACCAGGGCTGGCGTGGTTACACGTGGTCTGCGGTTGTGAGGTCGGTTGGATGTACTGCCAAATTCTCTAAAATGACGTTGGAGGCGGCTTATGGTAGAGAAATTAACTCTGGTGGACATCCCTGCAGTCAGCATGCCAATTGCACGCTCCCTCAAAACATCTGTGGCATTGTTCTGTGTGACGAAACTTCACATTTTAGGGTGGCCTTTTATTGTCCCCCAGCACAAGGTGCACCTGTGTAATGCGCATGCTGCTTAATCGGCTTCTTGATATGCTACGCATATCAGGTGGATGGATTAGCTTTGCAAAGGAGAAATTCTCACTAAAGGGATATAAACAAATGTGTGCACAACATTTGAGAGAAATACGTATTTTTGTGCGTATGGAACATTTCTGGGATATTTTATTTCAGTTCATGAAATCAATACTTTACATGTTGCGTTTATATTTTTGTTCAGTATAGCTACAGTAACGTTAGCTAGCTAACGAGTGAGCTACGTTAGCTAGTAGCCCATGGGTGCTGCGTGACAATCTGAAATCAGACAATGAAAAGTATATTATACACATCTTTATAACTACTAACGTTACTAATATCTAGCCAATTGACTGGACCTAGCTAGTTAGCTTTGTTTATTTATAAAAATTGTAGCTACTAAGTTAACGTTAGCTGACAATCAAGCAAGTGTGCCTAGTTAGCTAACAAGCTAACGTTAGCAAACTCTGCTTTGTGTATTTAGCCAGGAATTTAACTAGAAAGTAACGTTACATAACGAGCCAAAGGGAAGCAATGCTTGTCTTTGAAGATAAATTATTTGTATGTGGATTATTGATTAGTTCGCTAATTAAACGTTAAAACATTAGCCAGCTCAGCTACCTTTGGCTTTGACGGTCCGCCGCCAACGATGACTGAAGATACACTTCCGGTGTCAAAGAAGAACTTCTGGTAGTAATAAACCCATGGAGTCAAGGTTAGAACGATTCCAGCTTTTGTCAACTCAAAACGTCAAATGTTTTTTTTTAAGTACAAAAAATGAAGCATTTTAGCTAACCCTAACCTGCTACGTTAATTCTCCTAACCTGCTATGAAAAGTGAAATCTGACAAAAGCTGGAGGCTTTCTAGCTATAACCTAAACCTGTGTCGTCACCAAGGGAGAACAACTGCCTCTCAATGAAGCCAGAACAAACAAAAAATCCAAAATTCTATACCAAAATTACCAATTTTTCTGATTAAATTTAATTATCTTATTAAAACACTAACCCTAGTGAATAACACAAATAATAACATCTTCATTAATCATTATAATAAGATATTTTCAGAGTGAATATAATTGCACTTAAATTGTTTCTTTTTTTAATTGTGTTTATATTTTTTGTATGTTTGAGCATTGTTAATACCTGTGTTTGGTTTGCTAGACATGTTTGATGTAGCAATGTAAGTTGATTTTTCGTATTATGAATAATAAAAATAAAAAAATGAAGCCAGAACATATTTGATGAAGCCACGCAATTCAAGGCCGACCGTGGTACTACAGGCAGGCATTGTTTGCAGAAAACACGATCCCCCAATATAGTCCAAGTATGGCGATTTTCATGACTTTTTATGGGCAAAGATGATGGTATGTGTAATTGCAATAGTCTGTAAAACAATGGACAAAGCAATTACTGATTATGGTCCCAACGCGAAGTAGACAGGCTTCTGAGTGGCACAACGTCTAAGGCACTGCATCTCAGTGCTAGAGTCGTCACTACAGAACCTGGTTTGATTCCAGGCTGTATCACAACCGGCTGTGATTGGGAGTCCCAAAGGGCGTCGTACAATTGGCCCAGCGTCGTCCTGGTTAGGCGGGTTAACTGACTTGCCTAGTTAAATAAAGGTTAAATAAAATAAAAAAGACAGCACCTTGAATGACGTTTTACATCGTCACATCCGAATGAGCCTTGATCTGAGAGGCAAAGTCCTTGTTGGAAATCTTGAAATTGAGCCAAAAAAACAACAATATTGAATCAGTATCGAGCAAACATTTTTTCAACCAGTTTATCTTGAAAGTGTTATTTATGTCAACAAAATCCAACACTTCTAGACCGCCTTCAGCTCTTTTGTTAGAAAGGACATATTTTTTTTAGTTTGTGAGACTTATTTTTCCAGATGAAGTCAAGAAAGGTCTTATTGATCTCTTTACAAGTAGCTGGATTTACACATAACGATAATGAGGGGTACACAAACGAGACAGTCCCTCTGCCTTGGACAGAAGTACTAAGTTCTTCTCGGGCCTCTATAACTATATCTATTGTTCTTATTTTTGTTGTTGTTGTGTGATTTTGATTAATCCCCTCTACCACACGGAACCCCACTAATCTACTGACCGAACGCAAGAGGTGGCTAACAACATACCTCCATCCTATGCTAGCTTGCTACCGATGGCCTGGCTAGCTGTCTAAATCGCCGTGACCCTCAACCAACCTCTCCACTCACTGGACCCTTTTGATCACTCGACTAAGCATGCCTCTCCTTAATGTCTATATGTCTTGTCCATTGTTGTTCTGGTTAGTGTTTATTGGCTTATTTCACTGTAGAGCCTCTAGTCCTGCTCACTATACCTTATCCAACCTATTAGTTCCACCACCCACACATGCAATGACATCTCCTGGTTTCAATTATGTTTCTAGAGACAATATCTCTCTCTTCATCACTCAATACCTAGGTTTACCTCCACTGTATTCACATCCTACCTTACCTTTGTCTGTACATTATACCTTGATGATATTTTATCGCCCCCAGAAACCTCCTTTTACTCTCTGTTCCAGACGTTCTAGACGACCAATTCTTATTGCTTTTAGCCGCACCCTTATTCTACTCCTCCTATGTTCCTCTGGCGATGTAGAGGTGAATCCAGGCCCTGCAGTGCCTAGCTCCACTCCTATTCCCCAGGCACTCTCTTTTGACGACTTCTGTAACCGCAATAGCCTTGGTTTCATGCATGTTAACATTAGAAGCCTCCTCCCTAGGTTTGTTCTATTCACTGCTTTAGCACACTCTGCCAACCCGGATGTTCTAGCTGTGTCTGAATCCTGGCTTAGGAAGACCACCAAAAATTCAGACATTTTAATTCCAAACTACAACATTTTCAGACAAGATAGAACTGCCAAAGGGGGCGGTGTTGCAATCTACTGCAAAGATAGCCTGCAGAGTTCTGTCCTACTATCCAGGTCTGTACCCAAACAATTTGAACTTCTACTTTTAAAAATCCACCTCTCTAAAAACAAGTATCTCACCGTTGCCGCCTGCTATAGACCACCCTCTGCCCCCAGCTGTGCTCTGGACACCATATGTGAACTGATTGCCCCCCATCTATCTTCAGAGCTTGTGCTGCTAGGCGACCTAAACTGGAACATGCTTAACACCCCAGCCATCCTACAATCTAAACTTGATGCCCTCAATCTCACACAAATTATCAATGAACCTACCAGGTACCTCCCCAAAGCCTTAAACACGGGCACCCTCATAGATATCATCCTAACCAACTTCCCCTCTAAATACACCTCTGCTGTCTTCAACCAAGATCTCAGCGATCACTGCCTCATTGCCTGCATCCGTAATGGGTCAGCGGTCAAACGACCTCCTCTCATCACTGTAAAACGCTCCCTGAAACACTTCAGCGAGCAGGCCTTTCTAATCGACCTGGCCGGGGTATCCTGGAAGGATATTGACCTCATCCCGTCAGTAGAGGATGCCTGGATATTTTTAAAAAATGCCTTCCTAACCATCTTAAATAAACATGCCCCATTCAAGAAATGTAGAACCAGGAACAGATATAGCCCTTGGTTCTCCCCAGACCTGACTGCCCTTAACCAACACAAAAACATCCTATGGCGTTCTGCATTAGCATCGAACAGCCCCCGTGATATGCAGCTGTTCAGGGAAGCTAGAAACCATTATACACAGGCAGTTAGAAAAGCCAAGGCTAGCTTTTTCAAGCAGAAATGTGCTTCTTGCAACACTAACTCAAAAAAGTTCTGGGACACTGTAAAGTCCATGGAGAATAAGAACACCTCCTCCCAGCTGCCCACTGCACTGAAGATAGGAAACACTGTCACCACTGATAAATCCACCATAATTGAAAATTTCAATAAGCATTTTTCTACTGCTGGCCATGCTTTCCACCTGGCTACTCCTACCCCTGTCAACAGCACTGCACCCCCAACAGAAACTCGCCCAAGCCTTCCCCATTTCTCCTTCTCCCAAATCCATTCAGCTGATGTTCTGAAAGAGCTGCAAAATCTGGACCCCTACAAATCAGCCGGGCTAGACAATCTGGACCCTTTCTTTCTAAAATTATCTGCCGAAATTGTTGCCACCCCTATTACTAGCCTGTTCAACCTCTCTTTCGTGTCGTCTGAGATTCCCAAAGATTGGAAAGCAGCTGCGGTCATCCCCCTCTTCAAAGGGGGGGACACTCTTGACCCAAACTGCTACAGACCTATATCTATCCTACCATGCCTTTCTAAGGTCTTCGAAAGCCAAGTCAACAAACAGATTACAGACCATTTCGAATCTCACCATACCTTCTCTGCTATGCAATCTGGTTTCAGAGCTGGTCATGGGTGCACCTCAGCCACGCTCAAGGTCCTAAACGATATCTTAACCGCCATCGATAAGAAACATTACTGTGCAGCCGTATTCATTGATCTGGCCAAGGCTTTCGACTCTGTCAATCACCACATCCTCATCGGCAGACTCAACAGCCTTGGTTTCTCAAATGATTGCCTCGCCTGGTTCACCAACTACTTCTCTGATAGAGTTCAGTGTGTCAAATCGGAGGGTCTGTTGTCCGGACCTCTGGCAGTCTCTATGGGGGTGCCACAGGGTTCAATTCTTGGACCGACTCTCTTCTCTGTATACATCAATGAGGTCGCTCTTGCTGCTGGTGAGTCTCTGATCCACCTCTACGCAGACGACACCATTCTTTATACTTCCGGCCCTTCTTTGGACACTGTGTTAACAACCCTCCAGGCAAGCTTCAATGCCATACAACTCTCCTTCCGTGGCCTCCAATTGCTCTTAAATACAAGTAAAACTAAATGCATGCTCTTCAACCGATCGCTACCTGCACCTACCCGCCTGTCCAACATCACTACTCTGGACGGCTCTGACTTAGAATACGTGGACAACTACAAATACTTAGGTGTCTGGTTAGACTGTAAACTCTCCTTCCAGACCCATATCAAACATCTCCAATCCAAAGTTAAATCTAGAATTGGCTTCCTATTTCGCAACAAAGCATCCTTCACTCATGCTGCCAAACATACCCTTGTAAAACTGACCATCCTACCAATCCTCGACTTTGGCAATGTCATTTACAAAATAGCCTCCAATACCCTACTCAACAAATTGGATGCAGTCTATCACAGTGCAATCCGTTTTGTCACCAAAGCCCCATATACTACCCACCATTGCGACCTGTACGCTCTCGTTGGCTGGCCCTCGCTTCATACTCGTCGCCAAACCCACTGGCTCCATGTCATCTACAAGACCCTGCTAGGTAAAGTCCCCCCTTATCTCAGCTCGCTGGTCACCATAGCATCTCCCACCTGTAGCACACGCTCCAGCAGGTATATCTCTCTAGTCACCCCCAAAACCAATTCTTTCTTTGGCCGCCTCTCTTTCCAGTTCTCTGCTGCCAATGACTGGAACGAACTACAAAAATCTCTGAAACTGGAAACACTTATCTCCCTCACTAGCTTTAAGCACCAACTGTCAGAGCAGCTCACAGATTACTGCACCTGTACATAGCCCACCTATAATTTAGCCCAAACAACTACCTCTTTCCCAACTGTATTTAATTTATTTATTTATTTTGCTCCTTTGCACCCCATTATTTTTATTTCTACTTTGCACATTCTTCCATTGCAAAACTACCATTCCAGTGTTTTACTTGCTATATTGTATTTACCTTGCCACCATGGCCTTTTTTGCCTTTACCTCCCTTCTCACCTCATTTGCTCACATTGTATATAGACTTGTTTATACTGTATTATTGACTGTATGTTTGTTTTACTCCATGTGTAACTCTGTGTCGTTGTATCTGTCGAACTGCTTTGCTTTATCTTGGCCAGGTCGCAATTGTAAATGAGAACTTGTTCTCAACTTGCCTACCTGGTTAAATAAAGGTAAAATAAATAAAATAAATAAATAAAAAACTCTCCCAAGTATAGAAAGATCTCTTTGTAGCCAATTATTAAATATATTTTTAGTTCTCTTCATTTTAGGAGAGAAATTCAAATGTTGTCTGACTAAGTGGTTTTTTGACAGATGTATTCCTAAATATTTAACACAGTCCTTTACAGGAATATTTTATATTTCTTTATCATCAGAGTCAAATAAACATAAGATTTCACATTTAGAAATATTCAGCATTAATCCTGATGCAATAGAAAATGCAGTTATAGCATTAAGGGCATGTGCGACCTGGTCTTTGTCTCTTAAGAAAAGAGTAGAATCATCAGCCAGTTGGGAAATTTTGATTTCTTTGTTAAAAATGGTTAAGCCATACAAATTTGCATAATTCAGAATATCTAGAGGTAGAAGTTCCACAACCAAAATGAATAAAAATGGCGAACCACATATGTTATAGCAATCTGTCAGTCGCTGACACAGTCGATGACGTGGCACGCAACTATTAGTTGATGCATGCAACGTCTAAGCGTTAACTCTAGTTGAAGGCCGACTCGGGTACTGCAGGCTGCCATTTGCAACTAAATTATCCTCATGACTTCTGTGTGCGCAATTTTTTTTATCTGTTCATAAATAAATTGTCAGGTTAGGAGGATTAATGTAGCCGGTTAGGAGAATGAATGTAGCCAGTTAAGATAATTAATGTGACAGGTTAGGAGAATAAGGTTAAGGTTAGGAAAAGCGTTAGGATTTGCTAAAAATGCTACAAGGAAGCAGCAAGCAGCCACTGAATAGTCTTGAGAGGCAACCAATCTTCACATTTAGCTGTTAGGTTTCCATACATACACCCACTTATGTTGATCCCCCCCACTTCTTTCTCAACTCCCACGTTCAGACACACTCCACATATGCAGGTACCCATGACACTAACCATGAGGCATACCAGAGTGGGATGAGTCTAAACAGAATCCTTGGGACATCTTGCCAGTGATACTCTAATGACGAGATGATCTAAGTATGGGTAACTGCTTACGAATTCTGCATTCATAACCAAGTAGGAAGGTGGTAATTCCCAGTTGGAAAGTCGTAAATACCAGTTGAATGCATTCACGGGGTGAGTTCTAGTAGTACGCCTAACAAAGCCGACTGCAGACGAAAGTTGAGTAAAGTCTGACACTGGTGGTTTTCCAACAGCAAGGCTCAGATCAACACGGCAATGTCAACATAGCTGCTATTGTTTCTAAAAGTTTCCGTATGTCCAAATATACCCCCATATTACACACTCACAAACTGCAAACATAATGCGTGGAAGATTATTTGGTTAGAGCGAGGTCGCAAATATCACTTTCATGTATGTCTCCCGTAGCTTTAGAACCGTGGCAAAGTTGGCTCCTGTTTCAGTCATGTCTTTGGCCACATTCACGTGGGTTAAACAAAAATACCCTAATGATTGGTTGACAAATAGTGTCTCCAACCTGCATTGTATAGTTGGTGATAAGCAATCGCAGCTACTTGAAGGCGACTTCATCAAAAACTGCATGTCCTTTGATCACATGATTTTTGTAAAGTTTATACACTCATCACGTAGTTGCAAGTCGGACAATTTGTATGCCCATAATGCAACACACCTTTGAAAGGTGGTGACCATTGAGGGTCACCGACTTAACAAAAGTGATCACTCAAACGCGCCCACGTTCTTTGAACACCTTGAGAAACTCTGATTGGCTAATGGCCAACATGCTTTGTCAACCATAAACTCAAAGTACAGCTATCATGTTTGTAAACAAATCAAACTATATTAATAGATTGCTTTTTATAAATAATGTATTGTTGTTGCAGTTAACTGTCGAAAATATGGCCTCCCGGGTGGTCTAAGGCACAGCATTGCAGTGCTAGCTGTGCCACCAGAGATTCTGGGTTCGAACCCAGGCTCTGTCGCAGCTGGCCGGGACCGGGAGGCCCATGGGACTGCGCACAATTGGCCCAGTGTCGTCCGGGTTAGGGAGGGTTTGGCCGGCAGGGATATCCTTGTCTCATCGCGCACTAGCGACTCATCGCGCACTAGCGACACTACCGACTGTGTCGGACAGTGCGCAGTGCACGCTGACCAGGTCACCAGGTGTACAGTGTTTCCTCCTACACATTGGTGCGGCTGGCTTCCATGTTGGATGTGCATTGTGTCAAGAAGCAGTGCGGCTAGGTTGGGTTGTGTTTTCGGAGGACGCATGGCTCTCGACCTCCCCCTCCCGAGTGCGTACAGGAGTTGCAGCGATGAGACAAGACTGTAACTGCTACCAATTGGATACCACGAAATTGGGGAGAAAAAGGGGTAAAAATATATATAAATAAATACAATTACAAAAAAATCTGCCGAAAATACTGATATCAAGGTAATTTCTTTAGTAGTTGACATCAGAGGTGGGAGAAGTCGGAGCTCAGGGATGATAGACTAGTAATTGCCAGTTGAAGGGTCGTTCAAGTTTATTTTTCCATTAAATACTACTTTCCCACTTTGTTAAGAACGCAGCATTAGAGTGTGTCTGAAAGTGGGTGTTGTGATAGAAATGGATGGATCAACAGCAATGGGTGTAACATCTGCGCTCTGTTATTTGTTAGACGGTTTTGAGTGAGCAGTTATTTTTTTCTTACCATACCACGAGAGTTTGGACTTCTGTTTTGTCTGAGTTGAATTTTACTTTTACTCTCTTGTATATTTTTCAGTTAATAAAACTCACAATTGTTTATATTTGATTAAAAGTACTGATGATGGTGGCTGTACTGTTGCTGGTATGTGTGTGAAAGTGATCCCCTCGAACACGCCCATGACACAGATCGTCTTGTCTCGTCCCTCAAAAATAGGAGTCGTTGGGCGTGTTCGAGCGGATCACTTTTATCAAGTCGTGACCATCATTGGTCACCGCCTTTCAATGTGTGTTGCATTATGGGGATAACAATTGTCTGGGCTCGATTGAGTGGTCGGGCGTCAGAAACCGACTGTAGACAAATTGAGGATTATGTGGATTTTCGGTAATGCACCATAAATAGAAGGCGGAAAGGCAGGCGGCAGGAGGCGAGATCAGGTGGGAACATTCTAGCAAATGAGAGGGCAGATACGTGTGCACAGCAGACAACTTTTTGTTGATGCCACGTGCGTCCACTTATATCAGTACATTCGTAACTACCGTAACATTACAAAACTATTTGATCAAATCAGATCCAACAGTCTCATACAAAGAATCCTTAGTCGGTCTGCTTACCACTGTATTCTCACATGGACAGATTCTGACAGGTGTGGAGCCTCTCACTTCGAAACTTGCTCTCTGCCCGTGCATATAATGCATGGCAGCAGGGGGCAGTAGAGAGCACCACCCGTTAACCACAGATCAATAAAATCTCCCATCCCAACTTTTCAGGCACATACTGGTATTTTTCATCTCGCATAAAACTTTGATACACAAATATTAATATTAAAAAAAGATTGCAGCCAATGTCATTTATTGTCTGTTTTGCACACATGCATACTAGTCTAATTTCTCACACCTTCAGTACAATAAATAGATCAGTGAAGATGGACAGGACATCCTTCATCAGATAGATCATCACAAAGAACTTCATTTTTAATTTGCTCCAAAGTAGAAATGAAAAACACCATTCATATTGTGTCCTAAATGTTGCTTTATCAGACATGTGCATTCATGTCCCAGATTGAGGTCAAAGCGAAAGCTGCCTTGTTACACAGAACCAAGCCTGGTCTGATATCTCAGATTGCACAAGTTACAATCTTTGTTTCTCTATTCATTCATTTAACACAAATGAAGGTGTTCCTCCTTGCCGTATTTCAAAGGTCTTAAGGAATGGGTAGCCGGTGTCTTGGGTGAGATCCGTCTTGCCAAGAGGGCCCCTCGCAGTGCCCCTCCTCTGGGAAAGAGGCACTCTTGTGAGGTAGAGGAGTGGAGTTGCGTTGGACAAGTGGTAGTGTCAAGTTATTCTCATACACAAGGTCTGCCGAAAACAAGCAGAAAATATATTTCTACACCAGGCGCTCGAGCTCAAATCACTCATTATAACGTCATCACAGGAGTCATAGAATAATTCAAAATCAGAATAGTTCTTCCTTCAAAAAAATGGGATCTCACCCAAGTTAGGTCTTCTGATGGAGACCTGTCGTTGACTGGAGTCGGAGGAGGCCGAGGTGCTTTCTGTGGCACTGGACTTGATGGACCTCACTGAGGGCATGCGCACCAGAAGGTTAGGTCTGGATTTGGCACCAACTGTAAAAGTCTGGCTCCACTCTGAATAACAAGACAAATTACACATCCATAACTTTAGATTTTCAGGATCAACATAATCCATACAGTACCAATCCAAAGTTTGGACACACCTCATTTCAGGGTTTTTCTTTATTTTTAGTATTTTCTACATTGTAGAATAATAGTGAAGACATCAAAACTATGTAATAACACGTGCAATCATGTTGTAAACATATACATATTTTAGATTTTAGATTCTTCAAAGTAGCCCCCCTTAGTCTTTGACAGCTTTGCACACAGCTTTGCATTATCTCAACCAGCTTCATGATGTAGTCACCTGGAATGCATTTCAATTAACAGGTGTGCCTTGTTAAAAGTTAACTTGTGGAATTTATTTCCTTCTTAATGCGTTTGAGCCAATCAGTTGTGTTGTGACAAGGTAGCAGGGGTATACAGAAGACTTGCTTGGGCCAAGAAACATTAGACCGGTGGAAATATGTCCTTTGGTCTGATGAATCCAAATTTGAGATTGTTGGTTGCAACCGCCATGAGACGCAGAGTAGATGAACGGATGATCTCCGCATGTGTGGTTCCCACCATAAAGCATGGAGGAGGAGGTGTGATGGTGTGGGGATGCTTTGCTGGTGACAGTCTGTGATTTGTTTAGAATTGAAGGGACACTTAACCAGCATGGCAACCACAGCATTTTGCAGTGATACGCCATCCCATCTGTTTTGGGCTTAGTGGGACTATCATTTGTTTTTCAACAGGAGAATGACCCAACACATCTCCAGGCTGTGTAAGGGCTATTTGACCAAGAAGGAGAGGGATGGAGTGCTGCATCAGATGACCTGGCCTCCATAATCACCCAACATCAACCCAATTGTGATGGTTTGGGATGAGTTGGATCACAGAGTTAAGGAAAAGCAACCAATAAGTACTCAGCATATGTGAGAATCCTTCAAGACTGTTGGAAAAGCATTACAGGTGACGCTGGTTGAGAGCATGTCACGTTCTGACCTTAGTTCCTTTATTATGTCTTTGTGTTAGTTTGGTCAGGGCGTGAGTTGGGGTGGGTAGTCTATGTTCTTTTTCTTTTTTTTGTATTTCTGTGTTTGGCCTGGTATGGTTCTCAATCAGAGGCAGCTGTCGATCGTTGTCCCTGATTGAGAATCATACTTAGGTAGCCTGTTTTCCCCATTTTGGTTGTGGGTGATTATTTTCCCTGTCTGTGTTTGCTCCATACGGGACTGTGTCGGCTTCCATTTATTCTCTTGTTTTCTGTGTTCAGTTATATTTCATTAAAATTACATTATGAACACTTACCACGCTGCGCATTGGTCCGATCCTTCCTACTCCTCCTTAGAGGAGGACGAAAACCGTCACAGAGCATGCCAAGAGTGTGCAAAGCTGTCATCAAGGCAAAGGGTGGCTACTTTTAAGAATCTCAAAAATAAAATATGTTTTGATTTGTTTAACACTTTTTTTGGTTCTACATGATTCCATATGTGTTCTTTCATAGTTTTGATGTCTTCACTATTATTCTACAGTGTAGAAAATAGTAAAAATTGAGAAAAACCCTTGAATGAGTAGGTTTGTCCTAACTTTGACTGGTACTGTATATACAGTGCCTTGCGAAAGTATTCGGCCCCCTTGAACTTTGCAACCTTTTGCCACATTTCAGGCTTCAAACATAAAGATATAAAACTATTCTTTTGTGAAGAATCAACAACAAGTGGGACACAATCATGAAGTGGAATGACATTTATTGGATATTTCAAACCTTTTTAACAAATCAAAAACTGAAAAATTGGGCGTGCAAAATTATTCAGCCCCCTTAAGTTAATACTTTGTAGCGCCACCTTTTGCTGCGATTACAGCTGTAAGTCGCTTGGGGTATATCTCTATCAGTTTTGCACATCGAGATACTGAAATTTTTTCCCATTCCTCCTTGCAAAACAGCTCGAGCTCAGTGAGGTTGGATGGGGAGCATTTGTGAACAGCAGTTTTCAGTTCTTTCCACAGATTCTCGATTGGATTCAGGTCTGGACTTTGACTTGGCCATTCTAACACCTGGATGTGTTTATTTTTGAACTATTCCATTGTAGATTTTGCTTTATGTTTTGGATCATTGTCTTGTTGGAAGACAAATCTCCGTCCCAGTCTCAGGTCTTTTGCAGACTCCATCAGGTTTTCTTACAGAATGGTCCTGTATTTGGCTCCATCCATCTTCCCATCAATTTTAACCATCTTCCCTGTCCCTGCTGAAGAAAAGCAGGCCCAAACCATGATGCTGCCACCACCATGTTTGACAGTGGGGATGGTGTGTTCAGCTGTGTTGCTTTTACGCCAAACATAACATTTTGCATTGTTGCCAAAAAGTTAAATTTTGGTTTCATCTGACCAGAGCACCTTCTTCCACATGTTTGGTGTGTCTCCCAGGTGGCTTGTGGCAAACTTTAAACAACACTTTTTATGGATATCTTTAAGAAATGGCTTTCTTCTTGCCACTCTTCCATAAAGGCCAGATTTGTGCAATATACGACTGATTGTTGTCCTATGGACAGAGTCTCCCACCTCAGCTGTAGATCTCTGCAGTTCATCCAGAGTGATCATGGGCCTCTTGGCTGCATCTCTGATCAGTCTTCTCCTTGTATGAGCTGAAAGTTTAGAGGGACGGCCAGGTCTTGGTAGATTTGCAGTGGTCTGATACTCCTTCCATTTCAATATTATCGCTTGCACAGTGCTCCTTGGGATGTTAAAAGCTTGGGAAATCTTTTTGTATCCAAATCCGGCTTTAAACTTCTTCACAACAGTATCTCGGACCTGCCTGGTGTGTTCCTTGTTCTTCATGATGCTCTCTGCGCTTTTAACGGACCTCTGAGACTATCACAGTGCAGGTGCATTTATACGGAGACTTGATTACACACAGGTGGATTGTATTTATCATCATTAGTCATTTAGGTCAACATTGAGATCCTCACTGAACTTCTGGAGAGAGTTTGCTGCACTGAAAGTAAAGGGGCTGAATAATTTTGCACGTCCAATTTTTCAGTTTTTGATTTGTTAAAAAAGTTTGAAATATCCAATAAATGTCGTTCCACTTCATGATTGTGTCCCACTTGTTGTTGATTCTTCACAAAAAAATACAGTTTTATATCTTTATGTTTGAAGCCTGAAATGTGGCAAAAGGTCGCAAAGTTCAAGGGGGCCGAATACTTTCGCAAGGCACTGTATATATACATATATATATATATAAAAATGAACATTTGTTTTATTTAATCAAACATTAATTACATTTCTGATTTGGGTGGTTATATTACAGTATATTGATATGTGGTTGCATTACCAGAGTAGTCTTGGAGTCTGAAGCGGCCAAAGCACAAATGGATTCTCCATTGTTTTCTCACATTCTCCTTCATCAGACAATGGAACAGAAATATAAAGAACCCTAAAACACACCAGTGACACTGGCATCAGGTTTATACCCTCTATACATTACACCCTATGATAGGCTAGTGCGACATCTTGGCAATTCCATTTTTGTTCTACTTACCCAGAGTCAGATGAACTCATGGATACCATTTTCACGTCTCTGCGTGCAGTTTGAAGGAAGTTTAAGGTCATTTCTGGAGCCATTGCTAACTAGCGTTAGCGCCATGACTGGAAGTCTACAGGAACAGCTAGCATGCTTTAAACAAATAAACGCCTGGCAGCAGTCACTCACCTTGCAGACTGTTGAGGACACAGAAGAGGTAGAGGAATGGAACCTTGGCTGGCCCCCAGGCGAAGAAAGCCACAGTCCAGGTGAGACCCAGCAGGAAGGTGAGACTGGAAACCCCCTTCAGGTCCTGCAGAAGGAGGCCGCTGTGGATGCCAGCTGGCTGATTGACCCGCATGTGGCGGATCTGGATCAGGACCACCACGAAGATAGCCATGTTGCACAGCATCACTAGCAGAATGTAGCCCACCACAGACACATAGAAAGCCACTTCATCCTGGATCCAGCAGCTGATAATAGGATAGAGGGACTTTATCTACACATCTTGGATAACAACCTCAGTCCAGAATCCAGGGGTGTAACTTTCACTGGGGACTGGGGGGGAACATGTCTCGTATTCCCCCCCCCCATTCTGAAATTGCATTTTTGTCCCCCCCCCAGTTTTAACATAGGAATGTGATACAAAACGAGGCGCGGTGTACTTTAGGACCAGGTACCAGGCCTCTGAGCTGTTTGGAGTGTTTATCTGACTGGAAGGAAAAATACAAATATAGATATATATGTCCCCCCCACTTCTAAAACCAAAGTTGCCCCCCTGCCAGAATCTACAATACCCAGACTTTAGTACCACACAATGATCATTCATGATCTACACGTAGCCCAACATAACTGTCGAAAGTTTTGAATTGACATTGAGTGTCAGATACATGTCATTCAGGGTCAGAAAAAGGTGCTGTTCATCTAATGATAGTGACATGGAACAATCAAAGTACAACAGGATGAATCTAATACTTACAACGCCTCGGAGTTATCTAGTGGTTCCATGGACTCACTGCCGAGGGAGCTGCCGTAGGACTCTCTCTTCACAACCAGAACTACGCAGCATATGGCCAGAGGGATTCCTGCGAGAGGGGAGGAAGATGGAGAAGTAGAACACGTGATATGGTTCAACTGATAAGACTAAGGGGAAATACAGATAACTGTAGTTAAAAAAAATATAGCATTTCGCTATTGTTCTAATTGAACAAAGTTAATCTCACCCCATCCTAGGGAGCAGAACTTGAGGATGTATGAGGGCACATAAACATTGAAGACTTTGACCAAGGCAAAGTACATGTGCACAGCCTCCAGGCCCATCCAAGTGAAAGAGGCCAGTAGGAAATAGTGCAATGCGGAAGCCACCGCCACACAAAGCCCATAGCTGCCAAAGGAGGAGAGCCAGGAGTTGACCAGGAAAACCATGTTGAGCCCCAGCAGCGCCAGAGACAAGTTAATGAGGATCTTGGATGGGTAGTCTCTGCGGAGCTTCCTGTGAGGGAAAATGGGGGTATGTGAGATTGAGAGAAAGCTGAGAAGGCAAAATTTGAGCAGATGGTTTAAAGTACATGAAAAAAAAGGAGGCTGTGGAAAGAACACTGTAAGCCACTTTACAAAACGCACAAAGACGATACAGTGTGAAAGCAGGAAGACGGTGCCACTCCAAAAACTGAAGGTGCAGAGTGTAGATGTAACTGAATTGATTCTTACTCAAATGCTGTGTATGTCAACACAGTGATTCCCAGGAAGACGGAGGACACACCGCAGCCCAGATGAGTGATGATGGTCAGAATTTCCTCATTTGGTATGTCGATTTGAGTCCTGGATACATCCTACAGTACGAGGGAGGATCGTGGCGTAGAGGAGAACATCGTGGTGAGGACAAAGCTTGTGTACCGTTTTAATGCAAGGTAACCACCCTTGGTGCATTTCAAAGAGGCTCATTACCAGAAGTACTCCAAAATGAGTGAGGTGGTCACACAGGCATGTGGTATAGTCAGCACTGGTGTTGTGCTTCCTGCATCCATGCTGTTCCCATCCTCCCCTTCCTTCTGTAGTAAAATACAATATTTATCTACCCCATGCCTCCTCTGTACCCCACACACACACACTACACAGATCAACTCGGAGTACACACTTTCCAAAATATTAGGATTTCATTTGCTGGATTATTCCTCTGCGGTTTATAATAGGACCCACCATTTTGATTGAAGTTCCAGTAGACACACTGCACCTCCTTGCCAAGCTTCAAGAGAACATCCAATTAGATCAGGCAGCAAAAATATGGGTTTGATTGATCATTTTACAAGTGATTGTTCAGTTGATTTCTTGTCAGGAAGTGTTCCACATACTGGATTGGACGTCAAGTGATGTAGTGTCACCTCTACATCCTCCTCTAGGTCCTTGATGGGGCCACTGGCATTGGTGACACTGGCTGAGACCACATAAGTGTTCAGGATCTTCCCATCCGGGTTGTTCTGAAATTTTAAAGCACACAAGACCGGCGATTTAATTCTATCCAATAATACAGTGCCGCTCTGACATAATAAAGGCAGCCCTGCAGGGGTACAACTTGGTTACCATGAAGAGAGTTGGGACTCCATAAAACTGAAACTGAACCCGCGGCTGGGCTCCACTGTGTTGAGGAAATCTGTACTTCAAGGCTGAGGGTAGGGAGATGAATGCAACAGTCCCTTTGAACGGATCCTTGTTGATATAAATCTACAACACCAAGATTAAGGCCAGGATCAGAACAATGCCATCTTAATATCAATGACTGTACAGATGGGTAAAATGGAGGGGTTATATCACCTAGTGTTTAGAAGCACAACTCTGGGGAATCATTTTAATGTTTGGCAATGAATTAGCGCTAACCTCGGGGTTTAGGCCCTCTGCAGCAGACGAGACGCCAAAAGTGAGGACCTGAAACTGGCCCCGGTCTACGTCCACCACGGAGATTGCCATCGCAGAAGTAACCAAAGTATAATTTGTCTGGTCAAAACAAGACATCTTGTCGCCAACCATCTCCGTAATGTCCAGTATTCTGCAGAGCAAAGAGCAGGGGGAAAAGTTGAGGACACAGTAAATATTGATAGCAGAACGTACAGGAAAATGAGAGAGAACACGTTATCCATTTGTACAGCATCAATAGTCCAGGGCTACGTTCCATTATCCATACTAACATTAGCCCAAACATTCCTTCATTCTAATTGGTAGGCTAGTATGGATCCTAGATCGGATCCCAGGCGTATCTCGTACGACCGTGTGGTTTTGAGGAAGCCTCCTCCTGATCACCCCTCCATTTCTTTAACCACCTGATCTGTGTGGGTGGGATGAGTGGAACAGAGAGAAAACACCCACTGGTTGGTGACATGCTGCAGGTAGCTCTTAGACTCCAAGATGTCTGAGATGATGTTGATGATAGCTTCGCCCAGAGGTGGGGTCATACAGCTGATGAAAACAATGTTTTTGAGTTTCTTCAGAATGGTGCTCAGTTCAGTGCAGTTGAGGTCTGGATGGTCTTTCAGCAGGCCCTCTATCATCTCCACCACATCCATAGCATTCTCTGAAAACACAAAAAGTACAATGCATTGGTTATTATGGTCACAGACAGTGTGCGTAACCCCAAATGGACGCAGTAGAACTACCCAGGTGAAGTCAACTCACCAGGAGTGACATCAATGTTGTCTAGGTCTGGAATGGTCTCAACCACAAACGGGCACTGGTGCAGATCTGGGACGCCCCAATGGATTGGAAAACCCAACAGACTGTCAGCAGGACAGGTGTGTCAGGCGTCATCCACCCATGGTCAAACAGATGACAGACAGAAATATCAAAGTCAATGAGTATAATATACACTGAACAAAAATCTAAACAACATGTAAAGGGTTGGTCCCATGTTTCATGAGCAGAAATAAAAAAAATCCCGGACATTTTTCATACGCACAAAAAGCTTATTTCTCTCAAATGTTGTGCACAAATGTTATATCCCTGTTAGTGAGCATGTATCCTTTGCCAAGATAATCCACCCACCTGACAGGTGTGGCATATTAAGAAGCTGATTAAACAGCATGATCATTACACAGGTGCACCTTGTGCAGGGGACCATAAAAGGCCACTTTAAAATGTGCAGTTTTGTCACACAATACAATGCCATAGATGTATCAAGTTTTGAGTGAGCGTGCAATTGGCATGCTGACTGGAGGAGTGTCCACCAGAGCTGTTGCCAGAGAACTGAATGTTAATTTCTCTACCATAAGCTGCCTCCAATGGCATTTTAGAGAATATATATATATATATTTGTTCTTCCAGTTTCGTCGCAGGAGTAAAATAATCCTGCGGCAGGAGGATTTGATTATTCTCAAAGAAGTGCTAATTTGTAACGGGAAATTAGTTTTGATAGGCTATGGTAGGCTATAGTTTAGGTGTAGCTTCCGTCTGCATTTCAGGTATGTCGTAGTGGAGACCAATATATATTTTGTGTTATTAAGCTACAATATATAAAACAACGTCGTTGATGTGTTTGGATGCATTTCAGATACATTTTTGTTCATTTGACTTTTGCAGTAGTAGGATTTACACTAGTAGGACATGTATTCTGCCTGGTGCTTTAGCGTTTCAGCGAGTGAGAGAGAAAGAGAACTGCAGGCTTTCATAAAATGTATCTACATCACAATTTGAGTTTCCCGTAGCGCAGGAAAATTCTCAGTGACAATGAAGTGATCAAATTAGGATACCACATATGTAATTTGACGTGTTTCATCCCTACACATATTTATTGTTATGGAGGCAAACAGGTCTCTCAGAGACAAACACTATCACGTCCCTCGCAAACAGTATTTAACACCCATAATAAAATTGATCATGGTTATAATTTAAATATTAACTCTGCTTATTATCTATAGCAGATTAATGCTTTTATTGCAGGACATATTCCAGATGTACAGTCATCAATTGATTTAGTCATAATTGTTCAATGCAAATAGCCCTATTCTAATGTTAAAGAGAGACAGCTTGGTCATTATGTTGCAGACAGCACATTGTCTCTGACAACAAGATGAAATTGGCTATAAAATCAATGAGCCAGAAACGATAAACCTCTACAACTCAAGTTGTTCACTGAGAGACACCATTTGAGACCACAAGAGCCCTTTATACGTTGGAAATTTTCATGACCTTGCATAACATACTAACTACATTATGTACTACAATGTTCTAGCTTGACAGCTTGTCTCACCAGAGCCTGCTAGCTGTCTTGCTGGTGTCTCCCTGACATGGCAGCGTGGCAGTCCGGGGGGCCCAGGTGCCTGGCCACACAAACAGGCCCTGTCTGGTCTGGTGTCGGTGCTCAGGACAACTCCCTGGCGCTTGGGGGAACAAGGAAGACAAGCCATCAACTCCTGCACAATTCACAGGGACAAAGGGTGTATTTTCAAATCATTCACATCAAAACGAATGCAATTGTTGTCCTGGTTCTTAGACCCCTAAACCTCTTTTGCTCTTGTCTAGACAGCACCAGAGTCCATTCAATTTCCGTTTTTCATGGGTCTTGTTTCACATCAACAAAGTGAAACTGACGTATATGACGGATGTTAATGTCGTTGGACTTGTTTTCCATGGTTATAGTGCCATTGGTGTATGTCCTCTCCAGGAGGGTACGGATCCGTGTCCTTGTCTCCTCTTGACTTGATGACGTTGTCACCCGCATCTGGAATCGACAGCCGTGTCTGTGGATGGATGGGGAAACATTACATACATCTGGAATCGACAGCCGTGTCTGTGGATGGATGGAGAAACATTACATACATCTGGAATCGACAGCCGTGTCTGTGGATGGATGGGGAAACATTACATACATCTGGAATCGGCAGCCGTGTCTGTGGATGGATGGGGAAACATTACATACATCTGGAATCGACAGCCGTGTCTGTGGATGGATGGGGAAACATTACATACATCTGGAATCGACAGCCGTGTCTGTGGATGGATGGGGAAACATTACATACATCTGGAATCGACAGCCGTGTCTGTGGATGGATGGGGAAATATTACATACATCTGGAATCGGCAGCCGTGTCTGTGGATGGATGGGGAAACATTACATACATCTGGAATCGACAGCCGTGTCTGTGGATGGATGGGGAAACATTACATACATCTGGAATCGGCAGCCGTGTCTGTGGATGGATGGGGAAATATTACATACATCTGGAATCGGCAGCCGTGTCTGTGGATGGATGGGGAAATATTACATACATCTGGAATCGGCAGCCGTGTCTGTGGATGGATGGGGAAACATTACATACATCTGTGCGCCAAACTACTTGCTCCTTAAGTTAAATCATACATATGGCTCACTCCCATTTCATCATAAACGACATGCGGTGTCTTGTTGTCTTCAGTGTATGTCTGGCTTTTGGGGTATTCTTTTGTATGATCATACCTTGACGTTTTGAGCAAGGAAGGCTGTAAGAAAGAATTACACTGTTTAGTGGTTACAGACCTTGAATATTTGAGCAGAAACAGTAGTGGAAGGTCAAAGCAGTTTTTATTTTGAAAAGGAATATGTTAACCTCTCGCAATTACATGTATTGCTGCCTCAACTCATAATTTGAATGTCCTGCCGATACCTAACCCACTCAACCGTGTTTGATCGTGGAGATGGATGCTGCACACTGAAAGATAGAACACCTACTGATTAAATTGATACTCTGCGTATCAGTTTTTTCTTAAAAGGCCCAATTCAGCCATTTTTATCTCAGTATCAGATCATTTCTGAGTAACAATTATCTACCATTCTGTAATAGGTTCCCATTAAAATTGTCAAAGGAAAAAATCACTTTTACAGTGTTAGTTTCGTCAGCTCTTTTAGAATATGATACAAAACACAGGACATTTTATATGTTTTACTGCACTGGGCCTTTAAGAGGGTCAAATTAAGAGCTCACTAAATCCCACAAATGGAATTATGGGAGATTTTATCTTGCTCTTAATTCGAACCTCATAGGCCCAGTGCATTCAAAATGCAGTTTTTCCTGTATTAGTGAGTGTTTTTCTGATACATACCTGTATGCCTTTCCCAAAAGGTGGAAGGTCAGAACAGACATCTCATCAGGTAGAGTGACATGCAGCTGAAATTGTCAGAGAACAGGCAGTGTGAGAGGAAACCTGGGTTCATCAGGAAATCAAGGATTTGAATGAAGAAAAGCTGTCCTTTCAGGCTACATACCCAGGTAATGATTGTCAGTTCCGGATGGATACAGAACCCAGTAAGGGTCACGTTCACATCAACTTCAAAATATATGTCTGTGATGAAAGACAACATTAAGTAGTTTAACACTGAGAGTGTGAGATATTTGAAACCAATATACGTATTTCAGGCCAGATATGATATCACATGCTGTAATTAGTTTGGTTGTGTCACACACTGACCATAGAGAGCCCTCTGGGTGTTTTTTGTCAGGGTGTGTCCAGGTTTTTTTTCTAGTATTGTTATTTCTATGTCGGTGTATTTGTATGGTTCCCAATTACAGGCCGCTGATTATCGTTGGCTCTAATTGGGGATCAGGTTGTCCCCTTTGTAATAAAGTATGTGGAACTCTACGCACGCTGCGCCTTGGTCCGCTCATTATGTATACGACGAACGTGACAGGTTGTGGTTGGATCATTTCCTGAAACAGAAGAGGGCACTAACCTGAGAGTTCGCCACCAGTCGTGACAATAAGGTCTGTGGCTGTGTCAGAAGAGGTTCCAGTGGCCATGACAATGGGAGGATTGACTGTGGCAGGGGGGAAGTCCTCTGGGGAAAGAAACAATCCCTCTCATCATCACAGTGGAACCATGGACCTGCATTGGCATCACTCTTCTATATCATATATAGGGCCAGGAATCTGTCCTGCTGGCCATGTGACCAGGAACAACTCTGGGCCTAATCATTCAGTAACCGTTCTTCCCCAGTTGGCTACTCTTTAGTTATGACTTTTTCTCCAGAGGTGGGATTCCTTTTGGAATGGTTTGTGACTTACCTACAGCGTTCACTTGGATGCTCTTGGGGTTAGCCATTAGCGTGAGATATCCGACGTTGTGAGGTGTGTTCAGCAACTGAGAGACCTGTTTCTGCACTGTACTGACATCAGAGCTGGGGATCACGTTGAGGTGGACCAGGCAGTCAAAGCTGTGTGGTGAATACAGCAATTATCAAACCACAACAAGGGCAAGTCCTTTTATTCCCAAACCTATAGCTTCAATCAGCTCCTGGACATGTTAAACAGTGTGTATATTTTTGTGTTCATTTCTGCCAATTGTAGTGTCACAGAGACCATTCAAAAAAAAGGGAAACTCAAAACTTATGAACGCCACCAGAATAATGCCTTTCTTACCGGTTTGCATCAAATTCAGCCCGCAATATTGGTTTGTCCTGGGGAATTGAAATTGTAGTACATGCTATATCATCTGTTCTCTAAAAACGTTGCACGGATTATCATCAGAGTAAATGTATATGTAACTATCACGTTATTGTTGTTACTGTGTAGTATCGTCATTCCGTCAAGTTCAACACTTACATGGGCCTCGTCCTCATATGTCTCACCGACACTGTCAAAAGTGTGAAATAGCTTGTGTTGGTGATTGCAATTGAGATGAAAAGATTATTGATGAGAATATTACATGCATAAATCCATGATACACCTGTACTCATTTTGTATTTTGGACTTTCCTTACCTGGTTGACACAGACACAGAGACTCTGTACAAATGATATTTGTTGGATGGTAATATGTGTCTGAGCTGCAAGGACATAAAGGTAATGTAGACATTCAAATTGAGAACACTGCATGTGCTGAGTCATCTCGGAAACATTTAAAACACTGTGCAACAAACAGTAAGTGAAATGTGACCCCATTAGCTTACCCATTTCTGTGCAAGGTCTCTGGCTTTGTATACGTCTGTACTGTTTCCATCGTAGCAGATGATGGCGATCTTGACTTTAAGTTCGTACAAAGACCAGGCTGACACAAATTAGGAAAATGATGGCATTGATCAGTAGCAATGTATAACAGACAAAGCATTACCTTGGTGTTTAGCCCATTTACCTTCTGATTTGTAGCTAACGCTACTTAACTTACCTATAAATCTACACTGAACAAAAATATAAACGCAACATGCAACCATTTCTTCGATTTTACTGAGTTACAGTTCATATAAAGAAATCAGTCAATTGAAATTTAAATTGATTAGGTCCTAATCTATGAATTTCACATGACTGAGAATACAGATATACATCTGTTAGTCACAGATATTTTAAGAAAAATGTAGGATCAGAAAACCTGTCAGTATCTGGTGTGACCACCATTTGCCTCATGCAGCGCAGCACATCTTCGCATGTTGATCAGGCTGTTGACTGTGGCCTGCGGAATGTTGTCCCACTCGTGTTCGTACACGTCGATCCAGAGCATCCCACACATGCTCATTGGGTGACACATCTGGTGAGTATGCAGGCCATGGAAGAACTAGGACATTCAGCTTCCAGGAATTGTGGATAGATCCTTGTGACATGGAGCCGTGCATGTCATGCTGAAACATGAGGCGATGGCGGCGGATGAATGGCACGACAATGGGCCTCGGGATCTCGTCAGGGTAACTCTGTGCATTCAAATTGCCATCGATAAAATGGAATTGTGTTCGTTGTCCGTAGCTTATGCCTACCCATACCATAACCCCACCATGGGGCACTCTGTTCACAACGTTGACATCAGCAAACCGCATCGCCCACATGGCGCCATACGTCTGCCATCTGCTCGGTACAGTTGAAACCGGGATTCATCCATGAAGAGGGCACTACTCCAGTGTGCCAGTGGCCATTGAAGGTGAGCATTTGCCCACTAAAGTTGGTTACGACAGCAAACTACAGTCAGGTCAAGACCCTGGTGAAGACGACGAGCACGCAGGTGAGCATCACTGAGATGGTTTCTGACAGTTTTGCGCCGCAATTCTTTGGTTGTGCGAACCTACAATTTCATCAGGCCGTGTTGGACATACTGCCAAATTCTCTGAAATGACGTTGGAGGCGTCTTATGGAACAGAAATTAACATTAAATTATCTGGCAACAACTCTGGTGGACATTCCTGCTGTCAGCATGCCAATTGCACGCTCCCTTAAAATTTGAGACATCTATGGCATTGTGTTGTATTACAAAATTGCACATTTTATAGTGGGGTTTTATTGTCCCCAGCACAAGGTGCATCTGTGTAATGATCATGCTATTTAATCAGCTTCTTGATATGCGGATAAATGCAAGGAAAGGATTTAAATGCTTTAAAAGGATAAATGCTTTAAAAGGATAAATGCACATTAACAGGGATGTAATCAAATCAACATTTGAGAGAAATAAGCTTTTTGTGTGTATGGAACATTTCCAGGATCTTCTATTTCTACACATGAAACATGGGAATAACACTTTACATGTTGCCTTTATATTTTTGTTCAGTGTACTTAATACAATGTTAAAGGACCATCTCTAACAACATGAAAACATCTGCAGTAAGCTTTGATGTTTAACAAGTTTAATTATGCACCCTGTGTGTGCGCCATTAAAATGGGTTCACAAGATCAATATTTTCCAGTCACGTAACAGGAACAGGAGATGAGGCCGCCAGAGACGTGGAAACATGACAAAAAAGGCTGCTCATTAAAGCGAACACCAATCAGTTTTTCCATAGAGAATGACATTCAATATACATTTATAGACAATCAAAATGTATATAAAATGTTAATGGTTTCCTGCCTCACCACACTGTAGATGGGAGTCTGGGACTGGAGGGCAGCTCAGGGTAAGCCAGTCAACAGCATCCCAGCGCACCTCATCCCCCTCTGTGCAGCTCAGGTCCGACACCTGTTCAGGGGTGCGTGCCTGCCCCCACACGCGGAACAGAGAAACACTCCCATTGAGGTTGGTACCGTTTTCCACATGCATCTCCCCTTGGATGAAGTAGTGGGAGACACCCAGGGTGAGCGTGCCGTGCGGGGCCAGCCTGCAGCAGGACGGGGACAGGGGGGATTCGTTAGCATGGGCTGTAACATCCACACTGGTCCCATTGACGTAGAGGGCTGGCTGGTGAGAAGCCCCAGACCAGGTTATACAGACGTAGTGCCAGTGGCCCAGGGGGAGGTGGAGGGGGGCTGACCACCTCATCCCAAACAGCCAGGTGTGGACCAGGCCCTCCTGACCCGCCAGGCCCAGCTCAGCCTGCAGCCCGTCAGGGTGGCGGTACATGAAGGCTGTCCAGGCTGGTGTGCTGATGTGCCGCTGGAGGTGAACACACACGCTGAGCTCCTCCAGGGCAGGGATGGAGAGGTCCGGACTCAGCTGCCAGTAACTGCACTCCCCTGTGAAGTCAGCCATCTTCCCCCACAAGCTCACGCTGGAACATTCTGGTGTACACAGGGTAAATGGGCCACTGTCAACAGGCACATTTGGATTTTGTTATCTTCTACACTGAGTGTACAAAACATTAGGAACACCTTCCTAATATTGAGTTGCACCCCCCTTTTCGCCAAGGTGTCGGAAGCATTCCTACAGGGATGCTGGCCCATGTTGACTCCAATGCTTCCCGCAGTTGTGTCAAGTTGACTGGATGTCCTTTGGGTGGTGGACCATTCTTGACACACACGGGAAACTGTTGAGCGTGAAAAACCAAGCAGCGTTGCATTTATTGACACACTCAAACCGTTGTGCCTGGCACCTACTACCATACCCCGTTCAAAGGCACTTAAATCTTTTGTCTTGCCCATTCACGCTCTGAATGGCACACATACACATTCCATGTCACAATTGTCTCCAGGCTTAAAAATCCTTCTTTAACCGGTCTGCTCCCCCTCATCTACACTGACTGAAGTGGATTTAACAAGTAACATCAATAAGGGATCATACTGTAGCGTTCACCTGGATTCACCTGGTCAGTTTATGTCATGGAAAGAGCAGGTGTTCCTAATATTTTGTCCACTCCGTGTACATCTCCAATATTAACTTACACATCTTACAGATACAGTGTCTCTCAGAGGATTGGCTACGTGTGGCGTGTTATTGATCAGTTGTGTGTGTTATTGAGTGTGAGTAAAGAGTGCTGAGTGCTGTGCAGTGCTGTGGCCAGCTGCTAACCTGGATCCCGGCGAGAGCCACAGCTTAGTAGAGACAGGCTGAGAAGGAGGAGTGTCTCACTGAACTTCATCACGGCTCTGAAATAAACACAAATAAGAATAAGACCCGTTCTCAAGCTTTTGCTCTGATGTTTTATCTATCGGTATAATGTCTTTTCTTTGAAGATCATATTTTGTAGGACAAAATGTGGTTCTCTGTAGTATCAATCTATCACTGTATAAGCTTTACATTTGTGTGAACACTTTACAGGGCGGTTGTCAAGACTGCTATTATCCGACACGATACAATATCAAAGCAAATGTAGCTACCCAATTACACTTTGTTCATGTGTTCGCATATTTTCTTTCTATTATATTGCTTCCACTGTCAAAGCCTTTCTAGTCCGTCGAGGGACGGTTGAATTTAATTCCAAATGAGACTGACAATATTCACAGTAATGAACATTTATAATAATCCCAACAGAATTATGGACAATCATAAAAGATGACAATGTAGGACATGAACGGGAGATGACATTAAGATTCAAATGAAATGGAGTTGGAAATTGATTTTCTCAACAGAGAACAGAGTTTAAAACATCACTTTACACTTTACCGCTGTGTAAACCATCGTCTTAAAGTACATTTTAAAAGGTCAGTAATATAAATGGTAAATTGACTTACCAAATCATTAGAAGGCATACAACTGACTGCAGAGGGTCCTGATATGTAGTAGCCTATTGTATGGCGTTATTAAGCATCGTCTCTATCCCTGGATGGATGTTTTCTAGTGTCAGTGAGACCTGTAGGTGTACACACATGGAAAACCCCGACCTGACTGTCGCTCCACCCCCCCCCCCCCCCCCCCCCCCTCGCCTATTCCTTCTTTGATTTATATGCTGTGACAGTGAATCAGCCTTCAGGGTATGAGCTCTTCTCTTCCCTACTTTACTGCACTCTCCAAACGCTTATAATCAATGGATGTTTGTTACATTTTCAATCTCTTGGGTGGGATGGCACACAAGCCGTACAGTAAACCGTCTGTGTTGCTGGATAATATTAGGCATTTGTCCATGGGTCTGAGATGTTGTATTTTTATTTGAGTAAGGATGTTATACCTAGTATATACTGAACCCAACATGTGACAATTCAATGTAATTACAACGATCATGACAAAAGAAACCAGAGTCCCTCCCAATGCTTGGGAACACAGAAAAAGGAAAATCACACAACTTTGTGGAAATATATTTTGTTTATTGCTGATTACAGACCCACATATGCAAGACACCAGACATGCAGTTCATTATATTGGATTTTCAGATATTTTCATTGGCTTTGTGCACGGAAAGTGACAAACTAAAAGTGCTCATAATTACCCATCACAATAACTATTAGCTAAGCAATCTCTCTGGGACACTGTTTTTCCCTTTAAGACTTTTGAATTAACAGCTACGGCTTTGAAGTTCCCCAGGGTTGAAATGTCTCCTGTAGAACATGACCCCAATCTTTAGGAAGATACTCGATTACCCCACCGAATCCACAGATTTCATCCAAATATTTGTATCCCTCGCTATCGCTGTAAAATGAAAAGTAAAACAATTGCTTTCAGCTTCACATCCCTGAAAAGCTGGCATAGCAGACCCACTGTTTCTGTTCCAAGTTCACCTCAGTCCTTGGCACAGTCGGAGCAGAAGATGTTCCCTCCGTTGGCCACAAAGCGCTTGTTAGCCAGGCTCAGGGAACACTTCTTGCAGTTGAAGCAGTACTCATGCCACGAGCTGCCCTCGTAGTTCACCACATTGGTGGCTTTGCCGAAACCTGGATGGGACCGAGAAAAAACAACAAACAATTACAAATGTGTACAATCGTTCAATAGTGGCGTTAGAGAGAGAGAGTGTGTGTGTGTGTGCTTGTGTGTGTGCGTCTGTGGGTGTGCGAGCGTGTGTGTGTGCGAGCGTGTATTGACCTGTTATGGGGTTCTGGCAGCCGCTGCATTTCTTGGCTACAGTAGTCTTGTAGCAGTCCACACAGAAAGCCTTCTCCTCGTGGGAGGTGAAGCGGGTCCCAGACAGAGGCTTTCGGCAGGAGCTGCAGACAAAACATTCTGAGTGCCATGGCTGCTCCTGGTAGTTCACTCCCCCGGAGGTGATGGTCTAGACAGGGGTCGGCAGAGAGTCAAGTCAGTTTAGAGGGGAATCGTCATGTCCTTTATACAGGAGAATCATTGGTTTCAAATCAACCACTTTGGTCCAATTGGCTTATTGACAATGAACATCCATCAATGATATCCAAGAATTTGGAGGTCATTGAAAAAATGAAATCTTTATGTTACCTGCTTACAGCTGACACAGGTCTTAGCAAACTTCTTCTCATGGCAAGGGCCACAGTAGATGTCAGTGCCTTTGGTCAGGAAGCTTTGGGAGCGGATGGGTTTTTTACACTGGTAACAGGTGAAGCAGTCCTCATGCCACACATTGCCTTTATACTCCACATTCTCAGAGCCTTTAGGAAAGAAAAAAACACACATCAGTCTCTATGATGGTTTAAAGGGGCAATCGGTACATACATTTTTTGACTTTTGAATTAATGATATATATATATATATATATATATATATATATACAGTCGTGGCCAAATGTTTTGAGAATGACACAAATATTAATTTTCACAAAGTCTGCTGCCTCAGTTTGTATGATGGCAATTTGCATGTACTCCAGAATGTTATGAAGAGTGATCATATGAATTGCAATTCATTTCTAAAGTCCCTCATTGCCATGCACATGAACTGAATCCCAAAAAAACATTTCCACTGCATTTCAGCCCTGCCACAAAAGGACCAGCTGACATCATGTCAGTGATTCTCTCGTTAACACAGGTGTGAGTGTTGACGAGATCACTCTGTCATGCAGATTGAATTTGAATAACAGACTGGATGCTTCAAAAGGAGAGTGGTGCTTGGATTCATTGTTCTTCCTCTGTCAACCATGGTTACCTGCAAGGAAACACGTGTCGTCATCATTGCTTTGCACAAAAGGGGCTTCACAGGCAAGGATATTGCTGCCAGTATGATTGCACCTAATCAACCATTTATCGGATCATCAAGAAGTTCAAGGAGAGCAGTTCAATTGTTGTGAAGAAGGCTTCAGGGCGCCCAAGAAAGTCCAGCAAGCACCAGGACCGTCTCCTAAAGTTGATTCAGCTGCGGGATCGGGGCACCACCAGTACAAAGCTTGCTCAGGAATGGCAGCAGGCAGGTGTGAGTGCATCTGCACGCACAGTGAGGCAAAGACTTTTGGGGGATGGCCTGGTGTCAAGAAGGGCAGCAAAGAAGCCACTTCTCTCCAGGAAAAAACATCAGGGACAGACTGATATTCTGCAAAAGGTACAGGGATTGGACTGCTGAGGACTGGGGTAAAATAATTTTCTCTGATGAATCCCTTTTCTGATTGTTTGGGGCATCCGGAAAAAAGCTTGTCCGGAGAAGACAAGGTGAGCGCTACCATCAGTCCTGTGTCATGCCAACAGTAAAGCGTCCTGAGACCATTCATGTGTGGGGTTGCTACTCAGCCAAGGGAGTGGGCTCACTCACAATTTTGCCTAAGAACACAGCCATGAATAAAGAATGGTACCAACACATCCTCAGAGAGCAACTTCTCCCAACCATCCAGGAACAGTTTGGTGACGAACAATGCCTTTTCCAGCATGATGGAGCATAAGGAAAAAGTGATAACTAAGTGGCTCGGTGAACAAAACATCGATATTTTGGGTCCATGGCCAGGAAACTCTCCAGACCTTAATCCCATTGAGAACTTGTAGTCAATCCTCAAGAGGCGGGTGGACAAACAAAACCCCACAAATTCTGATAAACTCCAATCATTGATTATGCAAGAATGGGCTGCCATCAGTCAGGATGTGGCCCAGAAGTTAATTGACAGCATGCCAGGGCAGATGGCAGGGGTCTTGAAAAAGAAAGGTCAACACTGCAAATATTGACTCTTCTTGCATCAACTTCATGTAATTGCCAATAAAAGTATTTGACACTTATGAAATGCTTGTAATTATACTTCAGTATTCCATAGTAACATCTGACAAAAATATCTAAAGACACAGAAGCAGCAAACTTTGTGGAAATTAATATTTGTGTCATTCTCAAAACTTTTGGCCACGACTGTATATACCTATTGATTCTTGCTGAATATAACTTATGAGCTTAGTTGTCGTACCCCATCAGAACCCAAAATAAAATATTGTTTTACTCCTTTGGTTATAAATAATGTCATTGTAAACAAGTACTGAATAGCCTCAAAACATCAATTTTATGGATGGTCAGTCATTCCATCTATAGCTCTGTCTATGCATTTGAAACTGGTTACATTTCTCCAGACACAACCCTCAGCTATTTATCAAAACAGTAGTGGGGTGTCCACTTTGTTATTGTTTGAACTGCACATTTCCACTTAACTAAAATTCAGGAAAGCGTTTACTAATCTAAGTTCACGTGATGGAGAGCATCTAAGAAATGAATCATACAGAGGGCATAAATATCACTAGCTTCATCTAGTGTCAAACGCAAATCAGTGAGTCTTAGCCCATAGTGCCCCTTACCGGCTAGAATGGCTTTGTAGCAGGCGTGACAACGAGGGGCATCCTCCCGGGAGCTGCACTTCCCACACATGATGCGGTCATCCTTAGCACTGAAGGACTCCTTGGCTAATGGCTTGTAGCACTTGTAGCAGCGAAAGCAGTCTGCGTGCCAATAACGGCCTTTATGTTGCAACTCCTGAAGGAAGGAAGGAAGGAAGGAAGGAAGGAAGGAAGGGAGGAAGGAAGGAAGGAAGGAAGGAAGGAAGGAAGGAAGGAAGGAAGGAAGGAAGGAAGGAAGGAAGGAAGGAAGGAAGGAAGGAAGGAAGGAAGGAATGGAGGAGGGAAAGAAAGTCAATGTTTTCAAATCAAATCTAATGTTATTGGTTGCGTACACATATTTTGCAGACGTTATCGCGGGTGTAGTGAAATGCTAATGTTCCTAGCTCCAACAGTGCAGTAATACCAAACAATACAAAACAATACACATAAATCCCCCAAAATAAAATTAAACAAATTAAGAAATAGAAACATTTCAAAGAGCAATGTCAGAGTCTGGAATATAAATATATATGTATATAATGGTGTGTACAGACATTATGGACAGTATATGAATAGAAAAGGTGTGTGCAGCAGTAGTTATATAGGATGAGCCTTGACTAGAAAACAGTATATACAGTTGAAGTCGGAAGTTTACATACACTTAGGTTGGAGTCATTAAAACTCGTTTTTCAACCACTCCACAAATTTCTTGTTAACAAACTATAGTTTTGGCAAGTCGGTTAGGACATGGACTTTGTGCATGACACAAGTAATTTTTCCAAAAATTGTTTACAGACAGATTATTTCACTTATAATTCACTGTATCACAATTCCAGTGGGTCAGAAGTTTACATACACTAAGTTGACTGTGCCTTTAAACAGCTTGGAAAATTCCAGAAAATGATGTAATGGCTTTATAAGCTTCTGATAGGGTAATTGACATAATTTGAGTCTAATGGAGGTGTACCTGTGGATGTATTTCAAGGCCTACCTTCAAACTCACTGCCTCTTTGCTTGACATCATGGGAAAATCAAAAGAAATCAGACAAAATCTCAGAAAAAAAATTGTAGACCTCCACAAGTCTGGTTCGTCCTTGGGAGCAATTTCCAAACGCCTGAAGGTACCACGTTCTGTACGAACAATAGTACGAAAGTATAAACACCATGGGACCACGCAGCTGTCATACCGCTCAAGCGTTCTGTCTCCTAGAGATGAACGTACTTTGGTGTGAAAAGTGCAAATCAATCCCAGAACAACAGCAAAGGACCATGTGAAAATGCTGGAGGAAACAGGTACAAAAGTATCTATATCAATAATAAAACGAGTCCTATATCGACATAACCTGAAAGGCCGCTCAGCAAGGGAGAAGCCACTGCTCCAAAACCGCCATAAAAAAGGCAGACTACGATTTGCAACTGCACATGGGGACAAAGATTGTACTTTTTGGAGAAATATCCTCTGGTCTGATGACAGAAATAGAACTGTTGGGCCATAATGACCATTGTTATGTTTGGAGGAAAAAGGGGGAGGCTTGCAAGCCGAAGAACACCATCCCAACCGTGAAGAACAGGGGTGGCAGCCTCATGTTGTGGGGATGCTTTGCTGCAGGAGGGACTGGTGCACTTCACAAAATAGGTGGCATCATGAGTAAGGAAAATTATGTGGATATTGTGACAAACCTCTTCAAGGTTAGGAGCGTTTGTCACAAATTAAGTGGTAAACTGTCACCAAATCACCCAAGAATGAGAGTTCTTTCGAACAGTACCTGTGTGTTTGTTTCTCTGTCCTGGTCCACCCAGGCCGTAGGCGAGGTCAAGGATAGCAGGGTTTGGTCCACGAATCGGGTTCTCGGTAGGTCCAGGTCCAAACTCCAACAGGTAAGTCCAAAACAATCCAGCTCATACACGGTAAATCCAGCCCATCTCTATTGTCTCTTTCTCTATTGTTCATAGATCCTTCCAGCACTCTCTCTCCCTCTTCCTGGTTTTTCTTGACCCTTTATCTGTGGGTCGGCTCCACCTTCTGAGGGTTCCCCTTGCTTCTGGGACTTGTAGTTTTGGCGGTCGGCCATTTTGTGGTCTGTAGTTCTCACAGGGGTGGCCATTTTAGTGATCGGACAGAGCCCGTTTATTAGTTCTGCTCTCACATATCTGCCATTTATCACTCGACCCCCTTCTTTGCCACACATCTCTCCCCCTAGATCGGACCCCCGAGGTCGGGCTACCGCAGCAAAATATGCGTGCATGCGGGATAACCCATCCACGTTTCCCATTTCCTTCCCTGCTCTGTGTTTCAAGTCAAAATGAAACGGTTGGAGACTCAAAAACCACCGCATCACCCGAGTGTTCTTCTCTTTAGCCCTATGCATCCAGGTGAGTGGGGCATGGTCACTGATGAGGGTGAAGTGGCGCCCCAGCAGGTAGTATTTCAGGCTTTCTAGAGCCCACTTTACTGCCAGCGCCTCTTTCTCAACGACTGAGTAGTTGGTTTCCCGTGGTTCCAGCTTCCTGCTTAAAAACAGGATGGGGTGTTCCACCCCTTCTACCTCTTGGGATAGCATTGCTCCCAAGCCGACCTCTGAGGCATCCGTCTGAACCACAAACTCTCTCTCTAAGTCTGGTATCACCAGCACTGGATTACAGCAGAGAGCCTCCTGTAATGTCCTAAATGCTATGGTGGCCCTTTCATCCCATTTGACCATGTTTGGCCCTCTGGCTCTAGTCATGTCGGTAAGTGGGGCGGCCACTGTGGCATAACTTGGGATGAACTTCCGGTGGTAACCGGTCAGCCATAGGAAGGCTCGAACCTGCTTCTTATTTACTGGTTTCGGCCATTCTCTAATTGCCTTCACCATCTTACGTTGGGGTTTGATTAACCCTCTTCCCACAGTGTATCCCAGATACTCTGTTTCCTCTAACCCCACATAACACTTGGCAGGGTTTGCCGTGAGCCCTGCCTTTCTATGGGCGTCTAACACTGCCTGTACCCGGGGTAAGTGGGATTCCCAATCTGGGCTGTAGATCCCCACGTGATCTAAATAAGCTGCGGCGTATGCTTTGTGCGGTTTTAGGACTTTGTCCATGAGCCGTTGAAAGGTGGCTGGGGCCCCGTGTAAGCCGAATGGCATGAAGGTGTATTGAAACAAACCGTCAGGGGTTGCAAAGGCTGTCTTTTCTTTGGCCCTGGGGGTCAGAGGAATTTGCCAGTACCCTTTTGTTAGATCAAGGGTCGTAATGTACCGAGCATTACCAATTTTCTCCAGTAGTTCATCTACTCGGGGCATGGGGTAGGCATCAAACTTGGAGATTTCATTTAGCTTCCGAAAGTCGTTACAGAACCGCAAAGACCCATCGGGCTTGGAGACCATCACAATTGGGCTAGACCACTCACTATGTGACTCTTCGATCACTCCAGCTGTCAACATTTTCTCTGTCTCTGCTCTAATCGCGGCATGTCGAGCCTCGGGGGGTACCCGATATGGCCTCATGCTCACTTTTCTCCCTGGTAGGGAAACGATATCATGAGCCGTAACCTCAGTTCGGCCAGGTACCTCTGAAAACACATCTCTGTTTTTCTGGATCAGGGTCTTTACTTCCTGTACTTGTGCTGGGGACAGAGTGGGTGAAATATTTACTTCGGCTGTCTCCTGAGTGTGTGTGGGGTATGTGACCATTAGTGTTTCTCTCTCTCTCCATGCTTTTAACAGGTTTATGTGATAAATCTGTTCCTGGGGCCGTCGACCTGGCTGTCGGATCCGATAATTGACTTCTCCAATTCTCTCCAGTACTTCATATGGTCCTTTCCATGTGGCTAGTAGTTTACACTCTACCGTGGGGATCAGCACTAACACCTTATCTCCCGGTTGAAATTCCCTGTCAGGAAGCCCAGGACCCAGATGCACAGGGAGGTGTTCAGACCAAGGGCCCCGAGCTTAGTGATGAGGGAACAGAAACTATGGTGAACAGCTTGAAGAAAATAGGGACAACAGACTGGGATAGGTAGACATTGAATATGTCTGTAAACACTTCAGCCAGCTAGTCTGCATATGCTCTGAGGACGTGGCCAGTGATGCCGTCTGGGCCGGCAGCCTTGCAAGGGTTAACACGTTTAAATATCTTTCTCACGTCGGCCCCTACTACTGACGAGGAGGAGTAGTAAGGATCGGAGGACCAATGCGCAGCGTGGTACGTGTTCATGCTCTTTATTTAAACAAGCGAACACTGAAACAAAACAATAAACGACACGTGAAATAACCAACCAAAACAGTTCCGTGTGGAACACACAGAAAATAAACACCAAACACAAGCGGGAAAAGGCTACCTATGTATGATTCTCAATCAGAGACAACTAACGACACCTGCCTCTGATTGAGAACCATACCAGGCCAAACGCAAAACACAACATAGAACACGGAACATAGACAACCCAGACCATACTAAAACAAAGACATAACAAAGGAACTAAGGTCAGAACGTGACAATTGAAAAAACAATCCTGAAGCATAGATTCCGACTGGTCAGACCAAAGTTGAACAGTCCTTACACGGGTACTTCCTGTTTAAGTTTTTATCTTTAGGAAGGGAGGAGCAGAATGGTTTTCTCCCTCAACTGCTGTGTAGACAGTGTGCACTCATAAACAAGTCTAGACAGACAGTCTGCAGTCATGAAAACACATGCTGACCGTGTGCAGGTATAGACAAACCCATATGGAAACACACAAAAAAACATAACATGTAATATGTAAAATACATTTCATGGCAGTATATTAGACATGGGAGGTGTCACTGAACACACACACACACACACACACACACACACACACACACACACCTTGGAGTCGATGCCAATAGGACGGCGGCACTCAGTGCAGTTGTTGGCACAGAACTTGTCATGGCATCGGACACAGACAGGCTTCTCCTCCTGTTTAACGTACTTCTTCCCACTCAGGTCCTCCCGGCAGTATTTGCAGTTCATACTGTCCGCCATGGCAACATCAACAGCAGGGTAGCAAACACCTGGAAAACACACAGGCATAGAGGACATACTGAGCTGTTACTCTGTTTACCACAAGTGGTATGTTTCAGGAGCTGTCGTCAGAGTAAAATGGTGTAAGTCCTGCAGAGCACATCAATACAATTGAAAGCTATCAGATGTGGTAATGACTGGGTTTTACATTACTTGGCCACTTGCATTACTTCTTGTTGCCACAGAGGGACAGCGTAGCTCTAGTAGTGTAGCTCTAACGATATGAGGGAATGAAATAAGTGAACTGTGAACAAGGAGAGACGGAACACTATTCAATTGAAACCGTTCCCAGGGAAACCATGCCGTAATATTTACTGAAGGTGTTGATAAGATGCTATTTGTTCAACATCTTTTAACAAGGGAGAACATTGAACTGGGTTGGAGCCCGGTTGCTTTGCTGTGTAATCACAGCAAACAAGAGGTAGACTGTGCATGTTCCTCACATCATGCTTATCTTCAACTAATATGACCGGCAGGGATGTTGTAAAACAGAGAATGAACTGTGACTGGTTGAAAGGGCATAAAAAGGTCTGGAGAAAATCACCACGTGCCCTGCCATAGATCACAAATAGATCCCTGATGGTAGGGTTAGGATGACAGAAAAGAAATCAAATCCATTTGTAAAATGAGTGGAACCTAAACAACGGAGACTGATTATAGCCTACACACACCTTTTTGACTCTAGCAGCATGTTCTTGTGCATGTACTAGGTGTGAGTGTGCATGTGTGTGAACATGCGTTCGTGCGTGTGAACGGTATGTTTGTGCAGGGAGGTGTGCACATGAAGGAATGCCTGGTATGAATGTGGTGAGACCTGGACTGTTGACACAGCTCTTTGACAGACCCAGTGAGCGTACCCTCCCTTTGGACCCCCTCTGTGAAGCAGAAGAGGTACTAAGGACCCACAGCACACAAAAACTAGACTCTTACGTTCATCTATTACAATGTGTACGGTTATTCCATTGTTGCTAGGACAGAAATATGCATGTTTAACACAACAAAATACAATATGCTGTGTGCAAACACTTACAATACAGAACCGATGGTGTTTGAAAAAATAAAATCATGTTAAAGAGCTTGTTGTTGTAAGTGCAGTGTAAAACAGTCAGAACCCAGGGAATGTCTGCCACTTCCTTAGACCTGACCACAGACTTAAATAGCCCGGCCATTTTCACTGCACTAGCATATTTCAGACAGTGACATTTTACTACAGTCTGAATGCACAAACCAAATTGGAGCTCATTCATGTCACATTGTTACGGTGCGTGAATGAGGACCCAAAAGCGAATCAACTTAAACAGAGCTTCTTTAATTACCACACACAGGTAGGCTCAGATGGACCGGCAGATTCCGACAGGACAGGACAAGGTTACAGCAAACATGACGACAGTCTGGTTCAGGCATGAATGACACAAACAAACAAGAATCCGACAAGGACAGGAGCAGAAACAGAGACAGATATAGGGACCTAATCAGAGGGAAAAAGGGAACAGGTGGGGAACGGGGTGACGAGGTAGTTAGGAGGAGACAGGGCACAGCTGGGGAAAAGAAGGGGAGAAAAGGTAACATAACAACGACCAGCAGAGGGAGACAGGGTGAAGGGAAAGGACAGAGACAAGACAACATGACAGTACATGACAGTACCCCCCCACTCACCGAGCGCCTCCTGGCGCACTCGAGGAGGAAACCTGGCGGCAACGGAGGAAATCATCAATCAGCGCACGGTCCAGCACGTCCCGAGAGGGAACCCAACTCCTCTCCTCAGGACCGTACCCCTCCCAGTCAACTAGGTACTGATGACCACGGCCCCTAGGACGCATGTCCAAGATTTTACGGACCCTGTAGATAGGTGCGCCCTCGACAAGGATGGGGGGGGGGGGGGGAAGACGAGCGGGGGCGCGAAGAGCGGGCTTAACACAGGAGACATGGAAGACCGGGTGGACGCGACGAAGATATCGCGGAAGAAGAAGTCGCACTGCGACAGGATTAATGACCTGAGAGATACGGAATGGACCAATGAACCGCGGGGTCAACTTGCGAGAAGCCGTCTTAAGGGGAAGGTTCTGAGTGGAGAGCCAAACTCTCTGACCGCGACAATATCTAGGGCTCTTCGTTCTACGCTTATTAGCAGCTCTCACAGTCTGCGCCCTATAACGGCAAAGTGCAGACCTGACCCTCTTCCAGGTGCGCTCGCAACGTTGGACAAAAGCCTGAGCGGAGGGGACGCTGGACTCGGCGAACTGAGATGAGAACAACGGAGGCTGGTACCCGAGGCTACTCTGAAAAGGAGATAGCCCGGTCGCAGACGAAGGAAGCGAGTTGTGGGCGTATTCTGCCCAGGGGAGCTGTTCTGACCAAGACGCAGGGTTGCGAAAAGAAAGACTGCGTAAGATGCGACCAATAGTCTGATTGGCCCGTTCTGCTTGACCGTTAGACTGGGGGTGAAAGCCGGAAGAGAGACTGACGGAAGCCCCAATCAAACGGCAAAACTCCCTCCAAAATTGAGACGTGAATTGCGGACCTCTGTCCGAAACGACGTCTGACGGAAGGCCATGAATTCTGAAAACATTCTCGATGATGATTTGTGCCGTCTCTTTAGCAGAAGGAAGCTTAGCAAGGGGAATGAAATGAGCCGCCTTAGAGAACCTATCGACAACCGTAAGAATAACAGTCTTCCCCGCTGACGAAGGCAGTCCGGTGACAAAATCTAAGGCGATGTGAGACCACGGTCGAGAGGGAATAGGAAGCGGCCTGAGACGGCCGGCAGGAGGAGAGTTACCGGACTTAGTCTGCGCGCAGACCGAACAAGCAGCCACGAAACGACGCGTGTCATGCTCCCTGGTGGGCCACCAGAAACGCTGGCGAATGGAAGCAAGCGTACCCCGAACGCCAGGGTGGCCGGCTAACTTGGCAGAGTGAGCCCACTGAAGAACGGCCAGACGAGTAGGAACGGGAACGAAAAGAAGGTTCCTAGGACAAGCGCGCGGCGACGGAGTTTGAGTGAGTGCTTGCTTTACCTGCCTCTCAATTCCCCAGACAGTCAACCCGACAACACGCCCCTCAGGGAGAATCCCCTCGGGGTCAGTGGAGGCTACTGAAGAACTGAAGAGACGAGACAAAGCATCAGGCTTGGTGTTCTTAGAGCCCGGACGATAAGAAATCACGAACTCGAAACGAGCGAAAAACAGCGCCCAACGCGCCTGACGCGCATTAAGTCGTTTGGCAGAACGGATGTACTCAAGGTTCCTATGGTCAGTCCAAACGACAAAAGGAACGGTCGCCCCCTCCAACCACTGTCGCCATTCGCCTAGGGCTAACCGGATGGCGAGCAGTTCGCGGTTACCCACATCATAGTTACGTTCCGACGGCGACAGGCGATGAGAAAAATACGCGCATGGGTGGACCTTGTCGTCAGAGAGGGAGCGCTGAGAAAGGATGGCTCCCACTCCCACCTCTGACGCGTCAACCTCGACAACGAACTGTCTAGAGACGTCAGGTGTAACAAGGATAGGAGCGGATGTAAAACGATTCTTGAGGAGATCAAAAGCTCCCTGGGCGGAAACGGACCACTTAAAGCACGTCTTGACAGAAGTAAGGGCTGTGAGAGGAGCTGCCACCTGACCGAAATTACGGATGAAACGACGATAGAAGTTCGCGAAGCCGAGAAAGCGCTGCAGCTCGACGCGTGACTTAGGGACGGGCCAATCAATGACAGCTTGGACCTTAGCGGGATCCATCTTAATGCCTTCAGCGGAAATAACAGAACCGAGAAATGTGACGGAGGAGGCATGAAAAGTGCACTTCTCAGCCTTCACGAAAAGACAATTCTCTAAAAGGCGCTGGAGGACACGTCGAACGTGCTGAACATGAATCTGGAGTGACGGTGAAAAAATCAGGATATCGTCAAGGTAAACGAAAACAAAGATGTTCAGCATGTCTCTCAGGACATCATTGACTAATGCCTGAAAGACAGCTGGAGCGTTAGCGAGGCCGAAAGGAAGAACCCGGTATTCAAAGTGCCCTAACGGAGTGTTAAACGCCGTCTTCCACTCGTCCCCCTCCCTGATGCGCACGAGATGGTAAGCGTTACGAAGGTCCAACTTAGTGAAAAACCTGGCTCCCTGCAGGATCTCGAAGGCTGAAGACATAAGAGGAAGCGGATAACGATTCTTCACTGTTATGTCATTCAGCCCTCGATAATCTATGCAGGGGCGCAGAGACCCGTCCTTCTTCTTGACAAAAAAAAACCCCGCTCCGGCGGGAGAGGAGGAGGGGACTATGGTACCGGCGTCAAGAGCTACAGACAAATAATCTTCGAGAGCCTTACGTTCGGGAGCCGACAGAGAGTATAGTCTACCCCGGGGGGGGGTGGTTCCCGGAAGGAGATCAATACTACAATCATACGACCGGTGTGGAGGAAGAGAGGTGGCCCTGGACCGACTGAACACCGTGCGCAGATCGTGATATTCCTCCGGCACCCCTGTCAAATCACCAGGCTCCTCCTGTGAAGAAGAGACAGAGGAAACAGGAGGGATAGCAGACATTAAACATTTCACATGACAAGAGACGTTCCAGGAGAGGATAGAATTACTAGACCAATTAATGGAAGGATTATGACAAACTAGCCAGGGATGGCCCAAAACAACAGGTGTAAAAGGTGAACGAAAAATTAAAAAAGAAATGGTTTCACTATGATTACCAGAAACAGTGAGGGTTAAAGGTAGCGTCTCACGCTGAATCCTGGGGAGAGGACTACCATCCAGGGCGAACAAGGCCGTGGGCTCCTTTAACTGTCTGAGAGGAATGTCATGTTCCCGAGCCCAGGTCTCGTCCATAAAACAGCCCTCCGCCCCAGAGTCTATTAAGGCACTGCAGGAAGCTGACGAACCGGTCCAGCGTAGATGGACCGACAAGGTAGTGCAGGATCTTGAAGGAGAGACAGGAGTAGTAGCGCTCACCAGTAGCCCTCCGCTTACTGACGAGCTCTGGCCTTTTACTGGACATGAAGTGGCAAAATGACCAGCGGAACCGCAATAGAGACAGAGGCGGTTGGTGATTCTCCGTTCCCTCTCCTTAGTCGAGATGCGGATACCTCCCAGCTGCATGGGCTCAGCACCCGAGCCGGCAGAGGAAGATGGTAGTGATGCGGAGAGGGAGGCGACGGAGAGCGCGAGCTCCTTTCCACGAGCTCGGTGACGAAGATCAACCCGTCGCTCAATGCGAATAGCGAGTTCAATCAAGGAATCCACGCTGGAAGGAACCTCCCGGGAGAGAATCTCATCCTTTACCTCTGCGCGGAAACCCTCCAGAAGACGAGCGAGCAAGGCCGGCTCGTTCCAGCCACTGGAGACAGCAAGAGTGCGAAACTCAATAGAGTAGTCTGTTATGGATCGATTGCCTTGACATAGGGAAGACAGGGCCCTGGAAGCCTCCTCCCCAAAAACAGATCGATCAAAAACCCGTATCATCTCCTCCTTAAAGTCTTGATACTGGTTAATACACTCAGCCCTTGCCTCCCAGATTGCCGTGCCCCACTCACGAGCCCGTCCAATAAGGAGAGATATGACGTAGGCGACACGAGCAGTGCTCCTGGAGTAAGTGTTGGGCTGGAGAGAAAACACAATATCACACTGGGTGAGGAACGAGCGGCATTCAGTGGGCTCCCCAGAGTAACACGGCGGGTTATTGATTCTGGGCTCCGGAGATTCGAAAGCCCTGGAAGTGGCCGGTGGATCGAGGCGGAGATGGTGAACCTGTTCTGTGAGGTTGGAGACTTGGGTGGCCAGGGTCTCAACGGCATGTCGAGCAGCAGACAATTCCTGCTTGTGTCTGCCTAGCATCGCTCCCTGGATCTCGACGGCTGAGTGGAGAGGATCCGAAGTCGCTGGGTCCATTCTTGGTCGGATTCTTCTGTTACGGTGCGTGAATGAGGACCCAAAAGCGAATCAACTTAAACAGAGCTTCTTTAATTACCACACACAGGTAGGCTCAGATGGACCGGCAGATTCCGACAGGACAGGACAAGGTTACAGCAAACATGACGACAGTCTGGTTCAGGCATGAATGACACAAACAAACAAGAATCCGACAAGGACAGGAGCAGAAACAGAGACAGATATAGGGACCTAATCAGAGGGAAAAAGGGAACAGGTGGGGAACGGGGTGACGAGGTAGTTAGGAGGAGACAGGGCACAGCTGGGGAAAAGAAGGGGAGAAAAGGTAACATAACAACGACCAGCAGAGGGAGACAGGGTGAAGGGAAAGGACAGAGACAAGACAACATGACAGTACATGACACACATGTTGTCTCTACCTATCTTCCCTACCATCTCCTCATCTCCCGTAGTAACCTGTAAAAGACTGACGCATCACTTAAGCACATGAGAAAACAAAAACGAGAGGGGCCAGTGCCCACAGAAAGTTTCCATAATCGAATGTATCTTCTGTTGAGTTGACAGCCGAGGCCAACCCACACCTTCTCTGTCTTTTCTCTTCTTCACTTCCTCGGTTGAAATCCTTCTTTTTCCCCCTTCTATTCCACCATCGCTCACCCCCCCCCCCCATCTCTTGATCTCTCTCTTTCATAGACACACGTGACGTTATCTACATTTCCCCCTCCTCTTATGTTGTTTTTACCCCCCTCCCCATCTCTTGCTCTCTCTCTTTCATAGACACACGTGACGTTATCTACATTTCCCCCTCCTCTTATGTTGCTTTACCCCCCCCCCCCCCCCCCCCCAAAAAAAAAGGAGAACTGGCATCTATGTTAAGGTATGACCAATGAGAACATTGAAATGAAAGAAGTCAATGATTTATCTCTGAGTGAGCCACCACCACCATTATCAGTAGCCCGGGTGGTTTGGCAGTCAGAGGTAACTTGAGCTACTCAGAACAATGACCGCCATTCATAGGCCAGCCATTCTGCTTTGTGCTGCATGCTATCATCACTGTTTTCTGGTCAATCCTCGACAAATGCAGACACGTACGCACATGAACTTTACAATGACTCTGACGATGACGTCAGAGGTAAGCAAACTTCTTTTATCTGAATTGATCTCATCTCCATGGAAACGATAAGAGTTATTTGGAAACAGAGCGGTAGACTCTTGCTTCTCTGACATCTCGTGCCAGCATCTGGATCCTGGTTGGGTATGTGTGAAGGGCTACAGCCAAAGAGGGGACACGGCAAAACCAGAGCATCTGTGGCCAGGTCTCTCTCAGCAGGGGATATGCATCAGCCACGGGACTCTACGGAAATTCCAAAGTGGTTGGCAAGCCATATACTGCCTTGTGGCCTCTCTCCCCCTCCCTCTCTCTCTGTAGTAAAGTTGTTTTTATCCTTCTGGCCATGGAAAAGGGTTTGGTGCTTTACCTCACCCTAACCAGTGGCACAAATGAGGGAGACCTAATTAGAATTGGGACAATGACATCATCCTGTGGTTCAAACAGCTTTTAGACACACACACACACACACACACACACACACACACACACACACACACACACACACACACAAACAGAGAGAAGACAATTCAGCAGCTGGGGAAGCATTGTACGGTTCTGGTATGTTGGCATGAGCTTATCACTAAAGAATGTGGAGGAAAGCTGAGAAACAGGACGTCTGGTAGACTGGTGGCACAGTCTGCTTCAAGCTGTCAACAGTCTGCAAAAACTGCCAAACTATTTTCAGAAACTGCCTATAGTCTAGTTCACGCACAAGTACACACTATCCTTCCAGCAATACACTTTTACTAGACATGAGCCAGATATCTATCAGCAGCTGACTGACACCGACCAACATGGGCATTTTACGAGGGGCTCCGTATGACATCTGTGTGAGTCATACGTTATGATCACTTTCACAGATACTTGTAAAAAAGGTTGAAAGTAGGCCAAAACAGGCAATGTATGCCCCCCCCCCCCCTCCCCTCTCGGTCTCTCTTGCTCTCTCTCAGTACCTCTTTCCCTAAAGAGCTCACCTGAACTCAGTAGCTCAGTAACTGAGAAGTTAGGTTGTACAGAAAAGAGCAGACACTAAACAGCTAACAAAACCTTGGGGTTACTTGCATAACCCTGGTTCCACGATAATGTGAGTGAGATGTCTCACAATCGGATTCACTCAGTGGATCACTTATGGCTCGAGTAATGACTCACACAATGTCTGTTGGAGACAGACAAGGTGAGTGGCGAATGAGGTGAGCCCCTCTCCTCCGAATAAGACGCCACTCGCCCACCCACTGGTCATTCTCAAGCGTGCCTCTGTTCCTTGCGCTCTTTCGAGCATGGAAATGCGGTGAGACATCTACTCATATTATCGTAGAACCGCTTCGATGTCTGACGCTCAAATCAAATCACATTTTATTTGTCTCGTGCACCGAATACAACAGGTGTAGACCTTACCGTGAAATGCTTACTTACAAGCCTGCAATGCAGTTTTAAGAAAATAAGAGTTAAGAAAATATTTACTAAACAGTCCATGACTCGGGTGACTGGAGTCTTTGACAATTTTTTCCTCTGACACCGCCTAGTATATAGGTCCTGGATGGCAAGAAGCTTGGCCCCAGTGTGTACTGGGCTGTGTGCACAACCCACTGTAGGTTCTTACGGTCGGATGCCGAGCAGTTGCCATACCAGGCGGTGATGCAACTGGTCAGGATGCACTCAATGGTGCAGCTGTAGAAGTTTTTGAGGATCTGGGGACCCATGCCAAATCTTTTCAGTCTCCTGAGCGGGAAAAGGCGTCTGTCTTGGTGTGTTTGGACCATAATAGATTGTTGGTGATGTGGACACCAAGGAACTTGAAACTCTCAACCCGCTCCACTACAGCCCCTTCAATTTGAACGGGGGTGTGTTCGGACATCCTTTTCCTGTAGTCCTTTGTCTTGCTCACGTTGAGAGAAAGGTTGTTGTCCTGGCACCACACTGCCAGGTCTCTGACCTCCTCCCTATAGGCCGTCTCATCGTTGTATGTGATCAGGCCTACCACCGTTGTGTTGTCAGCAAACTTAATGATGGTGTTGACGTTGTGCTTGGCCACGCAGTCGTGGGTGAACAGGGAGTACAGGAGGGGACTGAGCACGCACCCCTGAGGGGCCCTGTGTTGAGGATCAGCGTGGAAGATGTGACCCTTGCAACCTGGAGACGGCCTGTCAGGAAGTCCAGTTGCAGAGGGAGGTGTTTAGTGCCAGGATCCTTTGCTTAGTGATGAGCTTTATGGACACTATGCTGTTGAACGCTGAGCTGTAGTAAATGAAAAGCATTCTCACAATGGGATATGGCTAACTCCCGTAATACAGACATGTTCTCCAAAGCCAGGGTAGTCCCAACATCATCACCACTCCTTCTGTAGAAGTCAAGGGCGGCGGGTGGAAAGCCATAAGCTCTAAGGCGAGACAATTGCAATTGAAACGGACCTCAGGTGTAATGGCGGGATTGAGTAAATGTTACCTTGGATAAACTTTAGGCACGAGCGGTGGACTGACAGTGCGTGTAGCTTACTCACTCGCTTTGCAGATGTAAGGGCAATCAGCAAAGATGTTTTGAAGGAGAGATATTTCAACTCCAAACCTTCCAGAGGCTCAAAAGGTTGCTGTGGAATTGCCTCAAGCACAATAGACAGATCACAAGATGGGGCTAAAGGCCTGGAGAATGGGGGTAAGCGTAACATAACAGAAGGTGTTTCCCTATTCTGTTAATGTCGAAGCCTACATGAGATCGCAGCTAGTTAGACTTTAACATTGGATAAAGCCTTCGCTCTGTCCAAAAGGTTCTGCAAGAAGCATTAAACCTCGGATACAGAGCATTGGTAAGGAATAATCTGTTTTCGGTCCCACGACATGTTTCCATACAGTGAGGGTGTAGAAGTGGCTCTGGCACTGTATAGTCTCAGTGACTCTGAGAGTGCAGCCTGTTGCATTCAGATTTCTCCTGTCACGGGCCTGGCCCAGAGGGCCATGGTTCCTAGGTGAGGATGGAAAATCTCTCAATTCGTAATGGTAGTTGCCAGGGATTGTCGTAAAGCAGAAGACTGATCTCTGCTAACCAAAGCCTCCCTGGCCATCGAGGGGCTACCAAGATTAGGAATAATCAGTGTTCCATCACTCTGCTCAGGGTGGGGAGTATCAAGCATGGAGGAGGAAAAGAGTAGAGCCAGCGCATCCAATCCCAGTGGTGCGTATCCTGCTATTGCAAAGAACAAAGGACAGAGCATATCTTTGTGCAATGCGAAGAGATCTATGGTGGCTATATCATATCTCTCCCAGATCTGGTTCACCATCTGGGGATGGAGTCTCCAATCCCCGTAAAGGGGATTCCCTCTGGACAACTAGTCCGTCCCTACATTCAGTACACCCAGGACGTGAATTTTTCTTTAAGGGCTTGTAAAGTAAGCATTTCACTGTATGGTCTACACCTGTTGTATTCGGCACGTGACAAATAACATTTGATTTGATTTGAGGTGTGCGTTGCTCCACAGAATAATCTTGACAGCTAGTCTGTGTAGATGCAGAGAGCAAGTTCCACCCTGTTGGTTGATGTATGTCACCACAGCCGTATTGTCTGTCCTGACAAGGATGTGACAGTTTCGAAGAAAGGGCAGAAAGTGTATTAGGGAATTAACCACAATCTGTGCTCAACGTTATCTTTCAATCAAGGTGCTGTCATGGACACGGGCAATGGGCAGATAACCAACGCTGGGAGTCTCTCAGTCTCAGTCATCGTAGCTGTACTAGTGAGATGGTGGACGCCATCAAATAAAATCTAATTCTATTGGTCACATACACGTGTTTAGCAGATGTAGCGAAATGCTTGTGCTTCTAGTTCCGACAGTGCAGCAATATCTAACAAGTAATATCCAACAATTTCACAACAAAAACCTAATACGCACAAATCTAAGTAAAGGAATGGAATTAAGAATATATAAATATATGGATGAACAATGTCAGAAAGGCATAGACTAAGATACAGTAGATAGTATAGAATACAGTATATGCATATGAGATGAGTAATGCAAGATATGTCACCACAGCCGTATTGGTGTAGACATTGTTAAAGTGACATTATCAAAGTGACTAGTGTTCCATTTATTAAAGTGGCCAATGATTTCAAGTATGTGTATGTAGGCAGCAGCGTCTCTGTGCTAGTGATGGCTATTTAACAGTCTGATGGCCTTGGGATAAACGCTGTTTTTCAGTCTCTCCTCGCCTCTCCTCCTCTCCTCGCCTTCTGGATGATAGCGGGGTGAACAGGCCCGTGGCTCCGGTGGTTGTTGTCCTTGATGTTCTTTATGGCCTTCCTGCGACATCGGGTGCTGTAGGTGTCCCGGAGGGCAGGTAGTTTGCCCCCTGTGATGACCTGTGCAGACTGCAGCGCTAGGAGACATGTTCTGAGTGTGACCGAGTGCACCCTGTTGAACAGGTAGAGGCACTGTCGGGAACAACGTGATGTGGTCGTCCAAGAGTAGCTCGATAAGAGAGAGAACCCAGCTTGATGCCTAGGTATTCTATTCTCTGTGTGGGCACCAAACAGCTCTTTTTCTGGTTGATCTTGGACCTTTACTCGGTGCGGTGGGTTACAAGGGAAGCCGTGTCACGTACCGCTTGCTCCTGCGTAGGGAAGCCAAGCAGGTAATCGACGATCTAGGCAGAGCTAGAGCTCCCTGTACACACTCACTGAACGTCCGGGGAGCCAGGGCGAGCCCGAATGGAACAAAAGGCAAACCTGAGAAACCTCCTGTGTTGACTGAATACTTACAGTGCCTTGCGAAAGTATTCGGCCCCCTTGAACTTTGCGACCTTTTGCCACATTTCAGGCTTCAAACATAAAGATATAAAACTGTATTTTTTTGTGAAGAATCAACAACAAGTGGGACACAATCATGAAGTGGAAACGACATTTATTGGATATTTCAAACTTTTTTAACAAATCAAAAACTGAAAATTGGGCGTGCAAAATTATTCAGCCCCCTTAAGTTAATACTTTGTAGCGCCACCTTTTGCTGCGATTACAGCTGTAAGTCGCTTGGGGTATGTCTCTATCAGTTTTTCACATCGAGAGACTGAAATTTTTTTTTTTTTCCCAATCTTTTTGTATCCAAATCCGGCTTTAAACTTCTTCACAACAGTATCTCGGACCTGCCTGGTGTGTTCCTTGTTCTTCATGATGCTCTCTGCGCTTTTAACGGACCTCTGAGACTATCACAGTGCAGGTGCATTTATACTTTGATATTGATTTGTTAAAAAAGTTTGAAATATCCAATAAATGTCGTTCCACTTCATGATTGTGTCCCACTTGTTGTTGATTCTTCACAAAAAAATACAGTTTTATATCTTTATGTTTGAAGCCTGAAATGTGGCAAAAGGTCACAAAGTTCAAGGGGGCCGAATACTTTCGCAAGGCACTGTAAGTGTCCTGCATGTCAACTGATGTAAACCAGTCGCCTCGGTGAATAGAGCAAGACAACATGTCTCAGAAAGAAGTTGAGGACCCGTATGTCCAGGATGGGACAAGCTAATTGCCCTCTCCATGCCGCGAAGCCTTGGCTCGTGGAGGGGGACACCGGGTTGTCACGGTACCCAGGTCAGCGGGGCACTCGCCTTCCTTACTGCGAAGTTCACACTTCTGACGCATGGTGGCGACAGAAGGTCAAAACAAGAGGTCCAAACAAGGTCCAAACAAGTTGAGCCACAAGGCTCTCTCCCCCAGCACCCCAAGGATCATGGCACGCCCACAGCCTTGGATGGCGCTTCTGGAGGCCCGGAGATTGAGATCTGCAATGATGCAGATCTCGTCCCATAGGTCATGGTTTGGCTGTCTTTGATTAAGAGATTGCCCATCTCTTGTAACAATTCTGCCTGGTAAACCAACAGTGGGGATGTTACGTTCAACGCCTGTACTGGACGTGCCGCAAATACGTAAACTTTTTTTAATATGGAGACTGTGAAGCGCTCCGTATTCCCAGGGAGAGCAGTGGCGGTCATAGAAGAGAAACTGGGGTTGAGGTGGCTAGCCAATGACGGCTCACCACCGGCAGCTTGCCAAGGCCTATCAAAGTGTCTGGTTTGGACCTTGCTGGACAAGAGCTTGTCCCAGTTGAGTTGGGTTTCCGCCACGCAAGCTGGGACCACTGGGAGTAGTTGCTTCACCTTAATGGAGAGGAGCAGGGATGTTCTCTTGATAAGTGCGTGAATTGGACCATTTTCATGTCATGCTAAGCATTCAAAATATAACAAATACTTTCGTGTGTCAGGGACAATGTATGGAATAAAAAATACATTATTTTCCTTAGAACTGTAGTGAAGTAAAAGTAAAAGTTGTAAATAATATGAATAGTAACGTACAGATACCCAAAGAAATTACTTAGGTACTTTAAAGTATGGTCAGGGTGTGATTTGGGGTGGGCATTCTATGTTTTTGTTTTCTATGATTTTGTATTTCTATGTTTTGGCCGGGTATGGTTCTCAATCAGGGACAGCTGTTTATCGTTGTCTCTGATTGGGAACCATACTTAGGTAGCCCTTTCCCTTTAGGGTGGGAGGTTATATTTGTTAGTGGCACTATAGCGCTGTAAGCTTCAAGGTTGTTTTCGTTTGTTGGCGACATTTACTAAATAAAAGAGAAATGTACGCTCACAACGCTGCACTTTGGTCTCCTTCCAACGACGGCCGTGAGATACAGAGCCAAAACAACAACTAATGTGTCCCTGTCCCAATACTTTTGAAGCTCACTGTATGTAAAGATATACAGTACCAGTCAAAAGTTTGAACACACCTACTCATTCAAGGGTTTTTCTTTATTTTTACATTATAGAATAGTGAAGACATCAAAACTATGAAATAACAAATATGGAATCATGTAGTAAGCAAAACAGTGTTAAACTAATCAAAATATATTTTATAGTTGAGATTCTTCGAAGTAGTCACCGTTAGCCTTGATGACAGCTTTTCACACTCTTGGCATTCTCTCAACCAGCTTCATGATGTAGTCACCTTGAATGCATTTCAATTAACATGTGTGCCTTGTTAAAAGTTAACGCATTCTTAATGCATTTGAGCCAATCAGTTGTGTTGTGACAAGGTAGGGGTGGTATACAGAAGATAGCCCTATTTTGTAAAAGACCATGTCTATATTATGGCAAGAACAGCTCAAATAAGCAAAGATAAATTACAGTCCATCATTACTTTAAGATATGAAGGTTGTCAATCAGGAAAATTTCAAGAACTTTAAAAGTTTCTTCAAGTACAGTCGCAAAAACAAACAAGCGCTGTGATGAAACTGGCTCTAATGAGGACCGCCACAGGAAAGGAAGACCCAGAGTTACCTTTGCTGCAGTGGATAAGTTCATTAGAGTTACCAGCTTCAGAAATTGCAGGCCAAATAAATGTTTCACAGAGTTCAAGTAACAGACATATCTCAACATCAACTGTTCAGAGGAGACTGCGTCAATCAAGCCTTTGTGGTCGAATTGCTGCAAAGAAACCACTACTGAAGGACACCAATAAGAAGAAGAGACTTGCTTGGGCCAAGAAACACGAGCAATGGACATTAGACCGGTGGAAATCTGGCCATTGGTCTGATGAGTCCAAATTTGAGATTCTGTTCCAACCGCCATGTCTTTGTAAGACGCAGAGTAGGTGAACGGATGATCTCCGCATGTGTGTTTCCCACCGTGAAGCATGGAGGAGGAGGTGCTTTGCTGGTGACTGTTAGTGATTTATTTAGAATTCAAGGCACAGTTAACCAGCATGAATACCACAGCATTCTGCAGCAATACGCCATCCCATCTGGTTTGCACTTAGTGGGACTGTCACTTGTTTCCAACCGGACAATGATCCAACACAGCTTCAGGCTGTGTAAGGGCTATTTGACCAAGAAGGAGAGTGATGGAGTCCTGCATCAGATGACCTGGCCTCCACAGTCATCTGACCTCAACACAATTGAGATGGTTTGGGATGAGTTAGACCGTAGAGTGAAGGAAAACTGTTCAGCATGTGTGGGGAGTCCTTCAAGACTGTTGGAAAAGCATCCCAGTTGAAGCTGGTTGAGAGAATGCCAAGAGTGTGCAAAGCTGTCAAGGCAAAGGGTGGCTACATTGAAGAATCTAAACTCTAAAATATATTTGGATTTGTTTAACACTTTTTTGGTTACTACATGATTTCATATGTGTTATTTCATAGTGTTGATGTCTTCAATATTATTCTTCATTGTAGAAAATAGGAAAATAAAGAAAAACCCTTGAATGAGTAGGTGTGCCCAAACTTTTGACTGGTACTGTAGGTATTTTGGTATTTTATTAGGATCCCCATTAGCTGTTGCAAAAGCAGCAGCTACTCTTCCTGGGGTCTACACAAAACATAATACAGAATGACATAATGCAGAACAGCATTAGACAAGAACAGCTCAAGCACAGAACTACATACAATTTTAAAAACGCACACGTAGCCTACATATCAATGCATACACACAAACATATCAATGCATACACACAAACTTTCTAAGTGTCTAGATCTTTGGGGTATACTGCCTACCATTTTACAGGATGGATAAGAGTCAGCTTTATATAGCAGCCATACAGCAATATGAGCAAATTAAGATTTTATGGAGCACTGAGCTCATAGTAATTAATTTTCTGCGTGCAACCTCTGACGTTAGCTCTTTTAAGGGAGCGGGAAAGCTGCTGAAAGAACGCGCTCTATGGCCCAACATCTGTCCGATAGCACAATTGGACTTTAAACCAGACAAACACAGACACACAGAGACGGAGAGAGAGGAGGTGAGAGAATGAGTGCGAGACATAAAGAGAGAGAGCGATAGAGAGCGATAGAGAGAGAGAGAAAGAGAGAGAGAGAGAGAGAGAGAGAGAGAGAGAGAGAGAGAGAGAGAGAGAGAGAGAGAGAGAGGACAGGAATCCATTTAATTGATCTTGGTGATGCATGTTTCTGCCATCACATGCCTCAGTCCCAGAGGTCCATCCCTACACTGAAAAATCTTAACAAGAAACAGATTTTGGAGGAAGATTTTCACAAGTCAGCATGTTGCATATGATATTTCAGCCAACGCCCCAACCAACTCAACACATTACTGCAAATAGCCCTACAGCATTTTTTAAAGTCTCTAATTGATACAAAGGAAATAGTATTCGGTGTTTAAAGAAAGATGACGATCTATTAAAGCAGGCATATTCCTATTACTAACGCCGGTGATTTAACCGAAGTCGCCAGAGTTTGCTATGTAATTATCATGGAGCCAATTCATGTGCAGAAAACTATTAATAATAGGCTTGTTAAAATGCGGTATATATTGCTGATTCTCGAATAAAAGACAATAAAAGACATGAAATGCAGAAGTCGAAGATGCACATCAGAAACAATATCAGTATATGTTGCCATGTTGCATTATATGGACTGGCTAACGGTACATTCGTGTTTACATAGCTTTTACATTCACAATTGAATCGAAAAACATGCCTTGCCAACATGTCTACAAATACTTTCTAATGTCCTTGTATTAATCAATAACGACAAGATTTGGATCTGTCCATGCAACTTACCAAGTTCAAATAAAGTTGTGGGACGCGCACCCTGATCTGCACAAGCGCCAGTTATTCTGCACAGGATATAGCCTACTACTGTATAAGGCACCTACAAAAAAATGCAAACCACTCTGGAGGCAGGATATAGGGTAATAAATCATGACAGGATATGACTGCCTTCGAATAAACGCAAAAGTACTGTATTTCCATGCAGAATATATTGGCCAGGTCTTCAGGAAATGGTTGAATTAACAATAAGCCTACTTATTGGTCTGAAATGTTGATTGATCTTTGTTTTTAATTGTAGCACTATTCTTTACACAATTGTTTTAAACTGAAAGTGTAGCCTATTTTAGGGGTTTTCAAACTGGGATCTGTGGAGGTACTGCAGGTGGTCTGCGATTTTTAAAAATATATCATTGGGAAACTTTTGGGGGAGGATTTTTTGGTGATTTAAAAAACAAAATTATGAATAACGCTAGGTGCAAAAGAATACCATCATGGATAACATTTCTATGTATTTGCATCCAGTATGAAAGAAGTTAGAAGTAGTTTCATGAGCCAATGTTGACTAGCGTTAGCGCAATGATTGGAAGTTAGCATGCTAGCTGTTCCGGTTCAACGGACTTCTGGGGAAGTAGATAAATGGCTTCATTGCCAAAATCTCGAACTATCCCTTTAATATGGAGGAAATTACTGGCGCTAATTACAGGGTTGTTTCTGCATAGAAGTGGTAATTTTCGGGATGGAAAAACAGTTAAATGACCAAAAACAGATAGAAAGCAAGCAGATTTTAAAATAATATATATAGATATATCTATATATATTTAATACCATCTTTGAGAACTAACAATCAAATAAAAGCTCGACAGTAAGGAAGAATCAAAACATGTTTAAAAAAAAAACGTTAAAAAAACAGGCATTCAAGGCACATGGCCATTGATTTTGTTGAGCAGAGGAACATTTAGCCATGGCAAAATGCATAGAGCTAAAATGTCTCTCAGCTCCATGCCAAACTTGCTGGAAATTAGATTCAAAACTGCAAAGTGTTCTCTCAGCTCAATAGAAAAACCTGAAGAATTGCAGAAAATTTGCTTTACAATAGCAACATTTTCTCTACTCCGCCAATATACCTTTCTAGCTAGATTACTGAGTTCACACTTGCTCTTCCAATGAGTTCAATGAGTTCAAATAATGACTGTCTACCAAATATATTAATTTTATAATGTTGATTAACGTTACTTCTACTTGCCATTATCATTCACTTGATGATAAAACAAGACGTGATGTTGTTTTGTTATGCTAACATAAATTGGGGTCCCTGGGTCGCTGATTTGCCTGGCAGGGGATTCTGGGCAAGAAAAGTTTGAAAACCCCTGGCCTATGTGATATAAAACAAGTTACAGTTTAACACATACTTGCACATAAATACACACACAGTGAGATGGATTTGCCTTTTTTGGTAATAGCAACATTTTTAACATATTTTTATTCACCATTAAGTTCACATTAAGTTCACATAATAAAGTATTTTATTGAGCTGTTAGTAACTTTGTCATGTACAAATGAATAATACAGATCTAAGGTTTTGTTTCTCCCCACATCCACCAATTTAACTTTATTTTTTTAATTCACATTTCAAGGCAAAAACAAAATATACATCAATATCATACACCCAAATACGGTTGGAACAAATAAAGAATGCCTCACCTTTTCAGGTTGAATTTGCTGCTACTTCGACAAATGGCCTTTTATATACTAAATATCTACAACCCCACCCACAACCCTACTTACAGACTAGATTTGTTCCAGGGTAGACTATGTGAAGAATTCCATTCATATATACTGACTACAATACACTGGTACAGTTACAGTACTCATAACATGTGGTTACACTATCTACTGTCTGTGGTAGGGTAGAATTTGTTAGCGCAAGTGGCTTATGTTAAATAAAGATGACAATAAAAGAAAATACAAAAATGTAGTATAGAACAAATGTCAGAATATGTCTATAGTTGTATTCGGCGCATGTGACTAATATGATTTGATTTAGATTTAGTTTCTGCCTACCTGACTAAAAAAGAAAGGGTTTGGCCAGGTATAATTCTTTGAAAACAAAAACATATCCTGCATAGCGGGAGCTCGGAGTTACAGTTCCAGCTTCCTGTCTTGGAGCCCATACACAGATTAAGCCAGGGTGTACTCCATAGACAGCAGCTCTGTACAGTGTCATACCAAACCCTACTTTGGGTCAATAGATTCAGTATCAACGCATCTGCTTATGGATAAGGACATTGTAGTGCACAGAGCAAGACTTGAGTAGGCAGGGATCTCCTAACATAAATCTGCTTATGAATAAGTCTGCTCATACACATTATATTCCACAGTGTATTGGTATAACATTGAGCTGGGTTTCAAGTTATAATAATCCAAATGATTTACTGTAAATTATTCATTAATATGTACAAATCACAGTAGGCTCAGGGGTGTCGTCCATGGGCAGAACCAGACATGTTCCCCTTATGATCAGTTCATGCTCCCCAAACACCACCACCTGGTTCAAGGAGGTCACACCCCTTGTGGAGGCAGACAGGCATTTGCGGTTGGTGGTGCGGGTGCTTGAGGCATCGGTGCTCATTGTAACGTCACAATACATGGTTGCATTGCCGTCATTCAGTTCGTCAGATTCATCATTGTGCAGGCGCCCTTCATTCTGGACAGAGAACGAATCAAGAACCACTACCATTACATTACCAGTGTGTGTGGGAGTGTGTTTGCTTGTGAACACTCACCTCATATGCCTGAGGGCTGGTGAGACAGCGTGCCAAGGGGCCACAGCAGCCTGGCAGGGTGGCAGTAAGGGGTGGGCCGCTGTGAGTCAACAGCGGATTCAGGTAGCTGGAGGAGGCTACTATCAAGAGATCTAATCCTCAAAACGCCACGGATTCCTTTAGCAATTCATTAGGAGATTACTATACATTAGTCTTGGCCTTTTGGCTCGGCTCCTTTGGGGTAGCTCACTGCCAGAGCATATATCATGTAAGATATAATAATAGCAGGCAGTGAACAAGGCATGCTATACCAATCCCCCTGACCGAAACAAAAGCAGATCCCAAACAGGTGGAGGCCGGGGTGGTTGGTGGGAAAGCAGAAAACAGATAAGCGTTGCGAGTAACGCATGTTACAGCATTAGAATGTCACCGAGAACACCAGCCATCAGAGAATGTGTGCTCAACCTGGTCGGCTAAATAGACCAACATATTAAGGGTAGTGTGATGAATCTATTTGATGTGATGCTATCAGCTAATGAAACAGTCGGGTTTCCTGTATGAAACTGCTGCACTTGATTTGTAGTAGTCTGAGCACAATCATCATCAATAAAGGAATAACCTCTATAAAGGCACTCTCGTCATATTTTCATTGATTGTGTATCACATGAACTGACTTTCCTTTACATTGCAAACCAAATTCAAAGAGTGCCCTCTAGCGTATAATGTTTAACATTGCATCTGCACTGCACTATTCTGTACATACAATCACCATTGAACAGTGATTCCCGAATGGTGGGTCCAAGTTGAACACTGGATTGTTATGGCTAGAACTGTTGTGTTTATCTAATGAAAAATGAACATTTTAACACCAAAAATCTAAATTCAAATGTCAGGCCAGGCATTGTCTAACAAAAACCAACAGCATGGTTTTAGAGACCAATAGACTGGCATCTGTTCCAGTACCGGTTGGACTCTGTCCTGGGAGTCAGACGAAAGGTCGTTGAAGGTGTAGTGAGCCTGAGTCCTCCTACACAACAACATGGCCGCCAAAACTGCAGGACAAAGCACACACACACAAGCATGTGATAGACTCACCTATGAAAGGTAGGGTGAAACCGTGTGCGTACCTGTGTGTAAATATGTGTACCAGTGGAGGCTCCTCAGAGGAGGAAGAGGACTATTCACCTCCTCAGTGAATTTCATAAAAATAAAAAAGTTATCCTTTATCCTTTAGATAAAACTACACTAAATATCACACGTTGTTTTGGGATGAAGGTCTACAGTAGTCTCAGCGGCACTCTGTAGGGTAGCACCATGGTGTAGATGGAGGACAGCTAGTTTCCGTCCCCCTCTGGGTACATTGACTCCAACACAAAACCTAGGAGGCTCTGGGTACTCACCCCCATCTATAGACTTACACAGTAATTATGACAACTTCCGGAGGATGTCCTTCAACCTATCAGACCTCCCCAATCAAAGGATTAAAGAATGAATCTAGTACTGAAAGCATAAACTACAGCTAGCTAGCACTGCAGTGGCTAAAATGTGGTGAGTAGTTGACTCAAAGCGAGAGTCAACGACCAGCAACACGTGCCAGTATTGTGGAAAAACTCAATAATTATACCCATTCCTAAAGCATCTAATCCCTCTGGGCTGAATGACTACCGCCCTGTCGCCTTGACAACCTTAGTAATGGAATGCCTTGAGAAAATTGTGAAAAGTCATGTTCTCAGCGTCACCCAGAAGCTCCTCCATCCGTTTCAGTTTTTATTGGTCACATATGCAGATGTTATTGAGGGTGTTGCGAAATGCTTGTGCTTCGAGCTCCGACAGTGCAATAATATATATCAAGTAATATCTAACAGTTTGACAACATAAACCCAAAATACACATAAATCTAAATAAGGAATGGATTAAGAATATATATATATATACATATATTTCAGAGCGGCACTGGACTAAGATACAGTGGTATAGTATAGAGTACAGTATATACATATGAGATGGGTGATGCAATATTTACAAACAATTAAAGTGACTAAGATACCGTAGAATAGTATGGAGTACAGTTAACACATATGAGATGAGTAATGCAAGATACGGAGACAAGTGGCTAGTGTTTCATTTCCTTAAAGTGGCCAGTGAATCCTCATCTATGTCTATAGGCAGCAGCCTCTGATGTCCTGGAGATGGCTGTTTAACAGTCAGTGGTGTAGTACAGAATACAATACAGTATGTACATGTGAAACGGGTGATGCCATATGTAAACACAATTTAAAAGTGACTAAGATACCGTAGAATATTGTGGAGTGCAGTTTATACATATGAGATGAGTAATGCTAGATACTGAAACATTATTAAAGTGGTTAGTGATCCATTTCTAAAAGTGGCCAGTGATTCCTAATCTATGTCTATTTGTCTACATTTTTCTGATGTGCTAGTGATGGTTGTTTAGCCGTCCGATGGCCTTGAGATAGAAGCTGTTTTTCCGTCTCTTGGTCCCAGCTTTGATGCACCTGGACCTTGCCTTCTGGATGATAGCGGGGTGAACAGGCAGTGACTCGGGTGGTTGATGTCCTTGTGTCACGCCCTGACCTTAGAGATCCTTTTTATGTCTCTATTTTGGTTTGGTCAGGGTGTGAGTTGGGGTGGGTATTTTATGTTTTAGGGTAGGGTTAGGGTTCTCACTCAGGGACAGCTGTCTATCGTTGTCTCTGATTGAGAATCATACTTAGGCTGCTCTTTTTCCCACCTGTGTTTGTGGGAAGTTGACTTTGTTTAGGGCACATAGCCTTTAGCTTCACGGTTTATTTGTAGTTTTTATTGTTTTGTTCGGCGTCATCTTAAATAAAGAATATGTACGCTCACCACGCAGCACCTTGGTCTTTCTCCTTCAACATCCATTACACCTTGATTATCTTTTTGGCCTTCCTATGGCATAGGGTGCTGTAGTTGTCCAGGAGGGTGGGAACTTTGCCCCCAGTAATGCGTTGGGCAGACCGCACCACCATCTGGAGAGCTTTGCGGTTGTGGGCGGTGCAATTGCCGTACCAGGGGGTGATGCAGCCCGACAGGATGCTCTCAATTGTGCATCTGTACAAGTTAGAGGGGTTTAGGAGTTGCGCCTTCTTCACCACACTGTCTATGTGGGTGGACCATTTCGGTCCCATTGATGTGGATAGGGGGGTGCTCCCTCTGCTATTTCCTGAAGTTCACGATCATCTCCTTAGTTTTGTTGATGTTGAGTGAGAGGTTATTTTCCTGGCACCACACTGTGATCAAGGATTTCTATAGGCAAAAACTGCTTCTCCAATCTTCATACTGTACTGTCTTTGGTTCTAAGTCGATTTTCAACCATTTTGAATGAAGTGCCGTTTGGAAGCCAAATGATGCGGCATTTTTAATCAAGCAATCAATCAATCAAACCCTAGAGAAACCTAGAGAGGATGCAGGCTCTGAGGGGTGGCCAGTCCTCTTCTGGTTGTGCCAGGTGGAGATTATAACAGTACATGGCCAAAATGTTCAAACATTCATAGATAACCAGCAGGGTCAGATAATAATAATCACAGTGGTTGTAGAGGGTGCAACAGGTCAGCACCAGTAAATGTCAGTTGGCTTTTCATAGCCGATCATTCAGAGTTAGAGACAACTGGTGCGGTAGAGCGATAGTCCAAAACACCAGGTCTGGGACAAGGTAGCACGTCTGGTGAACAGGTCAGAGTTCCATAGCCACAGGCAGAACAGTTGAAACTGGAGCAGCAGCATGACCAGGTGGACTGGGGACAGCAAGGAGTCATCAGGCCAGGTAGTCCTGAGAAATGGTCCTAGGGATTAGGTCCTCTGAGAGAAAGAGAGCGAGAAAGAAAGAGAAAGAGAGAAAAAAAATAGAGAATTTGAGGGAGCATATTTAAATTCACACAGGACACCGGATACTCCAGATATAACAGACTGACCCTAGCTCCCCGACACAAACTATTACAGCATAAATACTGGAGGCTGAGACAGGAGGGGTCGGGAGACACAAATTCTGCCAAATGATGCTCCACACCGAAAAGACTCGGATTGAGAATGCTAACCAGCTGGCTAGTAACTTGTGACTCGAGTTCACACTGTTCCGCCAGCCTAACAAACTTCAGAACATCCTGTTGGAATTATTAAATGCATTAAAAAAATGTAGCTCATCATTAGGCCTAAATACCGTAACTTATTAGTGCAGCTTTTCTCATGAACTGCACAAAAATGGGCCTGTTGTTGAGTCGTTAAATGCAAGTGGGACCTGAAACACTTCGGTTGGTGACACATCAAAAATACTTTCAAAAATTAAAGTTACATTTTTTGGGCCATTTTAGTATCGGCTTGCCAGATACAGTATGTCTGGATAAAGATACAGTAGTTCACTCAAGCCCAGGGGCATAATGTATGGAGATCGATTTCCAGAGGTGTGGACTCAAGTCGCATGACTTGGGCTGGAGTCACAAACATGATGACTTGCAACTCGACTTTGACTTTAACACCAATGACTCGTGACTTGACTTGGACTTGAGTCTTATGACTCGACCTGACTTGATACCCTCCCCAAGCCCAAATATTAAAAATGATGCTATTAAAAAAAGTGTGCAGCGCATCAACTCTTCATTTAACAGATTACAGTTTGAATCGGACAGCAGCCAATCAAATTGTGCCAGCTGAGAAAAAGCTGTGCGTGGCAGTGTAGAGGAATGTCGGCGGGTGAATTCAGATGGAGCCCTTGGAAAGATGATAACACCAAATTATTATTTTCGGACATAAAGACAACGCTGTATCAACAAAAAACGGATTGCAACTTGCAAAACATGCAGGAAGAAAATTACAGACATTTGATGCTGCACAATGAACGGTAAGTCGTGGCTAATATAGCCGACAGCTATATATTTTATTACTTTACTAGTGTATCATGTAAGCTAACGTAACGTTAAATCAATGAGCCTCCACACAGTCAGTCAGTGCAGGAACGTAATCATTGCACCCAAGATTGAGCTATAACTGGATAGACAGTTGGTAGCCTAAATCCTGCCTGATGTTACTGCTGTTCCTAAAACCATTGACATACATTAGCCTACTGTAACCACACAGAGTGTGTGTTAAGGTTGGGCGATTGTGTAGAAGCCTACATTGTCTAACATAAATCATGTAGCAGATATAGGATATGGTATAAAAAGTAGGTGGTCTTTTTTGTAACTCCAGGCTGGAGATAAAATGTATGACAATGTATGAGACGGACACTTTTTACATTATGCAGGTTTATCCAATCAAATAGCATAACCTAAATGGCGCCCAATCAAAGAAAAATGCTTTGTCATGTTAACAACAAACAACATGTCCTTAAAACAGGACAGGTCAAAGTAAAATGGACAATATGGAATGGACAATCACAACTGTTGTCCACGAGTTTCACCCCCATTGTCATGATCAGTGGTTTCCATTAAGTCCATACATTTTTGATAAGCTGACCAGAAAAAAAATGAAAACTTCTGAATTTCCCGCTGTGTAAACACATTGCAAAGAGGCTCACAATACCTCCTGATGAAGTTGGGTAGCTGATATTCCGAGCTTAAATAGACAAATTGATTCACATTTTTGCAGGCATGGTAGGCTACACCCCAGTAAGCACGAGCCAATGTCTTTTGGACATATTTTTGGGGTTCTTGATTTCCTCATCCACAGACATTGGTTTTTGGTCTGGTCTAGACAAAATCTGAGCCAATCATAGATGTCTATCTTTGGTTCAGATTTGGTGAGGTCCAGACCAGCCTGGATTTGGCGCAAACATAAACAACAGGTAATGAATGGGATTGAAACCAGGTGTGTAGGAAGACGAGACAAAACCAATGAAAAATGGATTAATGATGGCTAGAAGACCGGTGACGTTGACTGCCGAGCACCGCCTGAACAAGGAGAGGCTTCGACTTCTGCAGAAGTCGTGACAGTCAGTCCTGTTTTTTTTTTTTTGATGAAGAGCAAATACCTATGCATGTGAAGCTTGGTTATGTAAGATACGCTGTAAGAGCTTTTGTCTCCAAGCCATTGCAGTGTAAGAATTGTAAAGTATTTGGCCATGTTTCAAGTGTGTGCAGACGGACAGAGTTATTGAAGAACGGTGAGTAGAAGGATTACGGACGGTGTTGCAACTGGCGTGGGTATCATGATCCCGAGTTCCTGGAGTGCCCTGTAAGGGTGAAAAATCTTGAGGTAGCAAAGGTTAGAGCGGTCAATCGAATCTTCTATGCGGAGGCGATTCAAATAATTGAGAATACAAGTGACGCTAGTGAAGATATGGTAGTGGACGCATCACAGCCTGTATTAAATGTTTGCTGCCAGGCAAAAGATACCCTGTGTGTTAAAAAGGTGGATTTTGTGGCATTCATTGACACAGTTATAAACTGTATGGCACAAGTCTCAAAGAAATCTAAGTAACTGGACGTTATTGTGGCTGCAGCAGAAATTCTTTGGGGACTCAGAGGCAGGACTTGCAGAGAGATCTGCGTCACAAATAGAACTGACTTCTATTTTACAGGCTGTCTACACCGCTCACGTTGCATCTGCGTTGCCAAAAGCTAAAATAGAAGTCAGTTCTTTTTGTGATGCAGATCATGCTGCTAGTCCTGCCTCTCCCATCTCCTCATTGGTTTATAGAAGCAGGTACCCATGTTGGTGACTGAAAGACGAACGAGGTCAGTGGCGGTAATGCACCTAATTTATGAAAGTTGCCAATCGCAATATAAAGTCTAGAGAAGAAAAAGCCTAGAAGATCTCAATGTTTATATCCCAGGACAAATTATCTAGCAACAGCAAGCTAGCTAAATTGGACAAATTAGCTAGCAAGTGCAAGCTAGCTAAATTGCCATAAATGTTGAATGCTTTTCGACCTGTCCCCAAATGAATGTAAATGGTTCAGAGTTTGTTTTGATATTTTAACCTGTTTGGTGTAGGGTGACAAAATAAATGTATGCACGATGGTGCAGGCACAGCCGGTTTGGGTTCCGTTGAGCGAGCAGTGTGGGTGCAATAATTGAATAATATATAGATTTCTACATTTATTTTGCAACGCTCGCGTCACGTGCGTTGCAGAAGTCAGTAGTTGTAGTCAGCCTGTTACAGTCGACTACTCTATACAATGTCTTCAGGCCAACTCTCCCATATTTCATTGAACTTTTACTGCTTGCATCTCGTAATCCAATCACTTCAATGCAAGAACAGAAACCCCATTGTCATGTGTTAATTAAAATAACTCAACCCCTGCACACAAACCCCATTGGCTATTTGCAACCATTTAAACTCTAAACTCATTAACACATACATTTGTCAATACACCACATTTTGGTATTTTGTTCCATTTTTGCGAATCCTGTCTCCATCCCGGACAGTAGGTGGCGGAGCGCATATTCCATCGCACAAAAAAAAATATATATATATACCATAGAAGAAAAAGATTACCGTTGTGTGTGTGTGTGTGTGTGTGTGTGTGTGTGTGTGTGTGTGTGTGTGTGTGTGTGTGTGTGTGTGTGTGTGTGTGTGTGTGTGTGTGTGTGTGTGTGTGTGTTTACGCCGCGTTGAAATTTGCTGAACACATCAAATCAATAGGAGAGATCTAGCTGAGAATTGTTCCTCGCTATTGAGTTTTATAACGTGAACATCCTGCGGGTTGTCGGACAAGGAAGATGTCAGATCCCACGGTGGCTGATACTCGCCGGTTAAATTCAAAACCTCAGGACCTGACGGATGCTTATGGTCCCCCCAGCAATTTTCTTGAAATGGATGTTTATGACCCCCAAACTGTTGGAGTCGGGCGGAACCGTTTCACAACGTACGAAGTCCGTATGCGGGTAGGTTATTATAGCTAGAAGTCTGTCGTCACGACATAGTTAGCTAGCTGAACATGTTTGTAGCTTTTGCTAAGGTTAGATGGATGAAAATCGAGGCCCAGGACTTGTTCTGGCCTACTAGCTAGTTAGCTTTGTGAGCTAAGGAAGTGTTTAAATTGCACGTCAGGGAGCCTTTTTAAGCTAAGATGGGTTAGCTAGCTTGCTAGCTAGCGTTTACTTGATGGCTGTCTATTGACGAGAATATATAATTGTATTGTTTTTGTTTTCAATAAATGCAGACAAACCTGCCGATTTTTAAGTTGAAGGATTCTACTGTGCGAAGAAGATACAGTGACTTTGAGTGGCTGAAGAATGAGTTGGAGCGAGACAGTAAGGTGAGTGAAAGATAGTAGCTCTGGCTTGCCTGATTAATCAGACTGTGATACACAAATTAATTTGAGGGGTGGCCTCCACCAACTTCTGTTTTTAGCTCTTGCCATAGGTTGTGATTCAGATCTGGACTTTTCGCTGACCACTCCAGAACAGTCCAGCGTTTCTTTCTGAATATTTCCAAGGTTCTGTTGATGTGTCTTTGGGTTGTTGTCCTGATGGAAGACCCACAACCTTCAACAGCAACACTTGGTTGGACATAGCACTCCTAAACACATTGATAATCTGATGATTTAATGATGCCTCCACAGTACCAGAGACAGCAAAGCAACCTCGCAAACTTCTCCCATGTTTGTGTTCTTTTCTTTGAATGGTTAATTTGGTCTTTGGTAAACATAGGAAGACCCCACTGCTGAAGGAGACCCAAGGAAGCCTGATTGAAGAAAAAATATGAACCAAAATTACAGCTCTTTGGCAATACAGATCAGCGCTGTGTTAACTGCCGACCAAATGAAGCATTCCATGAAAAGAACGCCCTCCCTACAATCAAACATGGGAGAGGTTTGATAATGCTATGGGGTTGTTTGGGGTTGTTTTGGGGTTGGGGTTGTTTTGCTGTCTCTGGTACTGGGGGCCTTAAGGGTGTGAAATCAGCAGATGATCATGTTTTGAAGTCCAATGTTCAACCCAGTGTCCAAAAACTGGGTCTCCATTGAAGGTTTTGAGTCTTCCAGCAGGACAATGACCCCAAAACACACACCAAAAACCCCCAGGGATGGTTCAAGAAGAGATGTTGGCCACTCCAGAATAGTCCAACAACAGCTTTGAAATTTAGGCTTACAAGTGTTTTAACAATGTAACGGGGAAACAATGCGTTTCCCAAAACGTCACGCAGAGAAAACGTTCACTAAGTGTGACGTTGAGGCATTTGATACTGATAGGATTGAAAGAAAGCCAGCTCTGCTCTCAAATCCACTTTCTCCATTCAAATCTTACCTTAGCATTAGAATTGTTCCACAATAGTGATTGATCAGCTCCTGGAGTCCGATTCAGACTTTCCTACGCACTTCTCAGTAGCTGGTATTCAGACTTACCTTACGCAGGTGCGTAATGGGCTTTGCAGGCGTGGTTGCCTTGCGTGCACTGAGTACATAAAATCAACAGCTGAATACCTTCCCACTTGCTGTCCAACAGATTCTCATGGAGTTCATTCGAGTTTTCAGTACATTTATCTAAAGCCATCCCTTTCAATTTGGTGATCCTTTAATTAGAATTTTCTCGACAAACTGACTACTATATGGAGAGAATGTGCATATATTGGGGCGGCAGGTAGCCTAGTGGTTAGAGCGTTGGACTAGTGACCGGAAGGTTGCAAGTTCAAACCCCCGAGCTGACAAGGTACAAATCTGTCGTTCTGCCCCTGAACAGGCAGTTAACCCACTGTTCCCCGGTAGGCCGTCATTGAAAATAAGAATTTGTTCTTAACTGACTTGCCTAGTTAAATAAAGGTAAAAAATATATATATATTTGTCTACTTTTCAGGAGCAATTTGGTTGTTAAAAAATAAATAAAAAATCTATTAATTTAGGGTTAGGAAGTATTTTTTATGAATAATAAAAAACTGGTTTGAAAAGCCTTTACGGACTAAATATATTGGTGAATCAAAAATAGTGGTTTGATTCATCCAGAGTTGCCGTATTACATTTTTCAATCATGGCGCAATGAGAGATGAGAAAAGTGTACAACAGGGCTTGAGCAGTAGTCTTATACATCTACCCTAATAATCTTCATTAGTCATGGAACTGTTGACAACGGTCCAGTCGTTGTGAACCGTGCGCCAGACTCCAGGTTTAAACTGTTACGTTTGGTGTGCGTTCCATAATGATTCAAATTGGCTACATGTCCCAAATAAGTACACAACTTTGTAATACGTTAGCCTAATATGATCCACTATTGCTATCGATCCTCAGGAACAACCACACAAACGTGACGGAGGAAAGAAAGGTTAACTAACAATGGAATGGAATGATGCAAAATGTAAGGAAATGTATGCAAGTAACTAATTTTCCCTCATTGTCTTGGAGGCACAGAGCAAATTTGAGGTCTTGCGAGCGGAAACTTGAATGTTGAGAATTTTCTGCAACTTCCAGTGTGTATTTACAGTGAACACTGAGGATGTACCCTTACAGTTTTAGGCATTAGACTATTGTAGCTATTTGAACATAATGAAGGCCTACAAACAAAACCAATGGAGCAAATCCCATAACACTTTCACATGGAAATAGCTTTTGATTTCTATGATACAGCTATATAGATATATATATAACAGTAGTTTGACATTAATTAATTTTTTTACTTGGTCTGTAACACCATGGGACAAATAGGTGACTGTAAATTGTATTGTGTTGTATGATGCAAGAAACCACTTCATAAAATGAATTATTAATATTATTATTCAGAAAATTAGACGATGTCGACTACCCTTCTGCCTATTGGCTTATTTGCATATTCCAGCCTGTCTGAAAATACAACACTGCCCCTTTAATTAAGATCTAAGCTTTTTACCGGACTTTTCAAAGACAGCTTGAATTGGGACCTACTCGTTTTGTGTTCCTTTAGGAAGCAGTAACTTCCCAATGCTGACCTATACTTATCTATAACTGGGCGAATAACTCGCTAACTAGCAAAGAATATAAACAAATGTGCACATGCACGGCTCTGCGCTCTTGAACTGATCCGAAAAGCACATTCACTTGAGGGTTATTGAAAGACAGTTCGTGGGTTACCCCCACCAATAGAATTATTCTCTGTTGTGCTCTGCCTACAAGAAAATCAGACTAAATCTTGCGAAGTTGGGTTTGGTTTGATGCATTGAAAAGGGGCTGCTGTAATGTTGAGTTGTTCACAGAAAAAACATTGATCTATATTGTGAAAACAAATGGGGCAAACGCAGTGAATTTCAATCTCTTGCTTCTCTGCGCGGCATGGCATTTCTTCTGAGCGGCAGTCCTGGAGGAAGTGTGCGCCTGCTCACATGCTCAGCTTTGAGGGGACATTGGGTATAACGAACGGTGGCTACCGATTTAGGCTTGGACGGTATCCAGATGTTCATCCTGTCCTTCGCTTATCCTGGGATTTACAGTATTTACCGGCAGAGCACACAAGGGGGTGCTAAAAATGCAAGAAAAGCCCATTGGGCCTCTATTACCATAATTTGAACAAAATTGGCATAAACCAATAGCGAAATCACATAAATCGCAAAATGCTAAGATGCGAAAAATGAACAAATCCAGCTCATAAAGGTATACAAGCTAGGCTTGTAACAACCTCGGTGAGTGTGGACAGTTTATGAGCGAAATTGTGCAAATGAACAGAGTTGTGATGTATGCTTTTCTGAAGGAAGAGCAGCATGTGTACACTGAGTAGAGCGGAGGAGGAAGAAAATGCTAGTAGGAAGCACACAGGAAAAATGGCAATTACTAAACTTATCCAGAGCTCTTTGACTTCTGGCAGAAATCCATTATAAGATATCTGATGGCTAACATTTAGTAGTGAATTGCATACACGTGTAACTTCATCACCTCGTGTGCCTCTCAACAGACTCGCCAATAAAAAAAAATAACTATTTGGACTCACCAGCTCCCACTTTCTCCCATTGTGCTATTTACAAATGTGACTGGCTCAACTGTTCTTGAGAAGTATGTACGGTAAGCTTCATTATGTAAAATAATTTGCTGGGTAGAATTTAAGAATGCAATCTGCTTTACTCCTAAGGTATTGCACAAGTTGACTGCAGGTATTAACTTAAGTATCCAAAAATATAGAAATGCAACAATTTCAACTGAGTTAAAGTTCATATAAGGAAATCAGTCAATTGAAATACATTTATTAGGCCCAAATCTACGGATTTCACATGACTGGGCAGGGGCGCAGCCATGGGTGGGTCTGGGATGACATAAGCCAATCGGAAGGCTTTTTTCCCAGACAGACATCCTCCTCAGTTTCATCAGCTGTCCGGGTGGCTGGTCTCAGACGATCCCACAGGCGAAGAAACCGGATGTGGAGGTCCTGGGCTGGCGAGGTTGGTTGGACTTCCTGCCAAATTCTCGAAAACAACGTATGGTAGAGAAATTAACATTCAATTCTCTGGCAACAGCTCTAGTGGACATTCCTGCAGTCAGCATGCCAATTGGATGGTCCCTCAACCTGAGACAACTGTGGCATTGTGTTGTGTGACAACTGCACATTTTAGAGTTTTTTTTGTCCCCCAGCACAAGGTGCACCTGTGTAATGATCATGCTGTTTAATCCGCTTCTTGATATGCCACATCTGTCATGTGGATGAATTATCTTGGCAAAGGAGAAATTGTCACTAACAGGGACGTAAACATTTCGGGGATTTATTTTTTTCCTGCTCGTGAAACACGGGACCAACATTATACATGTTGTGTTTATTTTTGTTCAGAATAACAACACTTTTTTTGGTTGTTTTACGAGTGGTCTGAGGCAGTCGGTAAAAAACAAGGATTTTCTAGTGAAACTTTAGTAACGAAGGTTTTGGGAAGCTACTCAGCATTCTAACTATGACCTAAGCCATAAGATGCTTTTAGGAAATCGGCCCTGATCTGAATCACATCTAAAACCTATGGCGAGATCTGAAAGCAGCAGTTGGTGGAGGACACTAAAACATTGAAGAATTAGAGCAGTTTTCTGCTAAAAGTGGGCCAAACTGCCAGCAGAAAGGTGCAGCAAACTCAATGATGGCTACAATGAGTTATCTTGGACAAAGGCTGTGCAACCAAGTAAAAGCTCCAGGGTGGCAATAATTTTGTCCATGCCATTTTGGTTTAATTTAAAAAATTCAAATTTAACTTAAGTTGACAAAAATAAAATGATTCTGCAATGTTAAATCCAATTACAAGATGTGGTGACCCATTTATTTATTTTATTTTATTTTTTAAAACGTATTTTAGAAAAGGTGGAACTATTTAAGAAAAGTGCCAGGGTGCCAATATATTTGGCTTCAACTATATCTACACTACACAATAGGATTTTACTCCAATGTGATGTCTCCATAAGTTAGGCTAAATACATTTAGCTAGAGCAATAATTAATGAATCATGATTAAGTGGATCTGCTATGTCCTAAATGCATTGCTATTGATTTTCTTCCCCCAGATTGTAGTGCCTCCCTTGCCTGGGAAGGCACTGAAGAGACAGCTACCTTTCCGTGGGGATGAAGGCATTTTTGAAGATGCTTTCATTGAAGAGCGGCGTGTGGGTCTTGAGCAGTTCATCAACAGGTGGCCCTCCAATTTATTAAACATTACAGAAGTAATGATGTGAAATAACCTGCATAAACTTGAAGTTTTTTAGTGTGGCAGATTTGGAATTGGCTTCTGCTGGTGTGGGTCATTTAAAATGTATTAATTTCTAGACACCATTTTTGAACTGCACATATAAGACATGAATTCATTAAAAGTATTTTTCTTTTCTTTTTCTAGAATTGCAGGTCACCCTCTGGCCCAAAACGAGCGCTGTCTTCACATGTTTTTGCAGGACGAGAGCATCGACCGCAACTACGTTCCCGGAAAGGTACGTCTGTAGGGTTTGGAGTTGGGGTTGACAATGTGGTGTGGAAATGACTGCTTTCTATTCTTGTCCCTCTGCTCTGCTCTTTCGTTGTTGTTTATACATAGAGCTCTTTGCCATTCAAAGTGGTGCAGTACTTTTTATTTGATATTTTGTATGCAGTGGGGCAAAAAAGTATTTAGTCAGCCACCAATTGTGCATGTTCTCCCACTTAAAAAGATGAGAGAGGCCTGTAATTTTCATCTTAGGTACACTTCAACTATGACAGACAAAATGAGAAAAAAAAATCCAGAAAATCACATTGTAGGATTTTTAAATGAATTTATTTGCAAATTATGGTGGAAAATAAGTATTTGGTCACCTACAAACAAGCAGAATTTCTGGCTCTCACAGACCTGTAACTTCTTCTTTAAGAGGCTCCTCTGTCCTCCACTCGTTACCTATATTAATGGCACCTGTTTGAACTTGTTATCAGTATAAAAGACACCTGTCCACAACCTCAAACAGTCACACTCCAAACTCCACTATGGCCAAGACCAAAGAGCTGTCAAAGGACACCAGAAACAACATTTTAGACCTGCACCAGGCTGGGAAGACTGAATCTGCAATAGGTAAGCAGCTTGGTTTGAAGAAATCAACTGTGGGAGCAATTATTAGGAAATGGAAGACATACAAGACCACTGATAATCTCCCTCGATCTGGGGCTCCACGCAAGATCTCACCCCGTGGGGTCAAAATGATCACAAGAACCGTGAGCAAAAATCCCAGAACCACACGGGGGGACCTAGTGAATGACCTGCAGAGAGCTGGGACCAAAGTAACAAAGCCTACCATCAGTAACACACTACGCCGCCAGGGACTCAAATCCTGCAGTGCCAGACGTGTCCCTCTGCTTAAGCCAGTGCATGTCCAGGCCCGTCTGAAGTTTGCTAGAGAGCATTTGGATGATCCAGAAGAAGATTGGGAGAATGTCATATGGTCAGATGAAACCAAAATATCACTTTTGGGTAAAAACTCAACTCGTCGTGTTTGGAGGACAAAGAATGCTGAGTTGCATCCAAAGAACACCACACCTACTGTGAAGCATGGGGGTGGAAACATCACGCTTTGGGGGTGGAAACATCACGCTTTGGGGGTGGAAACATCACGCTTTGGGGCTGTTTTTCTGCAAAGGGAGCAGGACAACTGATCCGTGTAAAGGAAAGAATGAATGGGGCCATGTATTGTGAGATTTTGAGTGAAAACCTCCTATCAGCAAGGGCATTGAAGATGAAACGTGGCTGGGTCTTTCAGCATGACAATGATCCCAAACACACCACCCGGGCAACGAAGGAGTGGCTTCGTAAGAAGCATTTCAAGGTCCTGGAGTGGCCTAGCCAGTCTCCAGATCTCAACCCCATAGAAAATCTTTGGAGGGAGTTGAAAGTCTGTTGCCCAGCAACAGCCCCAAAACATCACTGCTCTATAGGAGATCTGCATGGAGGAATGGGCCAAAATACCAGCAACAGTGTGTGAGAACCTTGTGAAGACTTACAGAAAACATTTGACCTCTGTCATTGCCAATAAAGGGTATATAACAAAGAATTGAGAGAAACTTTTGTTATTGACCAAATACGTATTTTCCACCATAATTTGCAAATACATTCATTTAAAATCCTACAATGTGATTTTCTGGATTTTTCTTCCTAATTTTGTCTGTCATATTTGAAGTGTACCTATGATGAAAATTACAGGCCTCTCATCTTTTTAAGTGGGAGAACTTGCACAATTGGTGGCTGACTAAATACTTTTTTGCCCCACTGTACAATATTGTGTAGGAATATATACAGTGCCTTTGGAAAGTATTCAGACCTTGACTTTTTCCACATTTTGTTACAGCCTTATTCTAAAATTCCTCTTTGCCTTGATCCTGATTAGTCTCCCGGTCCCTCCCGCTGAAAAACATCTCCACTGCATGATGCTACCATAACCATGCTTCATCATAGGGATTGTGCCAGGTTTCCTCCAGATGTGACGCTTGGCATTCAGGCCAGAGTTCAATCTTGGTTTCATCAGACTAGAGAATCTTGTTTCTCATGGTCTGAGAGTCTAGGTTTCTTTTGGCAAACTCCAAGCAAGCTGTCATTTGCCTTTTACTGAGGAGTGGCATCTGTCTGGCCACTCTACCATAAATGCCTGTTTGGTACAGGGTGCTGCAGAGATGGTTGTCCTTCTGGAAGTTTCTCCCATCTCCACAGAGGAGCTCTGTTGCGTGACCATCGGGTTCTTGGTTACCTCCCTGACCAAAGCCATTTTCCCTTGATTGCTCAGTTTGGCCGGGTGGCCAGCTCTAGGTGGTTCCAAACTTGGTGGTTCCAAACTTCTTCCATTTAAGAATGAGGGAGGCCACTGTGTTCTTGGGGGGCCTTCAATGCTGCAGAAATGTTTTGGTACCCTCCCCCAGATCTGTGCCTCGACACAATCCTGTCTCTGAGCTCTAGGGACAATTCCTTCGACCTCACGGCTTCGTTTTTGCTCTGACCATGTACTGTCAACTGTGGGACCTTATGTAGACAGGTGTGTGCATTTCCAAATCATGTTCAATCAATTGAATTTACCACAGGTTGACTCCAGTCAAGTTGTAGAAACATCTCAAGGATGATCGATGGAAACCAGATGCACCTGAGATCATTTTCAAGTCTCATAGCAAAGGGTTTGAATACTTATGTAAATAAAAATGTAAACCTGTTTATGCTTTGTCATTATGGGGTATTGTGTGTGCTGTAGATTGCTGAGGAGTTTTTATTTAATCCGTTCGAATAAGGCTGTAACGTAACAAAATGTGGGAAAGTTAAGGGGTCTGAATACTTTCCTAAAGGCACTGTATGCTAAAGTTATGTAGTGAGTTTACTGATTGAAATGTATTCTCTCTCTCTTATGCAGGTATGAATGAAGTAAGTTTGACTTTTTTTTACACTCTAAAATATCTTAGAAGGTTTAGATCATAGCATGGACACAATCATTAGTTTAAAAAAAGGTGGACTCCCTTATCCCGGGGGGGCTAAAGGTCCCGAAGTGTCTGCGCATGTGCGGGATTCTCTATTTACACAGCTTATCTGCTCTATTTACACAGCTTATCTGCTCTATTTACACAGCTTCTCTGCTCTACTCGTAGAGAACAAGCTTCTCTTGCGAATGGTGCTTGTTCAATGAAGTTAGATCAAAGCGGAATCAATATCTGCAACATCACATTATGATAGTATTGTACATAACAGAATCGAATATGATAGCATAGTTTAATGTTACCGTAAGACACAAATTACTGCATTTCTTATGAGATTGTAAGGTGATTGTGCGAATGGTCACTTTTTTTCCCCCGTCTTTTTATGTGGCCACAGCTCAACAGTGCGCGCCACTAGGCAAAATGTAGACTGCAGTTTATTAACGTCAACGCCTCAATTTGCTCACCGCACATACCAGTAATTGAAACAACACTGTACATAACCAAGAAGATCTTATATTATGGATATAATGCATATTCCCATGAAACTGATTGAGATCCAATGGTTGGCATGCAGATGCTGCATGGACATTTCACCAGTCAAAACTTTCTAAGAATTATAATTCAAGATTGACAGTGAGAAATGTGAAGGGATGGTAAACCACAAAAAAAAATTATTCGTAAAGAAACACAGAACACGATATGGATCTTTTCAGGGGGGAAGAACAGGACAGTTGCCTACGAATCCGCAGTCTCAGGCCCCCTCAACAAACAAAAAAAAAACGAGTTGGACCTGACACTTTGAGGATAAGCATTTCACAATTTTTGCAACATCTCTTTCAGTAATGGAAAGACCATCTGATCATGTGACGCAATTGTTTGGACTCCAGATCCAGTAATCCAGAGGCAAGACGTGCCGAACGCAGACCAGGACTCGTCTGTTTTATCACCTCGGCCTGATTAAGCCTACCGCACCCTATCCCCGTCGTGGCCGCAACCACCTTTGACAGCTGCCTGCGTCACTCTCTAATGCCTTGTACTGTATACAAAAAGTATATTCTGCTAGTTGCCCCAGCAACAATGGTGCATGTCCCTCTGCAGCACTGTATTGGGGCTGTTTACTCCAAGAACACTAAATGGGGGGTGTGACAGGGAAGTTGGTGCATTGTTGGAGATATATAAAAATACATGAGAAATAGTGTTATCCCATCTAAGTATTCAATCATAATGTCTCTGTCCCTTCATACCCACAGTAACCAACATTGTTCTTCCAATTGTATGTTTCCCATCTCTGATGGATGTCAGTAAATTATACCTTCCAAAGTTAATCAAAACAACTATTTTAAATGGGAGATTTACTTCCTGTAGCATGACATTCCATGTTTCTTTGCACGTCAACATGCTCTTCTTAGTGTGATTTTTGTATTATGATTTTTTTTCTTTCTGTAACTTTGCCTTGAGCTCTGCATAAGTTGTCTTCAGTCTGCTTATGGAATGTCAGGTAATCAAACCACTGTGAAAACAAGGGGCTGATCAATAATCCACACATTTTTATTGATAAAGCTTTCGGCATGAAGTTTATTGACCCAAAGTATTCTTTCAATTGCTTTCTGTCATGTATTTTACCTTTTCATCATTCTGTACATTTAATCATGCAGCTTTCAGTTTTCATATAAACTGCCTTGTTTGTACTATCAATAAAATCTCTGCCTGCTGTGCCATGTCCAAAACGGTCTTTTCAAATGAATTTCAGGGGATGGTATATGGTTCTCATTTGCATCTTGTATGTTTTATTTTTTTCTAGTGCATTTCCTTATGTCGCCAGTTCTTATGTGGCCAGCTAATTATGGAAGTAGAATGGCATCTCTGTTCCAAGAGATTATCTTATGGAAACACAGTTCTTGGCGAAAGAAAGTCCATATTTTCTAATGAACCTAGTATTTTCCAGCAATCACAGTACTTGTAAAAACATAAGATCTTTTAATAACAATTTAATAGGTCCGCATGTTTTTACGATTACATTACGTGGACAACCAAAGTGCTGTAGTTTGTGTGAATGTATTGGGTTACTTTGTTAAAGTTGAACCTCTTCAATTTAATTTAGTAGCATACTCCAGGAATCGACAGGATTAACAGGGAGGAGGGGAATGTAGTCAGGTGGATTAAATGTACCCCAAAAATAGCTTTTGATGTGTGCCTTGACCTGTATAGTGCATGGTTCAAAAAGAACACACAATTTTCCCAAATAACCGTCTGTTAAGTTTTAATTGAAAGTGTCATTAAGACTAGTAGGATTTTCCACTCCTTTGTAGCCACCCGCATATGCAGTGGTCACTCAGTTACTTTAGCAGGGTATAAAATGTGGGTGGAGGAAATGATCTGCAAAGGGCTGTTCATGAACAACTATTAATAGGAATCAGGGATTGACATTAAAGTCTGATATGCACTTGCCCATCGGGCAAGTCAAGAGTATTTTTGGTGGGTGGGGAGGGGCTGCTTGAAGATTATGATCACTGGCCCAAAAATGTAAATTGTCTAATATGCAGAAGTACCATATATTGTCTGCCTTTCACGTACACAGGGGAGGAATCAAAAAGTTTAGTACTGAAATTCTTTGTATTTTAGTTATCAGTCAAGAAAATATATAATCTCAGGCTCAATTTGCCTGTCTTTCACTTAAACAATGGGTAAGAACCATTGTGTCTTGTCATTTTTAGGCTATTGGAATTCTTTGCAGTTTGGTTGTTTCCATTATTCTTTTTAAATCACCTGCCCAATGGGGAAACCTCGGAGCAGGTTCAACTTGCTTGACTTCAGTTCACTTGCCCCAGGCAATAGTACAACCCTTAATGTCAAGCCCTGGCCCTGGGAATGCTAGGGTTACAAACACAACACACTTTTTCATTCGAACATGCATTCATGTCCCCATGTCAAATGTCTTGGACTATAGTGCTATACAAAAATGATAATGTATGTGTGGTCATCTGGTTGTGAAGTAAAGTTTAGCTTTTGCAGAACCCATGACGAAAACTAGAGTGCACATTTGATGCCAATCGAGACTGACTCAGAATATCTACTGAAGGCAAAAACCCACAAGGCTGTCTTTGATCTCCAGGCCTTGTCCTGTTCAATGAAAGCAGACAGAATGGATGAGCTGTATGGGACAGCAGTGAGATTAGCAGTGTTATGTTAATGGCGCAGATGCAGATACAATCCCAGAATGTAAGGCTGTAGCCTGGTTTTCAGCGGTGACGCTTGTTTTATTTAGGGAGACATGCAGTTTTGCTAGCTTGATAAAGTGGAAGTTAATTGAAAGAGCAACTCCATGCTGGCCTGAAGGGAGGCAGATGTCACTGAGCAAGGACAATAGGTTGAGTATTACCCAACGTTAAAGGGCAATTCCGACACTTTTCAACCTCATATTCATTATCTCAAGCATAATACCCGTGTCTACATAATATGAAAAAGGCAAGACAGAAGGTCCTAATTACTGCTTCTCTGTAACCACGTTTCCATCCAGTTTTTATGCCAGTAAAGTCATAGCTAAAACTGAAAATATATCTGTGATTGAAACAGGACGTTTCGTTATTTTAAAAAAAATGCAGACATAATAATCTCATCATGTAGATTAGTCTACCTGCACTGTTTGGCTAGAGCGCAAATGCCAAGACCATAGTAGGTACGTTTGCTATTTAACTCAACAGTTTTCGTGACAAAACTATCCGTGGAGTTAAAAATGTGATTGAAACACATTGATCTTTAGATTATTATTTGGAACATGAGCAAAAAAATACATTTTGTGTGAACTACATCATAATGCAGTGAAGTCCGTTTGGTGGAAACACCACCAAATATTTTCTTTAGGAATGTAGTTCATTAAAAATAGTAAAAAATAGAAATAGTAAAGTACAGATACCCCAAAAAACTACTTAAGTAGTACTTTCAAATATTTTTACTAAGGTACTTTACACCACTGGTAGACGCTGATATTATGATGGGGAGATAATGAAAATTAGTTTGAAAAGTATTAGAGTTGCCCTTTCAACTCAAAATATTACAGTAGAAAGAATAATTGTGTTTTCTTCTTTCCTATCATGGTCTGATTGGTGGGAGTAATATACCTCTCCTGTTGTGGAGTTTGCATGCCAGTGAGATTTCAGGACTGGGAAGGGCATATGTCATACCATCAGTATAGCCTCATTAAACATGGTCATTGCACCTCTAACACTCCAGACGAGGGCATTGAGTGCAGAGATGAAGAAGAACAATTCCCCCCTTCTATTAATCCGGTTGACAAAGCTACAGCGGATATAGTGAAAAGCCCTTGGAGCTAGCTCAGTTGCTGGAGTGAAAGATTTTGAAAGGGGAATGACATGCACAACACAACGGGCTTGAAAGGGCATAATGACTGCACACCTCTCCTGGATTTGTAGTAGAATTTCTCTGAATTTTGCTTTTAAAAAACAATGTAAAGATCAGAGTGTGGGTCTATCTCAATCATTTTCAAAAAAGCTTCCTCTCCCTGTTGCATTTCCTTCATTTGCACCGACGCGAAAGAAGTCGAGAAATTAAAGCGTAATTGCGTTTCGCCTCGTATGTTTTAAGATCAGTGCAATTGGTAGAGTGGAGGCGAATCGAGGAAGACACTGTAGTACATTGGAGATGCACCCTGGAATACATGAATGGTTTGCGCCACCCGACATAGGCGAGGGTTGTTTATACTACGAATATCCACGTCACTGTGTCCGCCCTGTTAACCAAAAAAACCGACACACAAGAACTAAGGAACGCGGGGTTGTTTCATCAGCGAACGTGAAGTCAACTGTTTTGGTCGTGTTGTCGAGCCTTCGAACATTCCAAAGTAAACCCAAAGGTAAAGTAACAAACACCACACTTTTTTTAATTGTACTGAAAAGTATGTGCTTACGTTTCGATGTGGTGGTCCATGTGTAGAGACTCCGTAGTCTTTTACTCGCGCTCATTCTGACGCAATCATACCCTCGTGTGTTGTCAGAAACACTTAACTTTAGCCAACTATTATAACGATATTCCCTTTTAAAATCGTACATTACTGGTTACGTATTTTAGGGGTTAGAATAGTCATTAGGCTGTTTATTTTGAAATAAATAGTTAGATGGGTACCTAACGTTCTCCAACAAACGTTAGTTACCAATAGCATTGCTCGCGAGGCGGTTGTTTTTAGCGGGGAACGTTAATTTAGCCAGTTAGCATATTGGCTATTAACGGTAGCTAGCTAGGTAACGTTATAATCAAAGATGTGCTGTGTAAACTAGTTCGTTGCAGCAACGTGGATTTATCTTGTCGGGTGTAAAAACTGCCGCGTGCCATCATTCATTGTTTTACTTGCTAGCTATCAAACAAAGTCCTCGGTCAACTAGTTAAATTTACTTTGCTAGCTAACGTTAGTTAGATAATGTTATCTAGCTATAACTATCGTCAGGTAGAAATGTACACATCAGCGAACTGTAGGCATGCATGTGTGCAACCTGTAAACTTTATCTTAACGGTGGGAATGCAACTGGTTTGTTAACTAATCACAAACAACTTTCATAATATACCAGTCTAGCTAGACAATAGACGGGTCCTTGGCTTGACTACTGCAGCTAACCGCATTATTTTTTTAACATGTTGCATCAGCTATTGCATCATCTTGAGTTCGCTAGCTAGCAGGATTTTATAGTTGCTGCTGTTAACTAGCCACAACTAGCAAACATGTTACACGTCACATTCACCCTCAGGACTTCTGGTCTGTGTGTTGAAAGTTGTTCGCCCTCAGTCTCATGTCAGACGGTTGTTCATGGATCGCCAGCCCAATATGAACTCTTAAGGAACATAAACTTTACCGCCTTACTTAGTAATTGTTTCGTGTGCAGGTTGGTCGTCATGCAGAGGAACATTTTTGTTTTATTGTAAGGGGGATTGAAGGCATTTATTTGGTCACCCTAGTATTCTAAGCTGATGGATGGAAATACAAATTTGCTGGGACATTTTCTGAAATGTTCAGGGGCAAATTTGCCCCAAGCTCTGTGTAGACTGGTCATGGCAGAGGTATTGGACATTGAGGAAGAAGGAAGGGATCCTGTTGGCTCTGTTCCAGTGGCTTGAAGTTCACTCATAGCAGTAGTCCTTTTTTGACTAGAAAACGGATTGCACCATAGCGTCAAACAGCTAGACAACCATTGACTGTCTGTGATGCATGAAGTGTGCCGCCCATCACTCCAAGGGTGACCTCGCCCACTGAGATGAGAATGCTGAAAGGGCACTCTGCACCAGCCTATTAAAGTATCCACTCCCCCAATGAACATCTGAAAAAGCATATAAAAGGGGCAAGAAACACCATGTGTAGGTGTTAAAATAATTTCCTTGTCTGCTTAATGTTTAATATATGGTAGTCAGCAGTCATTAGTTGAACATAAAATGCAGGGCTGGAGTAAAGCTGTCATTTTGAGGCATTTTCAAATCTGGTTATGTTATACAGTGCACCCATTAATTGATATGCTTGTTACAGTGAACATTTTTGAAGATTATAGCAGTGGTGCCTGGACTTAGCAAACTGTTTTGCAAGCCTGTCGAGGACAAGCGACAGGCAGAACCACCCGTATCACTCACGTTCTCTGTCCCACACTCCAGGACTGAGAGGTGCAAGAACGCTCTTTTTAGGAACCAGGAAATTGTGGCGTGATTTCGGCGTAGTGCATCTTTAAAATACTTTGGGACGGATTGGAAATGATTGTTATCTCTGGTATGCATTACTTTAACTGACTTGTCCGGAAGGGCCTGTACAGATCTGAACACGATAATTTTTGCTGCTGCTCTTGCTTTTCATGAGTGGGGTGTGGAACGTGTAGTTTGTTGTTGGAAATCATAAGTCATCAAAGTGGCAATAGTCTACAGTCATAGAGCCTCCATGTGTGGCCAAAGTAAGGAGATATCTAATCAATGGAAGATGGAATGAAAAATTAAAGGAGAAGGATATGCAGAGAGCGAACAGGCGGCTACTTAATTTTTTGAATGGAGTTATTTGTAATTGTAGGATGACGGCGCACAATTTTAAAATATATATTTTTTTAACTTGGGGGGGAGAATACTTTCTTGCCATAGCCCTGACTGGCTTTAAACATGCGCTTGTCTGAGGTGTCGGACTAGACAACAGTTGCTATCAGATTTGACCGCTGTGGTTGGTTGCTCAAAATTATGGGATGGGGCTTAGCATAGGGTACATTTTGGGGAGGTACTACCTAAATCGCTCAAATCTCAATTTAAGATACTGACTTTATGACAAATTGTGCTATTTACACTTTGTAGTACATTTTTACACTGTTTTTGACTATCAATGTAACGTCGGTCGTTTTGAAGCAGAGAAGTAGGTTTTTGAGGTCAGCTGCCTTTTAATAAATCTTATCTTAATTGTGTGTAATTATTTGTCTAAATTTGGTCCATATCCATGTATTTCAGTGTCTATTGCTAGGTTTCCATCCAATTTGGCAACATATTTTCATTCAAATGGTCTCAAACAAGTGCCGTGTTCCCACCAATGGACTTATTGCAGATACAAAGCAGTGGGTGATTACAGTGCACACAATGTACCTTTTCACTTAAGTTTTTATGTACCGAATAAACATCTAAAGTTCAATGTGTTTCCATCGCATTTTCAACTCTCGATAGTTTTGTCACAAAACTGTTGCGCCAAATAGCAAATGTGCCTACTCTGGTCTTGACACATGTGCTCTAGCCACCAGCTTGCATTGTGGGTAGGCAAGTCTACATGATGACATCATGAGTTTGGATAAGTGAGAATGTTTTTATTTGTCAAGCATCAATTGTCAAGTCGCCAGATTCAGACCCTCAATATTTATTGGAAAGGAGCATCAAGATCACCATGCACTTTCACTACCCTGTGAACTTCCTCATAAGTTATTTAATCTCTAGCCTAATAAACTGCATGGTTTTCTAAGTCGCTCTGGGAGGACCACACACCATATCATTGCGTGACTCTACGACCATTTCTTTCATGATTTAATTGTACAGACAAAGATCCCACGATGTCGAATGAACAAATTGTACCAAAACAACATCCTATTTCAGTCATAGCTGTTGTGATTTATTATTTTATAAGGTTTGACATAACTGGATGGAAACTGCCACGAGGGAATAAAAATAAACGTGATCCTACCTACCAGTGAGCAGGAACACTAACCAATAAGGGAATCCACTCTTTCCACTTTATAGAGTATCATAGGTTAGCTAACGATGAGGGCCTAGGTCTTAACTTTTGTTTATTTCATATGCTATCATAAAGCCAAGGAAGCTTAGGACACCCTGATAACAAACTAGGCTAATCATAATACTGTATCGTGATGGCAGAGTTGAGGCTAGACAGTGAGTCAAAAAAAAAGAAGTGCTTTGTGTGGAGTGAGCAACGGTCTGTAATGAGATTCAGAGCTAAGATAATCCTCTTAGTCTGTTGCAGCATGTGCTTTGGAAAAGCTCAGTGAGGCAAATAATATACAGTATCTGCGGAAGCTTCCGCTGGGTGGTTACTTGTGTGCTGGAAGTCCTAGTTAAAAGCCTTATAACATACACCTAAATCTAATCTTTATGGTATTAGGTAGCAATACCATGGCTCTCTTGTCCCCCTGCGGCAGAGGTGAGCAATATTTGGAACATCGAATCGCAATCAAATTACAGTATCGAATCTCGAAACATTTCGTATCGGCACCTAAATATTTTGATAACATCGTATTGTGATGTCCCTAGCAATTCCCAGCCCAAGTATTAGGCAATTAGACTAGGCCTAGTTTTTAATGCTTTTTAAGTGGTTGAAGTACTCCTACCCATTGTATACTATAGCCTACCTATTACAGGAAAAGAGTCCCACTAAACCCTTTGGCCTGGAGGCTCCAACGAGCATGCCTGATTTTGAGCATCCAGGTGGTAAATTAGAGGAGCTGCGTGTTGGTGTCTTCACAACCTGGTCTGAAGCCGCCGCTGTTTCACAGAGGCCAGCCACCCCTCGTGAAGACCACAAGGAAAAGATTAGCCTAGTTGGTCTAGGTGACGCAGGGTGGCCTACCTCCAGAGCTTACTGTGTGGGCAGAACAGACTAAACCTCTCAGGCGCCGCACATTAATCGCAGGCAGGGGGACTCTCAGAAGTGAACCTTTCCCAGGGCCGGAGATGATGCCTGCCCTGCCCGCCGGCCTCCTAAAACAGCTAATGCAACTCTTCAGGAGAGCAGACCCTGTATGCGGTTTCAGTCTTGCCTAACTATTCCGTTGTTCAATCATAATCCCTGGAGAGCACAGCCAGGGTGTTTTTTTTTTATTTAATTTTTTTAAACACTGGTTCAAGTTACAAGGTGGATATGCCAAGCCCATGCAGACTTCAGTAAGGAAGCCATTGTGCATGTCCCAAGTGCAGGATGGAATATAGTTGGTTGCACCATTGTGATCCAATCACGGACGCTAGCCTAGGCTGACTGCCCGATCAAACCAGCGTTGACTATTTTCCCTGTAGACAGTTTGTGACAGTGACAACAATGCCTGATACATGAAAGTTATTTTTGAACAGTTTTCATTTCCTGTTACCTTCAGAGACCAGGGGATATGTTTATTTTATACTGACATTCCTCCTTTTTTTGTTCTGTGTTTGCAAATTGTTTTCTCAATAACCTTCCGGTGATTGTGCACAGTGTCCTATGGATAACAACGTAGAATGGGCCGAAAACGTTTATTATTATAGGTGTTAGAGGCTAAGCTACACCTCCAAGTCACCAACCTTTTGTGGAGTGTTTGGTGTGCTGCTGAAGAGGCAGTGTCTCAGATATCTCGAATAAGCAGTAGCCATGATGACCTTACGGTTGGTCGGGACAGGGACCAGACGTTCTGTGCAACGTGCTTAATGTCAACATGGAGCTGTGTGGACAGCTGCCGCCAGTTAGACAAGGTCATGTGACCAGAGCCTCCAATGCTTATGAGGTGGTTGTGTGTGAGTGTCCCTGCAGTCTGGCACCTGCACAGATAGCGATGCTGTCTGTCCTTGAGCTGAAGGGGGCCGGGGTTTGTTGTAACTGGTGCTATCAGTATTAGTCAGCGATGCCCCTAGTGATGCCAAAAAGCTACGTCGCTGACGTGAATGCTATGATTTTGTTGTCGTTAACACGAGATTGCTGAGCAAAAGTTTTGCTTGAAATGTTGCGCTGTTGTCACTTTTCTTTTTTTGTGGGACATGCTAGATGTAATAGAATGTGGGATACCAATTTGAAGACTTGTTATAACACTTGAGTTGTGGCGTGTTTCTGCTAGTGTAGGGCCAATCTACTGCCTAGCTCTTGGAGGAAGGCAAATGAACCTTAACTTAAACCAGATTTTTCATATTATCTATCTATCTAGGCTAAATGCCAAGTGGTTGTATCACTTCATTTGGTTTTGAATTGTAACTCTGTATTTTGACATGACATGGGCCTCTATTCAAGATAGTCTATTGCGTACTACCACGTAATAGACTACACAACGATTGTTTCTGATGACTAAAGGTGGTCGGCAAAGGTGGTAATGGAATTTCGCCGAGACTCGGATTGTTCACTTTGAAACGTATGCCAAACCACCACCATTTTGATTTCAAAGTTGAACAAATCATTGCGCTCTATGGACAAGGACTACTTTTTTTATTATTATTATTATTATTATTATTTTATTTTCTATAAATGTACACGCATTTTACACAAGCACATTTTATAACAAGAACGGCAGGTATAAAATTTGCTAGCAGAATACAACCGAGGGAGATTTTACTGTAATTCTGTTACCAAAGTTTGCAAAAGTTGTTAAACTTTTGGTTTGGCATACATTTTTAAAGTGAAGAATCTGAGTCATTGGGAATTGCCCATGTCTTTTAAAATTGTAGTCTTCCAGTAAGGTTATTAGTGAATAGCGAGGCACAGAGATTGGTGTTCACTATCGTGTCTGCTTATCGAAGCTCTCTACCGGTCAGGTCATGTTTAGAAACATTTTTTACAAAGCACTATTGAAGGTGGAGAAATGTAATTCTGGGAAGACTCATAATAGCAGCATGCTGTTCCTTAGAAGAATGTGGTTTGCTTGTCTGGAAACCTGCAGGAGGGGAATTAAAACATTACTGGAATTACCCGAGTAGGAGGAACCAATACGAGTGTGGCACCATACAGAAATGTAACGTATCAACTTGACTAAATACGCACATGAGAGCTAATCAGTCAGTTCGGTATCCCAGAGACGGTTGGTTGGTTTGCAAACAAGGGATCCGCACGAAACAAAGTAAAGCAACAACAGCTAGCTTAAACTGTAGCCTAATCTGCTTCCCTTCTGTTTGATCATAGGATCTCTCCCGCTCCGTCTCAACTCTTCGCCGCTCTGCTCAGTCAACCCCTTCAGCTTCGCAGCTCCCTCCGCAGACGCGACCATGGTAGACCAGATGGCCTCCTTTGGGCGGATCTTGTTGCGACGCAGGGTACTGGACTGTTCCGATGAGGGAAGCCGATTCGCCCGCTGCCTCTCCACACTGGACCTGGTGGCCCTGGGGGTGGGCTCTACGCTAGGGGCAGGGGTGTACGTCCTAGCTGGTGAGGTAGCCAGGGAGAAGGCTGGTCCTGCCATCGTGCTCTGCTTCCTCATCGCTGCGCTCTCCTCCATGCTGGCCGGACTCTGTTACGCTGAGTTTGGCGCCCGCGTACCCAAGACTGGTTCGGCGTACCTGTACAGCTACGTGACGGTTGGCGAGATCTGGGCTTTTATCACGGGGTGGAACCTCATCCTCTCCTATGTCCTCGGTGAGTTTGTAGATTGGATATTGCTTCCGTTTTCAAATGCTTTTGCGTTGAGCCACAATGTTCACTGTGGTTAGTCTCTAGTCTGCCTTATCCTCTTGAGTTTGGTCGATGGTTTCCATGACGTTAACTTCTTCTCCATGGTCCTTTTTAGGTACAGCCAGTGTGGCCCGAGCCTGGAGCTCTAATTTTGATAGCCTGGTGGAGCAAAGGATATCAGACTTCTTCAGGTCATCCATGGCCATGAGCGCCCCGGGTGGGGTGTTGGCTGAATACCCGGACCTGTTTGCGCTCATCCTCGTGCTCTTATTAACCGGTGAGGACTTCAGTCAACTAAAATGTATAGTGTTGGGGGAGGCAACACATAAGTTATAGCCTCATTGTAAAAGCTTGCATGTATTGTAACATACCTAATGCAACTTGATTTGTGTCTCCTAATGCCGTACTGTTGCTTCTTCCAGGGCTGCTGGCGTTTGGCGTGAGTGAGTCGGCTCTGGTGAATAAGATCTTCACAGGGGTCAACCTGGTGGTGCTGGGCTTCGTCATCATCTCAGGCTTTGTGAAGGGAGACACAGTTAACTGGAACCTTACTTTGGAGGACTTTAACAACGCCAGTAACACCAACGTGTCCAGCTTATCCAAAGAGTGAGTCCTCCAATACAGATTAATACCGGCTGAGATTTAGCCAGAGATTCCATTATAGGGCACTGGCATTGACTAAATCATGCTTTCATGTGTCTAGATGTGTTTTAATCTCTGCATTTGGCTTCAGAAATAAAACCGTATAGTTGACGCGTCTCCCTGCCGCCTCTATGTCCCTCAGGGTTGTGGATAAGACGTTTGGCACTGGTGGTTTTGCTCCTTTTGGCCTCCGTGGCATTCTGTCTGGTGCTGCCACGTGTTTCTATGCCTTTGTGGGGTTTGACTGCATCGCCACTACAAGTGAGTTATTTACTGTACTCCAAAGCTAAACATTAGATAGGACCACGTCGTTTGTTCTCAGTAGATTGAGCGCTCACTGACATGCCACTTAATCAAAATGTAGCTTTTTTTTAATATGGTGGCCAATTTTCGCTAAATAGTTGGAATGTATAGTTCTACTTGGTTGTTACTCTCGCATAGTTCCAGACAAATAAATGTTGTGCCTTGCCCCCCCCCCCCCCCAGGCGAAGAGGCTAAGAACCCAACTCGCTCCATCCCTGTGGGCATCGTGGCCTCTCTGCTCATCTGTTTCTTCGCCTACTTCGGGGTGTCTGCGGCCCTCACACTCATGATGCCCTACTACCTGCTGGACACCAAGAGCCCTCTGCCAAAGGCCTTCATCCACGTAGGCTGGCCTGCTGCTCACTACATCGTGGCTGTGGGCTCCCTCTGTGCTCTCTCCACCAGGTCAGTTAGGCCGATAGACTGCACTATGGCTACTGTTCTGTAGCTCCCTTGTCTTCTACACTCCTCAGTACTTGGTTTTCCCTTCAAGCTATCAAATGCACTCCCTTTGTTACGTGTGTGTATATAATGTTGGTTTTGTTGTCCTCATAGCCTGCTTGGGTCCATGTTCCCCATGCCGAGGGTTATCTACGCCATGGCAGAGGATGGGCTCCTGTTCCGGGGCCTGTCCCGCATGAACACGCGTACCAAGACGCCCCTGATGGCCACCATCGTCTCTGGCTGTGTGGCATGTGAGTTCAGCCCTCCACCCTCTCTGTTCATTCATCTGGTTCTGCTCTACTACCTCTGGGTTCCACTGTAGTCAACTCCTGTGGTTATGTTTTTGTTTATGTATGAAACTATGAATGTGCAGCAGGAGGGAAGCCTGTGGAAATAGACCCTTTGATCAGTGGAATGCTTTTTAAGTGTTTTTTTTTTCTCTCTTTTTTTCTTCATTGTTTTTGAATGCCGGAATAACTAGAGTAAATAACCAACTGAGGGGATGTGGTTTGTGTTTTCTATAGTATGTATGATGGTAATGCTCATTGTCCCCTCTCCCTGTAGCTCTGATGGCCTTCCTCTTTGACCTGGCTGCCCTGGTTGACCTCATGTCCATAGGAACACTGCTGGCCTACTCACTAGTGGCCATCTGTGTGCTCATCCTCAGGTGGGTGACGACTTGTGCCGCTTTTTCTTTTAAATATACTATAATGCCTAACACCGCTTTTTTGTGGTATTGAAATTATGATTTGTCTCCAATTATGTGATTTGCTAATGGTGTTTGACATTCTCAGTGCGATTACCTCTCATGGTCCAGGAAACTGACCTGCTCTTCCCTCCTGTCCGTGTGTGTCCAGGTACCAGCCGGGCACCCTGAGCTCGTCCAGTCAGAGTGAGAAGCTGGTGGAGCTGGTGGGAGGGGAGAAGGTGGCCGTGTCCGGGCGAGACAGCGGTGACGAGGACGGCCTGGATCTGGAGGACCGACCCCTCCGGGAGAAGTTCACCCCCCGCCGCCTCCTCTTCCCCAGCGGGAATCTACCCACTAAGATCTCTGGGAACATCGTCTATGCCACCACGGCCGTTATCTGTGAGTGCCGCCTCTTCTCTTTCTCTCTCACTTATGACGTTGTAATGCAGTTGACCACGGGTTGTTTTCAAAGCGGCTCTTTTTAGAGAAAGCACATTTTGATTCTCTCTTCGTCCTCTCTAGCGGTGCTCATCACTGTGCTGTGTGTGGTGTTGGCGGGGAAGCTGGATGAGTTGATCGAGGTTCAGCCTGTGTGGGTCACGGTGTGTGTAGTACTGGCCTTGCTCTGTGCCCTTTGTGTCGTCATCATCTGGAGGCAGCCCGAGAGCAAGGAGGCTCTCACCTTCAAGGTTAGTTTCTGGATACTTCAGTGTTTGTTCACGGCTTATAACCAATTCATAATACAACTTGTATGCAGTAAAACGACTCACTTGTTTCACCCCCCCCCCCCCCCCCCCCCCCAGGTGCCCTTGTTGCCTTGGCTGCCTCTGTTCAGTGTCTTTGTCAACATCTACCTCATGATGCAGCTGGACCTGGCTACGTGGTGCCGCTTTGCTGTTTGGATGGGCATTGGTAAGTTAGATTACATTTATACAGAGTAGGAAATGTTTCTAAATTCACAATCGAATCACATGTTAATCACAGAATCCGCTGTAGTGGAAACCGTCTGCCCCATGGTCAATGTAATTGCAGTACATATTCTGCTGTTCTATCGCATGTGCAATGATGCCGGGGGGGGGGGGGGGGGGGACTGTTTGTTTGCAGTAACTTTGTAATATCGCAAACCGACGTGGCAGATTCACCATTTTAAACATTCCTTCTTTAATTCAGTCAACTTAATTCCTCTCTCTTTCTCCTTCCCTCAGGATTTGCAATCTACTTCTGCTACGGGATCTGGCACAGCAGCGAGGCAGTCAACAGCACCCCCCGGAAATACGAGCCTGCCCTCCAGACCAAGAAGAAGCCCATCTACCTGGGGAGAGACGAGAGTGAGGCGGAGGGGTTGAGCACCTGAACGGCTAGGGGCTGGAGGAAACCCCACACGTTATACCACTGAAAGGAAGGCAGACAATTCAACTGACACTGCAATGTGTGTCTCTAGATTGGTTACCTTTCATTTTTGGGAGATCTGTCTTACACTTTATTGGACAGTTGATGAGTAATACTTTCAACACTTAAAGTTGCTATTAACATTACTAGTGATTTTTTTATTTATTTATTAACCGTTAGTCTCTCTCTTGGTGGCCGTGCCTCCAATCGTTAGCCCCCCCGGGGCCTCCAGCAGCAATATGCTGTACAGGATCTGTTGGTTAGGGCCATATGTATTACTGGGTACCAGTGCGTCTGTGGGGTTTACAGTCTTGGTCAGGGCCTCCGTAGACTTGTTAACCGTGCCGAGGCCCGATGTGGGCGTTTTGTTTTTGGGATGACTGTCGTAGACGAGCTGTCCTCCACCTGCCAAAGAGCAACCGATTTAACAGTAGTACCTTGTGCACCTAGTTGCAGAAATGAGAATTTTTGTTGGTGGTGTCAGCTTCTTCAGTAAGCTGCATGAGATGGAAATATCACCACGGAGACCTCAAACTACATATCCTATAATGTTAAAGGCGTTTATGAACAATCTGTTGCCGGTGATTCTTTCTGTCGTACATTTTGTCTTCGAACGTATGGTAAAAATAGTCAAAGTAATGATGTATGTTATCATTTTCATGGTGATGGAAGTCCCTGTGTTACTTGCCTCTGAGGTCCATCCAAAGAATTGACTGAGGTAAAATCAACCTTTTGGAGGGTGATAACGCATCCCAGCACCTCTGCACTGTCTGCTGAATAATCTTTCATTTCGGTATCATCATTGGGGCTGTTCTGTACTCTTGTAAAACCCCTTTTATATGCATTTCTATTTATCTCTGGCTTTTTGATTTACAAATTCGAGCTACCCTTTTTATATGTAAATACTTGAGTTTGAGATCTCTGCCTCGATTGCTTGAGCTGTCTACAGACGTAGATTTAACTGTCAAACAAATGAAATGAAATGACCCGCGTGAAATGAAATGACCCGCGTGATCTAGACGATGCGCTGTATTGAGTCTTTTTTTTAAAGGCAGTGATTTTAGTCCTGGTCAGCTATTACCACTAATATTACTTTAGTTGTAGCTTCTTGTGAACCTATTTTCACAAACATTTTTAGTTTCCATTGAAACTTGTTCTTGGCAGCTTGGCTGTCGAGTTTGCATCATTTTAGTCATCTATTTTCCTGCTCTGCCCTTCAACTGACTTTAATCGAGTAATGTGATTTTTATAGATGTTTTGTGTTCTTTACATGTACTCTTGATTACCCCCTTGCTTTTAATGTGTTACTGTATATAGCAAAACTTGCTTCACCAAATAATTGACAGGTCTACTCGTGAATCTATTTGTTAATAGTCACTAGTTGTGGTGCTGCTTGACCAAATTACATTTTGCTTTGGAGACACTGGTTCAAGAACATGAGTATGACCAGCAAAAACTGGTCTCTAAATTTGAACTTTATTTGCTCATCTCCAAAGACCCTGGAGATGGCGAGGATAATTGATAGATATGGTATTGTAGTACAGTAATAACTGTAGATAATAACTGTAGATGTACAGTGTGTATAGCTGTATTTTTATTAGTAGAATGCTGTATATTATACAAATGGATATGTTTTATAGTTGTGCTTCTTGGCATTACTTTTAACATCGTTTCTTGAGGGTTTGTTAGACATCTCCAAAAGAAACCGTTTCCTAAAAATGCCTACCACCTCAAAGATCCCACTGGCTGGTAAACCAAGACACAGGTTTTATCTTCGGTTTTATATACTGTAAATACACTGCATGACCAAAAGTATGTGGACACCTGCTCGTCAATCATCTCAGTCCAAAATCATGGGCATTAATATGGAGTTGGTCTCTCCCCCCCCCCCCCCCCCCCCCCTGCTGACATAACAGCCTCTACTCTTCTGGGAAGGGTTTCCACCAGATGTTAGAACATAGCTGTGGGGATTTGCTTCTATTCAGCCATGAGCATTAGTGAGATCAGGCACTGACGTTTGGCAATTAGGCCTTGCTCGCAGTTGGCGTTCCAATTCATCCCAAAGGTGTTCGATGGAGTTTAGGGCAGGTCTCTTTGCAGGCCAGTCAAGTTCTTCCACACCGATCTCGACAAACCATTTCTGTATGGAACTCGCTTTGTGCACGGGTGCATTGTCATGCTGAAACAGGAAAGGGCCTTCCCCAGACTGTTGCCACAGTTGGAAGCACAGAACCGTCTAGAATGTCATTGTATTCTGTAGCATTAAGGTTTCCCTTCACTGGAACTAAGGGGCCTAGCCCAAACCAGAAAAAATGCCCCCGACCATTATTCCTCCTCCACCAAACTTTACAGTTGGCTCTATGCATTCAGGTAGCCTTATTGTGCTGACGTTGCTTTCAGAGGCAGTTTGTAACCCTGTAGTGAGTGCAATCGAGAGCAGACTATTTTTACGGGCTTCAGCACTCACCGGTCCCGTTCTGTAAGCTTTTGTTGCCTACCACTTCACGGCTGAGGCGTTCCTGTAGATGTTTCCACTTCACAATAACAACACTTACAGTTGACCCGGGCAGCTCTAATGGCAGAAATTTGACGAACTGACTTGTTGGACAGGTGGCATCCTATGAAGGTGCCACGTTGAAAGTCACTGAGCTCTTCAGTAAGGCCATTCTACTGCCAATCTTTTGTCTGTAGAGATTGCATGGCTGTGTGCTTGATGTTATATGCCTGTCAGCAACGGGAGTGGCTATAATAGACAAAGCCACTATTTTTGAAGGGGTGTCCACATACTTTTGTGTAATTGCCTGTATAAATGAGCTGTATTTTCATTGTTCTTTTCTAAATAAAATGGTTAATTATCAATTCTAGGCCTTTTTGAGTCTCAAGAATAAATGGAATTGTTTTAGAAAATTCATAATCCTATCAAGCGGGGGAGGGAATACATTCATAAAACAAATTGCCCTCATCTACAGATCCACAACTTTTGAATGTTGCATGTACTGCCAAAATAGTTTTAATGTGCCTTGAAGGGATGGGAAACCATGTACATGTACATTTATTGATGGTCCCTAAATAGCCCCATTGAGATCAAAAGTGAAACCAAATGTACCATGGTCAGTGCTTCAAATGAATGATTACTTGGGTGCTGCCAGATGTGGGCAGGATTGAAATAACCCAAGGAAAATGTACGTACCCTTCCTTCTGTTACATACCCTTATTTCGTAATAATCTTGCAAATTACTTTTTGAAAGAGACTGACTTTGACTCAAGTTATCCTATTTACACTTCGTAGTCAATTTTGACACTAGAATAACCAGAATAAACTCCTATAGATGCCACAGGCCATTTTCAAACTTTTTTTTGTTCAGTCGCTCTTAATTTGGTTCATGTGATGAATATGTGTTCAGATTCTCCTGGCCTTGGTCTGTGCCCTTTTGTGTCATCTGGAGGCAACCTGAGAGCAAGGAAGCCCTCACCTTCAGGGTTAGTTTCTGAATACTTATTGAAGGTGTAAACAACAGGTGCAGTGTTTATTCATTGGTTTTCAACCTTGTCGTCACAGTTTTTTATAATACAGCTAGATATGCAGTAAAATGATGACAGTTTTCTCTCCCCTTTCTAGGTGCCCCTGCTGCCTTGGCTTCCTCTGTTTAGTATCTTTGTCAAAATCTACCTTATGACGCAGCCAGTGGTGTAAAGTACTTAAGTAAAAAATACTTTAAAGTGAAAACAGCAGCTACTCGGCCTCCGACCACAAGGCACTACAGAGGGTAGTGTGTACAGCCCAGTGCATCACTGGGGCCAAGCTTCCTGCCATCCAGAACTAGGCGGTGTCAGAGGAAGGCCCTACAAATTGTCAGACTCCAGCCACCCTAATCCTAGACTGTTCTCTCTGCTAATAATGTACTTTTTACTCCATACAGTTTCCCTGACACCCAAAAGTACTTGTTATATTCTGAATGCTTAGCTGGACAGAAAAACATCCCTGGTCATCCCAACTGCCTCTGATCTGGCGGACACACCAAACACATTCTTCATTTGTAAATGTCTGAGTGTTGGAGCGTGCCCCTGGCTATCCGTAAATGTAATAACTAGAAAATGGTGCGGTCTGGTTTGCTTAAATCAAGAGGTCTGAATACTTTCCAAAGGTACTGTAAAAATATAAATAATTTCTAATTACTTATACTTTTACAGTACCTTTGGAAAGTATTCAGACCTCTTGATTTTTTCCCCCCACATTTTGATATGTTATAGCCGTATTCTAAAATGTATTCAATATTTTTTCCTCAGAAATCTACACACACTACCCCATAATGACAAAGTGAGAAAAAAAGGGTTTTATACATTTTTGCAAATTTATTCAACTTAAAAAAACAGAAACCTTATTTAAGTATTCAGACCCTTTGCTTTGAGACTCAAAATTGAGCTCGGGTGCATCCTGTTTCCATTATCCTTGAGTTGTTTCTACAACTTGATTGGAGTCCACTGGTGGTAAATTCAAATGATTGGACATGATTTGGAAAGGCACACACCTGTCTATTTAAGGTCCCACAGTTGTCAGAGCAAAAAGCAAGCTATGAGGTCGATGGAATTGTCCGTAGAGCTCCGAGACAGGATTGTGTCAAAGCACAGATATGGGGAAGGGTACCAGAAGGAAAACCATCTCTGTAGCACTCTGCACCAAACAGGCATTTATGGTAGAGTGGCCAGACAGATGCCACTCCTCAGTAAAAGGCAAATGACATCTTGCTTGGAGTTTGCCAAAAGAAACCTAGACTCTCAGACCATGAGAAACAAGATTCTCTGGTCTGATGAAACCAAGATTGAACTCTATCATTAATGCCAAGTGTCATGTCTGGAGGAAACCTGGCACCATCCCTACGGTGAAGCATGGTGGTGGTAGCATCATGCTGTGGGGATGTTTTTCAATGGCAGGGACTGGGAGACTAGTCAGGATTGAGGGAAAGATGAACAGATCAATATGCGAGAGATCCTTGATGAAAACCTGCTCCAGAGCACTGAGGACCTCAGACTGGGGCGAAGGTTTTACCTTCCAACATGACAATGACCCTAAGCACACAGCCATGACAACGCAGCAGTGGCTTCGGGAAAGTCTGAATGTCCTTGAGTAGCCCAGCCAGAGCCCGGACTTGAACCCGATCTAACATCCCTGGAGCGATGCTCCCCATCCAACCTTACAGAGTTTGAGAGGATCTGCAGAGAACAATTGGAGAAACTCCCCAAATAGGTGTACCAAGCTTGTAGCGTCATACCCAAGAAGACTCGAGGCTGTAATCGCTGCCAAAGGTGCTTCAACAAAGTGCTGTGTAAAGGGTCTGAATACTTGTGTAAATTTAATATTTCTGTTTTTTATTCTTAATACATTTGCAAAAATGTATTAAAACTGTTTTTGCTTTTTCATTATGGGGTATTGTGTAGAGTGATCTATTATTATTTTTAAAATCAATTTCAGAATAAGGCTGTGATAAAATATGGAAAAAGTCAAGGGGTCTGAATACTTGTCCCGAACACACTGTACTTTTGATACCTAATTATATTTTAGCAATTACATATACTTTTGACAGTTAAGTATATCTAAAACCACTTTTCTTTTAGACCTTTACTCAAGTAGTATTTTACTGGGTGACTCACTTTTACTTGAGTCATTGTCCATCTTTAATTTTACAATTGGGTACTTTTTCCACCGCTGGATGCAGTTGGACATGCTGCTTCGCTGTGTGCATGGGCGATGATGATGATTAAGATTACATTATATACACACATTCAATAGGAATTCTTTCTAGATCTAGGGTAGAATCCCATATGTTTTTGTCACCCTGTATTTGAACCATATGTGTCTTTAACTTTTAATGTTGCGCCTTGTGATTGTTACCGTCCAACCATTTACAAGGCCAACTCTTTAGTGTGTGCTGCCCTCTTGTGTTTGTACATGGCATTGCAGCATTACACTAATGGAGACTACAAACGGATGTTTTCGTATCAAGTGTTCACAATTTAATAGGGAGTTAGTTCATAGTATCTTTGTGGTACAAATAGATACATCACCGACATTACATTAATTTAGTCTCCATGTGTTTGACCTGCTTGTATATCCAGTTTCACTTACGGAATATCAAATTCTTTAAACTGCTTGTTGAATAAACAGTATGTTTTTTCCAGGCTGGGGGAATATCTAAGTCATTGGGGTTATAAGTGTGCATGCAGAGGTAACTAACACTGAACACATGTATTTTGGATGGTCATCATAGAGCATTGGTAATATTGACTGTGCCTTTGCTGAGATGAAATGTTTATTCCTTACAAGCATGAGACATCAAACCTGCCCCTTCTATGCACCCCAAACCTATACAACGCTAAAGGAACATGGCTTTATGTTTGTTTCAAATAACATTTACAAGTCACATAAATGAATTGGAAATCCATCTTTGCTTTGACTAGAGATATATGTCGCCATTTCAAACGGCCACGCGACGTTGTGCAGGTAAGCTGCGTCATCCAGAGCCTCCGGTGTCTAGCAGAGATCATGAACTACGGAGAGCCGTCTGTCTGAATGTTCTCTCGACATACCCTTTATTACAGTCAGTCAGTGGTTTAGAAAGAAAGACAACGGTTGTTTGGCGCCAGTGCTGTGATTGTAAAATGAGCAGCTGATATGGTACCTGGCTTAAGCAGAGATTGGAGACAGGAGTCCATTCAACAACAGACTACAATGTGTCTGGCACATGTAGGCTCAATAAGCATGTAGGGTATTTAGGTTCCGGATGACAATATGAAGGTTGCGGACGTTCATTTCTCATATATCTCCTTTCATATGATACATGGGTACGACTTCAGTGAAAGTGGGGGAAACCAAAACTCTCTTAATACCCTGAACAGAGCAACACCCATTCAAAGCCTTCTCCCTTTCCACTCCAGTTACTGTATGATACATCCTACAAATATTGAAACATATGGCATTTTCTCCCCATATCGTGAGAAAGTAAAACTGGAATTCTATCACGCTAATATTACCCTTCATGTTCTAGAAATAAATACACCCAGTACACCCTGGCTATTTACAATATGTTATATCAGAAATCCATTAAGACACTTGTAATTCTTTGGAAAATCAAATGTAAAATGGGTGAAATGCAACTATACACGTGCGGCAATGAACAACCCTCTTGTTCAACACATTGTGAGGGTTTGGAGGACAGTAAAAGGAATGAATGCATGTTGTAGCTTTCCTTTAGAGCAAATGGTTAGTTTCTCGGTGCATAGATACTTTGAACCCAGGAGGCTCCTGATTATTGCTCTCAGACATGGTCTGCTTGCAGAAATATGGACATGGGGGCCCTTGAAGCAAAGGGGTTTGTAGCTTACCGAAAAGTTTTAATAAGGTGGGTGGAAACTGGCATTGAGGAAGAAAACTGCTTAGGAGGTACTAAGGGTTGAGGTTGGAAGTCTTAATGGTTAGATAAAGCACATGGCTGAGTCTAATACACTGTAAAAAAAAAAGGTGGGAAGATGCTGTTGTTCTGCAGTGCATTTACTGATTGGAATGATAACAAATTACACTTTGGTTCATTCAACCTATTCTATAAAATTTCCCTGAAATCAAATAACAAATTTGACAATCAAAAAAATGATTGAATGAAAGTTCTAAATTGCTTTCAACACCTCATGAGCGAGCGCATGTGCATTGAATAGCGGTGGGGCAATGTAGCGGCGGCAGCCTATCAAAAGCGCTGGAGGTATAGCTTATTGGGGGGCGTGGCTTTCAGTTAGTTATTTTTGCCCACCTGTGAGAGTAAATGTCGTTCCTGTTAATGTGGTCTATTGTATCTGTTATTCAAACTCAAACTCGTACACTGACAGCATCTGTAATGGTACTTGCATGAGTGCATATGGTACTAAAGAGCCTGTTAAGGTTTCTATGTTAAGGTAGCTAATTCTTGGTCATGATATTGTGGCTACTAAATGTATAAAGAATATGTTTGGAAACATTATTTCAAGTTATCGAACCAACTTAATTTCTTGATTTACAGGGAATTGATTTAATTGGATTTGGATAGGTAATTCCAAATTAAAAAGTGAACTTGGAACAATATGAAAAAAATTGGTTACATTTACATGAAATATGAGTTTGTATTTGTTATTTATTAGGTTTAACCGAAAGGGGGAAAGTAAGTTGAGTTTTAAAAAAAATACATTGCAACTTCAAATATAGGTTTGGTAATAATGAAATAAAACTGTCGTCATTGAATCATATACAGTCGTATGAAAAAGTTTGGGCACCCCTCTGAGGCTGCATAATAATTTACTCTGTCATCACAGAAAATGATCACAGTGGCATGCCATTCATTTTCTAATAAAAGCTGAGTACTGGGGTATTGTCCAGACAAATATTTTTAGTGTAGCAATATTAAGTTGTATGAAATTAAATCAGATGTGAAAAATAGGCTATGCAAAAATGTGGGCACCCTTGTCATTCTGTTGATTTGAATACTTGTAACTACTTAGCACTGATTAATTGGAACACACAATTGGTTTGGTGAGCTCAGTAAGCCTTGAATTTCCTAGACAAGTGCATCCAATCATGAGAAAAGGTATTTAAGGTAGCCAATTGCAAGTTGTTGTTCTCTTTGACTCTCCTCTGAAGAGTGGCAACATGGGGCCTCAAAACAACACTCAAATGACCTGAAAACAAAGATTGTTCAACATTATGGTTTAGAGGAAGGCTAAAAAAAAAGCTATCGCAGAGATTTAACCTGTCGGTGTCCACTGTGAGGAACATAGTGAGGAAATGGAAGACCGCAGGCACAGTTCTTGTTAAGGCCAGAAGTGGCAGGCCAAGTAAAATATCGGAGAGGCAAAGGATGGTGAGAACGGTCAAAAACAGCCCACAGACCACCTCCAAAGACCTACAACATCATCTTGCTGCAAATGGTGTCACTGTGCATCGTTCAACAATTCAGCGCACTTTGCACAAGGAGAAGCTGTATGGGAGAGTGATGCGGAAGAAGCCTTTTCTGCACACACGCCACAAACAGAGTCTCTTGAGGTATGCAAACGCACATTTGGACAAGCCAGCTTCATTTTGGAATAAGGTGCTGTGGACTGATGAAACAAAGATTGATTTATTTGGTCATAACAAGGGATGTTATGCATGGCGGCAAAAGAACACAGTGTTCCAAGAAAAACACTTGCTACCCACAGTAAAAATTTGGTGGTGGTTCCATCATGCTGTGGGGCTGTGGCCAGTGCCGGTACTGGGAATCTTGTTAAAGTTGAGGGTCGCATGGATTCCACTCAATATCAGCAGATTCTTGGGAATAATATTGAAGAATCAGTCACAAAGTTGAAGTTACGCCGGGACTGGATATTTCAACAAGACAACGACCCAAAACACTGCTCAAAATCTACCAGGGCATTTATGCAGAGGAACAAGTACAATGTTCTGGAATGGCCATCCCAGTCCCCAGACCTGAATATCATTGAGAATCTGTGGGATGATTTGAAGCGGGCTGTCCATGCTCGGCAACCATCAAACCTAACTGAACTGGAGATGTTTTGTAAGGAGGAATGGTCCAAAATACCTTCATCCAGAATCCAGATACTCATTAGAGGCTATGGAAAGTGTCTAGAGGCTGTTATTTTAGCAAAAGGAGGCTCTACTAAATATGAATGTGATTTTTCTATTGGGGTACCCAAATTTATGCACCTGTCTAATTTTGTTTTGATGCATATTGCACATTTTCTGTCAATCCAATAAACCTAATTTCACTACTGAAATATTACTGTGTCCATCAGTTATTTGATGGATCAAAATGAAATTGCTGATCCAAACACCCAATTATTTATAAATGGAAATTGTCAGGGGTGCCCACACTTTTTCATTTGACTGTATTTGGTTTCCACAAATGTGTTGTTTTTCAATTGAGAAACCCTAACTTAGTTACTTGTAACCAGTTGGAGTAATCTTTTTTTTTTTTTTTACAGTGTAGGGCGGGAAGAAATATCGGACATGTTGCGTTATGCAGAATGTTGCTTATAATCGTGTTAAAACTACAAGCATACGACCATACAGTGTGGAGGTCTTAAGACACTAAAGGCAAACAACCCTAGTGCAGCCGACCCCATTTAAAGCTTCAGTGTTCATCAGGAGGCATATGGGTAGATGTCAATGTTTAAGGGGTGGGCGTACAGTTTAAGCCAACAGAGTACATAAAACGGCTTTCTCATGAGACACATTCTCTGTAATGATTATGATCGATGGACAGGGAAGCTATAAGGGGTGATATGTTGTACCTTCTGTCACCAACTGTGCATTTAATATGAGCAACGAGGACGCAAACCGCAATAAAAACATTGATGTTAGGCATTTCACAGTGCATACCCACACTCAACGGTACAAATTCCCTGTGAATACTCATATAGAAACACAGTTGGCAACTGAATCGGTACACACAAACTTTGGTTCCATCTTATCTATGATCAAAGGGATGATGGCAATGATGTGTTCTCAGGTTGTTCATTTGTCTGGTGGTGCCATCAGTCTCACAAACTAAAGCAGAGGAGGCATTGAACACAGCAGTGTGCCATTCCCCGCATGCTCACGCAGTGCTAATACAACACATGCTTCCCTCTGTGAATTGGATCTTTCCATAGAGAGGGTTTAAAGAGCAGAGCTAGATTTGGTGTCCCCTTGTATTGCACTCACCAGCCAGCAACAGACTAGGGAGGTTAGGTGTCCTCCCGAAAGTTGTGTGAGTGCTCCAGACTACAGGACAAACTTGTAAAGTTTGAGGTGTGTTCCTTCCGTAAGGGCACAAGATGAGGCATAACTACAGAGAGGAAAATCTCACCATAAAGCAGGGCATTTCTTTTCTTTCAAGTGCATCTAACAGGTAAGACAGAGGCGAGGAAGGTTACTTTGGCAATTGGGTCGTTCCACCAATTCGGTGCCTTTTGAGAAGTGTAACTTGGTACATTTTTGGGGGAGGGGGGGGGGGGGGGGGGTTCACCTAATTTTAACATTCTGTCATAACGTGACAGCACACGTTCAACTTCATAAAAAAAACGAGTTTTCCCATTCCTATAGCAATGGCCTATTAAGTGCCAAATAGGGTTGACCATAACAGGGTTGACCATAACAGGGTTGACCATAACAGGGTTGACGATTTCATCTGAAATCAGCCATCAATCCCCTTGTGAAGGGGCAATGGAAGCTTGTTGTGTGCACAGGGATTGGCAATTGAATGCGAGCTTCACCCCCCCCCCAAAAAAAAATTATAATATTTCTAGCCTGTCTATCTATGGGTGACAGGGTTGATGTGTTGTGCTCGACCCGCTCAGTTTTCCACCACAAAACACCAGAAAATGGCCCCAAATTGTAGAACCAGCTCACCTGCTTTTACTCTATGATTTCGCTATTAGGATGTTCAATGTTTCTTTAAAGGAAATATATATATATTTTAAAAGGAATAGCTTCACCATATTAAAACGGGAGTTCAGTTGACCTTAAAATGAGGGACGGACATAAACACTAATCACATGAAATGAATAATAATCTTCAGAAATAACTTTGGCAAAGCAACAAAAAAATGTTACTTTGAGAAATGTTGGGAGAAGGACATGTCAAAATGCAACAAGCTATTCAAATTCAATATTGGTGCATAATTTCTACTTAAAATATCCAAGGGACACAAAAGGCACTCTTTTCATGGAACGACCCAAATCGCTTTGTCCATTTTTGCTCCAGTGGTAGACTAGAGCTGATATGGCCTTCCAGTATTCAGGATAGGAGTGAGAGAGCCAAATAAATGCCAGGTGATAAGATAGGGAGCTAATGGGTCATAATGTTACAGGAATACATGGGCTGAGCGAGGGGGGGGGGGGGGGGGGGGGGTAAAGCCAACTAGACAGACAGGACATTCAGCAGAGGCACCGGCGGTCACTCTTGGTGACCTCTTCTGAGGAGTGCACCACATTGGGCACAAAGCCACTCTTCACCCCCTCCCAACCCTCCTGGATGTTGATGTCACCGCTCTTCACAAGCTCAAAGATGTCCTGCGTTAGCTCAGTGAAGGCCTTTTCCACGTTGATGGCGTCGCGAGCCGATGTCTCCACATAGCGCATGCCATAGGCACCTGCCAGCTTCTCAGCCTCCTGCTGGCTCACCTGCCTCTGGGACTCCAGGTCACACTTGTGACCCACCAACAGGAAGACGATACTGTGAGGTTGGACATGACTGCGGGCCTCCTCCAGCCACTCATGCACATTCTGGAAGGAGCGACGGTTGGTGATGTCAAACAGCAGTAGCCCACCAACAGAGTTGCGGTAGTACGCCCTGGTAATAGACCTAGAGAGGGTTGAGGGGGTTAAGCAAAGAAGAGAGAGAGAATTGAAAGAAATTGTAAATATACTTATTGAGAAGTGGGGAAATGGAAAAACAAAGGATGTGACAGGGAAGTGGTGAGGTTCAAACATCAAGACAACGAAAGGCTCCGAGATGAATAATACAGAGATCTAAATACTATATTGTTATAACAATAATATTGACAGATGACTATCAACAACAAAAAAACGTGATTTATTGAAAGACAAATGATTTCGTCTTTGCAATGGAAGATTTAAAAAAGGAAAATACAATCTAAAAACGTAACCTGAATCGCTCTTGTCCAGCAGTGTCCCAGATTTGAAGTTTAATGCGTTTCCCTGGCTCTATCTCCACTAGCCTTGAGAAGAAGTCTACACCGACTGTGGGGTCGGACACCTGCGCAAAGCGTCCCTCGGTGAATCGCCGGATCAGGCACGACTTTCCTACTGTCGAGTCCCCAATGACGATGAGTCGAAACTGGTACAGCCATATCGCTTCCATATCTCACAGAATCTATGGCACAAAAAAAAACGAATAGTAAATGGCCTATAATCAACCTATAATCAAGTAGACTAGCTTAAATCTAGACTCCTTCGTATCTACAGTACATTCATTAATGATCGCCTATATATCCACTGATTCTTGAAGAATATCACTTAAACAGTATATTTCTCATGAGCTTAGTTGAACTGGTGTAAGCTTCCACTGGGCACAGACGTCAATTGAACGTATATTCGTTGAAATGACGTGGAAACAACGTTGATTCACCAGTGTGTGTCCAGTGGGTTGTTTTACTCCAATGTTTTGTTTGACTCCAAGTTTTGTAAACATTGTTTACAAAGTGTTATCCTTATCGGCCTATTTTTTTTTTAATGTAGTTCTTTGATGGGCCTGACAATTTTTTCGAGGCCTATTCGTAATGATGTGTGCGCAACATCCAAAATCGACATGAGTGGTGCTAAGAACTATTAAATGTGGAATTTCAATAGCCTACTGCGGCCGGACTAATTGCGTATTCTTGAAAAACAGTAGTCTGCCTGCCCTAGCCTACATTACAATGAGGGAAAGGCCGCTCCTCTTTCCAGTGTAAATGCACAGACAGCTCTAGCAAAATAACACTTGTGTATTCTGCTCCCATAGAAACACCGTTGGTTCTTAACTCGTATATTTAGCTCTCATAGAAACACCGTTGGTGTAAAGCCAATCAAGTGCAATAACATAGATTTTTTAATTACAAACTAAATTAAAAGGGCAGTTATGGACATTTTATATACAAACAACAGGCTACATATTGAATACTCATTTCACCCATGTCAAAATTTGGAAACGTGTTAGGTCTGGGCTACATAAGTCTGACATTTTACAATAAGCCATCTTAATTTAAAACACATTCAATTTATCTTCTTTCCGCCCTTCATAGATCGAGTTACAACGGTCTTCTCTATGGCAATGCTATATTAATCCATAATAAACACAACATCGGCATGTAGGTCTACAACCTTATGTTAAATTACCTTGTTGGATGGGCGATCAACGCCTGGCAATAGCAAACCCCATGATCTTGAGAAATATTTTCTCTCGAAGATGCTCTCTGAAACAGTGATCCCAGGAGGCCTAGTCAAACACCGTGTTTTACACCAAGGAGTAATCAGCAAATAGGCCTTGTCCTAGGCTATCATTTTATTTAATTCTACACTGAGATTTGTTACTATACTGGCGAGTTTCATGTGAAATAGGCTAATGGCCGTCCTTAAAACTTGTCGATGGTTTCATTTTATGGTAATTCCATGTTTAAAGATGGAGAGATATTTTTTGAAAATCCGCTGATGAAATGGCAGTAACAACAGCATCACATAGCGCGACTCATCCCTCATCAGCACCATTACCGTAAGAACCCAGACAGCAACGCAGCAAAAATGTCTCCGAAATTACGCGCTGCTCTCCATAGAGGGTGCTACACCGGCTGCTATAAAGGGACATTTAAATGTAGGTTTTTTTTCTCGTAGATTAGATTCGGGTTATCTTTGTGGACTACTGTGTAGCCTAATGATTAAATAGCTTGTGCGCGAATCCTGCTCTGAAATAGACCTACAGTAGGCTATTGAAGGGTAGAAGATAATGGGTGTGGCTGAGTCTTGGCAGCTTTCAAATGTTTTGGTATCATGACATCGTGTAGCAAACTGGTCTCGAAGCGACTGGAGGGAGGGAAACTCATTGCGGGGGTGTTAGAGCTATGGAGTAGACTTTCTTTTGAGGAGAAAGTTGGCCTATGCTGAAAATATTATAAGATTAAAAGTTAACATTTCGTGTTGGCTACGGTGGATGGAATCAAATTGGATTACATAATTTGCTCGACTTCATCCTTTGGATATGAAGGCATAATTTCGTATGGGTGCACGGTGACATAAGCCTACAGTCAACATTCAATGTTCTAAATGGAAACACTTGAAAGAATGTAGGCTGTAGTTGGAACGGAATTAGTATTAAATCATAATCTGTCTTTTAGAAAGCCATCATCACTGGCAAATAGTGAATCCTGTGGTGGTGCGTTTTGAATGGGCTGTTGTACAAAGTCAGACCATGCCGCAGGAGCATTTGTTCAAAGTTCTCGTTATAGGCGACCTTGGGGTCGGGAAAACGTCAATCATCAAGCGTTATGTCCATCAGATCTTTTCTCAACATTATCGCGCAACTATTGGTGTCGATTTTGCGCTCAAAGTTCTGCACTGGGACAGTGACACCGTTATACGACTACAGCTTTGGGATATTGCCGGTATGTCTTAACCAGTCCATTTGACTTTGATATTTGACTTTATATATCCATTCATTGTAATACCAGTGGTTTGGACGATTCGTCAGACTTTGTTCATGTTTAGCATTTTGCGAAAAATCACATTGATGTTTTCAACAACTCAACAGGCTTATCAATGAATTAACACACTTTTATGAGACTTATATTTGGTTTTATCCATAGATAGCCAATGTTACATTAATCATCCTAATGAATAGTGTAAAGTATTTCTCCCTATGGTATTTAATGTGCACTGTGGAGGAATGTTGTCTTGTGTTGGGCTCAGCTGGTGTCATGCTCATATTAGAGAGTCACATGAGCACTGCAGTTATTGCCAGGAGTCTCTATCTCTCTCTGTAATATGAAAAACCTGACCAGTTTTTGGATCGTGCCAAGTCATAATGCAATATAATTAGATAGTTAAATACATATAATTCAAGTATAGATAGACCAGTGCTGTGTGCCTCTGACTCTGATGTGTGCTGTTCTTGTATTTGTTTGTCCAAGGACAAGAACGCTATGGAAATATGACTCGTGTGTATTATCGGGAGGCCGTGGGAGCTCTGGTGGTGTTCGACGTGACCCGCGCCTCCACATTTGATGCCGTGCTCAAGTGGAAGGACGATCTGGACTCTAAGGTCACCCTGAGTCATGGCAAACCTGTCCCAGCTGTGCTGCTGGCCAACAAGTCCGATCAAGTCTGCTCCCAGCAGCCCAGACTGGACACATTCTGCCGGGAAAATGGATTTGTGGGATGGTTTGAGACCTCAGCCAAGGTGAGGAAGAAAGATACTGAAGCTTGTGTACTGTAGTCATAGCTTCTCCCAACTGACGCATGTGGGCTGCTTCATGGCTGGCTAGAAAGTCTAGGGTTGCCCTAAAAGACATCATGTCTGATCACTTGGAGTGTGTGTGTGCATGTGACAGACAAGCCTCACAATCTCAATGATTCTAAATACATTCCACCGACTCCTGCTGGGTAATCTTTTGGCTGCTAAAATTTGACATGTAGTATGGTATCTCTCATTTTTGGGGCTCCCGAGTGGCGCAGCAGTCTAGGGCACTGCATCTCAGTGCAAGAGGCGTCACTACAGTCCCTGGTTTGAATCCAGGTTGCATCATATCCGGCCGTGACTGGGCGGTCCACAATTGGCCCAGCGTCGTCCGGGTTTGGCCATCATTGTAAATAAGAATTTGTTCCTAACTGACTTGCCTAGTTAAATAAAGGTTAAATAATTTTAAAAAACAAATGAAATTATAAAGAGCATATAAAGAGCTTGACAACAGCCTTTGATTGTCAGCTTGGGTTACTTGAATGTGTTCAATGAAATGCAATCACACTCGGCTGATAAATACATGAGATCAGTTGGAATGAAATGTTAGCATACCCTGGGGTATAAGGACTACAGGCTAATTAGCCGTGGGGAATGTGAACAGGAACGTGTGAAATGGTCCAGAAGGCTGTGAAAGGTGTGTTCCCTTCTCACAGACTGAACCTGAGAGGAAGGGGACACTCACAGCCACTCTCTAATGAGTTACTCAGTTGGGTGTGAAGGCTGATTGGGTGAATATGTCACTGGGGCCTACCCAACTGGTAGCTTACATTAATTTATTTTTATTTTATTTATTTAGGCAAGTCAGTGAAGAACAAATTCTTATTTTCAATGACGGCCTAGGAACAGTGGGTTAACTGCCTGTTCAGGGGCAGAACGACAGATTTGTACCTTGTCAGCTCGGGGGTTTGTACTTGCAACCTTCCGGTTACTATTCCAACGCTCTAACCACTAGGCTACCCTACCGCCCCATAATAATGATGGAATATTAGCAACATCCTTCTGCCTGAGGTAAGAGGATTTTGAATCCTGAGCAGATCTGGCCAGGGAATACTTCCCATCTGAGATCATTCTAAGGTCTATTTGTCATTTAGCTGTACATGATTGTGTCTTCTGTTTCATCTTGTAGGAGAACACTAACATTGAAGCGGCAGCGAGATGTCTGGTTGAACATATCCTGGCCAATGAAGAGAGTACAGTCTTGGATTCAGACCCAGATGTGCAGGTTCTGCCTGGGTTCAACAGCAGTGTTAAAGAAAGAGTTCGCTGTGGATCATGTAACAAATTCTGACCCATCAAAGAGAATGGAGAAAGAGGAAGATCTTCAAGGGTCTGTACGTGTCTCTCTGTAGTCTGTCGGACCGGTCCAATTAAAGAACATCTTCAAGAGAAGCTGAGAGGGGCCATGGGAAAAAATATGTTATGAGAGAGATGTGGTGTATTTCTCTATGTGGATTCATGATCATGTTTGTGTGAGAAATTGTAAAATAGTAATATAATGAGTGGAACATTTTTCTTTTCACAATAAATACATTATTGTAACTTCTTGGTGTGAACCACCTCTCTACCTCGTGAAAGCAGGGCTCCCCCTCATTTCAGTCCCTCAGACAACTAAATGACAAAGCAGAGAATATCAGCAACGAGATGACACACATTGTGACGTCTACAGTTGTATAACCAAGGATATATGACCGTGTGATATAAAGATGTTGTTTGATTGACATCAGACTGATACAAAAGCGGTGTTTCTGTTTATAGGATAGGGACAACACTGCCACAGTGCCTTGTTGTACCTATAATGTACATGCAGTGTAGGCTTATATCTTTAACTTCATTAAAATGGCTTTGATGTGGGGTTCTGCAGAGTTGTCTTGTCCATTTTTGTAGCCTATTTTGACCATGTCAGTTGTCCAACATAGCATGTTAGTGCAACATTGTTACTATGTCATTCTATTATTCCTACACAGGTATGAAAGGATAGCATTGATGTCAGTTCTCCTCTCATCCTAATCTGCATCCTCCACCATGAGTTGATCCCAGGACGAGGCTGGACCAGAAAGGGAGGAGAACCAGTGAATTTCAAACCTTTTCATACAGTTGGTAGCCTATAAAAAGGCATATACATCCTGTACAGCATTTGTAAAATAGAGGAAGACATCTCAATGCCAAATCTGACTCATATTAAGGATTTTATCTCACTTGCAGGCCGAGTAGAGTCACATTTGGGACAATATGCCTAGACATTAGATGTACTGTATGTCCTACATTCCTATAGAGAGAAGCCTGAGGAAACTGAGAAGCTGGTGCTTTGTGAAAGGTTGTTGTTATAGTCCAATGACAATGGTATTAACATCAATAGCATACTAACCCAGGGGGTTGTCTTCAGATGTGTCTGGATCTGATTGGACAGTACTGCAGAGTCGGACAGATTCCATCCACTTCAAATCAAGAAGCAGCTGCCTAATATTCAGTTGCGGTGTTCCGCTTTAAGATGCCCTCCCCGGACCCTTTCTGTGTTGCCCAATCAACCCCTTTCTAAGTCACCTGATTCATAGGCTACACTGCCATTTTACACATGAAGTTTAAGTGAGAAAAAAAATGAATAATCGACTACCTAACAAAAAAAAAACATTTGTAAAAAGATTAAATGCATTCAGAATAAACCATATGGAGCACGTCAATTAAAGGACATGGAAAAACGAGGAGGAGTCACTGCTACAAGACCTCGACACGAACAGAGGGGAGCTTGAGAGAAAATACATTCATATGCTATTTTGTAACGTCTTCAAAATTAGTCTAGCCCCAATCATAACCAGAGAGAACGTCGCGTGATCACCGACCGAGGATTGGTAGGCTAACTAATCAATGATTGTCTCTCTCCTGATGCTCAATTGTATTCATGCAGGCTACTGTTGCGGCTGTACACTCTAACCGGAATCACCATTGGAAAGCTATTACGCGGATACATTGTAGCATCGCGACCTCCGAACGAATCATTCTGAGCTGATATTGGTGTGGGTCGTTTGGTTTAGGTTTTTGTATTTGTGAGGACAATTGGATTGCCATTTCGTTGACTGAATGTAGCCGTCAATTTTATTTGGCCGCCGTATGAATTCTCCCATCGGATTCGCGTCAGTGTACGTTTTTGTTTTCAGACGGGCAGTTTGTTTAGAGGGCACCCTCTCTATCACAGCTGAAGACAATTTGATTTCTGATTCCCCAATCACTGCTTCTGGAATATGTCAGGACAGTCTATCACGGATCGGATCGCTGCGGCTCAGCACAGCATGACCGGATCCGCTATAAGCAAAGCCGTCTGCAAGGCCACGACGCATGAAGTCAGCGGACCCAAGAAGAAACACCTTGACTGTAGGTTAAGTACACCACCAGTGCACCGCCGTTGCTACATATTAGCGACAAAAGCATTGGTTACATTGAATATTCAAGACGACCTTTATTTGTCGTTATGTACATCATGTTTGGTATGGCCAAGGGTTTATCGAAATGATTCTATTGGGCAATGAATAATTGCGCATCATAGGCTTCAACAGCTCAGTAGTCAATCATTATCATACAGTGTCATTATCCTACGGTAGTCTTTCGTGTTGTAGTCTGAACACGATGAGACAAATATTATTACTGAGTGTCATACAAGAAAATCAATCAATCAAATGTATTTATTAAGCCCTTTTTACATCAGCAGATGTCAGAAAGTGCTGTACAGAGAGAGACCCATCCTAAAACCCCAAACAGCAAGCAAATCAGATGCAAATGCCCACATAGCCTACTACACTTTGTTCAGCATTGTATGCAGTAATAATTTTGTAAATGTCCCTTTTTTTATAGGCTATGAAAATGTTCATGGCAGCGTATGTTTACAGAAGCACAATTGGAGTCAGTCTACCTATTGCAAACCATTTCTTAATTTCCTACTGAGTTCTAGATGAAAATGTGTCTAATTTAGGATTAATACCTTAGTATATTGTGGTGTATGTAGCCTTTGAGTTTTCTCAGCTACTTCAGTTTGTGATGAGCTGGTGTCCATGGGTCATTCATATTTATTCAGTGGCAGCAGCGTCATAGACCATCTTGAGCTCAACGTGTGTGTTGATCTGTGTGGAACTGGAGCAATTATTGGGTCGAAAGTGTTTTCTCCACGTTGAACTATTGATGGTTAGGTGGCTTTATACCCAAATGATGATATGACACAGTCAACATTGTGTCCAGTCAATCAATTAAGATCAATCAGTCCGGTTCTGGGCTGCAACAAATGCCATAGACCCAGAGGGTTATTGGTTCAGTGAAACAAGGTAGGCTCGTTGGGTTCCAGGTCTCATCATGGGCTGCCAGTTTGATTATTTTCTGGGGAAGGAATGTTTTAATTGTACAATTCTTTGCCCAACCTCTATCCAAAGTAATCCAATTGTGAACATTTTAGTCACCTTAGAGTCACGCAGAGTGGAATTACATAAGCTAAAATCTTGTAGTCATCTTGTAGTCACAAAACTGCCATTTCTCTGAGTGGCATTTGGGAAGACTTTCAAATGTGATTTAAAAATGTGGTACCCGACTGCAATTTAGTTAAAGAGTGTAATTCCTCTGGATTATCCCGGACGCCTTGATATTCCGTTTATGTTTCCTTTATGTTCCCTTTTAAGGTTTAGCATAAGCTTTAGACTCCTCTTACAGTGAAAATGTCTTGAAGGACTGACGACACAATCGTATGAGGTTTATTTTGTTTATGACTGTCTGTTTTACAATCAGATTTCCAATTTGAAATGTTAATTGCAGGCTTAGTCGCTGTAATTTAAGGCATAATAAATGAGAGTTAATTCACTAGTAAAAGAATGTCTCTTTTTGAAGGGTGTGAGGGGGGCCGAGCAGAGATTCCAACTGCTGCTAGGAATTTTAAGCATGACAATATGTTTTCACTAACACTTGTGTTCAGCCTCGCCACACCAGCTTTGCCCTTGTGTGGGTGCAAGAAAGCTGGGTAGTGCTAGGTATCAGCAGCCTATCCAGCAGGGAGGGGGGGGGGGCAAGCCATAGTGAGCCTCGATTGGTCTAGCTCATCGACGTCGCAGAGTGTTTGCATGAAGTTCAGCTTCCCCGACTCTGGTCCCACCCTGTTCACGTCTGTCGCCCAGGCTCGCGTCGTCAAAATGGGCCTCCGCCCACTTCGCTTCCATTGGGACTGAATGGTTTCCCGTAGTTTCATCGCCCACGTCGTCTTCAGTAAAGAGGGAACTGAGTTGGTCAGTGTAGAGTAGAGTACAGTACAGCACTTCTTAAGCACTATCACATTTTTCTAATGTCACCATTCTGTGTCGTCGGCAGACCTGATCCACTGCACCAACGAGCTGAACGTGAGTGTCCCCCACCTGGCTGACACGTTGTTTGAGAGGACGGCCAACAACAGCTGGGTGGTGGTGTTCAAGGCCCTCGTCACCACGCACCACCTCATGATGTACGGCAACGAGGTGAGTCACCCGCTGACAGACTGGCTTCACTGTTAAAAGTGGTCCTCTTGTCGCTCAGCTGGCAGAGCATGGCGCTCGTAGCGCCAGAACAGTGGGTTCAATTCATGGGACCACCCGCACAAAGAAAATGTATGCACGCACGACTGTAAATCACTTTGGATAAAATTATCTGTTAAATGGGTTACAGTGTATTATTAGATGTTATTCACTGATTTAATCTTTCTTCTTACTGTTTATGACCACGCTGCTGCTCTCTCTCTCTCTCTCTCTTTGTTTCACCAGCGATTAATCCAGTATCTGGCGTCCAGAAACACACTTTTTAACCTGAACAACTTCTTGGATAAGGGAGCATTACAAGGTACTGTTGGGAATTTGTCCGTGGAAGCAATTCCACGCCACACTGTACATAAGTCACAGGTACAAAACAACATAGAAACGTGCAATGCATGAACAAAAAAATGCCCCAGTTCAAAAGTTCAAACTGTCGTTCTGAACGCGTTGCAGAGGTTTGGCTCTGTAAGCCACCAGCTAGCACTTACACACATAGTAATACAAGTGCTCCCTCTCTGCCAGGTTATGCCATGTCAACGTTCATCAGACGCTACAGCAGGTATCTGAATGAGAAGGCCATGTCCTACAGACTGGTGGCTGTGGACTTCACCAAGATGAAGAGAGGGTAAGATGTCCTGTTTGTGGCTAGCGTGGAACACCTCCCCTGTGTCACACTAAGATGCATCAGTAAGCTACATCAGTGGAGGCGGGTCTTAAATGGAGTCACGGTAACTCCGCTCAACTGGCCAACTCATTTCGGCAGACACTTTGGAAATGGTGTGCCTTCTATTGAGTTTCAGCATGATTGACACGGAGATGCTTTATCTGTTTGTGTTTTGTCCGTCGCTTGCCCCGTTAAAACGGTCCTCCGTGCCTCTTGTCGACAGGGTCGACGGTGTGATGCGCACCATGACGGTTGAGAAGCTGATCAAGACTCTACCGATCATTCAGAATCAGCTGGATGCACTGCTGGACTTTCAGGTAGGCTGCAGGGGTCCATGGTCTTGGCGTTGGTGGTCCTTAAATGAACACGGGCAACGTGATGACCGTGAGCTGTCTGCATGAAATCTCAATGTGTGGTCTCTCGATCGGTTGTTTTCCCAGGCTAACTCTAACGAACTGACCAATGGCGTCATCAACAGCGCCTTCATGCTGCTCTTCAAAGACTCCATCCGCCTCTTTGCCGCGTACAATGAAGGAGTCATCAACATGCTGGGTAAGTACACTCTATATCTGTTAGATAACTATGGTGCCACTATGCTGTTTGTAAGTGTACGCCATATAAAAGAAATAGCCCAAGTCCTTTTTTTTCTTTTTTTCAGTTAACCTATCTTCTTTTTTTTGTACCCTAAAGAGAAATATTTTGATATGAAGAAGAACCAATGCAAAGACGCCCTGGAGATTTATAAGACGTTTCTGAACAGAATGACCAAGCTGTCAGAGTTTCTCAAAGTTGCAGAGGTAATGTTTTCCCTTTTCCACTTGTTTTGAGGAAAGGAAGGTGTCAGATAGATCCAGCAAGAAGGTGGGGCTCTTCTCCCGGACCTCTGCTCCTCTCCCCCTTTCTCTCTCTCTCGCTCTCTCTGTTGCCGTGTGGTGGAGGCTAATGCTGGTCATGAATGCAGAGGTTAGCCTATTAGTGAGCCTGAAAAGCTCAAGGTGAAGGCCCCTCCATGTGCTGCCTGTTCTGATGCCTGCGTTGCATGTCTTAGCAAGAGTTTGTTTTTTTCCCCCCTTACTCTTTCCTTCCCTTTCTCTCTTTTTCAATGATGAATGTCTGCTGTTATCCACGTAAAGTACTACTCGCAATTCACAAGGCCCTATTGCAAAGATAATCCGTATCTCTCTGTAGTTTTCTCATTTCTCGTGCATTCTTTTATTGAAAGGCGTTCTTGCTGTCTTTACTGATTTGGTAACTATTTGGAGGAAGGTTTGGGGTGATGGGGGTGTGTTTCTATCCAAAAACGGACTAACGTTGACTTTAAGGGCCCATTTCATTTACTCGTCTAACAATGTGTTTGTCATTTGTTCCCCAGCCTTTTTTTTGTTGTTTGTTGTTCAAAGTCAACATTAGTTGTGTGTTGCTGTTGTTTTGGATGTTTCTCACCTTGCAGTCACATGACTATTACAGCCCAATGTACCCGGCACACCTGTCAGTGGCATTTCAGTGTGTAAACATTCATTTCAAACCCAAGTCTTCAGATCCTGTGCGTGAGTACGTATGTGTGTGAGTACGTGTGTGGGCATGCCAATTCCCCTGCCTGTTGTCTTTTTGTTGTTTTGTTTCTAGTCACTGCATGGAGTAATGGATTCTTTGGTTTGATTCTTCTTTCTCCCTCCTCCACACACCTACCCCTCCCCCTTTTTTTATTATGTGGTTGTGTTCGTTTGTTTATTATGTTTGGTTTTTGTTTGCCCCCCCCCCCCCCCCCCCTTTTTTTTGTGACACAGCAAGTTGGAATTGATCAGGGTGACATCCCCGATCTCACACAGGTCAGTGGTGCATTTCATCTCAATATCTCCCATGTAGCTCCATTCTGAACGCTCCCATTCCCTACTCACCCTACAGGCTTCCAACCGCTCCCTCCTTTTCTCCCTGATTTTACCTCCCTCTCTCTGAGCTCTAGGGTAGAGAGGGCCTATTTCCAAAAAATGGCTTCCTAATATGTGAACCTTGGATTCTGCTGCCCCATATTTAGTTTCCTCATTTTGGAGGCAAAACACCGTCTTATGTCTTTCGGCAGATTTTTAGGTAGACCGATCCTTTATGTCTTTACTTAGACTTGAGTCTTTTGTATAGTTGAGTCGCTTGTGTAGTTGAGTCGAAGTTTTCGAAAGTTAACCCACAAAAAAACATATTTTTTTTTGTTTGATTTTGAAATGGTGCTGAAAAGTCAGGCACCTCTTCAGCCTCTGTCCTAACGAATATGGGCGTATGGTGCTTGTGTCAGGCCCATATAAGCCTTTTGTACGTTAAGGGATGACATCTCTTGATAGAGTTCAAGCTCTTGATTTCTCTTGCAGTTTAACTTTGCGTTGCTTCAAAATGAACACTATTTGTATATCTTTTTTTCCCGGAAAAGATGTCCCTTCAAAATAGCTGTGGGGAGAGCAGTGAATGGTTTCTACCAAATAGGTTTCTGCAAATATTACTTGAATGGTATACATAATGCAATCCTAAGCACTTGCGTAACATCTGACGTGATGCTACAAACACTGGTTGAAGCTTTCTTCAATGACACTAATGGTGTTTCCCTCCACAATAAACATGAACAAATGTTTCTGTCAATTTATGTCATGTTTGCAGTGCTTATGAAGATCTTCTGTATCCCTGTTCAACTAAATAGTAACCCATGTCTTTACTGAGCTGTAGATTTTTTTTTTCTTTCTGCTTATTTGAAACTTTTAGTATATTCTAGATTTCTCAGAAGAAGGATATCCAGAATTCTCATTATTCTCTCTTATTCCCCCAAAATAAGTATATGGAAATTCTTATTTTTGCAAGTTACTGCACGTGTTAAGATTGCATTCTGTAATGAAACGCAAATGTTGGGTTGAAACCTGGGTATCACGTGTGGGAAATTGAATTCACTGATCCTTGGTTTATTTAACCATCATTTTGTTATGTCTTTATAAAATACAAAGTTCATTTCCCAAGTGCGTGTACCTCATTTTCATCAGACGTTTTGCCTTTCTGTGAGTCAACTCGTTCGGCTTCCAAACCTTTTTGAACTAGACACTAAAGCTAATGACCAAATTTGACCGTCTGCTAGTAGAATTTCTACTCTAACCTGTAAAATACATTTATAAAATTTGATATTCATGAATGAATAGTTACCCAAATGATTATAGGAAACGGAATCCGTTGGTTAACTCACAATTTATGCACTGGGATGTGTGTGTGTGAGAGCATTTATACACACCTGTGAATGGGCTTCTAAGCTCCTTTCCATATGCCAACAGACGATGTGATGTGTTCTGAACCCCACAGGAGCTGACACACTGTACAAATGACCTCCCAGGCCTGTGTACTTGCTTGCATGAGAAAGGACTGATCTGTGCATGTCTGGCTTGGAGCCAAACCTAATTATACCAGATGTATTGTCTTACGTAAAATACCTGCAAATATGGAGACTAGACTGAACATGAATAAAGCTTAGGACAATGTGCCACTTGGCCGCTGTGTGTGGTGTGGTGTGTGTGCGGGCACGTGTGTCTGCGCGGGCTTGTGTCTGCGCTTGCGCCGGTGCCAAATGTCTGTGTGCCTGTACGCGAGTGTATGCAAATGCAGTGTGTGTGTGTGCGCACGCGTGATTGTTTTCCCAATTGTTCTACACAGTGCTATCCTCACTTGGTGCATTAATGTTTCCCCATACCCCCCCCCCCCCCCCCCCAGGCCCCTAGCAGCCTCCTGGAAGCTTTGGAGCAGCATTTGGCCTCTCTGGAGGGGAGGAAAATCAAGGAGCTCTCCACAGCCACCAGGTAACCAACAGACACATGCGCACACACAGATGCTAATGTTTCAGGCTTTGTGTCTGAAAAAGGCATTTAGACTGAAGCAGGCATTTCAGAACATTTGTCACTCACTAAAGCTTTGATAGGTATGAGGACGAATGTGCAAATGATGCTGTGCCAGTGTTCCACCCTTAGCTACTATGTCATCTGGACTACAACGGCAATGCGGCCTCATTTATCCTGGATTTGGGAGTGTTTTAATGTGTTTGTGTGTCAGACCTGTCTACTATATGACAATTACGGCACGCAAGAGTCAGAAACGTTCGGCAAAAAAATAAATATATTCTTCAGTGGTCCGTCCCAGAATGGCCTTGTGTGACAGTGAAGTGTATGTGGTGGTCACTGATAAGCGCTGTGTGGTCTCTCCAGAGCTAACACCTTGTCCAGTGCTGTGTCGTCACTGTCCAGCACTGGAATCTCCCTCAGCCGCATGGACGAGAAGGAGGACGAGAACAGGCTCAAGGTCAGACAGGGTCACTGTACAGCAACTTCTCATTACAATGTCGATGTGCTACTGTATGAATGAGTCTGAATATATATTATTTTCTCAACCCTGTTGTACTGTCACTTTTTTGCGGCTTGACTTGATGTGTTTTTCCCGGGCAGGACGAGGGAGCCAAGGTGATTGACGTGCAGACGCCGACCGTCTCTCCCAGCTCCCAGTCAGTGGGCAGTGCCAACGGCAGCAGTGGGGTCACAGACCTCTTCTCCAACTCATCTGTTGTATCTGTTACAAATAAGTAAGGCAGACTCTACGGTCTGACAATCCTTGTGCTTGAGTTAATACCTATGGGTATATTTCACACAGGTTGTTCAGTTTGTATAATATAACCTGTATGTATCTTATTTTAAAATGGCAGGTGGTTAAATCACTTCACAGTATATTAGTTGGGTTATTAGTGGGAAGGATCTGTGAGCCACGTTAAAATGGATGGCTGAATGGCAGTGTTCCAAGTGGTTGGTCCTGGCCGCTGTAACTCTCTTCCTCTCTGCCCTGTGGCCTGAAGGGGTCTGCTCTGCTATGATTTTTATCTCTGTCTCTCTCTGCTCTTGTTTCCCCAGCGTGCCAAATCTCACCAGTGACTTGTTCAACCTCCAGCCCACCTTCAACCCGAATATCCAGACCACACACACTGTGCCGTCTAACAACAACGCCTGGGGAGGTGATGGACACAAAAACACATACTGACACATGCGCACACACACACACACACTGTATACTCTTGAAGACTAGTATTGTATTTAAAATGAAGGCAGATACATTGAGCATATTGTGATGGACAGAAATCAGTCACTGCAGGACATAAATAAGATATTAATTGATGTCAACCCCAACCTTTATTAGAAGAAATGAAATGTCCAGTTGTGTCCCCAATGCATTTTTTTCCTCTCCTCTTCCCTGCTACGATACCTATCCCTGCTGGATGCCCTCTCTCTCTCTCTCTGATTGGTGAGTCAATATGGCTTGTAATCACTCTACTGGACAGCTGACAGGACTGAAATAGCATTACAATATGCCTGGGGCTAGGGTTATTGCCTGTAGCCTGATTCGCTCTCTCCCTGTGTAACCTGCAGCCTGTCTCTCTGTCTCTCTGTGACCTGACACTGACTTTGATTCTCTCCCTGTGTAACCTGCAGCCTGTCTCTCTGTCTCTCTGTGACCTGACACTGACTTTGATTCTCTCCCTGTGTGACCTGCAGCCTGTCTCTCTGTGACCTGACACTGACTTTGACTCTCTCCCTGTGTGACCTGCAGCCTGTCTCTCTGTCTCTCTGTGACCTGACACTGACTTTGACTCTCTCCCTGTGTAACCTGCAGCCTGTCTCTCTGTCTCTCTGTGACCTGACACTGACTTTGACTCTCTCCCTGTGTGACCTGCAGCCTGTCTCTCTGTCTCTCTGTGACCTGACACTGACTTTGACTCTCTCCCTGTGTGACCTGCAGCCTGTCTCTCTGTGACCTGACACTGACTTTGACTCTCTCCCTGTGTAACCTGCAGCCTGTCTCTCTGTGACCTGACACTGACTTTGACTCTCTCCCTGTGTAACCTGCAGCCTGTCTCTCTGTGACCTGACACTGACTTTGACTCTCTCCCTGTGTGACCTGCAGCCTGTCTCTCTGTGACCTGACACTGACTTTGACTCTCTCCCTGTGTAACCTGCAGCCTGTCTCTCTGTCTCTCTGTGACATGACACTGACTTTGACTCTCTCCCTGTGTAACCTGCAGCCTGTCTCTCTGTGACCTGACACTGACTTTGACTCTCTCCCTGTGTAACCTGCAGCCTGTCTCTCTGTGACCTGAGACTGACTTTGACTCTCTCCCTGTGTAACCTGCAGCCTGTCTCTCTGTGACCTGAGACTGACTTTGACTCTCTCCCTGTGTGACCTGCAGCCTGTCTCTCTGTGACCTGACTTTGACTCTCTCCCTGTGTGACCCAGGGAGTGCTGAGCGATTAACCATTTTTGTTTGTTAGTTGGGGTTATTAACCAGACCTGCCAACATGCAAGCATTTAGCGTACCAACTAAGCAATTCTCTGCCCATGAGATCCAAGTGAAAAGTATGCAGAAATGAATAGGGTCTGATTTAAAAATATATATTTTAATAAAAACATAAATCCACTGAGTAAATCGAACATCCCGATTCTCGAGCTGCAACACACATACATGTACAGAGTTTGTGTCAACGGACATGGAGATTAATACAGCCTTATTCGACATAGCTACCCCGTGTCTGCCTCTCCTGTTTGTTGTGATGCTGAGTTTGCTGACTGTCAGCTGTAGGTAAACACATGGCCAAATCCCTTTTCGATTCCGTGTGTTGTGGAAAGGTAAACACTAATTGTCTCAAGCCAAAGTTAGCGAACATAAGATGGACATTCAGTGGGCTCTAAAGTGCCAGCAGTTCACTCGCATTTGCTAGTGAAAGAAAATCAATACAAATACGACAAAATACCTGGTCGCATTTGTGCGAGTGTGATATACATTTTAATTCTGCGTCCCGTTAGTTGTATTTTCCACAACATTACGAGGATCACGCAATCGGATAGACTGTAATTATGATCCACGTCACAAAATGCATTATAAAAGTATAATCAAAATACATTAAATGGAGTCGGCAGTTTAGAAGACTGCGAGATGATGCCTACCCAATGAGTGTCCGGTATTAGCTATAGAGGCAATGCTTTTAAAAATGCACTTGCACTAGAATTACAAGTTGAATCTCCAATTTGCCGCACGCGTCTGGTACTCTAAAAAGTTGGACAGGGTTGGCAGGTCTGTTAAACAACTAATTGACCGATGTCAGTACTATTACTTGAATTCCATTGAGTTGTGTTTTATTTGTGAGCCCAGTGCGCGGTTTCTCTAGGGATAAATCAAATCATTCCCAAGAGAAAAAATGTCAAGAACTACGTGCGACGCTGGGATGATGGGAGTAGTAGTTTTCACGAAGCAAATATTCAACTTATTTCGGCGCCAAAGTGTGGTAATTAACGACAATTGCCATAATCCATTGCGCCTGTCGTTTCCGGCTCAGACAGAGACTGATACACTTTTCCGCCTGGTAAATTAGGATTCACACAGACCGCATGAGAGGAACGTACACAACACAACGACAGAGAGGAATAGAGACAGTTCGTGAAAGTATGCGTTATCTACCTTGAATAACTAGTCAAATGATTTCGTCAGACAGCTCTGCAGCATACTTAGGCAGGCTAGCCTAGCTAAATAGGATGACTAAAGACAGTACAGTATGGGGAGCACAGAGATGGCGTTAGATCAGTGGTATTCAAGCCTTTTCAGCGGAGATCCTATCCCCCCCCAATAATTTCTTGCAACTCGAAGTCACCCCACATCCGATGATGCAACCTTAAAATCGATACATTTAGATTTTGAAATCAACAAATGACCTTCAATCAATTTAATTTTCTTGTCAAAAGAAAATAAAACCAATCAAGACATTTACTCAATACAATTATATATTTCAAATGATCTTCCTCAAACATTTGTATATCGTCCCATACAATAGTCTGTACTCTTAATTTTTTGTTCCTAATTTTGGCTACCCCACTGCAGTTGGGGTCGTGACCCCTACTTTGAATACCACTGTGTTAGATGGGCTGGCTGGCTGCTACTTCCTAAGCCGAGATGATGTTCTGAATAAAAAATATTAGTCATGAAAATTAAGTAATATACAGAACGGAAATATTGTATTATTTCATAGCAATTTTTCTAATGATGCCTACCCAATGTGGACATGCCAGAGACTATGGAATATTTTCACTGTTTTGGCAATTGAATGTTCACTATTTTGGGGTTTGGAATTTCCACAAGTAAAAAGCTCTAAAATGTGTCATTATTTCATTTCCTTGATTCCTTTTTTAAATAATCAAACCGAAACCGAACCGACCTCAAAAAGCACTAATCACTTCGCATTAGCCAGACCTGACTCTCTCCCTGTGAGACCCGGAGCCTGACTCTCTCTCCCTGTGAGACCCGGAGCCTGACTCTCTCTCCCTGTGAGACCCGGAGCCTGACTCTCTCTCCCTGTGAGACCCGGAGCCTGACTCTCTCTCCCTGTGAGACCCGGAGCCTGACTCTCTCTCCCTGTGAGACCCGGAGCCTGACTCTCTCTCTCCCTGTGAGACCCGGAGCCTGACTCTCTCTCTCCCTGTGAGACCCGGAGCCTGACTCTCTCTCCCTGTGAGACCCGGAGCCTGACTCTCTCTCCCTGTGAGACCCGGAGCCTGACTCTCTCTCCCTGTGAGACCCGGAGCCTGACTCTCTCTCCCTGTGAGACCCGGAGCCTGACTCTTGCTCCCTGTATGTCTCTGTCCTCAGGTTTGGGGCTCCCAGGGGACCTGTTGAAGCCAGCTCAGCCCACACACATCCACAGCCCTGGGATACCACTGCAATCTGGGGGGAAGATGATGCCCACTGACCTGGACTCCTCCTTAGCCAACCTTGTTGGCAGTGAGTTTCTCCCCCCCCCCCTATTTTACATGTATCTTTGCATATTATAACATTTTTCAGTAGTCATAAAATGGTCATACACAGTAATGCTCTGTAACCGCATCTGAACATGTAACATATCTTAATCGCTCATTTTCCAGACTTGCAGTTCGGAGGAACACCAGCCAAAAAGTGAGTATATGATATTTTAAAAGGAGCTGAGAGCACCTACAGTAATATATTTGGATGTAGCTATTCATCCAAGCATTTATGAATCCTGATCTAATCTGTCTTGCTCTAATGCTGTGGGTGTATTTGAACCCTGTGTTTGTCCATCAGGCCAGAGCCCCAGTGGGCCCAGCTGGTAGAGAAGAAGCCCACAGGAGGGACTCACTGGCAGTCCAAAACCATGTGCACCAGCCCCAACTGGAACCATCATACCCCCATGGCTCCTCAACCTATGCCCATACCACAAATGGTGAGACATACACGCCTGGTCACGCTCACCAAATATAATACAGAGAACAAGCCAGCAATGCAGAAGGTAGTGTACTTTTTTCCTTATGAAATCTAGTAGACCACATTAGAAAACTCAATGATTGTCTGAAAATCACATCTTCGAAAAATGGAAGGGGTTATTGCGGCTTTTCCACAGGCGCTGGTGATTCTCATTTGCCCTCTTGTCTATTTGAATTAGTTTGCACTCTAATTATTTGTCTCTCCTCTTCTCATTTCGCGTTTCATCTGTCTTCTCTTGAAAAATTCCCACTGAATTATCCACCATCCATTCCTATCTCCATTTTCCTCGTTCCCTCCTCGTTTCCTCAACCCTGCTGCAGAATGGAATGATCTATACTGGCTATGTAAGTATGTGACTCTCTGTAGAGGGAGTCGCTGCATTCTTCCACAAGTCCATTTCTCAGTGTGCTCTACTGGGCTTTCATTTTTCCGTTCCGCCCTTTCTCTCCGTAAGGCTCCGGCTCCAGTGGCTTTTCCTATGACGACACCTCAAGTGCCTGTTTATGGAATGGTAAGGAATGATCTGCACCCGTGGTACAGTACCCAGGTCTAACAGTCAAATCAAATTGTAATTGTCACGCGTCAAATACAACAGGCGTAGTAGACCTTACCCTGAAATGCTTACTTACATGCCCTGAAGCCCTTAACCAAGAAATAGAGTTAAGAAAACATTTACTGAATAAACTCAAGGAAGAAATCGAATAAAACGTCACACAATATAAAATAACAATTCCAATATAAGGTTGGGTCTAAGGGGAGGGGGAGGGGGGGGGGGGATCTGCACACCAAGACCATTGATACCCAGTTTACATTTCATCTCTCTCTCTCCCTGTTGGAGATGCCTCCTCATCAGATGGGGCAGATGGGTGGAGTCCCTATGATGGCACCACAGCATATGATGTACAACCAACCTGTCCTTCGGCACACCAACCCATTCGCTCCCATGCCAGGAGCCCAGGTAATCCCACTGTCCACTCCCCAACCACTTCTGGCATGTGAATCATGATTCAAGGCATCAGTTCCTAAAGTATGTTAATCATAATTGTAATGCTGTCTTTGCTGCTTTATAATGTCACTGTTTAATACTTAATTTGTCAATGCTAACTACTGTTTACCACTAGGTTCTGGAATTATTTAAGATCTTGTTACTATGAAACCTTTGGTATTACAGTACCCAATTTTTTTATTTTTTATTTGACTGAGATATTTATAATCCACAGTCTCGAGCCTTTTTAAAACCAGACGGATATTATTAAACCGTAACAGGCTTATTTTCCTATGCAGATGCACTTCATGTAGGACTGGGAGCATCTTACCATGACAGTAAAAGCAGAGAGACGAACCAATCCAGAACCAAATGCAACGCGAGGTGGAAGAGAGAAAGGAGCGGAAGACGGTGGTGGAGACAGACCGGTGATGTGGTGGTGGAGACAGACCGGTGATGTGTTGGTGTCGGTGCTCTTTCAGTGGCCTCCCTGTGGGATGGAACCTCTGTTACATTCTGCATCATGGCTGATATAAGAGTCCCATCCAAGTCCTTTGACAAGTCACAGCTCACATTCATTCTGTATTTGATTTGCTCATTTGAATGGGTATCGTTCCGACCTGTTTGAACCCATGCTATGGCGACAGCTGCATTCCAGTTTGGAGCTTGGCCCCTTTGCAGTGAATTCTAGACAACTGCCATCACCCCCCTCATCCGTCAGTGTCAATGGACATCTCTTTCTCTGATAGTTTGCACGCACTTTAATCAAATGTGAACTTTGCCACGGGTGTACATACGCATTGTCCAATTAGGGTCTCATACAAACCACTACAACACTCCTACGTCTTTTCTCCCCAATGTTCATGTCAGAGTTGCGGTAGCTACCGTTTTCATGCGTTTCAATCGATGTTCACCAAACATTTTGGAGTCGACTCCGTATTCATTCCATTTTTTGTTGTTGTTTCACAACCAGTTATAGTATTGGATAAATGGCTTGGAGACACATGGTTTGTGTACGCGTGTGCATGTACAGTATATCTGTCTGTGTTCATTTGCGGTGCACTCTGATCTAAATGTACAACCGCTATTGTGTCATGTTTTCTTCGGTTCCTGTGAAAGCCATGATCTGCGTGGCGAGGGCTGCCCACTGTACTCTTGTTTTTAAACGGTGTGCTCCATGCCAACATAGACCTACGGTGTACTCCTATGAAAGAAGTGAAGGCGGCCCACTCATTTCATACGGAACCGTGGTAGGTCATGACACGTTCTGCCTCTGCCGTGCCACCCGTTGTTCGCTCTGCTCCGTGCTATTTGAGGTTTTTTTTTTAAATACGTGATCCATGTTCCTTTAGCTACCACAACGGAGCATGGAACTTCCCGCCATCGGATTTCGCTTCTGCTCTTTGAAACCGATAACGGACCTGCCCCCCCCCCCCCCCCCCCCATGTCAGTGAGTAAACGTTGGGAGAGTGTTCTTTGTGTTTTCTTCTCGTATCGCTCCAGGTCGATGCCCAATGAGTTGTCGCATGTGTCATTGTTGTGTTTCTGAGTGGCAGTGTGTTTGCGGTGTAGCTCCCCACCAACCCCTGGAGAATGTTGTTGAGGAGCTCGTTTCTGAGAGACTGCTTCGCGAGACAGTGAAACTGACAATCGCTCCAGTAAGTCAGCAACTATCTGCCACGCTCCAACTCCAGCCCCAGAGATAGCCCTAGCTTGCTGTCCTGGACATTTTTTGTTTGTTTGCCGGAGGGCAGAGGACAAGCGAGGAGGAAAGTAGAGAGATCTGTAAATGTGATCGAGGGTCTCCCCGGTGTGCGTAACGGTGACAGACAGACGACATATATAGCACAAACCCTGGAGGGGGGCGAGCGTTTTACTGCACAAAACTAAAACCATTGCTGGGATGTACAGTCAAAGGGGCTGGGGGAAATACTTGTTTTTCTATTTATTGTGTTTCTATATGTCCATGCCCTTCCCGGTGAGATAAACAGGGTAGTGTTCCTCAACGAGGCCTCCCAGCTTCTGGTCCTCCGAGGACAGTGGGGGTCACTGAAGCCATCCAGGCCATCTGGTAGTGTCTATTTAGCCATGAGTAGTCGAGTGTCGTAACGTGTCTCAATACAAGTCGGTCGTCTGTTAGATTTGCTGTAGAGCCTCTCATTCTGCTAATCATGGGCTCTGTCAAGACTACCGCATTCCGACGCCCTGTGACCGGCTTACATTTTGTAGATGTTCTTTGAAACGTAATTCTGTCTCAATGTCACCTGTGTCAATTGAATGCTTTTATGCAAGTTCACGCAGTCCCATAGACCAATTCTGACTGTTACGCTGTCCTCTGTATGTAACCTTGTATGTTTTTTGACATGTGCTCGCTCTGTAAGTGATGGCCCCATTGGGAGACGGGGGTTGTTTTATTGCCGTGTCTGTGGTGCGGGTCATTGTGCTTGGCGGTGTCATGGGGTGTACGTCTGATGTTTTGTGTATATCTTGATGGGTGGGGGGTGTTAGGTTCAACAGTATCACAACTGGTCTACCAAGAGTGTCTTCATTGTGGCAGTGGACACTGTCCTCTCCGTAACAGGAACATTTTGCACCAAAGTCATCAAGCGCAGCTTTTTCTCCGCGGTCACATTGCTGATATCCAATTTTGGAGGAATTTGATTTCAGCGACAAGTCTCTTCTTGCATGATTAGTGTTGTCTTTTTCTATTGACTTGTGTGCCCGGTAAAGAGCATGATCATATGTGAAATTTCACTTACCGGTGTGTTTGCAAATGTTTAGGAATTTCTCTTGACTTGCCTCTTTTACATTAGCGTTCATAAATGTGTGTGTCCCACCAGATATAACTTTTTTATTTTTTATTTTTTGCATTTGAAATGCAATTCAAAGCTCCTATCAAATACCTATTCAGTTACGAGACCACACATTTTGTGAAACATGAATATAAATGCTATGCATCACCTAGCTAGCTAGACATTCAAGTCTTGTAACCCCTCCTTGTTAAAACGTTGCTATTTTCAATACATTTGTTGAGCGCTTGCTCTTTTTTTCTTCCGAGTTTTTGGGTTTCTCCTAGTATGTTCAGTCTTGTCCCTCTTCCATTGGATCACATCATTCTCTGCCAATATTGGTCATCTTCCTTTGCGCTTGCAGTGGAAAATCTCGCTCCCTGATCTTTTAGCCACTGAAAGATGTCAACGTGCATTGTCACTTTGCCCGATGTACTCTGGCGATGTATAATGTACATTTATGCATATTTAACAATATGAGCACAGTATACCTGTGTTCTACTCCATATTGCCCATCTGAAAACGTTTTTTTTTTCTTTCTCCCCTGTGATGAAACGAAGCATTGTCCAGGATGTCCTGTTTTTGGAAGTGAGGCTCCATACCTTTGTTGTTGAGTACATCAAATGGATTGATAACACAATACACTGTATTGTCAATGCTAAATTACATTGTTATAAACAATTGTTTTTTCTTTTAAATGCAGAGGTTGTTGTTTTTTGGAAGACAATTGAATAAAATGTCATATGTTGCTCAGGTTATGTTGTTATTTTTTCAGCGGTCCTCATCTTCCTGCTCATTGTGCCTTTCATCAGTGACCGCTTGTTGGTAGATGTGCAATGCATGTTTCTATTGGATATACAGGTAATCACCTTGACAGCGAATATCGTCAGGTTAAAGCATCATTCATACTCGTGAATAATTGACAGATTGCATCATACGAGTTGGCTATGAGAGGGCCTTGAAGCACTGTCACTCACAAAGTGTACAAGATGAAGATTGCCACTATACTGTATTAATCAAAGATCCATACAGTACACCTGTCACATCACAATAGGAAAATTATCATTTTCAAAAGCAGCACTACCACTAGTGTTGCGACAACCGCTCACTCTGACATAGAATCACAGTGCACCATCTTTATGGTAAGAAATATCTACCTGCTGTGAATAACAAGTCTGGAAACCTAGCTTCATTCATTTCTGAGAATCTGCCATATCAGAGGAAGTTAGTATTTAAAATACTGGGACCCCTCACAGCGATTGTTCATGTCAGGCACAGGCTTGCTGGGATATATCAAAACAAATTAAACTCCATGATGAAAAGGTTGGGTCACTAGATAAAAATCAGGTTCTGAGCCCTACTACAGTATGTGTTGCTGTTAGCTAATTGGAGGGCCCAGACTAATAGAAGCTCATTGGATGGCACATGCACCGCTTGGCAAGAAGTCCTGGGCGTAGGTGCACACAGCTTTGCAGAGGTAGGTCATAGTGCCGTAGCGGCCACTAGGGGCGCTGTCATACAGCAGCCTGCAGATCCCATTGGAGTGATCTTTCTCCAGAAGGGTGTCGTCAGCCCCCAGCACTTTCTGCAGAAGAGGGGAATATGGACACAATGTAAGGATGACATTGCAAAGACGGCCCGTTGTGCTATTTAATGTCCTTTAACATGTGGGGGTTTACAGGAAATGTAACCGAATAGTAAATAACTGAATAACAAGCACAAACAATGTAAAATAAACATGTTCCACTGTGAAAATCAATGCTGAAAGAACAGAGGTGAGACTACCGTATGGCCACTGACTGACCTGGTCGTGGTAGAACATTTCACTGGCCATGTGGACTATCTTATCTACATGGACGACACTGCCGATGCTCTCCAGCTCCACCTCGGCCAATAGGGTGAGCACCAGTATGGCCTCCACCAGCAGCTGGCGGTACTCTGGCTGGGGCACGCGATTCAGCACCGTCTCCACGTGCACTGCAAACTTGATCTCACCGGGGGTCATCTGTGATCAACAACCCCCCCAAGGGAGGTGGATAGGAAATAGTGCATCATGTAGTGTGATATTGAAAAAATCTGGTTCAGAGGTGAGCATGTGCTTGAATGAGTACAGGAAGGTGAAATCTGGGTTCCCCCCCGGTTGTGCCGTGGCGGAGATCTTTGTGGGCTATACTCAGCCTTGTCTTAGGATGGTAAGTTGGTGGTTGAAGATATCCCTCTAGTGGTGTGGGGGCTGTGCTTTGGCAAAATCCTTCCTGTTTGGCCCTGTTCGGGGGTATCATCGGATGGGGCCAGTGTCTCCTGACCCCTTCTGTTTCAGCCTCCAGTATTTATGTAGTAGTAGTTTGTGTCGGGGGGCTAGGGTCAGTTTGTTATATCTGGAGTACTTCTCCTGTCCTATTTGGTGTCCTGTGTGAACTTAAGTGTGCTCTCTCTAATTCTCTCTTTCTTTCTCTCTCTCGGAGGACCTGAGCCCTAGGACCATGCCTCAGGACTACCTGACATGATGACTCCTTGCTGTCCCCAGTCCACCTGGCTGTGCTGCTGCTCCAGTTTAAACTGTTCTGCCTTATTATTATTGGACCATGCTGGTCATTTATGAACATTTGAACACAGCCAGAAGAGGACTGGCCACCCCTCATAGCCTGGTTCCTCTCTAGGTTTCTTCCTAGGTTTTGGCCTTTCTAGGGAGTTTTTCCTAGCCACTGTGCTTCTACACCTGCATTGCTTGCTGTTTGGGGTTTTAGGCTGGGTTTCTGTACAGCACTTTGAGATATCAGCTGATGTACGAAGGGCTATATAAATACATTTGATTTGATTTTGATTTGAAATCATTTAGATGAAGGAGTAACGTGAAGTTGATGTGGCTCAGCCTGGAGATCTTTTAGGGCGTACCTCTCTTGTGGTTGACGCTGGGAGAATGCACCCCACAATAGATAGACCGTCACACTGAAAAATAAAGTAGGGCAATTACATCTATGAACCAGGTAGAAACAAGTTTCACGGATGCTAATTATACATGTACCAGCTAGAACAAAGTGTTTGGAATACTGTGCAAAGAGTACCAGCACCCGTCGCCCACAGCATCTCACCTTCTGGAGGATGGACCAGACCTTCTGGTAGAAGCCAACAGGGACTCTGTTGAGGGCTCCGTCTAGACGTCTCCTACGTAACCACTGGCCATGGCGGCTGTCTCTCACCGCCAACTTTTCTGTAGCGCTCTGCAACGACTCGATGGATGGGAGTCTGTACCGCTGGAGCACACCAGGGGAAAGCAAACACTTATAGTTAAGCTCTCTCTTCATTGTTAGATCGTATAAAACCACTTGAGTTTATCACATAATACATATTTGTGGTATTGTATTCCCAGAAGTTATGTACAGTACCAGTCAAAAGTTTGGACACACCTACCTAATCAAGTTGTTAATTTTATATATATATATATATATTATTTTTTTTAAACTATTTTCTACATTGTAGAATAATAGTGAAGACATCAAAGCTATGAAATAACACATATGGAATCATGTAGTAACCAAAAAAGTGTTAAATCAAAATATAGTTTATATTTTTCAAAGTAACCACACTTTGCTTTGATGACAGCTTTGCATTCTCTCAAGCAGCTCCATGAGGAATGCTTTTCCAACAGTTTTGAAGGAGTTCCCACATGTGCTGAGCACTTGTTGGCTGCTTTCCCTTCACTCTGCGGTCCAACTCATTCCAAACCATCTCAATTGGGTTGATGTCGGGTGATTGTGGAGGCCAGGTCATCTGATGCAGCACTCCATCACTCTCCTTCTTGGTCAAATAGCCCTTTCACAGCCTGGAGGTGTGTTGTGGGTCATTGATCTGTTGAAAAATAAATGATAGTCCCACAAAGTGCAAACCAGATGGGATGGTGTATCGCTGCAGAATGCTGTGGTAGCCATGCTGGTTAAGTGTGCCTTGAATTCTAAATTAATCACAGAGAGTGTCGCCAGCAAAGCACCCCCACACCTCCTCCTCCATGCTTCACAGTGGGAACCACACATGCGGAGATCATCCATTCATCTACTCTGTGTCTCACGGTGGTTGGAACCAAAAATCGCAAATTTGGACTCGTCAGACCAAAGGACAGATTTCCACTGGTCTAATGTCCATTGTGCGTGTTTCTTGGCCAAATCAAGTCTCTTATTACTATTGGTGTCCTTTAGTAGTGGTTTCTTTTCAGCAAGGCAAGCAACCATGAAGGCCTGATTCACGCAGTCTCCTCTGAACAGTTGATGTTGAGATGTGTCTGTTACTTGAAGTCTGTGAAGCATTTTTTTGGGCTGCAAATGCTGAGGCTTTTAACTAATGAACTTATCCTCTGCAGCAGAGGTAAGTCTGGGTCTTCCTTTCCTGTGGCGGTCCTCATGAGAGCCAGTTTCATCACAGCGCTTGACGGTTTTTGCGACTGCAGTTGAAGAAACTTTCAAAGTTCTTGAAATGTTCCTGATTGACTGAACTTCATGTCTTAAGGTAATGATGGACTGTCATTACTCTTTGCTTATTTGAGCTGTTCTTACCACCCCTACCATGTCACAACACATCTGATTGTCTCAAACACATTAAGAAGGAAATAAATTCCACAAATTAACTTTTAACAAGGCACACCTGTTAATTGAAATGCATTCCAGGTGACTACCTCATGTAGCTGGTTGAGAGAATGCCAAGAGTGTGCAAAGCTGTCAAGGCAAAGGGTGGCTACTTTGAAGAATCTCAAATATATTTTGATTTGTTTAACACTGGTTATTACATGATTCCATATGTGTTATTTCATAGTTTTGATGTCCTCCCTATTATTCTGCAATGTAAAAATAGTAAAAATAAAGAAAAACCCTTGAATTGTCACAACTCCCGCCGAAGTCGGCCCCTCTCCTTGTACGGGCGCTCGACGTCACCGGCTTTCTAGCCATCGTCACTCCATTTTTAATTTATCCATTTGTTTTGTCTTGTTCCCTGCACACCTGGTTTTCATTCCCCAATCACACTACATGTATTTATTCCTCTGTTCCCCCTCATGTCTTTGTGCACGATTGTTTTGTGTTACGTGTCTATGTTGACGCGCTTTACTGGTATGCGTTTATTCCGTGTTCTATTTCACGAGGTATGTCATTGTGTTTATACAGTATTACTGTGACTGTTTGCGCGTTTTCACTTTTGCATTGGCTGGAGGTTGACGCAGTGACGTCCGTCTGTTGGTTTCTCCTGCCTCAATAAAGTGTGCGCCTGTTCACAACTCTCTGCTCTCCTGCACCTGACTCCGCTCCCAGTACGCACGCCATTGACATGAATGAGAAGGTGTGTCCAAACCTTGGACTGAGAATGGAAGGATCAAATGCTTTAATATTGAAAGATTGAAAGAAATACAGACAGAAAAAGACAAACAGCATGATTTGAAGTACTGTACATATTCATATATACAGTAAGGTACAAAATATTGGCACCCTTGATAAAGATGAGCAAAAAACACTGTATACAATAAATAATACAAATACTGAGCTATAATGCTTGTTAAAAAAAGGGAAATTATATTATTTTATACTAACATAATTGCTCAGAGAAAGAGATTCTGTTCAACAGGTAATAAAAAAATGGGTCCAAATTATTGGCACCCCTGTTTTGAGTATTATAGAATGAACCCGCTTCGTGAGGATAAAGACACAAAGTATTTTTCTAAAATGTTTATGAGATTGGAGAACACATTGGGAGGGATCTCAGACCGTTCCTCCATTTAGAATCTTTCCAGATCCTTGACATCCTTCGACCACAAAAATCAACATTTTGCAATTGCCATCTGTCTCCAGACTTGAAGCCCATTGAAAACCTCTGGTTTACGTTAAGAGAATGGAAGGGTCAGATGCTTTATTATTAAAATATAGAAAAAAATTCAGACAGAAAAAGACAAACAACATGATCTGAAGTTAGATGGGGCAGAGTCTTACAAACATTAGAAACATCAAGCTTCCTGTTAAGGCAAGGGCTGATTTCAAGGTTTTACTGCTAACCTACAAAGCATTACATGGGCTTGCTCCTACCTATCTTTCTGATTTGGTCCTGCCGTACATACCTACACGTACGCTACGGTCACAAGACGCAGGCCTCCTAATTGTCCCTAGAATTTCTAAGAAAACAGCTGGAGTCAGGGCTTTCTCCTATAGAGCTCCATTTCTATGGAATGGTCTGCCTACCCATGTGAGAGACGCAGTCTCGGTCTCAACCTTTAAATCTTTACTGAAGACTCATCTCTTCAGTGGGTCATATGATTGAGTGTAGTCTGGCCCAGGAGTGTGAAGGTGAACGGAAAGGCTCTGGAGCAACGAGCCGCCCCTTGCTATCTCTGCCTGGCCGGTTCCCCCCTCTCCACTGGGATTCTCTGTCTCTAACCCTAAAACAGGGGCTGAGTCACTGGCTTACTGGTGCTCTTTCATGCCGTCTTTAGGAGGGGTGCGTCACTTAAGTGGGTTGAGTCACTGACGTGATCTTCCTGTCTGGGTTGGTGCCCCCCCTTGGGTTGTGCCGTGGCGGAGATCTTTATGGGCTATACTCGGCCTTGTCTCAGGATGGTAAGTTGGTGGTTGAAGATATCCCTCTAGTGGTGTCGGGGCTGTGCTTTGGCAAAGTGTGTGGGGTTATATCCTTCCTGTTTGGCCCTGTTCGGGGGTATCATCAGATGGGGCCACAGTATCTCCTGACCCCTTCTGTCTCAGCCTCCAGTATTTATGCTGCAGTAGTTGATGTGTCGGGAGGCTATGGTCAGTTTGTTATATCTGGAGTACTTCTCCTGTCTTATCCGGTGTCCTGTGTGAATTTAAGTATGCTCACTCTAATTCTCTCTTTCTCTCGGAGGACCTGAGCCCTAGGACCATGCCTCAGGACTAGCTGGCATGATGACTCCTTGCTGTCCCCAGTCCACCTGGCCATGCTGCTGCTCCAGTTTCAACTGTTCTGCCTGCGGCTATGGAACCCTGACCTGTTCACCGGACGTGCTACTTGTCCCAGACCTGCTGTTTCAACTCTCTAGAGACAGCAGGAGCGGTAGAGATACTCTTAATGATCGGCTATGAAAAGCCAACTGACATTTACTCCTGAGGTGCTGACTTGCTGCACCCTCGACAACTACTGTGATTATTATTATTTGACCATGCTGGTCATTTATGAACATTTGAACATCTTGGCCATGTTCTGTTATAATCTCCACCCGGCACAGCCAGAAGAGGACTGGCCACCCCTCATAGCCTGGTTCCTCTCTAGATTTTGACCTTTCTAGGGAGTTTTTCCTAGCCACCGTGTTTCTACACCTGCATTGCTTGCTGTTTGGAGTTTTAGGCTGGGTTTCTATACAGCACTTTGAGATATCAGCTGATGTAAGAAGGGCTAGATAAATACATTTGATTCGATGATCATTGGGTGTGGATACTGTCGGAAGATGTGGGTCTGAGCAAGTGTGATGTCATCAATGTACAGTGCCTTGCGAAAGTATTCGGCCCCCTTGTACTTTGCGACCTTTTGCCACATTTCAGGCTTCAAACATAAAGATATAAAACTGTATTTTTTTGTGAAGAATCAACAACAAGTGGGACACAATCATGAAGTGGAACGACATTTATTGGATATTTCAAACTTTTTTAACAAATCAAAAACTGAAAAATTGGGCGTGCAAAATTATTCAGCCCCCTTAAGTTAATACTTTGTAGCGCCACCTTTTGCTGCGATTACAGCTGTAAGTCGCTTGGGGTATGTCTCTATCAGTTTTGCACATCGAGAGACTGACATTTTTTCCCATTCCTCCTTGCAAAACAGCTCGAGCTCAGTGAGGTTGGATGGAGAGCATTTGTGAACAGCAGTTTTCAGTTCTTTCCACAGATTCTCGATTGGATTCAGGTCTGGACTTTGACTTGGCCATTCTAACACCTGGATATGTTTATTTTTGAACCATTCCATTGTAGATTTTGCTTTATGTTTTGGATCGTTGTCTTGTTGGAAGACAAATCTCCGTCCCAGTCTCAGGTCTTTTGCAGACTCCATCAGGTTTTCTTCCAGAATGGTCCTGTATTTGGCTCCATCCATCTTCCCATCAATTTTAACCATCTTCCCTGTCCCTGCTGAAGAAAAGCAGGCCCAAACCATGATGCTGCCACCACCATGTTTGACAGTGGGGATGGTGTGTTCAGCTGTGTTGCTTTTACGCCAAACATAACGTTTTGCATTGTTGCCAAAAAGTTCAATTTTGGTTTCATCTGACCAGAGCACCTTCTTCCACATGTTTGGTGTGTCTCCCAGGTGGCTTGTGGCAAACTTTAAACGACACTTTTTATGGATATCTTTAAGAAATGGCTTTCTTCTTGCCACTCTTCCATAAAGGCCAGATTTGTGCAATATACGACTGATTGTTGTCCTATGGACAGAGTCTCCCACCTCAGCTGTAGATCTCTGCAGTTCATCCAGAGTGATCATGGGCCTCTTGGCTGCATCTTTGATCAGTCTTCTCCTTGTATAAGCTGAAAGTTTAGAGGGACGGCCAGGTCTTGGTAGATTTGCAGTGGTCTGATACTCCTTCCATTTCAATATTATCGCTTGCACAGTGCTCCTTGGGATGTTTAAAGCTTGGGAAATCTTTTTGTATCCAAATCTGGCTTTAAACTTCTTCACAACAGTATCTCGGACCTGCCTGGTGTGTTCCTTGTTCTTCATGATGCTCTCTGCGCTTTTAACGGACCTCTGAGACTATCACAGTGCAGGTGCATTTATACGGAGACTTGATTACACACAGGTGGATTGTATTTATCATCATTAGTCATTTAGGTCAACATTGGATCATTCAGAGATCCTCACTGAACTTCTGGAGAGAGTTTGCTGCACTGAAAGTTAAGGGGCTGAATAATTTTGCACGCCCAATTTTTCAGTTTTTGATTTGTTAAAAAAGTTTGAAATATCCAATAAATGTCGTTCCACTTCATGATTGTGTCCCACTTGTTGTTGATTCTTCACAAAAAAATACAGTTTTGTATCTTTATGTTTGAAGCCTGAAATGTGGCAAAAGGTCGCAAAGTTCAAGGGGGCCGAATACTTTTGCAAGGCACTGTATGTAAATGTTAAGTTGTCTTTTGTTTTTGCTTATGTAAAAAATTCAATCCTGTGATTTGACTGGAAGAGGGCAGTCCATAAGTGCAGGCGAAGGATATCTAGGATATGAAAAGATTCTGTATGGAGGAATAATCCAAGATCCCTCCCAACGTGTTCTATAATCTCATAAAACATTTTAGAAAAAGGCTCAGTTCCATCATCCTCGCAAGGGGAGGGTGCTGGAGTATTGAAAACAAAATCTCTTTCCCTGAGGAATTGTATTAGTATAAAATAATATATATTATTTTTTACATACAATATAGCTCAGTATTTGTATTGTATAATTTACAGTCTTTTTTGCACATCTTTCTAAAGGGTGGCAATCATTTTGGACCTGGTATCTACTGCCATACGCCGTTCAAAGGCACTTAAATATTTTGTCTTGCCCATTCACCCTCTGAATGGCACACGTGCACAATTCATGTCTCAATGGCATCTACAATGATTTGAAGTGGATTGAACAGGTGACATCAGTAAGGGATGACAGCTTTCACCTGGATTCACCTGGTCAGTCTGTCACGGAAAGAGCAGGTGTTCCTAATGTTTTGTGCACTCCGTGTATATGCATACGTGTACATGCTCAATCTCTACTTTCTGTACTCACTGACCCAAGCCACTCACCCCTGATTCAATGTTCTCGATGTCAAGGGAATGCACGGATAAGGACTGCAAAACACAAGGTAAAAAGGCAAATCGATCAGCGGGCACATTAGTAGATCACCATGCAGTTGGAGGCTGTTGGATCTCTGTCATGTTTACTGTTTCTGTATGCAGTCATACATAACACAGTATAGTGTCCTCACCAGCTTCCTCACTTTACTCTGATGTTTGCTCCCGCCCACACTCTTAGAGTTAGGCGAAATATCCTGGATGGCAATGGAGTCTGTACCTGTTGCACCCGAACGCACTGCAAATATACAGTGGGAACAATTATCCACTTAAAATAAAGAACACCACAGACAAAATGGCTTCTTGACAAAATACAAGTTGAAACGGAGAAAACGTACGTGCTGGTTTTTGAGCAGCTCTCCAGTAAGCTACTAATATCAACGATGATCGAAGCCATTGTCACTCACCACTCTTCATCAGCCCAAACTCTTTCCCACTGAGAATGTGGTGCAGGAGGTTCTTTAGCTCTGAAGGGCTCATGTTCATCAGGCACTCCGTGGCCTCCTCGCCTGGAACACGCACAGAGAATACACACTTATTTCTACATGTTCTCTCCTCTGACCTCTAAGAGACAAATCACATATAAATGATAGAAATGGTTGCTTTAAAAATGTGCCCGACTGTCGGCAAACGTCTAATGTAGTGATGCCATCGTATACTGTATAGATTAATGGAAGGAACCATCACTAAGATCAATCTGAAGGTTGTAACATCTGACCCTAGCATTAGTGCTATGTCAGCGCACCAGAGCAGTTGAGGGACTGGGCCAGCTCAGTAGCCATGACCTGGATGATCAGTCCGATCCTGAGACGGAACATCTCACTGAAGAGTTTTGGCTGGGTGCGGATACACATTGCCAGGAACACCATAATCTCCTGCAGGGGGAACACAAACACCAGTGTACAGCACGCTGAGGCACAAATCAATACTTAACATACCGCTGGGACTAGTAGTAACCATTACATTGAGAATTATAATTTGAATATCTGAGCCACGGGCGTTCATATCATCCTTACCTGAGTGAGAATGGCGATGGTTAGATTATTTTCACTGGCCACATCAATTAGCTTTGCCAGCTTGTCAGGGGGCATGGGGCTATGTGGATACAATGACAACATCACTCACAAAGCAGAGCTCGTTTCTGTCTTGTCTCCATTTGGTCTCTTTCTAAAAAATATATGCTGAATACTGTCATGAGGGTGCCAGGTGTGTGAAGGATTGAGGACGGTGAGCTCACGCTGAAATGGTCTTCTCCCTTGGCTCAGGGGGGAGACCCACTGTCAGGTGCTTCTGGTGGGCCAGCAGATCTGAACAGGCCTGTCAACAAAGCAAAAAAAAAAACACCTAAAGTTCAGAGGTCAAAAAAACATTGGAATGGTATATCTGATCACCTGAGACGTGGCACTACCTTCCTGTCATTTAAGAACTTTGGATTTGGGGGCCTCCCGGGTGGCGCAGTGGTTAAGGGCGCTGTACTGCAGCGCCAGCTGTGCCATCAGAGTCCCTGGGTTCGCGCCCAGGCTCTGTCGTAACCGGCCGCGACCGGGAGGTCCGTGGGGCGACGCACAATTGGCCTAGCGTCGTCCGGGTTAGGGAGGGCTTGGTCGGTAGGGATGTCCTTGTCTCATCGCACCAGCGACTCCTGTGGCGGGCCGGGCGCAGTGCGCGCTAAACAAGGTTGCCGGGTGCACGGTGTAGCCTCCGACACATTGGTGCGGCTGGCTTCCGGGTTGGATGCGCGCTGTGTTAAGAAGCAGTGCGGCTGGTTGGGTTGTGTATCGGAGGACGCATGACATTCAACCTTCGTCTCTCCCGAGCCCGTACGGGAGTTGTAGTGATGAGACAAGATAGTAGCTACTACAACAATTGGATACCATGAAATTGGGGAGAAAAAGGGGTAAACATTTTTTTTTTTTAAAAGAACTTTGGATTTGATCAACTATGGCTAACCTGCATGAATCAACATGAGTAAGGAGGATAAACCGTTATGAATGGATTTGAAATGTGTCTGTGGTTCTGCGGCTAATTTCCGACACCAAGTTCAAGTGTAACCAGTCCTATCAATGGTGTGGTGTGGCAGTGAGTGGATAGATACCTCATCCAGCTCCTCCACTTTCTTCCGGAGCATGCCAGAGATCATGCGGACGAGGCCCCAGTGTTTCAGGTTCCCAGCCTTGTCGTACAGACTGCTCAGCAGTCGTCTAACAGTGGAGCCTTTACCGTACAGCTTAGTGTCCCAGTCCATACCCCTGACACACACACACACACAGACAAACACAAATCAGCCCATCTCTACAACATTTACCTAGCTAGTATCAACCAGCAAAACCAAAACCAACCACTCATTGGGTATAGGGAATTTGTGGTTTAGAATGGGTCCTTACTTGTCTTTGAAGAAAATGTAGAGGATGTCGGCCTGATCCTGAAGGTTCTGGGTCTGCTTCAGCACCTGCACCAGGGCCTGGTAGTCTATAGCTCCAGTCGTGTCCCTGGGCAAATTCATCTGGGCTGGAGGTGTGGCATTGGAGCCCTGGGAGACAGAGACACGGTGCACAACTCAGTGTTGTGTGGATACAGCATCATACTGGTTAACAATCCGCAGACATGACATTCACAAGATACAATGCCATACCCTGCCATCTACATCCACCAGGTGAAGGCTTGGCTGACGGGAGCGAAACAGTTTGGTTGGGAGGTACATGTGCACATCTGTGGAGGGAGAGGTCAGAGGAACATTGTCATGATACCCAGATGGTGACCGTGTGTGTGAGGTTTATCTGAAATACATTTCAAGAAAAGAACAAAAAAAGTCCTCCACAAAACGACAGATAGTATAGAGTAGAAGGCACGCGGCTCACTGTGGATGTCGAGCTCCCGTGCTTTGTGCACCAGTGAGACCATCTCACAGGTCTTTCTGGCCAACGCCCGGAAGCGGTTCAGACCGCCTTTATGGGAGCTGATCTTTTCGCTGTGTTTCGGTATGGACAGTAACTGGTCCAGATACTGAGCCAGGTCATCCACCTCTGAAAAGAGTGGGACACACGCACAGGTAAATGATCTTTCAAGGAATCTATAAGCATGCTTACAAAATGAGCAACACGTGCAGCCAGCCAGTACACTGTCAGTTAGCTGACTTGTTATCAGTCAGCTACGAAGACTCCAGTAATATACAGAAGAAATGTCAAATGTAAGAAAAAAAAGGTCACAGACAACCAGGAATTCAGTTTCCTTTACGAGATGGTAGGGAGATTTTAAGATGGTTAGTTGTGTGGGAATTGACAACAGGGTAAGGAAGTAACCCAATCAAAACAGGCATTGTTGTTGTATTGACAAGGGTTTACGGCAATGTGAAAATAGGTAAACCTATTTTTTTCTGACATTTTTTTTGCTAGAGATGAACTTTAGGATCTTGCGATGTTTTGCCTGAGACAAAAGTCATTTTCCTAGGCTTTACCCACTATAGCCCATCTCCCTAACATCATTACACTATCAGGCCATGCACAGCTTCAACAGCATTGTAACCACACAGACACTGTTGTCATGGTGACCACTGTAGTCACCACCCTGCTCACCATCGTCCATGAAGGACAGTTGAGAGCAACAGGAAGTATTCATGAACTTGGACAGTTTCCCTGTCTGAACCCTGCATGAGGAGGGGAAGAGCAACCAACGTCATTAGGTGTGCTTGCTGAAAGCAAGAACGACTTTGAAAATCCGACAATTACTCGTATTATTATTTGCTTTCCGCTGTCACCTGTAGTGCCAAAACTGTAAAAGCTACCAACACCAAAACAACATTAAAGTGTGCAGGCTGACTGTCTTCAGTGTGCTTGAAAACAACTTTTTGATGCTACTTACAGTTTTCACACAACAACCATATTTGCATAACTCCCAATGGATTTCAATGTTCATTGGTTCGAATCGTCAAAATTCCGGTCGTAACTGGTCTTTAACCGTTTAAGCTACAAACGCCATTCAAACTTGAAAACTGGAATAGGGTGCTTGTATTCAGCTTTGTATGTATACTTCTTGAACTATAACCATTTTAAATTAGCATAAAAGCTCCATAGGCTTCAATGGAAAATATGTTGATTTGCCGGCGTCGTGTCCACATTTACCATTGAAGTCTATGGAGCTTTTATGCAAATGTGAAATGGTTATAGTTCAAAAAGTATACATTCAGTAGTATCAACACACTTTTGACAAGCAATGTAAGTTGTGTAAGTCTGCACATTTTACAATTGGTTTAGTGTTTTTAACCATAAACAGTTCAAGAACAATGTTAAAATGTGCTGAATTAATCACAATTGATTGCTTGTCAAAATAATTTTTATACTGATTATACTTTTTCAACTACAACCATTTTATATTAGTATAAACTCTCCATAGGCTACAATAGGATGGATTTGCCCCTGCTCTTGAACCATTTATGCTGCATACTCCAAACCAACATATTGACCCAATTTATATTGCTTATCAAAGCATTGTTGATATTATTTGTGCTTTTTAAACTATATCCATTCAATACTTGCGTAAAAGCTCCGTAGACTTCAAAGGTAAACGTTAGATTCGCCACTGCTCTTGATCCGTTTCAACGACAAACACCAACCCAACGTTGAAATCTGCAGACCGACTCAACTTAGATTGCTCCACTACAGCTTTTTGCTTCAACTCACACTTCATAACCTATAAAGCTTGTTGCGTCGCCATTTATTTCAATGGCGGAATAACGGCTTCAACATTCTGAACTGAAATCATGTCCACAGAACTATCAGAACGTTCAAACTAAAACATTGTTCAGAGCTTAAGTACTCACTCTAGCCGACTATACTAGCTCACTATAATAACTCCGCACTTACCAACCACCCTAAAATAACTCACTATAACATACACATAGCCTATGAAAGCCCTATTACTACTAATCCCTACACCACTACTTTCTGCCGTCACTAACACTGTTTCACAACCATTAAATACCTCCAGACCACACAGACACACATTTCCCTTTAGGAAATGTCCTTTTCTGCTTTTGACACTGACGTTGATCATTCTAATAGGCCAGTCGGTGGAACTCAATCCCACGATCTAATTAGCCATTCTTCTATCAGGAACACCTCACCTTGCTCCGCCGTAGTAACCATCCTGCAGTTTTCTCAGAACGGCTAGTACTGCAGGGTCCAGCGCTTTGTGGTCATCAGCTGAAATAGAGTTCCAGAGAGTGGATTGTCAGGAGGACGTTACGTACGGTATACTATTTGATTAGGCTGCAGCGTCATGATGGGGCGGTGGTCCGGTCAAGTGACTTACTGAGCATATTGGATGAGATGGGGAAGGAGACCGTGGGACAGCCGGTAATTCTCCAGCGGGAAGCCAGGTAGGAAAGGTCATTGCGCAGCATCTCCAATATCATGTGGTTGTCCAACGCCAAGTAAAATTCCTGATGATCAATGAACTGGACATAACAAGAGAGACAGGGAGATGTCCGTGTTGAGTGTAATCAACAGCTGGTAGCTAACACACAACATGTCCTGACAGGGCTTCATCTCACCTGAGGGGTGAAGGAGAAGACAGTGTCACGGATGATGTAGAATTTTGATGTCCCCAGAGTGCCAATGCGTCTGTACGGTCTCCCAGTGAGGCCTAGTCTCTGGTTGCGACCTGCATGGCCAACACGATGAATAGTTTTTGGGACAATCATGGCATACATTATATTTCTAAACCTGGCTTACACATCACATAAATGGGCTCTTAAAGCCAAGGAGTCAAATTAACATCATAAACAACAAAAGCTTTTAGCACAAGCATTAGGCTATATCTTTATCCTTTGAATTAATCTCTAGGTGTAGTGTTCAGTTCACCTAGCCTTGCATAGATGTGGCTCAACACCCTGGAGGGTTGGACTCTGATAGGATGGATGTCCTCCAAGGTATCAGCATCTATCCCTTGTTTCATCAACAGATGTTTGATGTGGTCCGTCTCAGCTAAGATGGACACTGAAAGCAAATCAGACAAGAACACTTCAATTTTGTCTAGTTTGTAGGAACCTCGAGAGCTAAAGGAGTCTCTTGTGTATGATAAGTCATTTAAAACAATTAACACCAAGAGAATGTATTATTTCAATCACTGTAGCAGATTTATGAGACTCAGTTAGGCACATCTCTTCCAAATGGCATCTTTTGTACTGCAATTTATCACAGTCACCTACTGTACACATGAATACAAATATGTGTATTCTCCTGCTGAGGTCAATATCTTCTCTTCTTCCAGACTGCCTGATGTAATCATCTTACCTTGAACCACAACATCAGGTTTGGATACAGTGGAAAACCGTCTGTTCAGAGGATCAATCTCTCCTGGGGCTAAAAAACCCTAAAAAAAAGGACATGGAAATCAATTGAGAATTTGTCAGTTTCCGTTGTATACATTTATCCGAAATAACCAAATACTCTCCCTTCTGGCTATTGGGGAAAAATCCATAGTGCTATTTCAAAATATTTGTAGCAAGGTAAGCGAGCCTGAATAAAATTAACAAACAAGGAAAGACATTGGACTATCCGTAACAAACTTGAACGTGTATTTCCAGGCACTAGCATTTCACCCCAATCAAAATGGCATGCTCATACTCCAATATTTTACAATAAGACCTGGTTGGCGCCCCCCTTGGGTTCGTGCCGTGGGGAAGATCTTCGTGGGCTATACTCGGCCTTGTCTCAGGATGGTAAGTTGGTGGTTGAAGATATCTCTCTAGTGGTGTGGGAGCTGTGCTTTGGCAAAGTGGGTGGGCTTATATCCTGCCTGGTTGGCCCTGTCTGGGTATAGTCGGACGGCGTCACAGTGTCTCCCGACCCCTCATGTCTCAGACGCCAATAATTATGCTGCAATAGTTTGTGTCGGGGGGCTAGGGTCAGTCTGTTATATCTGGAGTATTTCTCCTGTCTTATCCGGTGTCCTGTGTGAATTTAAGTAGGCTCCCTCTAATTCTCTCTCTTTCTCTCGGAGGACCTGAGCCCTTGGACCATGCCTCGGGACTACCTGGCCTGATGACTCCTTGAGGTCCCCAGTCCACCTGGTCGTGCTGCTGCTCCAGTTACAACTGTTCTGCCTGCGGCTATGGAGCCCTGACCTGTTCACTGGACGTGCTGCCTTGTCCCAGACTTGCTGTTTTCGACTCTCTCTCTCTCTACCGCACCTGCTGTCTCTAACTCTGAATGATCGGCTATAAAAAGCCAACTGACATTTACTGCTGAGGTGCTGACCTGTTGCACCATCTACAACCACTGCGATTACTTTTATTTGACCATGCTGGTCATCTATGAAGGTTAGAACATCTTGGCCACGTACTGTTGTAATCTCCACCCGTCACAGCCAGAAGATAACTGGTCAATCCTCAGAGCCTGGTTCCTCTCTAGGTTTCTTCCTAGGTTCCTGCCTTTCTAGGGAGTTTTTCCTAGCCACCGTGCTTCTACATCTGCATTGCTCGCTGTTTGAGATTTTAGGTTGGGTTTCTGTATAGCACTTTGTGACATCAGCTGATGTAAGAAGGGCTTTATAAATACATTTGATTGTTTGATTTGCTCCCCCCCCTAGTGGTCCAAATGTGGAATATGTACCCTTGCCAATATCATGTAATGGCTTGAGAAAATTCCAAGATTTGAAAGACACATACACATTACCAGGCAACTTCTTTTTCCTTTATTTACAACTTAGATCAGCTATGCTGGGCTATGGAGTCCCTTGGGAAACCCAACTACCGAATAGGCTTTATAAATAAATTATCAAAAAATACATTAACATTTATTCACAGACTGTATTCAACAGCAAGGAAACATTTTACGATGAGATTGGCCCCAACTGTTCACTTTGTCCCTTAAATAAGGTAGGCACATTCCTCCATATGACGTGTGAGTGACCTGCAGTTGAATGCTTCTGGGGCAAAGTTACTAAATTAATTTTGAAGTGCATGAATATAAATATTCAATGCTTTGCATCTATTATGTTACTTAACGATGATAGCTTCTTGAATCTCTCAGTCAATCAGAGACGATTACTGCTGGTAGGCAGCACAGCTGTGAAAAACGTTGGCACTTAGATGGTAATCACCTCACTCTCTCCCAAGTCACCAGTGGATACAGTTACTATTAGAAGCTCTAACATCAGAATTATCAACAGAGCGAATGAATGGTGCACATCAACAACTGAGGCCTGGACAAATATACTTGACTCTGTAAATAATCATCTCAGCTAAATCCCAACCCATACAAAGAAACAATCCACAAAGGCCAACACATACGTACAAACAACATACTGTACATACTGTACATACATACTGTACACTGAGTGTACAAAACATTAAAAATACCTGCTCTTTCCATCACATAGACTGACCAGGTGAATCCAGGTGAAAGCTGTGACCCCTTATTGATGTCACTTGTTAAATCTACTTCAAATCAGTGTAGATGAAAGGGAGGAGATGGGTTAAAGAAAGATTTTTAAGCCTTGAGACAATTGAGAATGTGTACCATTCACCATCTGACTGACAAGCAACCCTAGGGAGGTGGGAAAGGGTGCGAAACATGGTTTCCGGGAGTGGGAGGTGGGGGTTGGAAATAACCGCTGAGAGTCACAAGGGCATTTCGTACAATATAACGCAACAATAATAATGTTGATCATAGTAGTTCATTGCATTAAGATTTCAATGCACTCTACATTTTGTTTGGGTACTTGTAAACACCTCATCCATTCAAGGAGAAATAATTATACATTTTCAACAATAATGAACGTTCTTGACTAACCCTGTGTAGTGTAATTAAAAGGAAAGCCGGGTCACACTATTTGGATAGTCTAGTCTAGTATAGTCTAGTCTATAGATGCTCTACAGATGGACATACTGCCAACCAACTTGATCAGCAATTGCTTGCTGAGGTTACAGTTAGGGTTGGGCTTAGAATAAGGGTTAAGGTTCGGACTAGGGTTTGGGTGAGGGTTAAGTTTAAGCTTAGAATAAGGGTTAAGGTTATGGTTAGGGTTAGAGCTAGAGCTAGGGTTAGTAGATGTGAATAGATTAACTTACATCAGCCATCAGGTTTCCCAGTATGTACAGAGACTGTCCCCACATCAGAGGCAACTTGCCCATGGGAACTCTCTCTACAGAATGGGGATTCTCATACTCCTCGTCTACCTGTATAAAACACACACAGTACTAATTTTACCTGCTGTATATTCTAAGTGGACTCGTTATTATGATAATGAATGTAGATGAGGGTGGCCCTCACCTTGTCTGCAGGGACACTATAGAGCTCAGGCACCAGGCTAAGGCCATCCTTCTGTTTGATCATAATAGCCTCCAGGGCATCTCTGTATTCTTGCACCTGATGACACAGGGCAAACTCTTGATCACAATAGAACCCACACACGAGACCGAATGGACGCGGTCTCCGAATGGAGCCATTACCCGCTGGCCATTGTATGTCCGCATCCCCCCTGACTGACCTGCTCAGGGCTGTTGATGAAGATCCCATCCAGAATGAGGTAAGTCCAGAAAAGTGGCCACTCACATTCAATATTCTCAAAGAGCTTCAGCTCAGATGACTCATAATATATGCGACTGGGGTCCTGGAGGATACATGAACATGTACAGAATATATCAAAATTACACAAAGGAATCCGTTCATCAGTTGACGGTGGAAGAAGGCTGCGGGGGTAGATATCTTGGCCAGTCAAAAATGAGGCAAACATAAATATGAAACATCATTTTCACCTCTTTGGGGGTTTTGTGTCCATCTCTGAGGAACCTGCAGCATCCATATCTCCCCTAAGAGGAAAGATAGAGAGACAGCTAGTGACACATCGACCATATGGGCTGTGCTCTCATGCTACAGTCGTCATTACAGTGTTCTGCTCTAACAGACAGAAAATGTCAGCACACCGCACTGACCGGCCCTGTCATCACCTTCCTATTCCAATACACCACACGTTTCACCACACTCTCCTCGGCAGTTAATACCAGACTATTAAAAGACTAATATATAACACAAAATGTTTAATAGATAAACTCCAAACAAGGACAGCACTGAATGTAACGGTAGAGGACAACCTCACCTGCAACTTGGAAATGATTTCCTCCTTGGTCATATTAACGATGTCAATGTCTTCCACAGCAAACGCTGGGTACGAGATAATGGACAGAACCCCAGCATCCACCTCTTTGGATGTGGAAGCTCTTGGCAACATGGAACTAAGGATAGACTGACCATGTAAAAAAGGGAGAGAGAAAGGGGGGGAGGGATAGAGTAATGTCTTCTTCAAAGACTTGAGAAAGTGAGTATGAACGTGTCGCTGGGAGCTTGGGCTCCTGTCCTCTCTCTATGGCCATCCTAAGGCTTACCGTGCAGCGCTGAATATCGTCAGCTAACGCATGGACTACCGATTCATGACCCCCCTTGGCGCCAAACAGATTGAGGCCATCCAGGGCCTCAAGTGCAGCCTACAGACACACATTGGAAAATAGATGGCTGTTGTCAATATGTCAATCCCTTTGTCAGTGTGCACACATTACTATGACACTGAAATAATACCCATTGGTATCACCCACAGTAAAAGGTCGCATTTATTATAAGTTGCTAGTTGATGAAAAGACGGAAGGTCAAACATAATTGGCTGAGTGTTATTGGCGTCCGTGATTTGTGCTATCAACCGCGTTCCATAAGTATAATTCCAAGATGTCAACAGACATTGATATACAGCACATGTTGCGTAAAAGACAACTTACTTTCGCCATGCCGATTGAGCTGACGTTGATCTCCGGAATCCCCTGGTTTGTCTTGTCCCCACGTTCCCACATGCCAAAATCCTGGGAAAATCAACACAAATCAAACTGATTAACAACTGGTTCATACTTCTAGATCAAAGACACGGGGCTACCGTAGCACTCAGCAAATACACTGAACGTCAACATCATGTCCAAATTGTTTTTATTTTTACATACTGCCACTTTATACGCAGCCTCGATGTAGAACATCAGATTCTGGATGATGTCCACCTCATCCCGAGTGTAGACGATGTGAAGGCCTGCCAATGACAGCAGACAGGGTTGAAAAACAACTTTGGAATGTTTATCTTCAGTTCACATTAATATAATTTCAAAATATGCATTCAGGTCTTTGTAATGTAATATACTTGTCAAAAACAAAATGTAGAGATTGATAAATGCATTTCTATAGATTCCAAAATAATTTCATAGGTTACGTCCATATGTTGCGTGCTTATCCCGGACTGCATCTATTAAGGTTGCAGCAATGCTGGAGGAGAGGAGAGGGCACACCATAGGAGAAGTTGACATATAAGAGGGGGGGTGACACATCCCCCCTCAATATTCAAGAGGGCTTTTTGAACCCCCCTCCAATAATTTTCTATCCAATTAATCCAGGTGGATAAATGTTAGAATTTTTCTTCCACTTTGACATGAGTATTTTGTGTAGATCATTAACCAAAAATTACAATTAAAACACAACAAAATGTGGAAAACGTCAAGGGTTGCCCATTATTTAAATTGTATTCGTGACTGTTTGTCACAACCGTCATATGAATAATTGGACCAAGGCGCAGCATGAGAAGAGTTCCACATTTTAATGATAGTGGAACTTCCAAAAACAACAACGCAATAACGATCGTGAAATACGTCGCACACATAGGCACTTAAACAAAACAATATCTCACGTGGGAAAAAGGACACGTTAAGTATGATCCCCAATTAGAGGTAACGATCATCAGCTGCCTCCATTTGGGAACCATATACACACCCCCCCCTAGTCACACCCTGACCTAAAACACCATAGAGAACCCTGAGGGCTCTCTATGGTCAGGGTGTGACACTGTTTATGTACTGTATATTGTATTCCAGGTTCCTGCTGAACTTACAGTGCCTTCCGAAAGTTCTCACAACCCCTTTCCCACATTTTGTTGTGTTACAAAGTGGGATTCAAATTTATTTAATTGTCATTTTTGGTCAACCATCTACACAAAATCCTCTGTAATGTCAAAGTGGGAGAAAAACTATAACATTTATAAATAAATAAAACATCTATATATCTTGATTAGATAAGTATTCACCTGTAACGATTGTCGTTGGGAGAAGGAGAAGAGGACCAAAGTGCAGCGTGGTACGTATTCATAATACTTTTAATAAAGATGAATACTCGAACAAAAACGACAAACGAACAGTTCTGCAAGGTGCAACAAAAACACTAAACAGAAAATACCTACCCACAACCCATAGTGGGAAAACAGGCTGACTAAGTATGGTTCTCAATCAGAGACAACGAGCGACAACTGCCTTTGATTGGGAACCATACCAGGCCAAACACAGAAATACAAAACCTAGAATACACAACATAGAATGCCCACCCCAACTTACGCCCTGACCAAACTAAAACAGAGACATAAAAAAGTAACTAAGGTCAGGACGTGACATCACCCCCTTATACTCCCCTACATGTTAGAAACACCTTAAAGCTGTGAGTGTTTTGGGGGTAAGTCTAAGAGCTTTGCACACCTGGATGGTACAATATTTGTCCATTATTCTTTTGAAAATTATTTAAGCCCTGTCAATGTTACTCAGTGATATCTTGTGTTGGAACAGAATGCTTTGTATTCAGGACAAAAAGTTAATCGCTTTGCCAAAGTTTGTGCAGCGTTACTTAAGTGCCTTGTTGCAGACAGGATGCAAGTTTTGGAATATTTGTATTCTATACAGACTTCCTTCTTTTATGTCTATGTGTCCAGTATGAAGGAAGCTAAGAGGTAGTTTCGCAAGCTAATGCTAACTAGCGTATCTGCTAACAATAGTTTTTGGAGATTGAGAGCTTTTCAGTGTTATTTGTTGGGTCCATCCCAAAGCATGCTTGACTTAACAGAGTTGTAAAGGCTTTCTCATTGCAATGTTGCAATGGGGTAGAAAATCAATACCATGCCCAGGGCTAGGTTTCCCAAAACCATTGTAGCATTGCAACCTGGTCTCAGAGCAGGAGCACTAAAATCATCTTTCGTCCATTTAGTTTCAATGGAATTAAGATGATCATAGTGCTCATAACGCTTTTGAGAAACCCAGCACAGGTCATTCACCAGTCACCTCTCTGTCCTCCAATTGTTTTCCAATCTGGCAGCAACCTGGTGGCACAAACTCCCGGTGGAAAAAGGGGCTACGTTTGGAGCCACTTTGCTTATTGTGTTGATTCAAACAAGACCAAATGCCACGTTTCTACGGGAGAAACGTTGACAGGGAAAAAAATACCATCAACCTCAAGAGACATCTGAAAGCGCATCATTCCAACAAATACGCTCAGGTAATAACAGATTGATAAGACTACTTAGTTAGCTTGCTGCAACCTATCAGACCACTACTTACGACAGAACTTTGATTTCAATAGCTATAGTATGTCAAGGGCAGGGCTCCAGTCTGCGATCATTTACTCCCATTTTGCTAGCTTTTGACTTGGCTGTGAGTCAAATGTCCCATTGGTCGCATTAGTGCGAGCTGAACATTCATTACATGGTGACCTCGCTCAAAACGTCCTATTTTTTGGGGGGCTGCTAAAAACCATCATTTGGTCAAACAGTAAACTACATTATCATCATGAGTCCTGTAATGAACGTGTCTGCCCTGGCCCTGGGCCTGTTTCGCTGCTGCTGTGATGAGCGGGCTTATGATGTGCGATCCGGGAGAGAAAAAAGGCTTCTGATTCTCGAACATTTCAAAAGCAATTGGGAGAAATCCATAGCTTTTGAAGAAACTACTTGAATCAATTGTAATGATAATTGACAGTGGCTTTACAGTCCTTACAAAAGCTCCACAGCATACGACAGCTCGAGGAGAGAAGACTACAACGGGCGCAAGCTCATATTTATTTAAAGAGAAACAAATGTGAGCTAATTAGTTGTTGAGAGGAAAGGAACATGTTTGATTTAATATTGAGCTTAATGGCAACTATTTTACAACTGGGATTTGTTATATGGCTTTTAGACAGGAAATGCGCAATTGCGCATCATCCATTGCAAGTGCATATAGAGTTGCAGGCTACAACTGCATCGTTTGTTTTTAGGACATTGCATTTACTGTTAGATTAATACATGACTAATAGCAGTGGGTAATATATTTAGTGTTAGAGATCTAGCTAATGTGTTTTGAGTTACCCCCCCCCCCCCCCCTCTCTCTCACCCACTCCCCCTTTCTTTATGCGATATGTTGTGCAGAAAAATATGCTGGTAGGACAAGGCTATGTATGTTTGTGCACATGAAAGTCAGTGATGTATGCTTACTATAGGTTAATGAGGCAATACAAATGTAACGTGACTAAACGAAAGGGCATTTCATTGATTAAAATGGCCCACTGTTTTCGAAATGTTGACAATAACTACACTAAATCATTATTCAACTGACAAAAAATGTGACTAAGACTAAACTAAATCTACAAAATGAACACTGGAACATTGACCAACAGAGCATCTTTGAATAGCCCTCTTCGTGTACACCTAATAACAACAAACAAGTGTTTTTTTTAATGTTTTAATCTTCTGTATATAAAGTGTAATATTGGGATGTAAACCCAAACTTAAACACATTTAACTCAATATCTGACATGGGACAGGTGCCTTCTGCAATTTGAACCAAAACCATGTGTGTGTGTGTGGTGTATACTTTTGATACCATGAAGATTTGTAAGACTACCAAAAAACACCCTGTGTGACCCTGTTTTAGCCCATTGTGACACAGGGGGTGAACACTATTTGCCAGCTTACACTATTTGGCATGACAGGAACCTGACACATTTTCAATATCTTTGGGTGCAAATCAGGGGAGAATGACTGCCCCCTGTATTGAAACCACAGAAGTTCCCAGGCCGACCGCGGTACTGCAGGCATTGTTAGCCGAAAACAGGATACACAATTATAGGAATGGAAAAATGGCAATCTTTGTACAGTCAATTCTGTTTTTCATGTGTTTTGTATCATATTTATACAACAGCTGAAGAAACTAACACTTTAAAAGTGTGAAAATGTTATGTGATATGTAATGGTTGCTGGTTGAAAATTCAATCTTCACAGGACTTTCGCATCAACAGGTTTTCCATGAGTGAAATTTTGGCTTGCCAGGTGACATCACCAGGTGGTATAAGTTAATACACCAATAACAAAGAGAGTTCGAAACCTCTCTGCCAATAACAGCTCATTTCCAGGTTACATATCCCTCCCATTAGGCCCCTCTATGTTGGTGGATTGATCCACATTGTGGTTAATGCACTGCTTTGGCGCCCTACCCCTCCCCACTCAGATCAGTCCCAGACAGTCTTGCAAAATTACTGCTTGAATTCGTTTTTGGGGCTAAAATCTGTTTTTGGAGCTTTTTGACAATTTTAATGCGAAACTATGACAGCAAGGTACTTAATCGTTACCCAGAAACAATTTGATATTTATATTTTTTTGTTTGTTGCTGCACTGGGCCTTTAAATGCAGAAAATGCTGGAGGGGGGAAGACCCCCAGACCCTGTGCTGAAATGCGTCCACGCCATTGCTAAAATCATGCCGATGCCACTGGGGCACACAGTGGAGTATGAGTTTACCTGATGCAGTCATCTGGGCCAGGAAGAGCAGGAATATGGAGGTGGCATCCACCTGCAGGTGACCCCACTCATCGTCACCCACCACCGTGGCAGTTGTCTGGGAATCATACTTGGCGTGCAGGCAGTCAGATTTGTTCTTGCTGTATTTAAACTTCTCCACTTTGTCAATCTGAGAAAAATGGAACAACCACAAACACCAGGACTTAAGACCAGTTCATTTGAGGTCAATAGAAAAAAAAAAATGCAGTTTGTAGGCTAATCCTAAAAGAGAAGCCACAGGTCATATTCTGTCATCTGTGTACAGTATGTTGATCTATCGACATGTTTATTTCAAACAGTGACCTTTCCTTTGATCTCCTTTGCTCGATTAGAAATGAACCACCACAGCATGCAAGCTGAAGTGTGATTAAACTCTTTCCATGGCCCACATTCACAACTGTGAATGGCACAATCCTTGCCTGCATACCTGCCTCATCATACACTGCAGCAGGCTCCTCATGAGTTTAACGACATTCTGTGGAGAGATAGAGGGAGAGATAGTCAGCACCCAGTCTCAACTATGACCTTCAACCTCCCCCATCAGCCAGCAGAATCAGAGTAACCTGAAACCCGTCCCCAGCGTAATGGCCTGCCCCCTGGCATTTCCATGTGGGAACAGACACACACACTGACCTATCATGGGCCGTACCAATTTAGGTCTATTTACAGCTGCTAAATCCCTATGCCAAGGACAGACGTGAAGATAATTATAGGGGTTACTGTCAGCCAAGTATTAGAAAAGATATACTTGCGTTACTCCCATTCAAACTTTTTAAAAACAATACTGGTTTGAGACAGACAGGTAACTGGAAGGGCCCTCCCACCTGTTCCAGCTCGTAGGCCTTCGCCTTGTCCTCATCTCGGTCAGCATTCTTGCGGTAGGCCAGGCTGAGGGCCCACACAGACAGGATGCCGTAAACATTGTCCCGGACCCAGGCATGGTGGTTCTCCGGGTCCCCTGGGAGAAGCCCCGTCACCGGATCCTGGTCATAAGAGGAACACAGCATCACATTCAGTAACACTGGACATACACAGATACATGGTGATTACATGCATACATACATACATACATACATACATACTTAACATGAATGTTTACACACAATATCACCCATGTGTAAGCATTCACATGCAATTATAATCATAATAATAATCAAACTAATAGTAATCATTGAGATTTTATTTCTTCCTATGATTTCAATTGATTGTAAATCAAAATCCACTATCATTTACACACAATCAGCCAGTCATAGTGAATGAATTCTAACCGCCGTTTATGTTGACTGATGTGACAAATTATGAATTGTTCCAATAGGCAAGCAGTGCAGTTTAAAATACAAATTATATTTGTAAATTGTTATTTCAGTTTCTGTTTGGTAGTTAGTAATTAGGCCTAGCGGGGCCTCAGATTTCCGTCATATCGATTCTGGAGAGGGCGTTTTTTAGATCAGTATAGAACCTCAATAAAAATTCATTTTGGAGTTGGAGTCCTTTTAAAAAGCCTAGAACTGAGCCTCTCATTCCGTCTACATAGAAATGATCCCAGGGAATACCCCAGACCCACTAAGCAAGGGGACTGGAATTGGTCAAACTCGCAGTTTAATATACTTATAAAATCTTCTTTCCCTAAAAGCATGATGGTCATTACTTTTTTATATGAAAGAGGAGGTTAACTTGGCCCCAGACAATCGATCTGAGATTGACTTAAAGACAGCTCTACTCAAATACTATCTTTTGGTATTTTTTTTTTTCATTAGTCCATTGTTGATACAGTCCCAAAATGTTTTGCATGTCAGCAGTCAAGTTTTCAAGATATTGGACTTTCTAGAAGCAAAGTGTCATCGATCACATCCTCATGAGGCCAATATCTTGAAAACTTGACTGCTGTCATGCAAACACATTTTGGGACTGTATCAACAGTTGACTAATGAAAAACAAGACCAAAATATAGTTTTTTAGAGGAGTTTTCCTTTAAGTGTCAGTCATGGGATTATTATTTGTTGCTTTACATGAGCTGAACATGGGTAAATAAGTAGGCTACTACACATACAGCATGTCAAGGGTAACCTATTGTCATAAATAGGCCCACACTGCACTCACCTGGTGACGTAGTATTGTTTTCGTAACCATCCGTGCATAATTGTCGAGTTTCACCCCAGAGTTACTACGGCTCCTCATGATGTTGCTTGATGTTTTGCTTGAATTTCAGCCCTCAAACCTCGCTGACATTCTCTCTAATACAGCTTGTTATGTAGTTGCACCATCGAATGAGAACATGAGAGGGAAGCAAATGTCAAAGTCTAGGCGGGTGCGTTCTGCTCACAGTATCTGTTACACTGCCCATGGCTGCTCACAGACCAGTTGGTTTGTATTTTCTGTGTGCAGTAGGCCTATACCCAGTGTACAGTTGACTAGCATCTTCTAAAGAACAACGTAACAATGTCATTAGATGGAGTTGTCATAAACTATAACATCAAGTTAAATATAAAGTTATTAATGCTAAGTTATAAAGTTTTGAAAGTGTGTATATATATATATATATATATATATATATATATATATATATATTCATACAAATAAAGCTATAACCAAAAAGTCTACAAAATGTGGAAATATATATATACCATCAATATGAGCAGTCAATGTGTCACGTCTGCTCCTCCCCTCCGGCAGACAACATCGCCAGAGTACTAACCACCGGTCCTGGATTCATCATTACGCACACCTGGAACTCATCATTACGCGCACCTGTGAATCATTATGATTCACACCTGGACTTCATTACCTTCATCTTTTCCTCCCCTTTATATGTCACTCTCCCAGGTTCACTTACCAGATGGTATTGTTCTTGTGTATCGGTGGTCTGCCTTATGTTAGTGGTGTGTTCTTGGTTTTGTTGTTTTATTAAAACGTTTCACCTGCTTCTGACTTCACTGCCACATCATTACAGAATACCAACTAAAAATATGGTAGCAGCAGGGTAACCGGACATCTCCCAGATGATCAATGAACAAGACGACCTTCTTTGTCAACACCATGATCAACTGGGGATGGCCATGGAAAAGATTCTCCGCAGTCTACAACGTCTCAACAGTGGAGGATATTCTAGAGCCAGTCTACCCAACAAGTCAGGGCATTCAGCAACCCCGCTCAGGTCAGAGATGCCATCCAAATGCCGTGGCTTCTTCCTTCAGTGCTCCTTCTATTTCGCACATCAGATGGGAGCTCCCACCACCGAGACATCTACGGTTGCCACAGTTATTTCTTTGCTGACTGGGCGGGCATTGGAATGGCCTACGGCCGTCTAGGGGGCGGGGGGAGCTTGAGTCTTATGAGGGTTTCATGGCTCTGTTTTAATTGTATTTTCGATCATCCCGCGGAGAGGGAGGTGAGCGTCTGCTCCAGCAGGGGAATCAGACGGCTGCTGAGTATGCGCTTACCTTCTGGACAGTAGCATCTTCCGGTGGATGGAATGAGTCGGCGCTCAGCACTTTATTTAGAAGAGGTCTGCGAGAGGAGGTCCAGACGGAACTGGCCTGCCGAGATGACAACCTCACTCTGGACACGCTCATTGCGATGGCCGTCTGGTTAACCTCTTCCGGGAGCGTTGGCATCTACATCGCTTCTCTCCCACTGGCGAGTGTTTGGGCTCAGAGCCTGAACCCATGGCTGTAGGGGTCACACGTCTTCCCACCGCGGAACGCCGCAGACTGAGGCAGCTGGGGCTCTGTCTGTACTGTGGCCAGGGAGGGCACAAGCGCCAGCGGTGTCCGTTACTTCAGAATCCGGGATACTCTAGAGCAGAGGGATGGTCATGTGATGTTACATCACCTGAACCAGAAGTGAGTATTCCATCTACTGCTCTTCCTGTTAGACTCTTTTAGGTTCCCATCACTCTGGCTGACTGTCCCTCATGCCCTGTGTCTACAGCTTTAGTGGAGTCCGGCGCCACAGAACTTTATGGATCAGACCCATCCCTCCTCAATATTACCTGCTCTCCTCTCAATCAAATGTATTTATAAAGCCCTTCTTACATCAGCTGATGTCAAAGTGCTGAACAGAAACCCAGCCTAAACCCCAAACGGCAAGCAATGCAGATGTAAAAGCACGGTGGCTAGGAGAAACTCCCTAGAAAGTCCAGAACCTAGGTTCAAGGTCTAGACTGTTGGCCTCTAGGATTCGGAACCATCACACACATCTCCCACCACTCACCCTCACTGTGAAGTCCAATCATCAGGAAAACATCCCCTTCATCACCAGTTTACAAGATCATCCTCGGCCTACCTTGGCTTCAACGCCATAACCCTACGATCTCATGGTTGAGGATGAGAATCACAGACTGGTCACCTGAATGTCAGTAGACCTGCTTTCCTGTCCCTTGTGGTTCCACGTTGGTTTAGAGTCCTATGGTTGCCCTCCAGCCCAACAGATCCTGATACTCCTACGGGATAAGGCAGGCATTCTCCAAGACCTGCGCTACCTGTCTTCCTCCTCATCGCCCCTGGGACTGTGCCATTGACCTGTTTTCCGGTGCTACACCGCCGCGCAAACACATCTACCCTCTGTCAGTGGCTGAGACCCAGGCCATGGAGGACTACATTCAAGAGGCGCTCCAACAGGGTTTCATCTGCAGGTCCACATCCCCTGCGCCGGCTGGCTTCTTATTCATTGCCAAGGAGGGAGGATTACGCCCTTGTATTGATTGCCGTGGACTCATTGACATCCCCACGAAGTATCGGTACCCTCTCCCGCTGGTGCCCTCAAGCAGCTCTGCGGGGCCCAGTTCTTCACCAAACTGGACCTGCGGCGTGCCTACAATCTCATTCGCATCCAGGAGGGGGATGAGTAAAAGATGGGGTTCGGCACGATGTCTGGTCACTATGAGTACTTGGTTATGCCCTTTGGCTTAGCCAATGATACGTCAGTGTTCCAGGCATTCGTCAACGAGGTGTTCAGGGACAGGCTCTGACGTCAGGTGACTGTACATCGACGACATCCTGATCTTCTCCACCAACCTGGAGGATCACATCACTCACGTTTGAGCAGTCCTGAAACGCCTCTTGTCTAATCACCTGTTCGTCAAGGCGGAGAAGTGCCAATTACATCAGAGGGCTGTCTCCTTGGGCTACCAAATCAGCCCGCAGGGAGTGAGGATGGAGGACAAGGTAGATACGGTAGTTTCCAGGCCCAACCACCAAGGGGTTCCACGGTTTCTGGGGTTTGCCAACTTTTACTGCCGCTTCATCAGGAATTTCAGTACCGTCGCTGCCCCTCTCACCTACGTTGCTTTGGTCTCCAGCAGCCGACAAGGCCTTTCGTCTCAAGGGCCGTTTCACCTCCGCCCCCTTACTAAAACACCCAGATCCAACACTACCTTTTGTGGTTGAGGTAGACTCATCGGAGGTGGGTGTGGAGGCAGTTTTGTCAAAGACAGGGGGACACATTCAAATTTGTATCCAAGAAACTGTCCCCCGCAGAGAGGAAGTACATTGGCCATCGTGAGCTCTTGGTGGTGAAGTTGGCATCAGGAGTGGTGACACTGGCTGGAGGGTACCAAGGAACCATTTGTCATCCTCACGACCATTGGAACTTTGAGTACATACGGACAGGGAGGAGACCGAATATGCTCCAAGCCAGGTGGGCCCTCTTCACCAGGTTCGACTTCCCGCTGACCTATCGCCCAGGGTCTAAGAACATCAAGGCTGATGCCCTGTCCCGTATCTACGATTCAGGAGAGGCTCCTGTCCAGAGGGCACCCATAATCTCATCCTCCCGAGTCGTGAGTCCAGTGGTTTGGGACGTAGATGTGGACATCCGCCAGGCTCTAGTGGGAGCCTGCACCCCGGAATTGTCCTTCCGTACACATCTACGTTCCCACAGGGATAAGGGATCGGTTGCTGACCTGGGCACACACAGCTGTCGTCAATGGACATCCAGGTATTTCTTGCACCATCCATTCCATCACTGAGAAATACTTGTGGCCCACCTTGGTGCAAGATGTTATGCAGTATGTCAACTCCTGTTCCGTGTGTGCTCAAACCAAGTCCCCCTGGAATCTCCTGCCGCTTCCCGTGCCTCAGCGACCTTGGTCCCATCTGTCATTGACTTTGTTACTGATCTTCCCCCTTCTGATGGTTTCCAAGTCATGTAGTTTAATCCCTCTTCCTGGTCTTCCCACTGCTCTCCAGGTCACTGAGGCACTCTTCTAGCAGGTCTTACTGCATTATGGCCTTCTAGAGGACATCGTCTCAGACCGTGGCCCCCAATTCACACCTCGAGTATGGTGGACCTTCTTGGAGAAGCTCGGGGTCAAGGTTAGCCTCACATCCGGGTATCGGCCTCAGTCTAACAGGCAGGTGGAGAGGATGACTCAGGAGCTGGGGAGGTTCATGAGGAGTCACTGTCAGGACTGGCAGGGTGAGTGGGCACGTTTCCTTCCTTGGGCATAGTACGCATAGAACTCTCTACGTCACTCCACTTGGTTGACCCCCTTCAAGTGTGTTGGGTTTCCAGCCGGACCTGGCCCCGTGGACCCCGGGCCAGACCACGGCTCCTGCGGTAGATGAGTGGTTCCGACGCCCAGAGGAGATGTGGAACAATGCGCATGTGAGATTCCAGCGCGCTGTCAATCGTCAGGAGCAGGCAGATCGTCACCGCAGTGAGACCCCTGTGTTCCATCCTGGGGATTGCGTCTGGCTCTCTACTAGGAACCTCCCACTCAGTCTGCCCTGCAAGAAACTGAGCCCCCGGTGTGTGGGTCCATTCAAGGTTCTCCGGAGGGTCAATGAGGTGACATACAGGTTACAATTACCCAGTCAAAAGAAGCTTTTTATTTTTTGAGCTTTTAGTTTGTCTTCTCTTGTTTATCAAGGTGGGCAGGCAGAGTACATTGACTTCTTTACACTCTCCTCTTATGAAAATATTTCACCATTGCTTTAATTTGTGAGCAAATCTTTGGTGTGCTATTTTTAGTCTCTTGCCTCTTGATAATAGCATTTCTTGCTTACACCCTTTTCAGTTAACATTGCATACTACATATTACAAGTAAACACGATAGGATGTTATACTGTACATGGACATTTATGCAATGTTGACTGGTGATCATTGTTTCAGACTCTTGATGTATTATACAACACATACAAATGTAAGTTAACGTGCTTTTAATGTACATGTGAGTTTACTATACCTTAAAAAGAGAACCACTCCATTGAATTTGTTTAAATCCCTGGCCTAATTCTATTTTACAATGACAGCCTACCCCAGCCAAGCCCTAACACTGGGCCAATTGTGCACCACCCTATGGGACTCCCAATCACGGCTAGTTGTGATACAGCCTGGAATCGAACCAGGGTCTGTAGTGAAGCCTCTAGCACTGAGATGCAGTGCCTTAGACTGCTGCGCCACTCAGGAGTCCAGTAATGTCTGCAAAAACACAACTTTAAACAAATATAATTACTACAGTATTAAAATGTGCATGTGCCTTGCCCATTCTCCTCCCCTGTATCCCAATTCGTGCCACCCATGAGTGATAAACCTCAAGTATATAGCTCTTCTGGGCCATACCCCTCCCAGTCCACCATATATTGTGTTCCCTTCAGGTTATAGAAGGAACAGAATCTCTAAGCTATCCGTTTAGACCTCAGTCCTACCTACCTACAGGTTATGGAAAATGTTGTATTTTAGTATTTCTCCAGTAGGATTCTGCAAAGAGAAAGCCTTGACTTCTATGTCAAAGATAATAAAACAAAAACACTATAGTAAGTACTACAGTAATGTCCACAAAAACACTGCAGTTAATACTACAGATGTATTTTCATCTATGTGTTGACTTTCTTATCCAGTCTTTGATTTCCATTGGTAGGTTACGATTTACATGCACAGCATTCTTCCTATTACTTTCAAGTAGATAATTGGAGATCACTTAAAACTGGCACATGTCCAAGATATGACGGCATGCAAGATACAACATTAGGTGTGTATTACACATAAAACGGAGATTGATGTCTGCCCTTGGTCTTTGGTCAGTTCGTTGTTCTGTATGCGAACTTAGCACATCCCACGGTCAGTACTTTGACATGGTTCTCTCTCCAACTATTATCTAACAAACCTGGAGATTTTGCTCTCTCTATTCCAATATTTGTTATAATTTTTTATTTCACCTTTATTTAACCAGTTAGGCTAGTTGAGAACAAGTTCTTATTTACAACTGCGACCTGGCCAAGATAAAGCATAGCAGTGTGAACAGACAACAACACAGAGTTACACATGGAGTAAACAATAAACAAGTCAATAACACAGTAGAAAAAAAAATAGAAAAAATAAAAAAAAGAGTCTATATACATTGTGTGCAAAAGGCATGAGGAGGTAGGCGAATAATTACAATTTAGCAGATTAACACTGGAGTGATAAATGATCAGATGGTCATGTGCAGGTAGAGATACTGGTGTGCAAAAGAGCAGAAAAGTAAATAAATAAAAACAGTATGGGGATGAGGTAGGTAAATTGGGTGGGCTATTTACCGATGGACTATGTACAGCTGCAGCGATCGGTTTTGCTGCTCAGATAGCAGATGTTTCAAGTTGGTGAGGATGATGTTGATGTGGATTCACTGTCAATGTCTTCATTTTCACTGTTAATCTATACATTTTCAGACGATGCAAGTCAGAGCAACAATCTTTTGTATCCTTTCAGCTTCTTGTGGATAGCAAAGCAGAGACCTATCTGGTGCTAAAGAAGTAGCAGAAGCTACTACAGTAGTGTGTTTAAGGTTGAACCGTCATGCTGACAATGAGTCTGTAGATGCTACAAAGTCAGTCTTGGTGTTATTTGAAACCTTACCGTCTGCTTTGAAATATGAGTAGTGTTAAGAATACAATTTCTTTACATTAATTTATAGATAATAAAACATATCAAGTAAATATCTCAAAAGTACCCTTTTTGGTTTTGCTAATTTTTAAACATTGTTTTAAACAATATACTCTACAAGTACATCACATTTCCAGAGTGGGCTCTCTGCTACTTTTGAAGTTATTTTTCATTTTATGAGCACCACCAACAGAGTGAATCAGAAAATGGGTTCAAAGGGAACTTCCTCTGCTGGTGGTTGATTAATTACCTATAATGCCAAATGATATGTATAACATGGGTCATATCTTCAAATGTACCAGAGAGCCCACTCTGGAAATTGTATGGACTAATAGAGTATATTGTTAAACACATGTCTAAAAATGAACAACATCAACAATTTTACTTTTGAGATATTTACATTGATATGGTTAATTATCCCTAAATGTATGTAAAAAATAAATTGTATTATTAATATAAACACTTCTCATATTTCAGAGCACACGGTAAGGTTTCAAATGTCACCAAGACTGGCTTCATCTACAGACTCATCATTGTAGTGTCTTAAAGAAGGTCCGGGTAAAGCCAAAATGTCACACATTTTCCAAATTTAATTAATTATTTATCCATTTATTTAAAGGACCTTTCTATGTATTTTATTTCAGGAAGATCCAAAACATCATACATATCTTTGGGCCATCCTGGCTCGGAATAACCCATGAGTCCAAATCACTTGAGTGTTTCTTTTTCTTTTGGCCCCTAATATGAAAAGTTCAATCAAAGTAGATCTTGCGTCAGCAGAATCATGCATTTAACACAAAAAAGCAAAAATATAAACAGCTACCACATATTGTGTTCCTAAATGTAGCTGTAAATCCCCACTGGGCACAGACGCCTTCTATTCCACATTGGTTCAACGTCATTTCATTGAAATGACATGGAAACAACGTTGATTCAACCAGTGTGTGCCCAGTGGGACTTCACATAGCTTAATCTTTGGTGGAGCAGTGGCAGGGGAAAGAGAGATTTACGTGTTAAGAACTGGGATTATGAGTTGTGGCATGCAGCTTCCACTCATTATTCAGAATTAGTCATAAATATTCATAATAGCCCCAGGACCAGAAACAATGTAGCCATAGGGAATAAAAATATCCACACGGTGACTTAGAGGATGTAATTCATGACCCGTGTTGTGACATGTTTGGATGTTTTGTCATACTAATAAATAACACAATCATTTTGGGAAGTTTTTAGGTCTCCATGCACAGACTTTTATACCAGGTTTGATTATTTAAAAAATCAAATCAAATTTTGTGGGTCTCCTACATATTTTGCAGATGCTATTGCAGATATTAATGCAGGTGCAGTGAAATGCTTATGTTTCTAGCTCCAACAGTGTAGTAATATCTAACAATACAATACACACAAATCCTAAAAATGTAAATCAATAAATATTATAGCAAGCATGTCAGAGTCTGGAACAGAAGCACATACAGGGGGTCGGCTGGTGGTGACTCAATTTGTAACAGTCTGATAGCCTGGTGAAGCTGTTTTTCAGTCTCTTGGTCCCAGCTTTGATGGACCTGTACTGACTCATACCCCAGACTAATTCTGTAGACCAGCCTACATGTCAATTGACAAAATTTCGCTACACTCGCATTAACATCTGCTAACCATGTGTATGTGACCAATAACATTTCATTTGAATTGGCTATCTATCATCTTGCATTCCAGTCATTGATTGTCGTGAAAGTACTGAACTGGTGGAGGTGATTTATTTATCGTATTGTTTTCACTTAATCCTATGTCCAAATATTGGGTGCAGATGAAGCAGAGATGCCAAGGAAAGGTCACTAGGCTACATATGCACTGTGGACAAAGTCTGATTTATTCAACTGAGGGTACACTAGGATATTAACTCTCACCATTGTCTGTGCTGTGTTTATTTTCTAGAAAACAATGAGGTTGACAGTTTTGAGGAGTCATTGAACCTTCTACAATGCATGCTTGAAGAAATAGTGCTTGATTTCAATAATGAACATACAACCAAAATACTTAATGCTGTTAACTTTGTCATCTGCATACATGCAAATATACAGGTCTGTGTGTGACGCCCAGGGAATCATCATTGGCAATGAGTTTGGGGACTAGACGAGGCATAATGTGATCCTTGTTTGCTGTACTGGTGGGTTCAATAGTCAAATAAAATCTGCTCTATTTCCATTGTGACGGGTTTCTAGCCAGAATCCTTAGGGAAATAAAGGAATAATCCATCAACGATAAACTGATCAGTATTAGCATCTGGGATCCGCTCTCAATGTCTGTTGTGGCAGGAAGTTGTTGGAATTCGGTTAAAATCCGATGATAACAACAGCGGATCTGTCGAAATCCATCAAACGAAGTAATAACGACTTGTTTTATTTTATTAATATGATGTCAACAGTATGTGCTTGCACAGGAAGCTCTGTGCTTACTATTGCTTTCAAGGTTTATGAGTGTGTGGCTGATGCTACCGCGTTAGTTAACTTAGCTTTAGTTAGCTGTCCAGCCACCTATCTAACGTTAGTTAGCTAACGACGTTAGATAAATAGCTAGCTAGGTTCCATGCCGGTTGATGTCAGTCAGTATTTAGCTAGAAGCTAACCACAACAGCCAGTCGAACACAATAAATTAAAACAGACGGAGCTAACTAGCCAACGTTAGCTAGCTCACGTCTCACCCCCAGATGTAGCTAGTTTAGCGAATGTAGTTACGTGGAGGATTCCTTTGAACTCTCTGATTTTGGACCCTGACCTTATGCTGTGTGTATTCCGTTAGGATTCTCGATGGATAACACCGGATATTGCAACGAGAGCAGCACAAGTGACGAGGACATGGTGGAGATAGCAGGGGCGACGTTAGACTTCTCTAATACAGAGGATGAACCACCCTTGGACCGAGACAAATGTTGTGGTAAGACCAACGCCTGTCTGTGTTGTATTGATTTTACACACACATCTTTTGTGCCAAAACAAGTCATGGGTATTGCAAATGTGTTATTTTATTTGTATTATTTCACACCAGAATGTGTGACACTTTTAAATCCTCACGTCTCTCCCTTCTCGTCCAGGGGATAACCCAGGTATGGAGGAGGTGAACGGGGTGCCTAAGCTGATGGACTTGCTGGATGATCCGGTGCCAGGGGTGGGCACCTATGAGGACTTTAACACCATAGACTGGGTGCGGGAGAAGTCCAAAGACCGCGACCGCCACAGAGAGGTGATCTACAACTATTTACTGCCTTGTTCTTTTAACTCTTACAGTGCCTTGCGAAAGTATTCGGCCCCCTTGAACTTTGCGACCTTTTGCCACATTTCAGGCTTCAAACATAAATATATAAAACTGAATTTTTTTGTGAAGAATCAACAACAAGTGGGACACAATCATGAAGTGGAACGACATTTATTGGATATTTCACACTTTTTTAACAAATCAAAAACTGAAAAATTGGGCGTGCAAAATTATTCAGCCCCCTTAAGTTAATACTTTGTAGCGCCACATTTTGCTGTGATTACAGCTGTAAGTCGCTTGGGGTATGTCTCTATCAGTTTTGCACATCGAGAGACTGAAATTTTTTCCCATTCCTCCTTGCAAAACCGCTCGAGTTCAGTGAGGTTGGATGGAGAGCATTTGTGAACAGCAGTTTTCAGTTCTTTCCACAGATTCTCGATTGGATTCAGGTCTGGACTTTGACTTGGCCATTCTAACACCTGGATATGTTTATTTTTGAACCATTCCATTGTAGATTTTGCTTTATGTTTTGGATCATTGTCTTGTTGGAAGACAAATCTCCGTCCCAGTCTCAGGTCTTTTGCAGACTCCATCAGGTTTTCTTCCAGAATGGTCCTGTATTTGGCTCCATCCATCTTCCCATCAATTTTAACCATCTTCCCTGTCCCTGCTGAAGAAAAGCAGGCCCAAACCATGATGCTGCCACCACCATGTTTGACAGTGGGGATGGTGTGTTCAGTGTGATGAGCTGTGTTGCTTTTACGGCAAACATAACGTTTTGCATTGTTGCCAAAAAGTTCAATTTTGGTTTCATCTGACCAGAGCACCTTCTTCCACATGTTTGGTGTGTCTCCCAGGTGGCTTGTGGCAAACTTTAAATGACACTTTTTATGGATATCTTTAAGAAATGGCTTTCTTCTTGCCACTCTTCCATAAAGGCCAGATTTGTGCAATATACGACTGATTGTTGTCCTATGGACAGAGTCTCCCACCTCAGCTGTAGATCTCTGCAGTTCATCCAGAGTGATCATGGGCCTCTTGGCTGCATCTCTGATCAGTCTTCTCCTTGTATGAGCTGAAAGTTTAGAGGGACGGCCAGGTCTTGGTAGATTTGCAGTGGTCTGATACTCCTTCCATTTCAATATTATCGCTTGCACAGTGCTCCTTGGGATGTTTAAAGCTTGGGAAATCTTTTTGTATCCAAATCCGGCTTTAAACTTCTTCACAACAGTATCTCGGACCTGCCTGGTGTGTTCCTTGTTCTTCATGATGCTCTCTGCGCTTTTGACGGACCTCTGAGACTATCACAGTGCAGGTGCATTTATACGGAGACTTGATTACACACAGGTGGATTGTATTTATCATCATTAGTCATTTAGGTCAACATTGGATCATTCAGAGATCCTCACTGAACTTCTGGAGAGAGTTTGCTGCACTGAAAGTAAAGGGGCTGAATAATTTTGCACGCCCAATTTTTCAGTTTTTGATTTGTTAAAAAAGTGTGAAATATCCAATAAATGTTGTTCCACTTCATGATTGTGTCCCGCTTGTTGTTGATTCTTCACAAAAAAATACAGTTTTATATCTTTATGTTTGAAGCCTGAAATGTGGCAAAAGGTCGCAAAGTTCAAGGGGGCCGAATACTTTCGCAAGGCACTGTAACTAGGGTTGTTGCAGTGACCGTATTACAGCCACACCGGCGGTCATGAAGGCAGTCAAATTCCACGGTCATGGTAATTAGACTTCTTCATGCTCTGATGCTGCTCATGGTCATTCATAGCCTACCAAACTTGGTAATTCGTAGCCTAACTACCTGGTACTCAGCACTCTATTGTCCCTCTAATCACACTGACATGAATGCAAATGTATTTGAAAATCTAATCAAACACTCCATGAGAGTCCATGAGCTCATGTTGCGCAACATTTCAATAGACTATGCAATTGCGTGAGAAAAGAGAAAGTGATGGCCTCTACTAAAAAGAGGAGGATCAGCTTTCTATAGACTAGGCCTACTATATTTATTTCTCAACTTTCCTAATATTAAGAACTTTGCTTATATTTACTACAGGGGTATAGCTTACCTGGCTGACATGAAAACAAACCACAGGGAAAAGCGTCCTCCATTCGCTATTTAAGTGCATAGATTAAATTTTTTCACGCTGCCCCTGTTTCGAAGCAGGTGCATTCTAAATCATGTTCCATTCTAAATCGGAAACAAATTTCACAAATATATTCTTTATTATATGTAAATAATGTTAAATCAAGACTAGTCTAATGGGTGATAATATTAGCCTATCACTTGTGAATGATGCCCAGAATAAGAAACAATGCCTTTTTTGTGTGACTTTTTCGAAACATAGGTGCAAATCTCATGTAGCCTAGCCCGTAGGCCTATATGTTTTAATAAGGTTTGTATCACAACTAAAGTGGCCAAATAACTTCTTAAAATTAAGCACATTAATCCACTTTACAAGGGGTGTAGAGCCTAACTAGCATATTTTTTTATTTAACCGGGTAGGCTAGTTGAAAACAAGTTCTCCTTTACAACTGCGACCTGGCCAAGATAAAAGCACAGCAGTTCGACACATACAACAACACAGAGTTACACATGGAATAAAAAATAAAATAAAAAAACATACAGGGAAAAACGATGTTTACACGGGACAGGAGGGTACAAGACAAAAACACACATCCGACTGCTTGGATCAACATTGGTAACATTGATAATCAACATATATAAGCAGCGTGAGTTTCAAGTTTGGGGAAGATAATTTTCACCATAAAAATGCACCTTTATAATAAAAGCATTACATGCATAATTGCATTTGCGGTCACTTTTGATAATGGTGTTTTCCGCTAATGGAACGTTCGCACTTATAGCCTACTACCATGTGCGCATTGCTGCGCTTATAGTGTGAAGAAATAGCCTAATAGTTTATCAACATTTTAAGATAAACGTTCTGATCTGTTTAATTTGGGATCTATCGCATCCCACAACTGTCCCAGTCTATGTTTGGAATATTTATTTCTAGAACAGAATAGAATAGGTCAACCTTTGCACTATTGGGGATAGTGCTTTTGCTGTTCGTTGGGCTTCCTCATCTTGTTGGCTGATGAAAAGTAAATGTGGACAGTTCTTCCAATATCTTCAATATGCCACTTGGAATTGGATAAGGACGCGTGCAGTTGCATCCCCGATGTGTCTGTCTTCACTTGTAGCCTGTGAGAAAGACCTGATCATGTGATAGAGCTCGCAGCACTCAGGAAGAAGGGCACTACGGCCACAGGCTGCGAATGGCATGGATTCTTTTAGGGTGAATTAAGGACACACAAAGGGGATGCTGCTGTGAAATTCTAGGCATTATCAAGTGCTTGTCAAATTGTGACTGATGTAGTGTGCAGCCTGCGCAAAAAAAACAAAGCAGAGCTCATGCCTTTCAAGCAACCTTTTTTCAAATCATCATTAGTCACATTATGTCGTACAATGTATTCAAAATCCAAACATATCCCAACGTTTGTAGAACAACCAAAGTTACATTAATAACTCTAAATTAAGCATATAGGAATACTTATTTCTTAACGCTCAGCACAGACTAGCTGCATGTGCATACTCCCTCAAATCGTTTGGAGAAAATATTCTTTCCATTTTATTCAGCTTTGTTCAATTGTATTCTTCATACTCTAGGTAAAAAGAGCCAGCATAATGAGCAAAGTTAATAGCTAACGCCATTTTTGTTAATTTCCAAATAAAACCAGAAGGGGGCAGCAGACCTTCAGGGTGTGTATCTGCTATAGCTAGTAGGAGAGGGCTTCTGCATGGGGGATGTTTGTATAAAGACTTTGAACATCCATAGTTATACTTATATCATTACATTCAACTTGGACATTTTCAAGGGTCTTTAGCACATCAGTGGTGTCGATATTGAATGCTGGGAGGGAAGGAACCAACTTTTAAATGAAAAAAAAAATGGACAAATTGGGATAGGGGTTCTGTGAGACGATCGTTACCAGAGACTTTAGGCCTCAGAGGAGGATCTGGTAGTTTCTTGTGAATCTTAGGTAGGCCATAGTAAGCTGAACATACTGGGTGAGGGGTGATGAGGAAATCCCTCTCCTTTTCAGTAATCCAACCTTGGTCTAAAGCACTGTTATTAATGTATGCATCAATTTCACTCTTTAAAAAAATAGGTTCATCAGCTTTAATAGTGCAGTTATATTGTGGCTTCTAACAATGTAATTGTCTGCATAATGTCTTATCACCCATTTATATATTTTTGTATATATATATATATATATATATATATATATATATATATATATATATATATAATATTAACATTTTAAAAAATATATATTTTCCTTATTATTTTCCCCTAACCCTAGCACCCCTCCCCTAATTGGAGTAAACTAATGGACAACAACACTTTTAATTCCAGCTCATGCATACTATATACATTTTACCAACTTATCAATTGACTATGACTTCCCAAATCACCCAGCAGTGCTATTTTAAGAGTTAGCTCCAAGTAAATGCAATTTTTCAGCCCTTCCTGAACCTGTGACCAAAATCAAGCTACATTATGGGGAGTACCAAAACAAGTAATCTAATGATTGTCTCTTCGCAGCAAAATCTGCAGAGCTGGGATGGTTGTATCCCCCATTTATATAACATTCTATTGGTTGCAAGAATTTTGTATAATAATTTAAAATGGAAAATAAGTTTTGAATCCAGCGTTGGTTTATGAACTGATACACAAAACGTGCCATGGAATCGGTACATCAAATATCTACCAACTATTTTGCGACCAGTAAATTGTTTGGTCCTTAACCTCTTAAATGTAACGTAAAAATGTAGATTTCTGCCAAAATAGACGAGTAACTGCCATTCATGTGTAATTACATGATTCTGACATGTCAAAACTTGGTATATTTGGAAAGAAAACATCTGGGAGATTATGAGGAAACAATCAGAAGATAGGAGTTACATAGTTCAGAATACACAAGATCAAGCACACACAAAATAACCATTTTTATATATATATATATATATATATATATATATATATTGAAAGTAATCTTTCATTGACAAGCTATAAGTGAATTATTGATTCCCACAGCTGGAAACGCATCAGATGGCTTCCACAAGATGTGAACAACATCAGGGAAAAAATTGTATTGATAGACATACAGTTGAAGTCGGAAGTTTACATACACTTAGGTTGGAGTCATTAAAATGTGTTTTTCAACCACTCCACACATTTCTTGTTAACAAACTATAGTTTTGGCAAGTCGGTTAGGACATCTACTTTGTGCATGATACAAGTCATTTTTCCAACAATAGTTTACAGACAGATTATTTCACTTATAATTCACTGGATCACATTTCCAGTTGGTCAGAAGTTTACATGAAGTTGACTGTGCCTTTAAACAGCTTGGAAAATTCCAGAAAATGATGTCATGGCTTTTTAAGCTTCTGATAGGCTAATTGACATAATTTGAGTCAATTGGAGGTGTACCTGTGGGTGTATTTCAAGGCCTACCTTCAAACTCACTGCTTCTTTGCTTGACATCATGGGAAAATCAAAAGAAATCAGCCAAGACCTCAGAAAAAAAATAGTTGACCTCCACAAGTCTGGCAAGTAAACTTCCCACTTCAACTGTAACAACTACAAATGGGCAGATGTTTTAGTTAGTGGTGTCAGGTGTGGTCACAGGACGTTTTTCAAGTGTCCCTAAACCTCTCTAAAGTGGCATATGTCTCTAAATTAGATAATTCCAGTGCTATTACATATTTGCAATCCCTAAATTCTATTTGTTCAGTATAAAAACACAATTTCTACCATATCAACCTCACTCAAACATTGTGCTGGTGTCAATATGATTTGATTGATTTGATTTGATGGGGTATCCAGGGTACGTTCAAGTGTCCTTTCAACCTGTCCAAAGATTTTGAATGTGGTAATTGCACTGTTTTTGTACACTGGATGTGCCTAAAAGTTATTGTTCACTATAAAAACTCAATTTCTACAACACCAACCTCTCTCAAACATTGTGTGGGTGTCGGGAGATATACAGGGGATATACAAGTGTTTTGTCAACCTCTAGAAAGTAGCTGAACGTTTAGCCTAGGCATATCCAATGTATTGGTCCCACATACAAATGAACTGTTTACAAAAACAATACAAAAGCAACAGATATACATAAAAAGTCTTATCAAACTCAAACTTGGTTAGACATGTGTCCTTCACACAAAAAAGGTGCAAAAATAGAAATGAGCTGATCTATTTAAAATGGCATTCTTGTTCGTTTTACATCCCAGGTAAAGATTAGGTTTCACTTTCACCGTAGCTTGTGCATGTTGTGATAGTCTTTGAAGCAGTCCCTCACTGCCAGGAAACGCAAAGGGAACTGGCATTTCAGACAGAAAATCTGGCATTTCACCCTTCCCCCCCCGTCTGGCATTTCACCCCCCCCTCCTGTGTTTTGTGCGATGCTTGCGGTTCTTCCTTTTGTCTTTTGGCATGTGTGTTGGGTAGTGGCGCTCAGCTGCAGACTGTGAATGTGTTGTCTTTCGTTTTGTAGATTTCTTAACCATTTGTAATAGTGATGCACTGATTTTAGCGGCCTTTTAAGCATTCTAGTACAGTTAAATAGTTAACACACACATGGACACAGTGGTCTAAGGCACTGCATCTTAGTGCAAGAGGCATCACTACAGAATCCAGGCTGTATCACATCTGGTCGTGATTGGGAGTCCCATAGGGTGGCGCACAATTGGCCTAGCGTCGTCCGGGTTTGGCCGTCATTGTTAATAAGAATTTGTTCATAACTGACTTGCCTAGTTAAATAAAGGTAAAATAAAAATAAATTAGTTCACCCACGACAGAGAACGGTCGATTGTTAAGGGCAATTAATTCCATTATCTTGGCGTTAATGGCCTTCACCTTTGAGTTGTCTCGCTGAAATGTTCTTACTCTTTCAACTGCTCAGTCCACACAGCAGACATTGTGGGCTATATTAGGAATGCTGTGCTGCACGTGAAGCGCAGCATTTGACATGGCTATATAGGTGGCTGGATTATATAGGTATGCACATCGCGGTTAAACTAGACATCGGGCCGATGCCGATGTTGGCATTTTTAGCTAATATCGGCCGATTCAGAAATGTTCACCGATTTTATATCATGCATCCCTAATTTGTAACGTATTCAGCTGGCGCTGCTCGTAACTGGTCTATAGAGTGGTAGCCATTTAAATTGCCAACCATTTCAACATGTAGCTAGCTATAGACCAGAGAGCATGGAGCTGCCGAGATTTTCTTCTTCTCTGTTGAAAGTTTCCGAGTGTCTAACTATTTTGTACCTTCCAGCTCACGCTGTCGGTCCCGCTGGTCTGATACAGTGGGGAGAACAAGTATTTGATACACTGCCGATTTTGCAGGTTTTCCTACTTACAAAGCATGTAGAGGTCTGTAATTTGTATCATAGGTACACTTCAACTGTGAGAGACGGAATCTAAAAACAAAAATCCAGAAAATCACATTGTATGATTTTTAAGTAATTATTTAGCATTTTATTGCATGACACAAGTATTTGATCACCTACCAACCAGTAAGAATTCCGGCTCTCACAGACCTGTTAGTTTTTCTTTAAGAATCCCTCCTGTTCTCCACTCATTACCTGTATTAACTGCACCTGTTTGAACTCCTGTCCAAACTCCTGCACCTGTTTGACACCTGTCCACACACTCAATCAAACAGACTCCAACCTCTCCACAATGGCCAAGACCAGAGAGCTGTGTAAGGACATCAGGATTAAATTGTAGACCTGCACAAGGCTGGGATGGGCTACAGGACAATCGGCAAGCCACTTGGTGAGAAGGCAACATCTGTTTTTCGCAATTATTAGAAAATGGAAGAAGTTCAAGATGACGGTCAATCACCCTCGGTCTGGGGCTCCATGCAAGATCTCACCTCGTGGGGCATCAATGATCATGAGGAAGGTGAGGGATCAGCCCAGAACTACACGGCAGGACCTGGTCAATGACCTGAAGAGAGCTGGGACCACAGTCTCAAAGAAAACCATTAGTAACACACTACGCCGTCATGGATTAAAATCCTGCAGCTCACACAAGGTCCCCCTGCTCAAGCCAGCGCATGTCCAGGCCTGTCTGAAGTTTGCCAATGACCATCTGGATGATCCAGAGGAGGAAATCACTGCTGCAGTGTGTGCAAACCTGGTCAAGAACTACAGGAAACGTATGACCTCTGTAATTGCAAACAAAGGTTTCTGTACCAAATATTAAGTTCTGCTTTTCTGATGTATCAAATACTTATGTCATGCAATAAAATGCAAATTAATTACTTAGAAATCATACAATGTGATTTTCTGGATTTTTGGGTTCCGTCTCTCACAGTTGAAGTGTACCTATGATAAAAATGACAGACCTCTACATGCTTTGTAAGTAGGAAAACCTGCAAAATCGGCAGTGTATCAAATACTTGTTCTCCCCACTGTATGTTAATTCTTCACAAGGGGTTTTATGCACTCTGGAAAAAGGGGCGTTCCATGACGTTTGGCATAATGTCTGTGGTCACGTGGGCGTGCTCACTGACAGGTTAAGACATCATATGAAAAACAATTATCTCATTTAGAAGGCTGACATCATATTACATCTTCTTTTAATTTAATTTAATCATTTTAAGTTCCACAACATTAGATGTGAATCTGATCACTGGGGAATATACACATTCAGAGGTAGTTATGTTGTTCCACTGTACTTAGTTACATCACAAATTAGTAATGAATTCGACATTATTGTTCTTTAAGTACCCACGGACCCTTCCAACTATTTGGATTACAGAAATATTGTTTCATTATTCAAACTTTTGATGTTACCGTACTGCAACGTTTCTCTGTGGTAACACAGTGATTTAACTTCCATTTCTGAAAGAGTGGGAGAGAGAGTTTTCCTGCAGGTATTTACAACTGTCATAAAACTGTGGGGGTCCTGAGCTCTCTGGAGCAGGTTTCATCAAGAATCTCTCTGTAAGGAGGCCCACAAACCTGACTCAGTTAAACCAGCTCTGTCAGGAGGAATGGGCCAAAATTCACCCAACTTATTGTGGGAAGCTTGTGGAAGGCTACCCGAAATGTTTGAACCAAGTTAACCAATTTAAAGGCAATGCTACCAAATACTAATTGAGTGTATGTAAACTTCTGACCCACTGGGAATGTGATGAAAGAAATAAAAGCTGAAATAAATAATTCTCTCTACTATTATTCTGAAATGTCACATTCTTAAAATAAAGTGGTGATCCTAACTGACCTAGACAGGGAATTTTTACTCTGATTAAATGTCAGGAATTGTGAAAAACTGAGTTTAAATGTAATTGGCTAAGGTGTATGTAAACTTCCGACTTCAACTGTATATACAGCAACACCTCCCCCATAAGCATTTCTGTCTCTTCTATAGATGTTATATCCTTTTATTGCTACTGCTGTATCATCAAATTAATTATCTAAGTGAGTCTCAGAAATGGCTAATATATTGATATTATCTGATTATCTGATTTTATTTACCTTATTTCTAAGGCTACATATAGTAATATGGGCTATTTTCAGCCCTTTCCTGGGTGGATTATCAGAGATAGACATAATACAGAAAAGAGCAAACTAAACAAGCTGATATAAGTGGGTGTGTGTGCGCTGCAGGGTTGAAGCTATGAACATGTAGGCTTGGCTCTCTCATCCCTTCTAGGCTTTTGGGACAATGAGCCTGTCATAGCAGATGTAAGTAATGTCCCCACTCACTCTGGCAGCTTTCATGACTGGGATAAGTTCTTTCCTCTTCTGGCGCAGAGCTTCAGGATAGTCCTCGTTAAGGAAGATGTACCTTCTGATCATGTTCTTGGCTCTTTCTAGAACAGCTACCTTGTCCTTGAACCTCAGGAACTTGACCACTTTCGGCCTGGGCCAGTGTCACCTGGGCCAGTGGTGGGTTTCCGGTGGGCATGCTCCACCTCAATTTTCCTGTGATCCGTCTTTAGATTCTCCGAGATCATTTCCCTCACTTTGTCCTCCGACTCCGTCCAGATCTCATGTGGAGATTCCACAATTCCGTCCACAACAATGTTGTTCTGCCTTGATTTTCCCTCGAGAGTCTGATTTCTCTGTCATTGTCATCATGGATTCACATACAGAACTGATGTTCTCTCGCAATGGCTTACAGATTGCTGTCATCTTCCCGTTCTCATGTTTAAACTCATCGAGCTGACCCTGGGAGACCCTGAAAATTGTTCTTCAGGTCCTGAACCTCTCTGGTCAGGTCTTCTATTATTTTATTAGTTGACTCCATCAGTATTTGGCCAAAAACCTGAAGCAATTTTGTTGGTAGAACTCCTTTCTGTTCATTTTAAATATCCTTCACCTGTGATAGACATCACTATCCTCAGTGGTACTCCTGCTGGCTTTGGTCTTTGTCATGGTAGCAACGTAGGTTAAGCTGTCACTCCTCGCAGTTCCAGACAGGGCAGGTCACAGGGTAGATTGAACACAACAACAAACAGCAGGGATCTAGCCAGTCACAAGCCCAGGAAAGTCCGCAGCCCCAGCCACAATGGCTAACCGCGTTACAGGCTGCGTTCAAGCCCTCAAGAAAACCCTGCTAGCTTGATAGGCAGCTAGCTAGCTAGCAACTGGGCTACTTTCTACGCCAAGCAGCTCCTCAGACCCGGCCTTGGTCAGCAGGATCACAGGACAGATAGTAATGGTTTCAGCAACTGATGCCAACCGTGTCACGGGATCCAAACTCAAAAGGTAGCTAGCTATTAACCAAACTTTTTCAATAGATTTTCAAAACTTTCCAAAACATCAAATAGAGCTCTCCCTCGTTCTGCGTTCAACAGGAAGTGACGTGAGCACTCTGTAGTAGGGCTCCCGAGTGGCGCAGTAGTCTAAGGCACTGCATCACAGTGCTAGCTTTGCCACTAGAGATTCTGGGTTCGAGTCCAGGCTGTGTCGCGACCTGGAGACCCATGGGGCGGCACACAATTGGCCCAGCGTTGTCCAGGTTTGGGCAGGGTTTGGCCGGCAGGAATGTCCTTGTCCTATCACACACTAGCGGTTCCTGTGGTGGGCAGGGCGCAGTGCACGCTGACACGGTCGCCAGGTGCACGCTGACATGGTCACCAGCGTTTCCTCCGACACATTGGTGCAGCTGGCTTCCGGGTTAAGTGGGCATTGTGTCAAGAAGCGGTGCGGCTTGGTTGGGTTGTGTTTCGTAGGACGCACGGCTCTCGACCTTCGCCTCTCCCGAGGCCGCGATGAGACAAGACTGTAACTACCAATTGGATACCACGAAATTGGGGAGCAAAAAGGGTTAAAAAAAATCGCTCTGTAGTAGCACTCTGTCACATTATCTCTATCTCTGCTTTAGTCTTTGCAATGACAAGCAACATGAGAATCTAGAGAGCATTTGTTCAAAATATTGTCCTGTCTCTGCATTAAATGACTGTCTTCTAAGACAAAAGCAGGGAGAATTGTTAATTCTAGGCCCCTGAGAGATACTCCAATAGAATGCCATAATTGTCCAGTCTCTTTCTTTATTCTTCCAATTCTCTGTTTAATTTGTCAATGTCAGTATTGGGTTCGATTGGCTCGACGAGATCTTGGAAGAGTGAATGTGATCAATGGAAAAAGGGTATACCGAATCGCACTTCAGCCCAGCTGAATATTTACGTCTTTCTCTGTAGATTACCAGTAAAAGCAAAGAGTCCACATGGGCGCTGGTGAAGAGTGTCAGTGATGCCTTCTCTGGATGGCTGCTCATGCTGCTGATCGGACTCATGTCAGGTCAGTCTAAACGGATACAGATGTTTATCATTAGACTTTTTCATTTGATCCCTTCTACTAAACCCCTCACAGCAACACCCTAGAAACCATTGGTAGTGTTAGTAATTTTACCTTGTGGTCTATACCAGGTGCTTTGGCAGGTGGGATCGACATATCAGCCCACTGGATGACAGACCTCAAGGAAGGGGTTTGTCTGAACGGGTTCTGGTTCAACCATGAGCACTGCTGTTGGACCTCCAACGAGACCACGTTCCAGGAGAGGGACAAGTGTCCCCAGTGGAAAAGCTGGGCCGAGCTCATCATTGGCACGACAGAGGTGGGTTAAAATTGTACTACTCGAGCCATTGTTTTTGTTTTACGTGATTTATTTTGGTCAGTCTTATTGTGACATTTCTCTCTGCAGGGTCCCTTTGCGTACATTACGAACTACCTAATGTACGTGTGCTGGGCTCTACTATTCGCCTTCCTGGCTGTGACACTGGTCAGGGCCTTCGCCCCCTATGCCTGTGGCTCTGGAATCCCAGAGGTACGACTACTTTATGCCTCTTGCCTTGTTTGATATGTCTTTTGAAAGAGGACAAATGATGTGGTTCATTTACCCGTGATATTTCTTTTCTCTCCCAGATCAAAACCATATTGAGTGGGTTCATCATCCGAGGGTACCTGGGGAAGTGGACCCTGATCATCAAGACCATCACCCTGGTCCTGGCTGTGTCGTCGGGGCTCAGCCTGGGGAAGGAGGGGCCCCTGGTCCACGTGGCCTGCTGCTGTGGCAACATCCTATGCCACCTGTTCACCAAGTACCGTAAGAACGAGGCCAAGCGCAGAGAGGTGAGGAACAATAGCAGTGGGCTATTCACAAACATTTGCACATTTTATAAGGATGGACAGGTTAACCTTTGACAGTCTTTTTCATGGAGCTGACACAAATTCCAAAAACTAGGAACACTGATGTTGTTTTGCATTGACACCGTGTCAAAAGAATTTGAGAGAGCCTCAAGTCAGACTCGGTGTGGGAAACCCCCATGAAATTATAAATAGCCTGTAGATGGTCTTGTGGGTTTACGATTTCAATAAACATATACCCCAAGGTGATGCTTGTTCTCCCCTGCCACAGCGAGCTAGTATGAATGGAAGTGCAGTGCCAGCAATTATCGTTCTCAATTCTGTTAGCACTGCGCCTGAGATATTTGCCGTTGATTCACTGCATTATATGAGCTGTTATTCAGCTTTGTTGTCGTGCTGTGTTATAAAGGCTTAGTGGAAGGACACACTGATCTCCACCTTCTCCTTGGTTGTTTGTGTCAGGTTCTGTCTGCTGCTGCTGCCGTTGGTGTGTCTGTGGCTTTCGGTGCCCCCATAGGAGGAGTGCTCTTCAGTCTGGAAGAGGTGAGAAGCGCCTTGGCTTCTTCTTCTTATGCAAATCTATGTGTTTTCTGATTCAAGTTGAACTACTCTTCAAGTTAAATTGAACATTGAATTCAAATGTTGACATTTGTCTATGGTAACTGTCCTGCTCCTCATGATCCTGCCAGGTGAGCTACTACTTCCCTCTGAAGACCCTGTGGCGGTCGTTCTTCGCGGCCCTGGTGGCAGCCTTCACCCTGCGCTCCATCAACCCGTTTGGCAACAGCCGCCTGGTGCTGTTCTACGTGGAGTTCCACACCCCCTGGCACCTCCTGGAGCTCGTACCCTTCGTCCTCCTTGGCATCTTTGGCGGCATCTGGGGTGCCTTCTTCATCCGAGCTAACATCGCGTGGTGCCGGCGGCGTAAGACCACGTGGCTGGGCCACTACCCGGTCCTGGAGGTGCTGGTTGTCACCGCGATCACGGCGGTGGTGGCTTTCCCTAACAGCTACACCCGCACCAGCACCAGCGAGCTCATCTCTGAGCTCTTCAATGACTGTGGCCTGCTGGACTCCTCCAAGCTGTGTAACTATGACAACGCCAACGTCACCAAGAGCAGCAACGAGCTGCCAGACCGTCCTGCTGGAGATGACGTCTACACGGCCATGTGGCAGCTGTCCCTGGCCCTTGTCTTTAAGATGCTCATCACCGTGGTTACCTTCGGCATGAAGGTACGAGAGGACCACGTTCCTTCTACCGTCGCCTGTCTGTATGGCACATCTGTCCAGAGATGTCACCGCTTACTTGTATGATTTCAATGCGAGCTCTTCCATGGGATTTGAGTCTTTTCTATAAATCATGTCTTTCCGCTCCTCCAGGTTCCTTCCGGGCTGTTCATTCCTAGTATGGCGGTGGGGGCGATTGCAGGCAGGCTGCTGGGTATAGGCATGGAGCAGCTGGCCTACTACCACCATGACTGGGCGATCTTCAGGGGCTGGTGTTCTCCTGGTGCTGACTGTATCACCCCAGGCCTCTACGCCATGGTGGGGGCTGCTGCTTGCTTAGGTAAGGCCTGCTGATTGCTTAGGTAAGGCCTGCTGATTGCTTAGGCAAGGCCTGCTGATTGCTTAGGCAAGGCCTGATGATTGCTTAGGCAAGGCCTGCTGATTGCTTAGGCAAGGCCTGCTGATTGCTTAGGCAAGGGCTGCAAGAGTGCTGTATGTTGGCATCTTGCATGTCTACGAGTGTTTTCTTCACTTGGTTTTGTCTTTACTCTGAACTCCTTTGTTCCTGGTTAAATATCGACATTAGGCATAGCCTCGAGACTTCTGCCTCCAGCCCTCTCTCTGTGCCCACAGGTGGGGTGACCCGCATGACCGTATCCCTGGTGGTCATCATGTTCGAGCTGACCGGAGGGCTGGAGTACATCGTGCCCCTGATGGCCGCGGCCATGACCAGCAAGTGGGTGGCAGACGCCATCGGGCGCGAGGGCATCTACGAGGCGCACATCCGCCTCAACGGTTACCCCTTCCTGGAGGCCAAGGAGGAGTTTAGCCATAAGACCCTGGCCATGGACGTGATGCGGCCGCGTCGCAGTGACCCGCCGCTCTCCGTACTGACCCAGGACGGCATGACGGTAGAGGACGTGGAGACCATGATCACAGAGACCACCTACAGCGGTTTCCCCGTGGTGGTCTCCCATGAGTCCCAGCGCCTGGTGGGCTTCGTGCTGCGCAGGGACCTCACCATCTCCATAGGTATGGATGATGGGTCATCGTCTTGTGTCGTGCTAGGTGCTGGCTTTTGACCAACATGTTCAATGTCATCATAACTGAGTGTGGTTACATGGACACAATAAGGCAATTATCGTGGATAGTCAGGTGAATATGATGGTTTGATTCAAACGTTTACATGCTTTGCAAGAAGCATTGTCTTGTTTACACGGACACATTCTGAAATCAGGCTACCTGGTGGCACTCTGATCAATGCCGAAAATCACCAAATCAAAATAAACTTTTGTTTCCACAGCGGGCTTGTTTTTTTTGGAACGCATATTTGAGTCGGGGCATACAAACTTTGTATGTTCAAACTATTTCTAAGATGCGTACATTCAGTTGTTCTGAGCTCAACTTCACTCGCACTAGAGAGGGAGGCTCGCTCAGCTGTTGCTAGCACATCCGTAGATCAAATATACCGCTGGAACGCTGATTAAGGTGTTTAACATGTCCTAATATTTCAAAAGATTTCAAAAAATAAAAAAAACGGGTGTTTTAATTTTAAGATAAGCGGAGTAAGGCGTTAGCGTGACTAATGTAATCTGCCTTCTGCCGTAATCAGTTGAATATCTAATTATGACTAATTATTATGTAAACGTTCTCAATGTCATTAGCAGTGTATTTAACACCTTTTTATTTGTCTCTGCCACTCCTCTGTAAAAACCCTCTCTCCCCTCTCAGATAATGCCAGACAGCGTCAGGATGGGATAGTGAGCACCTCGAGGATCTTCTTCACGGAGTACACGCCCCCTCAGCCCCCCAGCAGCCCCCCTCCTCTGAAGCTTCGGGGCATCATGGACCTTAGTCCCTTCACTGTCACAGACCACACCGCCATGGACATTGTGGTGGACATCTTCAGGAAGCTGGGCCTGCGCCAATGCCTCATCACACACAATGGGTAAAGCTCCTGCTACTGAGAACTAGCTATGTAGCTAGGAACCACTAGTTCTATACACTGCCGTTCTAAAGTTTGGGGTCACTTAGAAACGTCCTTGTTTTTGAAAGAAAAGCACATTTTTTGTCCATTTTTAAAATAACATCAAATTGATCAGAAATACAGTGGAGACATTGTTAATGTTGTAAATGACTGTTGTAGCTGGAAACGTCTGATTTTTAATGGAAAATCTATAGGCGTACTGAGGCCCATTATCAGCAACCTTTGTTCTTTGTTCCAATGTCACATTGTGTTAGATAATCCAAGTTTATCATTTTAAAAGACTAATTGATCATTATAAAACCCTTTTGCAATTATGTTAGCACAGCTGAAAACTGTTGTCCTGATTTAAAGAAGCAATAAAACTGGACTTCTTTAGACTAGTTGAGTATCTGGAGCATCAGCATTTGTGGGTTTGATTACAGGCTCAAAATGGCCAGAAACAAATAACTTTCTTCTGAAACTCTTCAGTCTATTCTTGTTCTGAGAAATGAAGGCTATTGCATGCGAGAAATTACAAAAAAACTGAATATCTCGTAAAACGCTATGTACTACTCATTACCCATTATGCTGATAATGGGCCTCTGTACGCCTATGTAGATATTCCATTAAAAATCAGCCGTTTCCAACTACAATAGTCATTTACAACTTTAACAATGTCTACACTGTTTTTCTGATCAATTTGATGTTATTTTAATGGTACAATTTTTTTTGTGCTTTTCTTCAAAAAACAAGGACATTTCTAAGTGACCCCAGACTTTTGAATGGTAGTGTACATTCATGAGTAGAACTGAACAGAAACCCCAAGACAGACCAAAAAAGTGACAGAACTTACTTATGTAAAAGAGTTTCAATATGGTAAGAAGTCCAGACCTCTGACATGTTGTCCCTGTCTATCTTGCAGTCGGTTGCTGGGGATTATCACAAAGAAGGACATTCTGAAGCACGTGGCCCAGATAGCCAACCGGGACCCAGACTCGATCCTCTTCAACTGATGCTTCAGTACCAGCTGCAGAACCTTTGGCCAGACACCACTGTGGAACCACAGCTTTTACCCAGGCCGGTCTCCAGGCCAACTCCATTGCACTATGTTCATGTCTAACTAGTGGATTTCCTCCCACTTATGAAAGCATTGCAGTGACAACTGACCGCTTCATTAGAACTATAGAGGCAGAGAATTCATTGCACTTCAACAGCAAGCTGGCTTTCCAGGATTGACCCAAACGATGAACTGGATTTAGGAGAAAGTCTATGGCTTAATTAAATGACCGTCGGTAACGGGGAGAACATTTTTCCCCCTTGGCCGTGAAGGCAGGAGTGGTCTTCCTCGTCAGCTGTTCAAGTATAGCATGTGTCTCCTAGAGCTACCAAGGATCCTAAAGGAGCTGAGACCAAGTCTGGAATCCTGAGGGACAAGCCAAACCACTGCCATTTGAAAACTTAACCCCCATACAATCACTAAGCTAGGAGTGGAAATAATCAGCTTCAACCTATCAATCACAGTTGAAAGTGTGAAGTTACTGTCTGCCTGACATATTTATGTCGGTGTTCAAGTCTTTTTCCCGGGTGTAATAGCTAAACACTTTAGCTCCAAAGAAATGTATGTTTCTTTGGCATTGTCTTTTTTGTTGTTGTCATGTAATGGGTGGTGGTTTTGACACAGACCAGGAGATGACAGACACACTATTACAGACTAAAATAACCTTCCTCGGAAACATGCGTGCTGTGGTTATCCTCTTTGACCACAGGGAGGCACTACTGTGCGCTAACCAGCACTAACCGGTTCAGTCTCTCCAGAATTCTGCTATCGATTCTTCTTTTTTTGTCAATTTGGCATATTATGCGATGGCTTGCACATTTGACCAATCACCTCAACAATTTCCACGTGAAACAGTCTAATTATTGCGTTAAACTGACCCATCACCGCAGGGCAAACGGTGAATCTCAGCCAATCACTGCACATTTACCGCGTAATGTGGTTCAATCAAGCCACTCGTCAACAAAATGCTTCCCTCATCAGCACATGCAAAATGTCAGAATTGCCGCAGCGAAGGCAAGGTTTTTGTCCTGCAAATATCACCAAAAAGCCCGGTGCAATCCAGGAGGGACTGATTACTAAACTTTATCAACTGATCAGTAACACTCAAAAGTGCAACCGTGAAAATATGCATTACTCATTTTGAAGACGCACCCCTATATTTCTGAGCTTCATGACCTTTTCAGTGACTAGTATTTATTGCACCCATATACTTGCATCACAAGTACACCGATCACTTTATCCAGCACACTACACAATCATCAAGTCAGTGATGATCAGTCTTAACAGGCAGTCTGAGGTCATGGACAAGATCAGTGTTGGTATATTATGGAGTGATCGAGAGGAGGAAGAGGTCTCCAGTATGTCACATCTCATATCGTCTTCCTGTTATCTCCTCGTCTGTCCATGGTCTGAGAGGGGCACACGTGTCCAGTGTTCTTGTTGCGCTCACTTCCTTGTCTTCTTGCTAAAGCCCCAGGCAAGGGCTGGCGGATCTAGAGAGAGGACTGGCCTGTCAACACTAGTGAAGAACTCTGGATCTCTTTCTCCCTCTTAACTCATCCTCTTACTGTCTCACGAGACCCTCGTGTCGTAAGACGTCAAAGTCCACACTAAGAATGAGCGACTGAAGTGTAGCGTACGCTCTTAAACGCGAACCGAGCTGAGGAACCTGCCCTGCGAGGAACGCTCAAATCTCACTTTTACCTTGAGCAGGTTGATGGTGGCCATTCTTAAGCTATGTTTATGGATTCGTTGACACCCTGTTTTATCCATAAGTGTGTCTCCATTGTTGTATTACTTGTATACTGTAGTTAATTTTAACTGTAGGGTCTCATATTTCATTTTGAATGCACTTTATTTACAAATAAAGTACTTATCAGGTTTTTTGTTGTTGGGGGGGGGGTGGGGGGTGTAGCTAGAGTTACATTATTAAACTGTGTGTCTGTTTGTATTAGTATTTATCCTCTCTGCAATGGTTTTGTATCCCTACCATCTGCAATGGTTTTGTATCCCTACCATCTGCAATGGTTTTGTATCACTACCATCTCATGTAAAGGTGCACCTGAGATTCAAAAATGTGAAAGATGAATAATTTATTCCCCCTGTCATTTCAGCTTTGCTATGAATTAAAACCATGTTAACTTTCACATGAATAGATTATGTGCTCTTTGTGCCCAGTTACTCACCAACAAGTACAGTACACGAGTTTGGAGTCATTCTCACTCCCAACATCATGAACCCGTTAAGTCTGTCCCTGAGGGTCTAACCAGAGTATGACTCACTGCTGTCGGTGAACGGCCTGGGTGGCCTTCCATGCCCATCATGAGAAAGTGAAGATGTCTTGACAGTAAATCCTGTTTATTGTTTCAAACAATAGTCAGATACATAGTCAAAGAAAAGTCACTTTTTTTTACATTGCCGTCAATAACACATTTTAGGATATGAGTCTACGTAGTGCTTAACAGGAAGTTCAAACTTGGCTCAGACTACACTTATTAGTGATCTACTCTCCAGCTTGGGATTCTTTGTATGACTAAAGAATAGTACAACTATGGTTAACCGCGGTAATCCGTAATACCTCCACCCACAGTGAAGAACAACACAAAAGTTGTTACTGAACCCCCCCCCCCCCCCCCCCCCCCCCTCAGTAATTACTGCAGTTAATTTCTAAGCAGAAGAAATAGCAGAATTCTCAGTATAATGAAGGTCTCCCAAGAGGGCCATTATCAAAATCCCTTGTAGCCTTACTGACACCCCTTAAAGGTTTTGTACAAATTGGAAGATAATGGCAGGATCAACGAGAACTTAATTGTTCCTTGTTTTTACCCCTCAAGAGCCCATTGTTTGTTTCTTATCCATAATTAACTAGAGTTATGAAACCACATCCACCACAAAAGCTTGTAATGATATTGTCAATAGGTACATTCAACACTAAAAGAACCCTCCTGCTGAATGAGTTCTTGTTTATCAGAAAAGAAGAGTGGTTCCTTATGGACACCAGGGCTTTAGTTGCCTCTGGTAGTGCTGTATACCTCTACATTACAGTGTTTGGGGATAATTTACACATCCTTTGTCTTTCTAATGGCCTCTTCCCTCAGTGCTGGTGATACTTATTAGTGATTGTGCTTCCGTACCTAAGTGTAATGCCAATTAGCCCACACCCCTCCATTCTAATGTAGAGTTGTTGATGCCAAGCCACCTGTGAGCCAGTTGTATAAATGGCCTGTGCACAAGTCTGTGGCTGGCTAATTCATAACCATGGATGATTTGAAGTCTGTCCACAGACTTGTCGGAAAATGTGTAATCTATACTGAACAAAAATATAAATGTAACATGCAACAATTTCAAAGATGTTACTGAGTTACAGTTCATATAGGGAAATCAGTCAACTGAAATAAATTCATTAGGCCCTAATCTATGGATTTCACATGACTAGGAATACAGATATACATGTGTTGGTCACAGATACCTTTGAAAAAAGGTAGGGGCGTGAATCGGAAAACCAGTCAGTATCTGGTGTGACCACCATTTGCTTCATGCAGTGCAACACATCTCCTTCGCATGGAGTTGATCAGGCTGTTGATCGTGACCTGTTGAATATAGTCCCACTCCTCTTCAATGGTTGTGTGAAGTTGCTGGATATTGGCGGGAACTGGAACACGCTGTCGTATACGACGACCCAGAGCATCCCAAACATGTTCAATGGGTGACATGTCTGGTGAGTATGCAGGCCATGGAAGAACTGGGACATGTTCAGCTTCCAGGAATTGTGTACAGATCCTTGCGACATGGCCGTGCATTATCATGCTGAAACATGAGGTGATGGCGGGGGATGAATGGCACGATAATGGGCCTCAGGATCTCATCACGTTATCTCTGTGCATTCAAATTGCCATCAATAAAATGCAATTGTGTTCATTGTCCGTGGCTTGCCTGCCCATACCATAACCCCACCGCAGCCATGGGGCACTCAGTTCACAACGTTGACATCAGCAAACCGCTCGCCCACATGTTCTGCGGTTGTGAGGCTGGTTGGATGTACTGCCAAATTCTCTAAAACAATGTTGGAGGAGGCTTATGATAGAGAAATGAACATTCAATTCTCTAGCAACAGCTTTAATGGACATTCCTGCAGTAAGCATGCCATTTGCACGCTCCCTCAAAACTCGAGACATCTGTGGCATTGTGTTGCATTTAGATCAGTTTTATTATCCCCAGCACAAGGTGCACCTGTGTAATGATCATGCTGTTGAATCAGCTTCTTGATATGCCACACCTGTCAGGTGGATTTATTATCTTGGCAAAGGAGAAGTGCTCAATAACAGGGTTGTAAACAAGTTTTTGCGAGAAACCTGAGATAGTGCATTTGGAACAGTTCTATGATGTTTTATTTCAGCTCATGAAACCAACGCTTTACATGTTGCCTTTATATTTTTGTTCAGTCTATGTCCATGCTTAGTGTTCTCTTGTGTGATATAACTTTATCCCCATCCTTAACCTCCATGCTCATTGGTCAAACCGGAACACCCCAAAATAGCTGGATTAGTCCTCTGTGTGCACAGCTGTAGGTGACAACACAGAGACAAATATTTCATCTCTGGGGTGCAGCTCAAAACAGGCCTCCCTGGTAGACAGAGTGGAGGGCATACTCAGTGTCAGGCGCCCAGCACTTGGTGCCCACCCCCTTCAGAAGCTGAATGGGCCTGGCGTATGATGTCTTCTTGTAAACACACTGGACCAGCTGGTAGCTGGAGGTGCCCCCATGGGGGTCACCCCCCTCGTGGGTGAGGGAGGGGTAGCGGAAGTAAACCTGGGCATACAAGTAATAGCGTCCAGACTGGGGGATACGGAGGCGTCTGTGAGACAGGTTCATGTTGTAGAGATGGGTGCGGAAGCTCTGGTTTCCCCAGGACCGGACCGGGCGGAAGCAGGTTTTCCTCTAACTTTTTATCTGGGGTTTGCTCCTTCAATATTTATATTTACTCCTCAGTCCCTGCCGGTGAGAAGCATACCCACAACATGATGTTGTGTTGTATTGGATGTGACCCCAGCCTGTAGTTTTTTATTTAGGCCAAAAAGTTCATTCATTTGCCCTTGTTGTTTTGCAGTATTGCTTAACAGCCTTATTGCAAACAGAATGGAGGATTTGGAGCAGATTTTTCAAAAACACAGGCTTCATTCTTTTTACTTGGTCATACAGGCCTGTACTGTAGAGTGAAAGCAATGTTGTCAATCCTCTGTATTTTCAAGTATTGTCATGTTATGGGTATGCTTGCAACCGGCAGGGATTGGAGTGCCAGGATAAATAGAAATAGGAAAGGAGCAAAGCCCAGGTAAAATGTTAGAGGGAACCCTGCCTCAGTCTTCTGAATACCAAACCCTGGGATAGAGTTTTGTTTTTCAGTGGGACATTTTAATGCCAAATACACACCAGAATGGCTTTGCAATAGCTGTTGAGTGTTCCTGAATACTCCAGTCTCATTCCTGACTTAAATCTGCTTGTCCACCAATGACTCCCAACCAAATTGACTGAGCTTGAGCAATTTTGACAAAAACTATGAATGTACAATATAAACTCAGCAAAAAAAGAAACACCCCATTTTCAGGACCCTGTCTTTCAAAGTTAATTTGTAAAAATCCAAATAACTTCACAGATCTTCATTGTAAAGTATTTAAACACAGTTGCCCATGCTTGTTCAATGAACCATAAACAATTAATGAACATGCACCTGTGGAATGGTTGTTAAGACACTAACAGCTTACAGGTGGTAGGCAATTAAGGTCACAGTTTGACAACTTAGGACACTAAAGAGGCCTTTCTACTGACTCTGAAAAACACCAAAAGAAAGATGCCCAGGGTCCCTGCTCATCTGTGTGAACGTGCCTTAGGCATGCTGCAAGGAGGCATGAGGACTGCAGATGTGGCCAGGGCAATAAATTGCAATGTCCGTACTGTGAGATGCCTAAGACAGTGCTACAGGGAGACAGGACGGACAGCTGATCGTCCTCGCAGTGGCAGACCACGTGTAACAACACCTGCACAGGATTGGGACATCTGAACAGCACACCTGCGGGACAAGTACAGGATGACAACAACAACTACCCGAGTTACACCAGGAACGCACAATCCCTCCATCAGTGCTCAGACTGTCCGCAATAGGCTGAGAGAGGCAGGTCCTTACCAGACATTACCGGCAACAACATCACCTATGGGCACAAAACCACCGTTGTTGGACCAGACATGACTGGTAAAAAGTGCTCTTCACTAACGAGTCGTGGTTTTAACTCACCAGGGGTGATGGTCAGATTCACGTTTATCGTCGAAGGAAGGAGCTTTACACCGAGTCTTGTACTCTGGAGAGGGATCGATTTGGAGGTGGAGTGTCATTCGTGGTCTGGGGCGGTGTGTCAAAGCATCATCGGACTGAGCTTGTTGTCATTGCAGGCAATCTCAACGCTGTGCATTACAGGGACGACATCCTCCTCCTTCATGTGGTACCCTTCCTGCAGGCTCATCCTGACATGACCCTCCAGCATGACAATGCCACCAGCCATACTGCTCGTTCTGTGAGTGATTTCCTGCAAGACAGTAATGTCAGTGTTCTGCCATGGCCAGCGAAGAGCCCGGATCTCAATCCCATTGAGCACGTCTGGGACCTGTTGGATCGGAGGGTGAGGGCTAGGGCCATTCCCCCCAGAAATGTCCGGGAACTTCCAGGTGCCTTTGTGGAAGAGTGGTTGTAATATCTCACAGCAAGAACTGGCAAATCTGGGGCTGTCCACGAGGAGGAGATGCACTGCAGTACTTAATGCAGCTGGTGGCCACACCAGCTATTTACTGTTACTTTTGATTTTGACCCCCCCCCCCCCCCCTTTGTTCAGGGACACATTATTCAATTTCTGTTAGTCACATGTTTGTGAAACATTTTCAGTTTATGATTTTATGTCTCAGTTGTTGAATCTTGTTATGCTCATACAAATACTTACACATGTTAAGTTTGATGAAAATAAACACAGTTGACTGTGAGAGGATGTTTCTTTTTTTGCTGAGTTTATATACAAAAGTATGTGGACACCCCTTCAAATTAGTGGATTCAGCTATTTCAGCCACACCCATTTCTGACAGGTGTATCAAATCTAGCACATAGTCATGCAGTTTCCATAGACATACAATGCATTCGGAAAGTATTCAGACCGTTTTACTTTTTCCACATTTTGTTACATTACAGCCTTATTCTAAAATTGATAATTGATAAAAAATAAAAATCAATCAATCTACACACAATACCCCATAATGACACAGCAAAAAACGTTTTTTAGAAATGTTTCCAAATTTACAAAATATAAAAAACTGAAATATCACATTTACATAAGTATTCAGACCCTTTACTCAGTACTTTGTTGAAGCACCTTTGGCAGCGAATACAGCCTCGAGTCTTCTTGGGTATGACGCTACAAGCTTGGCACACCTGTATTTGGGGGTCTCTCCAGAGATGTTTGATCGGGTTCAAGTCCGGGCTCTAGCTGAGCCACTTAAGGACATTCAGAGACTTGTCCCCAAAGCCAATCCTGCATTGTGTTGGCTGTGTGCTTACTGTAGGGTCGCTGTCCTGTTGGGAGGTGAACCTTCGCCCCTGTCAGAGGTCCTGAGCACTCTGGAGAAGGTTTTCATCAATGATCTCTCCATATTTTCCTCCATTCATCTTTCCCTTGATCCTGACCAGTCTCCCAGTCCCTGCCTCTGAAAAACATCCCTACGGCATGATGCTGCCACCACCATGCTTCACTGTAGGGATGGTGCCAGGTTTCCTCCATACGTGACACTTGGAATTCAGGCCAAAGAGTTCAATCTTGTTTCATCAGACCAGAGGATCTTGTTTTCTCATGGTCTGAGTCCTTTAGGTGCCATTTGGCAAACTCCAAGTGGGCTGTCATGTGCCTTTTACTGAGGAGTGGCTTCCGTCTGACCACTCTACCGTAAAGGTCTGATTGGTGGAGGGCTGCAGAGATGGTTGTCCTTCTGGAAGGTTCTCCCATCTCCACAGAGGAATTCTGGAGCTCTGTCAGAGTGACCATTGGGTTGTTGGTCACTGACCAAGGCCCTTGTCCCCTGATTGCTCAGTCTAGCTGGGCGTCCATCTCCAGGAAGAGTCTCGGTGGTTCCAAACTTCTTCCATTTAAGAATGATGGTGCCCACTGTGTTCTTGGGGACCTTCTTCTTTTGGTACCCTTCCCCAGATCTGTGCCTCGACACAATCCTGTCTCGGAGGTCTATGGACAATTCCTTCGACCTCCTGGCTTGCTTTTTGCTCTGACATGCACTTTCAACTGTGGGACCTTATATAGACAGGTATGTGCCTCTCCAAATCATGTCCAATCAATTGAATTTACCACAGGTGGACTCCAATCAAGTTGTAGAATCTCAAGGATGATCAATGGAAACAGGATGCACCTGAGCTCAATTTCGAGTCTCATAGCGAAGGGTCTGAATACTTATGTAAATAAGGTATTTATGTTTTTGATATTTAATACATTTGCAAAAATGTCTAAAAAACTGTTTTCGCTTTGTCATATGGGGTGTGGTGTGTAGGTTGATGAAAATGAATTTCAATCCAATTTAGAATAAGGGTGTAATGTAACAAAATGTGAAAAATATTCAAGGGGTCTGAGTACTTTCCGAATGCACTGTACATTGGCAGTAGAATGGCCTTACTGAAGAGCTCAGTGACTTTCAACGTGGCACCGTCATAGCATGCCATCTTTCCAACAAGTCAGCTTGTCAAATTCATGCCCTGCTAGAGCAGCCCCGGTCAACTGTAAGTGCTGTTATTGTGAAGTGGAAACATTGTGGGGCAACAACGGCTCATCCGCGAAGTGGTAGACCACACAAGGTCACAGAATGGGACCGCTGAGTTCTGAAGCGCATAGCACGTAAAAATCGTCTGTCCTCGGTTTGTCGAGATTGGTGTGGAAGAACTTCACGGGACTGCACAGAGCCCTGACCTCAACCCAATCGAACACCTTGGGCATGAATTGGGACGCCGAGTGCGAGCCAGGACTAATCACCCAACATCAGTGCACAACCTCACTCACGCTCTTGTGGCTGAATGGAAGCAAATCCTCACAGCAATGTTGCATAATCTAGTGGGAAGCCTTCCCAGGAGAGGGGAAGCTGTTATAGTAGTGAAGGGGGGACCAACTCCATTTAATGCCCATGACTGTGGAATGAGATGTTCGACGAGCAGGCGTCCACATACTTTTGGTCATGTAGTGGATGTTGCCCTAAGAGTTGTTCAAATTTGGTAGAATCTTATTCATAATGTTTCACAGCTGTAATGGCTGCCCAATGTGCTTCCACTAAATATTTACTCTGGGCTGTAAAGACATATGCAATCAAAGACATCTGTGTATTACGTTTTTTATTCATTTGGATTTTTTTGTATCACTTTTCTTTCACTTTGGAAATGTGGAGATAATTGTGTACATCAGTGTGAAATAAAAAATTCAATACATTTTTTGAATTTAATTTTAAGGCAGCAAAATGTGAAGACTGTGCAAGGGGTGTGGAGACTTTTACTAGCCACTGCTACATACAGTATGGTTAGATTCCTTTAACAATAGTTTCTTTAACTTTGGCAAAATGAGTGCAGCAGGGAAAGAGCAGTAAGGAGGATTGGATGGGAGAAAGAGGCAAGCAAAACTTTCAGGAAAGAAGCAAATCAGTGTCAGCTGTTCTGACGTATTCATTCACAAGGATATCAGTGCGTTCTTGGCTGTATGATCAGACAGATCGCAGGTGGTGATATATGAAAATGGCGCCTCTTGTCTTTGAGGTCTGAGGTTTATGGGAGATCATGCCGCAGATTGAGAGAATTGGATATGGAGATAGATGAGCGATGCCACACCTTTATTTGCACAGATGGTCTTTGTAGATGCTTGATATAGTCAGGGTTTGAGGAGTAACGGGTTACATGTAATCCGTTACATGTAAGGGATTACAAAAAAAACTGCAACTGTAATCCGTTACATTACCAGCAAAAAATATTGTAATCAGATTACAGATACTTTTGAAGAACTAGATGATTACTTCGAAGATTACTTTTAAATTCAGAAAGGATGTTTGCAAAAAACAATCTTTGACACTTCGCTGTTTTCTCAATGACATTCAAATCAGCATTGAAAACGCCGCAAATTTAAATTTGTCCAACGTGAGCGAGTCTGACCATAAATCAGAGACCACTATGATGACACACCAAATGTGTTTGATGGATCGTGGGAAAATAGCAGAAACTGTCTTTTGTAGGCAACTGTCCAAGGTATGTCTTCCAATGGTGCGACTGCTATCGGCCTCCAAAGATGATCCAACTTGAATAAACGCTTGGAGGTAAGGATGACAGCAGTGGTGTAGTCTACGACGATACGGATGTCACTCATTTATTGATATCTACGTATCGCATTGATGTGAATCACACTGCTGCTCTCTCATTTAGCTTTTTGCGCCTTACGGATTGTGGTTGATGTGGATGGCTGTTCACAAATCTAAATGTGTATTTGAACCCAATAAACGTTTGAATTCAAGAAGTTTAAGCTGCCTATCAATCATTGTTTTTGAAACCAGTCAACAGCCAGTGAAAAATGGGCTCTTGCAACAGCTGCACAGTGCAGATCCCAGCCTATGGAATAAAAGTGGGGCTTTTATTGCTCAATCTAATTTAGGCTGATAAAAAAATTCTATAGGCCTAATGGACACAAACTCGCACACTTTTGACCGACTTCAATTTTTGAACTTGTAAATTATATACAGATGAATTCGGGAAGTTTACATACACCTTAGCCACATACATTAAAACTCAGTTTTTCACAATTCCTGGCATTTAATCCTAGTAAAAATTCCCTGTCTTAGGTCAGTTAGGATCACCACTTTATTTCAAGAATGTGAAATTTCAGAAAAATAGTAGAGAGAATGATTTATTTCAGCTTTCATTTCTTTTATCACATTCCCAGTGGGTCAGAGGTTTACATACACTCAATTAGTATTTTGTAGCATTGCCTTTTAATTGTTTAACTTGGGTCAAACGTTTCGGTTAGCCTTCTACAAGCTTCCCACAATAAGTTGGGTGAATTTTGGCCCATTCCTCCTTGCTCGCACACGCTTTTTCAGTTCTGCCCACACATTTTCTATAGGATTGAGGTCAGGGCTTTGTGATGGCCCTATTTTGTGAAGTGCACCACTCCTGCAGCAAAGCACTCCAACAACATGATGCTGCCACCCCCGTGCTTCACGGTTGGGATGGTATTCTTCGGCTTGCAAGCCTCCCCCTTTTTCCTCCAAACATAACGATGGTCATGATGGCCAAACAGTTCTATTTTTGTTTCATCAGACCAAAGGACATTTCTCCAAAAAGTACGATCTTTGTCCCCATGTGCAGTTGCAAATCGTAGTCTGGCTTTTTTATGGCGGTTTTGGAGCAGTGGCTTCTTCCTTGCTGAGCGGCCTTTCCGGTTATGTCAATATAGGACTCGTTTTATAGTGAATATAGATACTTTTGTACCTGTTTCCTCCAGCATTTTCACATGGTCCTTTGCTGTTGTTCTGGGATTGATTTGCACTTTTCACACCAAAGTACATTAATCTCTAGGAGACAGAACGCGTCTCCTTCCTGAGCGATATGACGGCTGCGTGATCCCATGGTGTTTATACTTGCGTACTATTGTTTGTACAGATGAACGTGGTACCTTCAGGCGTTTGGAAATTGTTCCCAAAGATGAACCAGACTTGTGGAGGTCTACAATTATTTTTCTGAGGTCTTGGCTGATTTCTTTTGATTTTCTCATGATGTCAAACAAAGAGGCACTAAGTTTGAAGGTAGGCCTTGAAATACATCCACAGGTACACCTCCAATTGACTCAAATGATGTCAATTAGCCTACCAGAAGCTTCTAAAGCCATGACATCATTTTCGGGAATATTCCAAGCTGTTTAAAGGCACAGCCAACTTAGTGTATGCAAACTTCTGACCCACTGGAATTGTGATACAGTGATATATAAGTGAAATAATCTGTCTGTAAACAATTTTTGGAGAAATTACTTGTCATGCACAAAGTAGATGTCCTTACCGACTTGCCAAAACTATAGTTTGTTAACAAGAAATTTGTTGAGTGGTTGAAAAACGAGTTTTAATGACTCCAACTTAAGTGTATGTAAACTTCCGACTTCAACTGTATATTTATCCATTGATTCTTGAAGAATATAGCTTATAAATGCCTCATGAGCTTAGTTCAACTGTCACACTCCATGAGAACCCAAAATATAAGCTTGTTTTTCTGGAATGTTTACATTGTTAATGTAAACAAACACTATATAGCCTCATAACATGGTTAAAACAATACATTTGATATCTAGAATGGTCAGTCCTTGCATCCATAGATCTGTCTGTTAATCTGAGTGGTTACATTTCTCCAGGCCCATCCCTCAGCTTTTGACCAAAACAGAGGCGGTGCAGCCGTTTTGTGTTGTTTCAACTGTTTTGCCCTTTAAACAGCTGCATATTATCAAGATATCAAAGTGTCCCCAACAAAAAGGTATATAATAGGCCTCAAGCAATTGCAGCTCATGGCATTAATTTTTCACATGTAAATAGCACTTTCAGTAGTGCTCAAAGCATGCCATTTCATGAGAGCAGCATTTATTTCTCAACTCAAATCAATGAGCGCAATCAGTCCCAGTCCCAACAAAATCCTGAACAAGGGCTGGCTAATAAGTCCTTAGTTTGGGGTTTATGCTCAGGTAAAACAATTTGGCTAATCTATACTTCCATATCTCCAAATTCTATTCTTGAAGATCAAGGGGTATAACATTTATTGGATTGACTGGAATTCTGATATTGTTTTTAAAGTAAAGATATAATTTCATCGTATTATTGTCACGTTGGTCGTATACATAATGAGCGGAACAAGTTGAGTTCCACATATTTATTAATGTGAACCTTCAAAAAACAACAAAAAATAAACGAACGTGAAGTCCGTAGCACACATAGCACTAAACCAAAACAAAACAATATCCCACAAACGCAGGTGGGAAAAGGACCACACTAAGTATGATCCCCAATTGGAGGCAACGATCATCAGCTGCCTCCAATTGGGAACCATACTCACACCAACATAGAAATTAAAGACTAGAACACACCCTAGTCACGCTCTGACCTATTGCACCATAGAGAACCCAGAGGGCTCTCCGTGGTCAGGGCGTGACAGTACCCCTCCAAAGGTGCGGACTCCGACCGCAAAACCTGAAACTAGATGGGGAGGGTTAGGACTGGGAACCGGCGCAGAGGAAGGCTCCGGCCATGGAGCGGGACTGGACGCCGTGCCCGGACTGGCTACCGGCGCAGAGGAAGGCTCCGGCCATGGAGCGGGACTGGACGCCGTGCCTGGACTGGGCACCGGCATAGAGGAAGGCTCCGGCCATGGCACCAGTGCAGGAAGCTCCGGACCATGGACCATCGCTGGAAGCTCCGGACTGTGGACCGTCGCTGGAAGCTACGGACTGAACCGTCGCTGGAGGTTCCAGGCTGTAGACCATCGCTGGAGGCTCCGGACTGTACACATGCACTGGTGGACGAGTGCGGGGAGCCGGCACATGACGTACCGAGCTGGGGAGGCGCACTGGAGGCCTGGTGCGTGGAGCCGGCACAGGTGACACCGGACTGATGACACGCTCTTCAGGGCGAGTGCGGGGAGCCAGCACAGGTGGCACTGGACTGATGACACACTCTTCAGGGCTAGTACGAGGAACGGGCACAGGATGTACCGGGCTGGGGATGCACACTGGAGGCCTGGTGTGTGGAGCCGGCACAGGTTTCACCGGACTGATGACACACTCTTCAGGGCAAGTGCAAGGAACTGGCACATGACGTACCGGGCTGGGAAGGCACTCTTCAGGGCAAATGCGCTGCAGAATACACCTAACCATCATCTCTCTAAAATCTCCGTCCTCCAACAACTCCATCGACTCCCCGACAGTCTCTGGTTCTCTCCTCGGCTCGACCGAAAGCCCCTTGTTCCCACCCCCCCAAAAAAATCTTGGGGTTTCTGTGGCCGCGGACCCTGGTGTCGTCGCTGTCCTCCTATACTCCTTGGCGACTCCCACCAAGGAAGGGTCTCGCATCCCCCCATTATATCCTTCCATGTCCAGCTCTCCTTTACCTCCATGGTACGCTGCTTGGTCCTGTAGTGTTGGGATATTGTGTCACGTTCGTCGTATACATAATGAGCGGACAGAGGCGCAGCGTGTGTAGAGTTCCACATATTTAATAAAGTGAACCTTCAAAAAACAACAAAGAATAAACGAACGTGAAGTCCGTAGCACACATAGCACTAAACCAAAACGAAACAATATCCCACAAACGCAGGTGGGAAAGCACCATACTAAGTATGATCCCCAATTGGAGGCAACGATCATCAGCTGCCTCCAATTGGAAACCATACTCACACCAACATAGAAATGAAAGATTAGAACACCCCCTAGTCACGCTCTGACCTATTTGCACCATAGAGAACCCCGAGGGCTCTCCATGGTCAGGGCATGACACTTATTATATGTATTAGAAAGCGATTGGTTAGACGAAGCCTGCATAACCAAGCCATAAAGTAAAATTGAACATCCATTATGGCCAGCTATGTAAACTTTCACATTGATTTATCCTGCAATGGATGTCATTCAACTGGTAACATACATTTTTGTCTTCTTCTAATGCCTCTTAACACCATCCATATTGGATTTATATTTGCCATATATTTTTCAACTGTGCTGTGATGTTTCACATAAATTCTGAACCTTTCTTTTCTCATTGTTTCTACAGATTGTAATTTGAAAGTACTTTTTTTTCCTAAAAGCATTATTCTGTTATTTATCGATTGACTATGACTTTTCAAATCACCTAGTAGTGTTATCTGCTAAGTTAGCTCCAGGTAAATATTACAATTCTTCAGCCATTTCTCGACCTGTGACCAAAAGCATGCTACATATGGACAGTACCAAAACAAATGATCAAATGAGTCTGTCTGTAATCTGAATAAAGGGGAAAAGGATTTTCTTGAACATAAGGTGAGATATTCTTACAAATTTGCTAGAGAACCAGTTCGGGTTTAAGTATAACTTTTGTATGACTGATGCCTTTTGTGAGAGGTCTAATGCTTTAATATTTAATCATTTCTGCCCTCCGAATTCATTCATTATATAAATAGGCCTGTTTAATTTTGTCTGGCTTGCCGTTCCAAATAAAATGTCATATTTTTTTCTCATATAATAAAAAAAATGGTTCGCTAGGTGTAAGCAAGACCATAAGCAAATAGGTAAACTGTGATATGACTAAAGAGTTAATCAGGGTGATTTTTCCACAAATATAAAGGTATTTACCTTTCCATGGTAGCAAGGTCTTACAGGGTGCCTTTGTAACGTCTGCTTCCAGCTCACACTCTCAAACACCTAGAACCCCTGAACGCAGCTCACTTTCTAGATCCCAATCAACTGAATTAGACAACTGTATGTCATTATCACACACTATTTAGTTCAGTTCTTTGCAACCCATCACTGTGAGGTATTGTTTGTTTTGTGACACACGTCTTTCAGAGCTCTGTTTGTCACATTATTTACTCCTCCTGTGTATTGCCTGCCTCACTAACGGTGCCTTTTGCCTATTCCCTGCCTGTACATTAGCCTATTGGATTTCCTGTTATCTACAGTGCCTTGCGAAAGTATTCGGCCCCCTTGAACTTTGCGACCTTTTGCCACATTTCAGGCTTCAAACATAAAGATATAAAACTGTATGTTTTTGTGAAGAATCAACAACAAGTGGGACACAATCATGAAGTGGAACGACATTTATTGGATATTTCACACTTTTTTAACAAATCAAAAACTGAAAAATTGGACGTGCAAAATTATTCAGCCCCTTTACTTTCAGTGCAGCAAACTCTCTCCAGAAGTTCAGTGAGGATCTCTGAATGATCCAATGTTGACCTAAATGACTAATGATGATAAATACAATCCACCTGTGTGTAATCAAGTCTCCGTATCAATGCACCTGCACTGTGATAGTCTCAGAGGTCCGTCAAAAGCGCAGAGAGCATCATGAAGAACAAGGAACACACCAGGCAGGTCCGAGATACTGTTGTGAAGAAGTTTAAAGACGGATTTGGATACAAAAAGATTTCCCAAGCTTTAAACATCCCAAGGAGCACTGTGCAAGCGATAATATTGAAATGGAAGGAGTATCAGACCACTGCAAAACCTACCAAGACCTGGCCGTCCCTCTAAACTTTCAGCTCATACAAGGAGAAGACTGATCAAAGATGCAGCCAAGAGGCCCATGATCACTCTAGATGAACTGCAGAGATCTACAGCTGAGGTGGGAGACTCTGTCCATAGGACAACAATCAGTCATATACTGCACAAATCTGGCCTTTATGGAAGAGTGGCAAGAAGAAAGCCATTTCTTAAAGATATCCATAAAAAGTGTAGTTTAAAGTTTGCCACAAGCCACCTGGGAGACACACCAAACATGTGGAAGAAGGTGCTCTGGTCAGATGAAACCAAAATTGAACTTTTTGGCAACAATGCAAAACGTTATGTTTGGCGTAAAAGCAACACAGCTGAACACACCATCCCCACTGTCAAACATGGTGGTGGCAGCATCATGGTTTGGGCCTGCTTTTCTTCAGCAGGGACAGGGAAGATGGTTAAAATTGATGGGAAGATGGATGGAGCCAAATACAGGACCATTCTGGAAGAAAACCTGATGGAGTCTGTAAAAGACCTGAGACTGGGACAGAGATTTGTCTTCCAACAAGACAATGATCCAAAACATAAAGCAAAATCTACAATGGAATGGTTCAAAAATAAACATATCCAGGTGTTAGAATGGCCAAGTCAAAGTCCAGACCTGAATCCAATCGAGAATCTGTGGAAAGAACTGAAAACTGCTGTTCACAAATGCTCTCCATCCAACCTCACTGAGCTTGAGCTGTTTTGCAAGGAGGAATGGGAAAAAACTTCAGTCTCTCGATGTGCAAAACTGATAGAGACATACCCCAAGCGACTTACAGCTGTAATCGCAGCAAAAGGTGGCGCTACAAAGTATTAACTTAAGGGGGCTGAATAATTTTGCACGCCCAATTTTTCCGTTTTTGATTTGTTAAAAAAGTTTGAAATATCCAATAAATGTCGTTCCACTTCATGATTGTGTCCCACTTGTTGTTGATTCTTCACAAAAAAATACAGTTTTATATCTTTATGTTTGAAGCCTGAAATGTGGCAAAAGGTCGCAAAGTTCAAGGGGGCCGAATACTTTCGCAAGGCACTGTACCTATTGCCTGATCACCCGGACGATGTCATTAGCCTTTTCCCTGCCTGTACTGTTGCCTTTTGGACCCCCTGTGTATGACCTTCTGCCTGCCCCTGGACCCAGCTACCTGCCTCCTCCTGTGGTCCTTTGCAATAGACACCTGCTGTGCCCTGCACTTGAAACCAGCTCTCTGTCTCCCCTCGTGTTCATTACAGCTGTCTTCGGATGGGACATTAAACTGTTCTGTGGTCACTAAAGATCCCACGGCACTTATTGTAAGAGTAGGGTTGTTAACCCTGGTGTCCTGTCTAAATTCCCAATCTGGAACTCATACTATCATGGTCACCTAATCATCCCCAGCTTACAATTGGCTCATTCCTCTCCCCTGTAACTGTTCCCCAGGTCGTTACCTGATAAAATGAGAATGTGGAGGAATCCAAGTCGTGGATTCAAAAGAAAACATGAATCATGTTTACAATGACACCTTTGTTTTTAAGCCCTGCATTTCTAATCCCTTGCTATTATTGTTGCATCTGATTTTAATAGCTAACATTTCAATATCCCTAATAAATAGATATGTCAATAGTGGACAACCTTGTTTTACTCCTCTTGACAGTTTAAAACTTTCTGAGAAGTAGCCATTATTTATTATTTTACACCTAGGGTTACTATACATGGTTTTAACCCATTTTATAAGAGATTCTCCAAAATTGAAATCTTCCAGGCATTTATATATAAACTCCAGTTGAACTTTATCAAAAGCCTTTTCAGTCTGCTATGAACAGCAGGGCAAGTTTCCCCGATTTTCATAGTGTTGTATTGTGTCAACGGTGGGTGTAGCTGGTGGATGGAAGCCAGGCGCAGGAGAGCAGAGTTGAGTGAACATGAAGCACTTTACTGGGGCCAATAGTAAGACCAGAATGCAACAGCATCACCAAAACCAAATGCCCAAAACAAGTAAGGCAGCACAAAGTTATTATTATACCACAAACAAAGTACAAAGTACAGACTGCCACAAAACACAGGTAATACATAAAACCAGCCAGAAGCGTGCCAAGCTCGACAAATAAACAATAGCCCACACAGACATGGAGGGAACAGAGGGCTAAATACACATAGTAATTATGAGGAGACGTAAACCAGGTGTGCAGGGAAACAAGACAAAACAAATGGAAAATGAAAGGTGGAGTGGCGATGGCTTGAAGACCGGTGATGTCGACTGCCGAACGCCGCCCGAACAAGGAGAGGGGCCGACTTCGGTGGAAGTCGTGACATATTGTTTACAGTACTTGCCTTATATTATCTCCAATGAATTGTCCATGTAAAAAAAAATGTCTTATAAGAATGAATAATGTCTGACAATAACTTTTTAATTCTATGCGCTATACATTTTGCCAGCATGTTTGCATCACAATACTGAAGTGTGAGGGGCCTCCAATTTTTATAATGGACTGGATCTTTACATTTCCCACTTGTATCATATTTCAGTAATAATGAAATCAGACCTTCTTGTTGAGTGTCTGATAATCTACCGTTTACATAGGAGTGGTTAAAACACGTTAATAACGATCCTCTGAGTATATCATAAAAGGATTGGAATACTTCCACTGGTATGCCATCCAGCCCTGGAATTTTCCCAGACTTAAAGGCTTTAATTGCACCAAGAAGTTCCTCCTCGTAATTCCACAACTCCTCACAATGAGTCTTTCTGTATGGCTGTAAATTTTATATTATTATTAGAAAAAAAATCCATACAATTTGACTCGGTTAGAGGAGATTGAAACAGACTGAAACAAAAACATATGCTTAAAGTACTTTGCTTCCTCTTTCAAAATATAATTTGGTGAATCATTGCTGACTCCGTCGTTTGTAATTTTTTTCAGTAAATTATTTTTGGTAGTATTTTTACGTTGGAGATTAATAAATCATTTGGAGCATTTTTACCCATATTCCATCCAGTTTGCTTTATTATTATAATATATTACACTTGATCTTTGTTGAATAAGTTCCTCCATTTATTTTTGTTTTTCCTCTAAATTATTCTGAGCCTCTATGGTACAGTTTTTTGGCTGCTAATCTGCACTGTTAGTCCTTCTTTGTTCCTTTGTTAGTATGGACATGTCTTCTGTCAGTCACACTGCTGGAGTTGCACTTTTTCCAACATGATAAACGAAAAAATTGCAAATATTCCCAGAAACATGTTTTTGCTTTGATTATGTCACGATGTGCGCAACTGGTTGAAGGTAAGTCAGGTGCAGGAAAGTCCTTCTCGAACGCCGCCCACTCCCCCGGCCAGTCCTGGCAATAAGACCGCAGAAACCTACTTATATCCTGGTTCACTCTCTCCACCTGCCCATTACTCTCGGGGTAAAACCCGAGGTAAGACTGATCGAGACCCCAAGACGTTTCATGAACGCCAGACCCTCGAAGTGAACTAGGGACCCCGATCAGACACTATATCCTCAGGCACCCGTAGTGCCAGAAGACGTGTGTAAACAAGGCCTCCGCAGTCTGTAGGGCCATGGCGAGACCGGGCAGAGGAAGGAGACGGCAGGACTTGGAAAAACGGTCCACAACGACCAGGATTGTGGTGTTACCCTGTGAGGGAGGAAGATCGGTGAGGAAATCGACCGACAGGTGCAACCAAGGCCATTGTGGAATGGGTAAGGGGTGTAGCTTACCTCTGGGCAGGTGCCTAGGAGCTTTACACTGGGCGCACACCGAGCAGGAGGAAACATAAACCCTCCCGTCCTTAGCCAAGGTGGGCCACGAGTACTTCCCACTCAGACAGCGCACCGTCCAACCGATGCCTGGATGACCAGAGGAGGGTGTGGCCCAATAGATCATCCGGTCACGGACAGCAGGCGGAACGTACAGATGCCCAGCGGGACACTGGAGGGGAGTGGGCTTTGCACGTAACACCCGCTCAATTTCCACGTCCAGCTTGAATACTACCAGTGCCACCAGGCAGGAGGCCGGGAGTATGGGGGTAGGATCCACTCCTCTGTGTCATACAGCCAGGACACTGCGTCTGCCTTAACATTCTGGGAACCTGGTCTGAAAGAAAGGGTGAAAACAAAACGGGTAAAAAACATGGCCCACCTTGCCTGACGAAGATTCAGTTTCCTCGCTGCCCGGATGTACTCCAGGTTGCGGTGGTCAGTCCAGATGAGAAAAGGGTGTTGAGCCCCCTCAGGCCAATGTCTCCATGCCTTCAACGTCTTGGCCACAGCCAACAGCTCCCGGTCCCTCACATCATGGTTTCCTTCCGCCGGGCTGAGCTTCTTTGAGAAGAAGGCACAGGAGCGGAGATTTGGTGGCGCTCCCGAGCGCTGAGAGAGCACGGCTCCTATCCCAGCCTCGGACGCGTCCACCTCTACCATGAACGCCAAAGAAGGATCCGGGTGCGCCAGCATGGGAGCCGAGGTAAACAGAGCCCGTTGGTGACCAAAAGCTCTGATCGCCTCAGCCGACCACTGCAAACGCACTGGGGCCCCCTTCAGCAGTGAGGTAATGGGAGTTGCTACTCGACCAAAACCCCAGATAAACCTCCGGTAGTAATTGGCAAACCCTAAAGAATGCTGCACCTCCTTTACCGTGGTGGGAGTCGGCCAATTACGCACGGCTGAAATGCGGTCACTCTCCATCTCCACCCCTGAGGTGGAAATGCGGTATCCTAAGAAAGAGTTGGACTGCTGGAAGAACAGGCATTTCTCAGGCTTGACATACAGGTCATGCTCCAACAGTCGACCAAGCACCTTGTGCACCAAGGACACATACTCGGCGCGTGCAGTGTATCAGTGTATGTGCAGTGTATCAGAATGTCATTGATATACACCACTACACCCTGCCCATGCAGGTCCCTGAAAATCTTGTCCACAAAGGCTTGGAAGACTGACAGAGCATTCATCAACCCGTACGGCATGACGAGGTACTCATAATGCCCTGAGGTGGTACTGAACGCTATCTTCCAATCGTCTCCCTTCCGGATACGCACCAGGTTGTAAGCGCTCCTGAGATCTAGTTTAGTGAAGATGCGCGTCCCGTGCATTGACTCAATCGCTGTGGCTATGTGAGGTAGCGGGTAACTGTACTTCACAGTGATCTGGTTAAGGGCTCGATAGTCAATACACGGTCGCAGACCTCCCTCCTTCTTCTTCACAAAAAATAAACTCGAGGATGCAGGTGAAGTGGAGGACCGAATGTACCCCTGACGCAGAGATTTCGGAGACATATGTCTCCATAGCCGCCGTCTCCACCTGTGACGGGATACACGTAACTCCTGGGAAGTGTGGCGTCTACCTGGAGGTTTATCGCACAATCCCCCCGACGATGGGGTGGTAATTGAATCGCCTTCTTCTTGGAGAAGGCGAGAGCCAATGCGGAATATTTGGCGGGAATACGCACGGTGGAGACCTGGTCTAGACTTTCCACCATAGTAGCACTAACGGAAACCCCTAAACACCTCCCCTAGCACTCTCATGACCACCCCGTGAGAGCTCTTCGTTGCCACGAAACAGTGCGGTCATGACAGGCTAACCAGGGTAGGCCTAGCACCACGGGAAACGCAGGAGAGTCAATGAGGAAGATACTGATTCTCTCCCTGTGACCCCCCTGCGTCACCATGCCCAGGAGAGCAGTGGCCTCCCTAACCCTGACCCTATTAGTCGACTGTCTAAGGCGTGAACTGAGAAGGGCTTAGCTACTGGAACAATGGGGATCCCTAAACTATGGGCAAATGATCTGTCTATGAAATTCCCAGCCGTGCCTGAATTGATGAGCGCCTTGTGCTGGGAATGCGGGGAAAACTCAGGAAAGTTAACTTGCAAAAACAGGTGGGCAACAGAGGGCCCTTGATGAGAATGGTGCAGGCTCACCTGGGGTGACGCCAGAGTGCCCTGCCTGCTGCCTCGACCCCAGAGGAACCAATCCGACACTGACCGGCAGTGTGCCCTCTGCGGCCACAGATGATGCACGTGAAGGACCCTCTTCCAGCCTCCCTGAGCGCAGTACCTCCCAGCTCCATAGGCACCGGAGCGGCGGTGCTAGGAGATGGAACCGACAGAGCTACGTCTAAAAGGTCGGCGGGTGGCAAGCAGGTTGTCCAGCCGGATGGACAGGTCCACCAGCTGATCAAACACGAGGATGGTGCCCCTGCAGGCCAACTCCCGTTGGACATCCTCACGCAGGCTGCAGTGATAGTGGTCAATCAGGGCCCTGTCGTTCCATCCTGCTCCTGCGGCCAGGGTCCGAAAGTCCAAGGCGAAGTCCTGGGCGCTCCTCATCCCCTACCTCAGGTGGAAAAGACGTTCACCCGCCGCTCTACCCTCGGGCGGGTGGTCGAAGACTGCCCGGAAGCGGCAGATGAACTCCTCAAAGTGGTCCAGCGCCGCATCTCCTTCTACCCACACAGCGTTGGCCCACTCCAGGGCTTTCCCCGAGAGGCACGAGACGAGGGCGGACACCCTCTCACGTCTTGTAGGAGCCGGGTAGACGGTCGTCAGATACAGTTCCAGCTGCAGCAGGAACCCCTGGCAGCGTGTCGCCGTCCCATCAAACTCCCCGGGAAGGGTGAGACGAATCCCACGGGGACCGGGTACAGGAGAGGCGAGTAGTGGTGACCCCTGGGGAGGGTGCTGGAGGGACTCCCTGTCTCTCCCAGCGGGCCATTGTTTGGACGACGCAGTCCATGAAGGCGCCCAAAGTACACAAACAGTACAATAAACAAAACACACGGGTCAAACACATACCCGGCGCCAACCAGCCTGATGCGAACCACACGTAACAAACAAACAATTCCACACACAGACATGGGGGTACAGAGAGTAAAATACGTTTAGTCAGATGAGGGAATGTGAACCAGGTGTGCGGAAAACCAAGACAAAACAAATGGAAAATGAAAGGTGGAGCGGCGATAGCTAGAAGACCGGTGACGTCGACCGCCGAACATCGCCCGAACAAGGAGAAGGACCGACTTCGGCGGAAGTCGTGACAGATTAGTAGTGAAGTACAAGCTCAGTTGTGTAAATGATTAGGCCGTTCTCCATGGGTGCGATCGAAACAACAACACACCATTCCCTGCCCCCTTGCCGTCACCTCCTCACATAACCTTGCTGACTCTAAGCTTGTCAGCTTTCATAACTTTGTACAATTGTTAGACAGGCCTAGTTTTACTTAGTCTTGAGTTGCAGTGGACTACAAATCCAACTTTCCATCTCAACTAGTATTTGCCTGGTGAGTGGTGATTCATAGAATAAATAAAAGACTCAATCATTGCTACCCATTACCAGTTTCATTGTCATGACCAATGTCTGTGGTTTACTTCAAGTTTCAAGTTTTAATGTCACGTGCACAAGTACAGTGAAATGCCTTTCGTGCAAGACCTAACAGTTCAGTAATCAATATCAACGTAATAGAATGTATTTCTCAGGGATGTGGTTAGTTTCTTCGACCGTATGGTCGTATTTGTAACTCACAGGGTCTTTGCTAACAGGCTTTGTAGTCATTGTAACAAACCCGGGACTGGAGCCAAACCATGGGATCCCATGCCAGACTACAGAGAGAAAAGAATCTGACCAATGACACTGATCAAACCTGACAGCCTTAGTCTACTTTGATTATCACAGTCATTCATCTCCATGCAGTAACAAAGTCTTCAGTGTATGCTGATACTTTATGCAGACATAATTCACGTTTAATCAGCAGGTAAAATCTAAACGGTTAAGTAAATTGGAGAAGTATGCTGCAAATGATATTTCTGATTAAGAGGTGAAGAATAATGTAAGACTTTGTATTCAGGACAGACATTTCATTTTTTTGCACCGATATTCCATATCTGCTTTTAATTTTAATTGAAAAAAAAAAGTTTTTGTTGTTGTTGCCATTAGCAATAGGTGCCCTTAATTGTGAGGCATTGGAAAACCTCCCTGGTCTTTGTGTTTGAATCTGTGTTTGAAATTCACTGTTGGACCAAGGGAACTTACAGATAGATAATTTTATGTGGAGTACAGAGATGAGGTAGTTGTTCAAAAATCATGTTAAACACTATGATTGCAAACAGAGTGAGTTCATGCAACTCATGTGACTTGTTCAACAAATGTTTACTCCTGAACTTATTTAGTCTTGCCATAACAAAGTAGTTGAATACTTATTGACTCAAGACATTTCAGCTTTTCATTTTTTTATTAATTTCAGAAAAGTTCTAAAAACACAAGTCCACTTTGACATTATGGGGTCTTGCGTGTAGGCCAGTGACTGTTACGCTCGTTGATGGAAGGATCGGACCAAGGTGCAGCGTGGTAGGCGTACGTCTTATTTTATTCAATGAACACCGAAAAAAGTAGGGCTAAACAGCACAGTACCAAAACAAGATCCCACAAACTACAGGTGGGAAAAGCTGCCTAGTATGATCCCCAATCAGAGACAATGATAGACAGCTGCCTCTGATTGGGAACCATACCCGGCCAACAAAGACATAGAAAACATAGATTGCCCACCTTAGTCACACCCTGACCTAGCCAAAATAGAGCCTCTCTAGAGGCTCCGGGCCATGGATCATCACTGGTGGCTCCGGGCCATGGATCATCACTGGAGGCTCCGGGCCATGGATCATCACTGGAGGTTCCGGGCCATGGATCATCACTGGAGGCTCAGGGCCATGGATCATCACTGGAGGCTCAGGGCCATGGATCGTCACTGGAGGCTCAGGGCCATGGATCGTCACTGGAGGCTCAGGGCCATGGATCGTCACTGGAGGCTCCGGGCCATGGATCATCACTGGAGGCTCCGGGCCATGGATCCTCACTGGAGGCTGGAGTCTTCGGCCATGGATCATCACTGGAGGCTAAGGGGCCATGGATCATCACTGGAGGCTAAGGGGCCATGGATCATCACTGGAGGCTACGGGCCATGGATCATCACTGGAGGCTCCGGGCCATGAATCATCACTGGAGGCTCCAGGCCATGGATCATCACTGGATATACTGGACTGTGGAGGTGCACTGGAGGTTTGGAGCGTAGAGCTGGCACAACGCGTCCTGGACAAATGACCACCTTCGCACGGCAATTGCGGGGAGCTGGCACAGGACGCACTGGGCTCAGGGCCATGGATCATCACTGGAGGCTCAGGGCCATGGATCGTCACTGGAGGCTCCGGGCCATGGATCATCACTGGAGGCTCCGGGCCATGGATCCTCACTGGAGGCTGGAGTCTTCGGCCATGGATCATCACTGGAGGCTAAGTGGCCATGGATCATCACTGGAGGCTAAGGGGCCATGGATCATCACTGGAGGCTACGGGCCATGGATCATCACTGGAGGCTCCGGGCCATGAATCATCACTGGAGGCTCCAGGCCATGGATCATCACTGGAGGCTCCAGGCCATGGATCATCACTGGAGGCTTCGGGCCATGGATCATCACTGGAGGCTTCGGGCCATGAATCATCACTGGAGGCTCCAGGCCATGGATCATCACTGGATATACTGGACTGTGGAGGTGCACTGGAGGTTTGGAGCGTAGAGCTGGCACAACGCGTCCTGGACAAATGACCACCTTCGCACGGCAAGTGCGGGGAGCTGGCACAGGACGCACTGGGCTGTGAATGTGCACCGGAGATACAGCGCGTAGACCGGCGCAGGATATCCTGGACCGAGGAGGCGCACTGGGGACCAGGCGCGCTGCGCCGTCACTACCGTCCTGGACAGATGCCCACTTTCGCATGGCAAGTGCGGGGAGCTGGCACAGCACGCACCGGGCTGTGGATGCGCACTGGAGACACCGTGCGTATCACCGCAAAACATTGTGCCTGCCTGGTCACATGCTCCCCACGGTGAGTACGGGGAGTTGGCTCTGGTTCAAACCCTGACTCCGCCAACCACCCCGTGTGCCCTCCTAAAAAATGTTTTGGGGCTGCCTCTCGGGCTTCCGTCGTGGTCGCGAACCCCGGTATCGTCGTTGTTCCTCCCTTGCTGCCTCCGTCTGCTCCCATGGAAGGCGATCCTTTCCGGCCAGGATCTCCTCCCACGTCCAGGATCCCTTACCGTCCAAGATGTCCTCCCATGTCCAGGATGTCTGCTCCTCCTGGCCACGCTGCTCTGTTTGTCTGTTTGTGGTGGGATCTTTTGTTATGTTCGTTGAAAGATGGATTGGACCAAGGTGCAGCGTGGTAGGCGTACATTTTACTTTTATTAAAATGACACCGAAAAAACAACAAAATATAAAAATGAATGTAAATCTACATACAGTGCAGAAAGCAACTACACACAAACAAGATCCCACCAACTACAGGTGGGAAAAGCGGCCTAAGTATGATCCCCAATCAGATACAACGATAGACAGCTGCCTCTGATTGGGAACCATACCCGGCCAACAAAGAAATAGAAAACATAGATTGCCCACCCTAGTCACACCCTGACCTAACCAAAATAGAGAATAAAAGGGCTCTCTAAGGTCAGGGCGTGACAGTGACACAAAATCGGAATTGAATTCATTTTAAATTCAGGCTGTAACACAACAAAATGTGTAAAAAGTCAAGGGGTGTGAATACTTCCTTTAGGCACTGTAGTTCAAATATGGTTAATTATTGGATAATATGTCATTTATAAATCAGTTGACTAATAAACTGTTCTTCACTCACTTCCAATGTATCAGCTCAAAAGACTGTAGGATACCTCATACATCATGAAAGTTTTTTACCTGAGCAACCGACATGTTCAAGAAGACGAGGAGTCCAGTTATCGAAGCTACAGTACCCGCAGTACGACCACAACAATAACGATCATTGTGACCCATACGTCGTGTCGGCTGTTTGATGCAGCCATGAGGAATGTCTTTGTTCAATGACAGGTCTGAATTGATCTGAGTTGCTTTCCGTAAAAGCCCAAAATAATGAGTGGAGGAGAAGGGTGAACACGACCCCGTCATCCATAACATTGTAAATACTTTCTCACTGGGAGTCTTTCAGTTGGAGGGCTGCGGGAGCTAAACTGTCAAAATCCAACAATGCCCCCAAATTGATGGCGCACACGGAGGCTCGCTTTTTTTCCTGAGCTCTTTTTTGTAACCTACAGTTCCGTTTGGAAAACTTGAACAGTCACCTCACTGTTTTATTCGCCTCTAATGCTATATGTTTGGATCTTCTTTTTGCAAATACATAAGTATGCCTACATGGTTGGCTTATTGATCCTTGATTTGTATTAGTGTAAAAATATCCAATCTGTTCAGTAGGTTATTGATATTAAGCTTGACTTTACGCAAAGGCTCGCATTCCTTCATTATACAGATGTGTCTCAGAGTTAACAGAGTGAACAGAAGACACATAAGCTCAATTGTGTCTGACCACAAGCCAAACTGGTGGCCCCCAATTCCCTTATGCCCCCAAAAGGTACAGTATGTCACAGCTGACATGTGGGGGTGAAATGGCTTAACCTTAATCACAGCTTTGTGTACATGATATAGACCTACTCAAACTTTGAACTTGTGCTGGCTGTTGAATGGGGACTTTACAACATAATACACTGCATTCAGAAAGTATTCAGACCTCTTCCCTTTTCCCACATTTTGTTACATTACAGCCTTATTCTAAAATTGATACAGTTATTGTTTTTCCACATCAATCTACACACCCCATAATGACAACGCGAAAACAGGTTTTTAGAAATGTTTGCAAATTTATTCAAAATAAAAAAACGCAAATACCTTATTTGCGTAAGTATTCAGATCGTTTGCTATGAGACTTGAAATTGAGCTCAGGTGCATCCTGTTTCCATTGATCATCCTTGAGATGGTTCGACAACTTGATTGTAGTCCACCTGTTGTAAATTCAATTGATTGGACATGATTTGGAAAGGCACACACCTGTCTATATCAGGTCCCATAGTTGACAGTGCATGTCAGAGCAAAAAGCAAGCCATGAGGTCGAAGAGCTACGAGACAGGATTGCCTTTATGGTGGAGTGGCCAGACAGAAGCCACTCCTCAGTAAAAGGCCCATGACAGCCTGCTTGGAGTTAGCCAAAAGGCACCTAAAGGACTCTCAGACCATGAGAAACCAGATTTTCTGGTCTGATGAAACCAAGATTGAATTTTTTGGACTGAATGCCAAGCATGCTCTGGAGGACACCTGGCACCATCCCTGCGGTGAAGCGTGGTGGTGGCAGCATCATGCTGTGGAGATGTTTTTCAGTGACAGGGACTGGGAGACTAGTCAGGATCTAGGGAAAGATGAACGGAGCAAAATACAGCGAGATCCTTGATGAAAACCTACTCCGGAGCGCCAGGGCCTCAGACTGGGGCCGAAGGTTCACCTTCCAACAGGACAATGACCGTAAGTACACAGCAAAGACAATGCAGAAGAGGCTTCGGGACAAGTCTCTGAATGTCCTTGAGTGGCGCAGCCAGAGCCCGGACTTGAACCCGATCTAACATCTCTGGAGAGACCTGAAAATAGCTGTGTAGCGATGCTCCCCATCCAAGCTGATAGAGCTTGAGAGAATATGCAGAGAAGAATGGGAGAAACTCCCCAAATACAGGTGTGCCAAGCTTGTAGCATCATACCCAAGAAGACTCAAGGCTGTAATCGCTGCCAAAGGTGCTTCAACAAAGTAAAGGGTCTGAATGCTTATGTAAATGTGGTACAATATTGCTGTTTATTTACAATACATTTGCAAAAATGTCTAATAAACCTGTTTCTTTGTCGTTATGGGATATGCGTACCATGTGTAGATTCATGAAGGAAAAAAACAATTTAATCCATTTTAGAATAAGGCTGAAACGTAACAACATTTGGAGGGATCTGAATGCTTTCCGAATGCACTGCATGCATTTTCACTCCATTCTCAGTCCCCCGCTGTGTCTTGACTGCTTTCCTTGGCACTGCCTATCCCATTCCATCACAGCTGGATCTTGTATATGCAGAGGCCTTATGGACCTTGCATCTGTGCTCCAGACTACAAATTTAACACACATTCTACATTCCTGACGTTTTATGATTCCAGGGATTCAGGCCTATTTGTTCCAGATATAATGTCTCAAGCAGTCTTCTATTCCGTGACATTTTCATTGTTCTCTCTATCCAATGGCATGGACTAATTTGGCACATTGCAGGCTACTTAACAGCTGAAGCAGCAGTCAATGGCATGATGATTCAAATGCACATAGTGCCCTCTACTGTCAGAAACTGCCATTACATAACCTACTACAACAACACTATGTTGCTGCTGGCTGGGGTGTTGGTTACCAGGGATAGTAGCATGATGTAGAACAATAGCTGGCGCTAGATTGATTTTGGGTTCCAAGAGTCAGCATTTCTAAGCACCTTCACAGGGCTTATATAAACGCTTCACAAATCATTTATAAGTCGGGTTATGAAATGTTTGGCAAAGCATAGGTGAATTAATGGTTGTACAGGCCTAGGTAATGTCACAGTACCAGAACCATAGAAATCGAATCTCAATCTAGTTCTGTGACCAGCACTCTGGGCCATCATTTTGGTGAAGCATAATGTTGTTGTCGTGGCAACACAACCCGACAATCCAGCTGTTGCACAAAATGTGTACTTCATTTCTTAGCCTCTTCTACTGAATATTTGGATAAGAGCAAAACACAAATCTATCAGCAACCTATTGGCCAGAGTGACACAGTCTAAATACTCAGCTGGAAATTGATAGACGTAATTTCTTGTCTTCATTTCATATATATATTTTTTCCCCCACCGACCTGAAATTCCAAAGAGGACAACAAACAACATACTTGTGCTCTGAGTATGCCCTGATCGATCATCTGTAGCCTAATCAAGTAGCCTATTTGCTTGGCTATTTTCTTAAACAATCTATCTAACTGTACTAATGTATTATAATGTCCCCTCTGTTACTAAATGTGATTACATATGACTTTTTCTGTTTCACTGTATGTCAATAATGGGGCTAGACGAGACTTGACTGGACTAGACTGGACTAGACTAGACTGGACTGAATATAATAGAAACCAGGTTTCCCTTTGTAATCCATGTTAGTTTGCAAGCCCTGCCACATCTGACCAGCGTCAGAGCTGGTGTAGTAGGATTTGATTTTAGACCTGTATTGACGCTTTGCCTGTTTGATTGTTCATCGGAGGGAGTAGCAGGATTTCTTATAAGCTTCAGGGTTAGCTCCTTGAAAGCAGCAGCTCTAGCCTTTCTTTAGCTCAGTGAGGATGTTGCCTGGTTGGAATATGTATGTACGGTCACTGTGGGGACGATGCACTTATTATTGAAGCCGGTACTGATGTGGTAAACTCCTCAATGCCATTGGATGTGTCTCGGAACATATTCCAGTCTGTGCTAGCGAAACAGTTCTGTAATTTAGCATCCATTTCATTGGACCACTTCTGTATTGTGCACGTCACTGGTACTTCCTGTTTGAGTTTTTTCTTGTAAGGAGGAATCCGGAGGATAGAGTTGTGGTCAGATTTGTCAAATGGAGGGTGAGGAAGAGCCTTGTATGTGTCCCTCTGTGTGGAGTAAAGGTGGTCTAGAGTTTTGTTGCCTGTAGTTAGTTGACACCTTGGTAGAAATGAGGTAAGACCGATTTCAGTTTTCCTGCAATAAAATCACCGGCCACTAGGAGAACCTGTTGGACGTGAGACTGAACAAAGAAAGGACAAGAGACGCCCTCATGAGATGAAGATCAGAGCAGCGGTGGATGAGAGGAAATAGTCAAATCGCTAGACTTATCAAGACTTATCAAGTCGTTGAAAAGAGAGGTACAGATACTTCACTCATACCTTCTCGTAATGTTTCCTTACCTTGACGGTAATCTGAGACTGAGATCCACACCCTGGTTTGTATACCGAATAGAAATATAAGCTACAATAGTGCAAATAGCCAGAGCCATAGGAATATGACAATAATATTAGACGGGTACAGCCACGTTTCGCTAACATTAGCTGGGACATTGCCAGAGCCACTATTCAGTTGAGATTGAATGGACCACACACGTAGCATATTTTTGTTTGTAGCCTATGGTATAAACTAGCTCAAAATAGTGATGCTGTAACTGTAGAAATTACTTAACTGTTTCTTTCACTTTCAGATTCCCAGACTGGACAGCTACAGGGATTATTACATCCCCAACCTCATCAAAAGGGAATAGGATGAAGAGAGGAACACACACACACACACACACACACACACACACACACACACACACACACACACACACACACACACACACACACACACACACACAAGATGATCCATCCATGTGATTGATGTGGCATATCAAGAAGATGATTAAGCAGCATGATCAATACACAAGTACAGCTTGTGCTGGGGACGATAAAAGGCACATCGATGGCTATTTGTATGCACAGAGATACTGGGATGAGATCCCGAGGTCCATTGTCGTGCCGTTCATCCACCCCCATCCACATCATGTTTCAGCATGATAATGCACAGCCCCATGTTGCAAGGGTCTGTACACAATTCCTGGAAGCTGAAAATGTCCTAGTTCTTCCATTGCCTGCATACTCACCAGAAATGCCACCCATTGAGCATGTTTGGGATGCTCTGGAACGACGTGTAGGACAGCATGTTCTAGTTCCCGCCAATATCCAGCAACTTCGTACAGCCATTGAAGAGGAGTGGGACTATATTCAACAGGTCACAATCAACAGCCTAATCAACTCTATGCGGAGGAGATGTGTCGTGCTACATGAGGCAAATGGTGGTCACACCAGATACTGACTGGTTTTCTGATCCACGTCCCTACCTTTTTTAAAGGGATATATCTGTGACCAACAGATGCATGTCTGTATTGCCAGTTATGTAAAATCCATAGACTTCAAATCCATAGACTTCAATCCGTATATGAACTGTAACTCAGTAAAATCTTAGAAATTGTTGCATGTTGCGTTCATATTTTTTCTCAGAAACTGCCTTTTCACGCACGACAGTGTGTAGGTTTTAACGAGAATGGTGCGACAAACAAAAACCATCCAGTCAGCAGCAGTCCTGTGGGAAAAAAACAGCTTGTTGATGAGAGAGGTTGAAGGAGAATGGCAAGAATTGTGCAAGCTGCAGGCAGGTCACAAACAGACAAATACCAGCGCAGTACAACAGCGGTGTGCAGAACAGCATCTCGGAACGCACTACTCGTCGATCCTTGTCATGGATGGGTTATTGCAGCAGACGACCACACCACACAATCATTTTCAGGTCTTGACATAGATTTTCAAGAAGATTTCATTCAAAGCTGTAACTCGGCCACCCAGGACTTATTTGGACACTTCAGCTTTTCATTTTGTAGTCATTTGTAAAAATGTCTAAAATTATAATTCCACTTTGACATTAATTTCACTTTTGACGTTAATCTACACTACCGGCCAAAGGTTTTAGAACACTTGACATTAATCTACACTACCGGCCAAGGGTTTTTCTTTATTTTTACTATTTTATACATTGTAGAATAATAGTGAATACATCAGAACTATGAAATAACACATATGAAATCATGTAGTAACCAAAAAAGTGTTAAACAAATCAAAATATATTTTATATTTGAGATTCTTCAAATAGCCACCGTTTGCCTTGATGACAGCTTTGCACACTCTTGGCATTCTCTCAACCAGCTTCATGAGGCAGTCACTTGGAATACATTTCAATTAACAGATGATCTCATATGTATTTCCCACCGTAAAGCATGGAGGAGGAGGTGTTATGGTGTGGGGGTGCTTTGCTGGTGACACTGTCTGTGATTTATTAAGAATTTATTTATTTTAAATTTTACCCCCTTTTCTCCCCAATTTCGTTGTATCCAATTGTTGTTAGTAATTACTATCTTGTCTCATCGCTACAACTCCCGTATGGGCTCGGGAGAGACGAAGGTCGAAAGCCACGCGTAATCCGAAACACATCCCAACCAAGCCGCACTACTTCTTAACACAGCGCACCTCCAACCTGGAAGCCAGCCGCACCAATGTGTCGGAGGAAACACTGTGCACCTGGCTACCTTGGTTATCGTGCACTGTGCCCGGCCCACCACAGGAGTCACTGGTGCGCGATGAGACAAGGATATCCCTACCGGCCAACCCTCCCTAACCCGGACGACACTAGGCCAATTGTGCGTAGCCCCGTGGACCTCGAGAACACGAGAAAGTAAGAAGCTATATTCAGGGTCAGTTCCAATACCATATTTACAATGTGCAGGGATTCTGGAGTGATAGAGGTAGAGGTATGTATAGTGGTAAAGTGACTAGGCTATACATTGAGTGTACAAAACATTAAGAAGACCTTCCTAATATTGAGTTGAATCCTCCCTCTTTTGTCCTTAGAACAACCTCAATTTGTCAGGCCATGGACTCTACAAGGTGTTGAAAGCGTTCCATAGGGATGATGGCCCATGTTGACTCCAATGCTTCCCACAATTGTTTCAAGTTGGTTGGATGTCCTTTGGGTGGTGGACTATTCTTGATACACCCGGGAAACTATTGAGTGTGAAAACCCAGCTGCGTTGCAGTTCTTGACACAAACCGGTTCGCTGGCACCTACTACCGTACCCCATTCAAAGGCACTTCCACACTTCAATCTTTTGTCTTGCCCATTACACCACTGATTCAGGGTTCACTCAAACATCATTTTAAGCTTAGTTTTACTATTGACAATTACAGCTGATTTCGGAATGTGTATATCGATTCGCTCTCCTTAAATATGTCATCAGATTTATTAGTTTCAATAACCACGTTTCCATCCACAGTTTTTATGCGAGTAAAGTCATACCGAGTCAATGGGGTGGAAACACATTGAACTTTAGATTTTTATTCAGAAGATGAAAACTTAAACCAAAATGTTAATGTTTTAATAGTCCCATGGACATCTGTCGCCAATTGGATGGAAACTTTACTAGTCTCTGAATTGTTTAATCAAACTGTTCGCCGCCATCTCCTGACATCAGGGCATAAAAACCACAATTTGTGTCCCGAATTAGCATAGTGTGCATGTGCGCCCAGAAGGCCTAAACTAGCTTTCCCCAGTTTTTCCTGGCTAACCTAGCTGGCTCTCTGAATTATGCTATTTTTTTGTCCTCATTGCCAAACTTCATAAATATTGCACCCACATCTTCAAAACTCCTTTGCTAGTTATGCAATCATGTAACTAATAAATTCACTGGAAGGAAACTGGAAAATTATTTGTTTTATTGTTTTGTTGAATAGTCATGACTGGTTTGAGATACAGTGAGCGCCAAAAGTATTGGGACACTTTTGTTGTTGTTTTGGCTCTGTACTCCATCCAGCACTTTGGATTTGAATGATAAAATGCCTATGAGGTTAAAGTGCAGACTGTCAGCTTTTTGTACATAATCCCCCCATTTTAAGGGACCAAAAGTATTGGGACATATTCACTTAAATGTGTATTAAAGTAGTAAAAAGTTAAGTATTTGCTCTCATATTCATAGCATGCCAATGACTAGCTTGTGACAAATTTGTAGAACGCATTTTCTGTTTGTTTTGGCAGTGAATCAGATTATTTTGTGCCCAATAGAAATTAATGGTAGGTAATGTATTGTATCATTTTGGAATCCCTTTTATTGTAAATAAGAATATAATATGTTTCTAAACACGTCTACGTTAATGTGGATGCTACTATGATTATGGATAATCGTGAATTAATTGTGATAATGATGAGTGAGAAAGTTCCAGACGCACAAATATCATTATTATTTCGTTTAGGTAGATCCTCAATACGGGGGCCACGCACGTCTCCAAATAAATCAGCAAGTTTGCTGACGACACAACAGTGGTAGGCCTGATTACCAACAACGACAAGACAGCCTACAGGGAGGAGGTGAGAGCCCTGGCGGAGTGGTGCCAGGAAAATAAAGGATCTTCCTCAACGTCAACAAAACGAAGGAGCCGATCGTGGACTTTAGGAGACAGCAGGGAGAGCACGCCTGCATCCACATCAGCAGGGCCGGTGAACAGCTTCAAGTTCCTTGGCGTGCACATCACGGATGACCTGAAATGGCCCATTCACACAAACAGCCTTGCCCCCCGAGCCATGGCCTGTTCACAGGTACATAAAAGCTGGGACGGAGAGACTGAAAAACAGCTTCTTTCTCCAGGCAATCAGACTGTTAAATAGTCACCAAGACCCGGCCTCCACCCCGTACCCTGCCCTGAACCTTAGTCACTGTTACTAGCCAGCTACCATCCAGTACCCTGCCCTGAACCTTAGTCACTGTTACTAGCCAGCTACCACCTGGTACCTGCACCATAGAGACTGCTGCCCTATGTACATAGTCATTGAACACTGGTCACTTTAATAATGTTTAGGTACTGTTGTACTGTACAGTATATATAAATATACATATGTATATTTGTAATCCCGGACTCTGACATTGCTCGTTCTGAAATATTTCATAATTTGCGTGTATTACTGCACTGTTGGAGCTAGAAACACAAGCTTTTCACAGCACCTGCAATATCATCTGCAGATATGTGTACGAAATCAATACAATTTGATTTGTTTTTGTGTGGTGTGTCTATTAGTTTTGTTTTGTTTTGGTGTGGTGTGGCTATTAGCCTATTATACTGCAAGCCTATGATATGAAGGCAGTGCGCGCAGGCGCTCCAACTGACTCCGACAGTTGAACTTGAGATGAGGAAGAATGTTTTAGGCCTACCAGAGTTACTCCTGTAACCTGTATTTTATACAAAATATTCTGAAAGAAAAGTAACTTTTAGCCTTCTTCTGTCCTTGGGACAAGGATAAAGAAATGCATGTTGGTTTCGTAGCATGCCGTCGGCATATCTCTCTATCTGGGTCAAGGCTTAAGCTTATCTTCCTTTTAAATATATATATTTTTTATATTAATATCATACAGTGGACGTCTAAGCCTACAGGCCTATACATGCAATGCCCCGATACATTTAGTGCTAAAATCTCCAAAATCTGAACAGTGAGGTGGACAATTACTGTTTTAGAAAGGTAAAAACCAATAAAACAACAGGCTATGAAGTTCTGCATATGCAACGAAACACAAGAAACAGGGTTTTTGAAAATGTGTTTTTGTAATTTGTTAAAGGCTATTTTTAAGGACATGTAAATGTGGCTAATTTGGACAATATCCCTTATTTATTGGTGGAGCTGGCTGCGTGGGTGGACTCCCTAATAGGTTACACACCCAGTGCATATGGATGGCTTGTAAATTTCTCAAATGTCCGATCAATTTTTATCTTCCCAGTCATTTGTCCGGCACTACATTTTCCTAACGGCAAAAAGTAAATGGACAGTCCTTCAACTTAGTGGATTCGGGTATTTCAGCCAAACCCGTTGCTGACAGGTGTATAAAATCGAGAACACAGCCATGCAATCTCCATAGACAAACATTGGTAGTAGAAGAGTGTACTGAAGAGCTCAGTGAATATCAACGTGGCACCATCATAGGATGCCACCTTTCCAACAAGTCAGTTCGTCAAATTTCTGCCCTGCCAGAGCTGCCCCGGTGAACTGTAAGTGCTGTTATTGTGAAGTGGAAACGTCTAAGAGCAACAATGGCTCAGCTGCGAAGTGGTAGGCCACACATGCTCACAGAATGCGAGAGCTGAAGCACGTAGTGTGTAAAAATCGCTTGTCCTCAGTTGCAACACACAATACCCAGTTCCAAACTGCCTCTGGAAGCAAGGTCAGCACAAAAACTGTTCGTTGGGAGCTTCATAACCTGTCAGCCAACAACAACATGTCTAGGACTGCTAGCGGAACCCCTCGCCAACAGCCAATGAAATTGCAGGGCGCCAAATACAAATCAACAGAAATCTCATAAATCAAATTTCTCAAACATACAAGTATTAGGCACCATTTTAAAGATAAAATTCTCGTTAATCCAGCCACAGTGTCTGATTTCAAAAATGCTTTACAGCGAAAGCTCCACAAACTATTATGTTAGGTCACCACCAACTCACAGAACAACCCAGCCATTTTTCCAGCCAAAGAGAGGAGTCACAAAAAGCACAAATAGAGATAAAATTAATCACTAACCTTTGATGATCTTCATCAAATGACACTCATAGGACTTCATGTTACACAATACATGTATGTTTTGTTCGGTAAAGTTCATGTTTATATCCAAAAATCTCATTTTACATTGGCGTGTTATGTTCAGTAGTTCCAAAACATGCTGCCACATGAATTCACAGAAATTATAAATGTTGATGAAAATTCAAGTGTTATGCATGGAACTTTAGATGCACTTCTCCTTAATGCAACCGCTGTGTCAGATTTTTTTATTTATTTATGGAAAAGCATAATCTGAGAACGGCGCTCAGAGCATGAACCAGCCAAAATAAATATCCGACATTTTGCACAGTCAACATTAGTCATAAATAGCATTATAAATATTAACTTACCTTTGATGATCTTCATCAGAATGCACTCCCAGGAATCGCAGTTCCACAATAAATGTTTGTTTTGTTCAATAATGTTATAATTTATTCATGTCCAAATAGCTTCTTCTGTTAGGGCGTTTGGTAAACAAATCCAAAAGCTCGTTCTGGTCCAGTCAGACGAAAAGTTCAAAAAGTTATATTACAGGTCGAAGAAACTTGACAAACTAAGTATAGAATCAATCTTTAGGATGTTTTTATCATAAATGTTTAATAATGTTCCAACCAGAGAATTCCATTGCCTGAAGAAAAGCAATGGAACGAGAGATACCTCTCATGTGAAATGCTCGTGATTGAGAACGAGGCTTCTGGCAGACCCCTTAGTCAAACAGCTCTCATATATCTGGCCCCCCTTCACAGGAGCAGCCTGAAACAACGTTCTAAAGACCGTTGACATCTAGTGGAAGCCTTAGGAAGTGCAAAATAACCCATATCCCACTGTGAATTCGATAGAGGTGAGTTCAACAACTCCAAACCTCAGATTTCCCACTTCCTGTTTGGATTTTTCTCAGGTTTTTGCCTGCCATATGAGTTCTGTTATACTCACAGACATCATTCAAACAGTTTTAGAAACTTCAGTGTTTTCTATCCAATAATAATAATAATAATATGCATACAGTGCCTTGCGAAAGTATTCGGCCCCCTTGAACTTTGCGACCTTTTGCCACATTTCAGGCTTCAAACATAAAGATATAAAACTGTATTTTTTTGTGAAGAATCAACAACAAGTGGGACACAATCATGAAGTGGAACGACATTTATTGGATATTTCAAACTTTTTTAACAAATCAAAAACTGAAAAATTGGGCGTGCAAAATTATTCAGCCCCTTTACTTTCAGTGCAGCAAACTCTCTCCAGAAGTTCAGTGAGGATCTCTGAATGATCCAATGTTGACCTAAATGACTAATGATGATAAATACAATCCATCTGTGTGTAATCAAGTCTCCGTATAAATGCACCTGCACTGTGATAGTCTCAGAGGTCCGTTAAAAGCGCAGAGAGCATCATGAAGAACAAGGAACACACCAGGCAGGTCCGAGATACTGTTGTGAAGAAGTTTAAAGCCGGATTTGGATACAAAAAGATTTCCCAAGCTTTAAACATCCCAAGGAGCACTGTGCAAGCGATAATATTGAAATGGAAGGAGTATCAGACCACTGCAAATCTACCAAGACCTGGCCGTCCCTCTAAACTTTCAGCTCATACAAGGAGAAGACTGATCAGAGATGCAGCCAAGAGGCCCATGATCACTCTAGATGAACTGCAGAGATCTACAGCTGAGATGGGAGACTCTGTCCATAGGACAACAATCAGTCGTATATTGCACAAATCTGGCCTTTATGGAAGAGTGGCAAGAAGAAAGCCATTTCTTAAAGATATCCATAAAAAGTGTAGTTTAAAGTTTGCCACAAGCCACCTGGGAGACACACCAAACATGTGGAAGAAGGTGCTCTGGTCAGATGAAACCAAAATTGAACTTTTTGGCAACAATGCAAAACGTTATGTTTGGCGTAAAAGCAACACAGCTCATCACCCTGAACACACCATCCCCACTGTCAAACATGGTGGTGGCAGCATCATGGTTTGGGCCTGCTTTTCTTCAGCAGGGACATGGAAGATGGTTAAAATTGATGGGAAGATGGATGGAGCCAAATACAGGACCATTCTGGAAGAAAACCTGATGGAGTCTGCAAAAGACCTGAGACTGGGACGGAGATTTGTCTTCCAACAAGACAATGATCCAAAACATAAAGCAAAATCTACAATGGAATGGTTCAAAAATAAACATATCCAGGTGTTAGAATGGCCAAGTCAAAGTCCAGACCTGAATCCAATCGAGAATCTGTGGAAAGAACTGAAAACTGCTGTTCACAAATGCTCTCCATCCAAACTCACTGAGCTCGAGCTGTTTTGCAAGGAGGAATGGGAAAGAATTTCAGTCTCTCGATGTGCAAAACTGATAGAGACATACCCCAAGCGACTTACAGCTGTAATCGCAGCAAAAGGTGGCGCTACAAAGTATTAACTTAAGGGGGCTGAATAATTTTGCACGCCCAATTTTTCAGTTTTTGATTTGTTAAAAAAGTTTGAAATATCCAATAAATGTCGTTCCACTTCATGATTGTGTCCCACTTGTTGTTGATTCTTCACAAAAAAATACAGTTTTATATCTTTATGTTTGAAGCCTGAAATGTGGCAAAAGGTCGCAAAGTTCAAGGGGGCCGAATACTTTCGCAAGACACTGTATATTAGCATCTGGGACTGAGTAGGAGGCAGTTCACTCTGGGCACGCTATTCATCCAAAAGTGCAAATGCTGCCCCCTATCCCAAAGAAGATAAAATGGCTTTCCATGGCCGAGCAAGCCTAAGATCACCATGCGCAATGCCAAGTGTCGGCTGGAGTTGTGTAAAGCTCGCCACCATTGGATTCTGGAGCAGTGGAAACACATTCCTTGGAGTGATGAATCACGCTTTACCATCTGGCAGTCTGACAGACAAATCTGGGTTTGGCGGATGCCAGGAGAACTCTATCTGATTGATTGCATAGTGCCTACTGTAAAGTTTGGTGGAGGAGGAATAATGGTCTGGTGCTGTTTTTCATCGTTCGGTCTAGGCCCCTTAGTTCTAGTGAAGGGAAATCTTAACGTACAGTGTACAATGAAGAATAACTTGACTGGCCTGCACAGAGCCCTGAGCTGAATTGGAAGGCCGACTGCGAGCCAGTTCTAATCACTCTTGTGGCTGAATGAAAGCAATCCCCGCAGCAATGTTCCAACATCTAGTGGAAAGCCTTCCCAGAAGAGTGGAGGCTGTTATAGCAGCAAAGGGGGGACCAACTCCATATTAATGTCCATGATTTTGGAATGAGATGTTCGACAAGCCCGTGTCCACATACTTTTGTCTGTATAGTATAGGGTACAGTAGGGTATAAAATAAACTTTCCAGGGTACTACTCACCAGTGATGGCCGATGCGGCTCGTGCCAGTATCTGAAGTTAAGCTACTTTTAAAAGAAAACAGTGCTGTTCGCTCAGAATGGCTTAAAAGTTGTTGAGAGGCGAACTAACAGCTGCAATCAACCATAGAAATATAATCCATAAATGGCAGTTCCCATTCAAGTCAGGACTGGCAGCCGTCCTCTGTAGTTAAATGATGCCCTCTATTAGTAGTAGTATTTTCTAGTAGTAGTAGTATTTTGAATTAGTATTTAGTAGTAGTAGTATTTTGAATGATTTTATTTATGTGTATTCAGACAGGAGTAATATCATTTTGGGGAGAATGATTATTTATAGCCTGATTTTGTCCAAAATATTTCAATTTATCAAGGAGTGCTGCAGCATCCCCAGCACGCCTACTTCCCGCGGCTATGGACGTGTACACTTATCTTTTTTTTTTAAACTGACTATTGTATTTCTTGATTATATCTGACTTTGTTTAAAATAATGATTAATCCAGGAATGTCACATGTTTGTAGACACTAGATAAATCGTTGAAATTTTGCTCAATTACTTCCAAACCCTCGTGTCCGCAGAGCTCCTCTTAACCACTCTATTGTCTCTCTGTCATTTCAAATCCTGAGTCCAGACATGTCCAGGCCGTGCTGTTTGGGGATATATATGAGGTATTATTGAAAATTGGGAGGCACGGAGAGAATTAGAGGAGAGAAACAGGGAGGTGGGCAGGGTGGAGACACAGCTGCAGCCTTGCTTCTCTTCTCTTTTTTTCTCATTAGATGAGTTGCTTCTGTCAGAGGTCATCTTGGTCTGTATGGTCCACCTAGTTTAGTAGCACCAACGCTTCCACCCTGGTCAGTGTCACTGAAGTCATGCAGAGACATATCTCTGGTGGAATTTTACCAATACAGTGTTCATCGGTGAATAGGTGCACATTTACAGACTCATATTTTTTTTCTTCTGGAGAGTAGGCCAAATAGACTTCCTGTTAGGATTTTCATGATTAGAGCATAGGGTTGATAGTCGAAATATAGCAAGATCTGTTGTCAATCTGCTTCAAGTGTGATCAGGGGAATGCTAAGTAGCATGTGGGAGGCAATGTGGTCTCGATATTGTGTCTTGACAGATAAGTAACACAAAGGGGTTTGATTTCTGGGAAAACGCATTTCCTTGATAAGATTTGTCCCGTCTCAAATAAATATGTTTTGTAGAAGGTACGCACTCAAAAAAAGAAAATGTAAAATTGATTTATGCTATTTTATCATCGTGTCTCATCTCTAACCTAGCGGGTGCAGGTAGTAACCTGAGTGTTTCCCAGTGTCTCCAGCTGATTCTGGTCTCTGTCACGTCCCTATAGTGTTTGCTGAGATGTCCATGGGCTGACCATTGGGCCATATGTCAGACAGAGGGCCCTCATGATAAAGCAAAGTACCTCCTCGCCGTCCTGGATATGTCATACCTGGTTATTCCCCCCTGGTCTGAGGGCCAAAAACATGGGCAGAAAATACAGATATTTTTCTCTGCTTTGGCCATGTTGCTGAGCCATCAGCCATGTCAAGACTCTTTAGTGCCAACTGGTTGGCACAATGACGGCCTCCATCTACAGTAGCCCTCAGCTATACCTGTGATAATCAAAAAGTAAACAACACAGCGTTTATTCATAGCCTACGTTGAAATGAGGACAGTTGGAAAATATTTAAAACACCATTGAGGGGGTGAGGGACATGAGTGCAAGACATAAAACAGATATTTTTGGGGGTATTGACAGTACAATATGGTAGGCTGTTTAAAACGTTTAGTAGTTATTTCACAAATTGTGCAAGAAATTCACATTCAGTTGAAGAAAGAGAACCCTGTCTAATAAAACACAATGTATTTTGCAAGAGGAAGGAAGCTTTCAAACAGACTACATTTGAAATGCATTATTCAGCAAGTTTCATCATCTTCTCTGAAGATGATGTGGAGATCTGCCTGGTTGAATAAATGTTGTTGTCCAATTGAACCAACTGTGGAACAGACTTTGAATTGACATCTGTGCCCAGTGGGTGCGGGTATTTCCCAGTGAGCAAAATGACGTTGAAAATAAGTATTTTCCAGACGTTGAAATTAGGTGCATTTTCAGTTGTGAATGAAAGTTAAAAAGAGGTATTTTCCGGAATTTGAAAAGACGTTATTTACGGACAAATTTCATTCACTTATACATTCACTTATATCTACATAAAGAAAAATCACAATATGTCATATGTATTATTCCTCCCATTTGTCATATGCATTTATGTTAGCTTTTTCGATAGTGTTAAAAAATGTCGTTCCCTACTCGGGGAGCTGGGCCGTCACCGACGCTCGTTTAATGTGAGCGGTTCAGAGACGTCTTTGAGCAGTCCCAGACATCCTAATATTTTCAAACTATTTTCTTGTAGTTTGAGATGTGCAAGGACAAGTTTTGAGAACAGTGATCAGCAATAGCCAATGAGAGCTCGCCAGAGAAGAAGCCAGTTAGATGATGACGTCTTATCACATTACCCAGAATGCGTAGACTCTCGAACAGGAGCGATGACTACTACTAGCCTACTAGTATGCATTTGTGCTTGCCTTTAACCAAAGCCGAAGTGTTAAATCATTACAGCTCTGAAGTTCACAAGCAGTGTTATACAATTCAAAATGAATTGGCAGTAGTTTAAGGTAGTACTTAAGTAAAAATACTTGAAAGTACTACTTAAGTCGTTTTTGGGGTATCTATACTTTACTTTACTATTTCTATTTTTGACAACTTTTACTTTTATTTCACTACATTCCTAAAGAAAATTATGTACTTTTTACTCCATCCATTTTTCCTGACACCCAAAAGTACTTGGTACATTTTGAATGTTTAGCAGGACAGGAAATGGTCCAATTCACACACTTATCAAGAGAACATCCCTGGTCATCCCTACTGCCTCTGATCTGGCGGACTCACTAAACACATGCTTCGTTTGTAAATTATATCTGAGTGTTGGAGCATGCCCCTGGCTCTCCGTAAATTTAAAAAACAAGAAAATGGGGCCGTCTGGTTTGCTTAATATAAGGAATTTGAAATGATTTATATTTTTACTTTTACTTTTGATACTTAAGTATATTTTAGCAATAACATTTACTTTTAATACTTAAGTATATTTAAAACCAAATACTTTTAGACTTCTCTCAAGTAGAATTTTACTGGGTGACATTCACTTCTACTTGAGTCATTTTCTATGAAGGTGTTTTCACTTTTACTCAAGTACGACAATTGGATACTTTTTCCACCACTGTGAATAAGCTAGATCAGTGGTATTTAAACTATTTCTCTGAGGACCACATTTTTGGGGCAAGCATTTCTGGGATCCTATTTCGCAAGAATTTGTCTGAAAAACAATCCATTTCGATTTTTACTTCAACAAATAACCTTCAAATCATTACAATTAATCTCTTATCAAAATGAAAAGAAACCATTAAATACATTTGTATATTGTCCCACACTTTGAATAACACTGAGCTAGATATTACAGTACTGTATGACAAGCATTGAATGTATAACTGAAAACTTTTATGTCTGCTTTGAACCACAGCTCGTTCTAGCTACACAACCTAATCACATCATTGTTTTTGCGAGACAGCGTGGTAAGCGTGGTATAGCGAATCCACATGACCAAGTGAAGATCCTTGTATTGTGTGACCCCCTTTTGTGTAACATTGGTCAGTGTGTGCACCACTATGTTGGCAAGACAAAAAACTTTAGGAAAGACAGTCGTTTAATGTGAGAGGCTACGCAATGTTATTATTTTTGAAAGTCTAGATAAGAGCATCTTCTAAAAGCCCAAAATGTAAATGTAAAAAGGAACACTTGCAAAGCAAGTTTTATTCTAATGGGCTCCACCCCCAAACAAGACCACATTTGGTCGGTCCGGACTGGACGTCTATGTCTCACAAGTTTGGACAGTACAGTAGAGTTTAGTTCAGTACAGTACAGTAGAATTTAGTTTAGTAACAGTACAGTAAAGTTTAGTATAGTAGAGAACAGTAAGGTAAAGTACAGTAGGGTAAAGTACAGTACAGTATACTTTACTCTACTGTGCTCTACTGTAGTGTACTGAACTATAGGCTACTCTATTTTTACTGTATATTACTGTACTGTAATTAACTGTACACTACTTTTCCATACTGTACTCTGCTGTACTCCACGGTATGGTGCTGCATTGTCCACACTTGTGAAACATAAACATCTATGATGGGTTCGGGTTTGGTCCAGTCCGGACGTATCTGTACATTGAAATCAAATCTGAGCCAATAGACGTCTATTATTGGTTCAGATATGGTTCAGTCCAAGGCCAAATGTCAATGTCTTTTCAATGTCGAATGAACGCCGGCGCCGGACAGTGCTCACTGGGTGGGTTTGTTCTCGACTTGAAGTCAGAGGATACACGTTTTCAACTGTAACTGACGCAGATTATGCACCGACAGTTCTCATGGAAGGAAGCTGAAAAACATGGGGTTATGATGGAAAACACGTTTTTGAGGAAGTGAAAACGAAAAGGGTGCGCAGAACATCCGACAGTATCATCGGCGGTATGTAACTGCTCGCTTTGAAATACAGTAGATGGTTTATCCTATGTAAAGACATACAAGCGCTCTCCAAACACATAGGCTACATGTTTTTTGTGTGAACTGTGAATTCATTTGCATCACTTTGCTCTTATACAGAGTTTTATGATTCTCAGTTCTAAATAGCCACTCTAAATAGGCACATTTTTATAAAGCCACAATCCTTAATTCGTTTTCAAATGGAAGCCCTAGCCATTTGAATTTGATTAGCTATAGCCTAAAGCTGAGGGATGGGCTGAAAAAATGTAAACATTCTCAAATTCATAGATGGAGCTCAGGATGCAAGGACTGACAGTGCATGAGATCAACATGAGTTCGTTTTATCAGGGAGTCATACTGAGACCAAGGTAAGAATATTTTGAAGATTGGTGCAAGAAAACTCAGTAGAGACCAAATTAATTTCCAGAGTTAGCCATCCCTGAGACCGTGGGTGGTAACTCGTATGTCTAAAGTTAAGTGAAGATGTCAGGTACAGTGGGACTTTTTGTAAAAGCGCTTTACACATGAAAGCATAGCAATGTACAGTATCAACCTACGTGGCATCAAAGTGGGCAAATCAACTTTCTGGTTGCTGCGGTGATGAGTACTACAATTCATCGCCTGTAATAAAGCGCAGTGCGCTATGATGAACTGTATCTAACGGATAAAATGAAGTGGCAGCTGAGTTCATATAGATGATGTCGCCATAGTCTAGGACCGATAGGAAAGTCAACTGAATAATCTGCTTTCGCACACTTGGCAACTCTGCGCAACTGTTTTTGTGTTTTATTTTTAGAAACTCCGTCGGGGTCTCATTTTACTGTTGAGAGTTAGAATAATAGAATACACAAGGTGCAATTTCGAAATTTGGTGGTGCATCACTAGTCACTCAATTAGCCCATGTCAGCAAAACTAACAGCTGAGGCATGGCAACCTATCGATCCCGCCTAGGTATGGGAAACCAACAAACTGGCTGAGGCCTCCCAGGTAGCTCCAGTTCTAACACCCCGACATCACCTCCAAAACAAAAACTTAAAAAAGGAAACACTCCCTGATGCTTCCCTTTGGTGAGGCGTCATTCTCCGCGTAACGATGGTGACAGGTGTACGCCATTTTTTAAATATTTTTTTTAACCTTTATTTAACTAGACAAGACAGTTAAGAACAAATTCTTATTTTCAATGACGGCCTAGGAACAGTGGGATGAACGACAGATTTGCACCTTGTTAGCTCGGGGGTTTGAACTTGCAACCTTCCGGTTACTAGTCCAACACTCTTTATTTATTTTTATTTTACCTTTATTTAACCAGGTAGGCAAGTTGAGAACAAGTTCTCATTTACAATTGCGACCTGGCCAAGATAAAGCAAAGCAGTTCGGCAGATACAACGACACAGAGTTACACATGGAGTAAAACAAACATACAGTCAATAATACAGTATAAACAAGTCTATATACAATGTGAGCAAATGAGGTGAGAAGGGAGGTAAAGGCAAAAAATGCCATGGTGGCAAGGTAAATACAATATAGCAAGTAAAACACTGGAGTGGTAGTTTTGCAATGGAAGAATGTGCAAAGTAGAAATAAAAATAATGGGGTGCAAAGGAGCAAAATAAATAAATAAATAAAATACAGTTGGGAAAGAGGTAGTTGTTTGGGCTAAATTATAGGTGGGCTATGTACAGGTGCAGTAATCTGTGAGCTGCTCTGACAGGTGGTGCTTAAAGCTAGTGAGGGAGATAAGTGTTTCCAGTTTCAGAGATTTTTGTAGTTCGTTCCAGTCATTGGCAGCAGAGAACTGGAAAGAGAGGCGGCCAAAGAAAGAATTGGTTTTGGGGGTGACTAGAGAGATATACCTGCTGGAGCGTGTGCTACAGGTGGGAGATGCTATGGTGACCAGCGAGCTGAGATAAGGGGGGACTTTACCTAGCAGGGTCTTGTAGATGACATGGAGCCAGTGGGTTTGGCGACGAGTATGAAGCGAGGGCAAGCCAACGAGAGCGTACAGGTCGCAATGGTGGGTAGTATATGGGGCTTTGGTGACAAAACGGATTGCACTGTGATAGACTGCATCCAATTTGTTGAGTAGGGTATTTCAGGCTATTTTGTAAATGACATCGCCAAAGTCGAGGATTGGTAGGATGGTCAGTTTTACAAGGGTATGTTTGGCAGCATGAGTGAAGGATGCTTTGTTACGAAATAGGAAGCCAATTCTAGATTTAACTTTGGATTGGAGATGTTTGATATGGGTCTGGAAGGAGAGTTTACAGTCTAACCAGACACCTAAGTATTTGTAGTTGTCCACGTATTCTAAGTCAGAGCCGTCCAGAGTAGTGATGTTGGACAGGCGGGTAGGTGTAGGTAGCGATCGGTTGAAGAGCATGCATTTAGTTTTACTTGTATTTAAGAGCAATTGGAGGCCACGGAAGGAGAGTTGTATGGCATTGAAGCTTGCCTGGAGGGTTGTTAACACAGTGTCCAAAGAAGGGCCGGAAGTATACAGAATGGTGTCGTCTGCGTAGAGGTGGATCAGAGACTCACCAGCAGCAAGAGCGACATCATTGATGTATACAGAGAAGAGAGTCGGTCCAAGAATTGAACCCTGTGGCACCCCCATAGAGACTGCCAGAGGTCCGGACAACAGACCCTCCGATTTGACACACTGAACTCTATCAGAGAAGTAGTTGGTGAACCAGGCGAGGCAATTGTTTGAGAAACCAAGGCTGTTGAGTTTGCAGATGAGGATGTGGTGATTGACAGAGTCGAAAGCCTTGGCCAGATCAATGAATACGGCTGCACAGTAATGTTTCTTATTGATGGCGGTTAAGATATCGTTTAGGACCTTGAGCGTGGCTGAGGTGCACCCATGACCAGCTCTGAAACCAGATTGCATAGCAGAGAAGGTATGGTGAGATTCGAAATGGTCGGTAATCTGTTTGTTGACTTGGCTTTCGAAGACCTTAGAAAGGCATGGTAGGATAGATATAGGTCTGTAGCAGTTTGGGTCAAGAGTGTCCCCCCCTTTGAAGAGGGGGATGACCGCAGCTGCTTTCCAATCTTTGGGAATCTCAGACGACACGAAAGAGAGGTTGAACAGGCTAGTAATAGGGGTGGCAACAATTTCGGCAGATAATTTTAGAAAGAAAGGGTCCAGATTGTCTAGCCCGGCTGATTTGTAGGGGTCCAGATTTTGCAGCTCTTTCAGAACATCAGCTGAATGGATTTGGGAGAAGGAGAAATGGGGAAGGCTTGGGCGAGTTTCTGTTGGGGGTGCAGTGCTGTTGACAGGGGTAGGAGTAGCCAGGTGGAAAGCATGGCCAGCAGTAGAAAAATGCTTATTGAAATTTTCAATTATGGTGGATTTATCAGTGGTGACAGTGTTTCCTATCTTCAGTGCAGTGGGCAGCTGGGAGGAGGTGTTCTTATTCTCCATGGACTTTACAGTGTCCCAGAACTTTTTTGAGTTAGTGTTGCAAGAAGCAAATTTCTGCTTGAAAAAGCTAGCCTTGGCTTTTCTAACTGCCTGTGTATAATGGTTTCTAGCTTCCCTGAACAGCTGCATATCACGGGGGCTGTTCGATGCTAATGCAGAACGCCATAGGATGTTTTTGTGTTGGTTAAGGGCAGTCAGGTCTGGGGAGAACCAAGGGCTATATCTGTTCCTGGTTCTAAATTTCTTGAATGGGGCATGTTTATTTAAGATGGTTAGGAAGGCATTTAAAAAAAAAAAAAACACTCTAACCACTAGGCTACCCTGCCGCCCCAACAAGCAGCCTGGTGACCCAGAGGCCGGAGAGGGAGCACACATGACAGACAGTAGGTTACATTTTCTCTACAGACAAGTCGATATTGTTCATGTAAAAAGTACAGCACCCAGAATCGGTTTGTACGCCTTCCACACTTTGGGGATAGTGACAGATATAATAGTCAGGTAAAAAATATTGGTCAATGATTCAGCAATCCCCAGTAGATTTTTTTAGTTTGTTACATCAATATTTTTTATTTAATTTAATTAGGCAAGTCAGTTAAAAATAAATTCTTAATTACAATAACAGCATACCAGGGAACAGTGGGTTAACTGACTTGTTCAGGGGCAGAATTACAGATTTTAACCTTGTTAGCTCAGGGATTCAAACCAGCAATCTTTCAGTTTCTGAAACCACTAGGCTACCTGCCACCCCTTAAGCAAAGCATCTAGTACATTGATTTAGCTTTCTTAAATCGAGATAATACATCTGTTTCTCAATTGTCTGAAAGATTGCCAGTCCACTACAGTCAATTTGCCTTGCTTTGGCCCAGGCCTGATTTCTCATCTGAATGAGCTCAGATAGCTCAGAAGTGTTAGATTTATCTTTGACTCTGAATTGTTTATCTGCCCAGAGGAATACCTATGGAGAATACATTTTCTAGAGCCAGCTCAGGGTCAGTAATTACAGGAGATCGTGGCTAAATCAGAGTAGAACATGTCATGAAAAAAAAACCTTTGAGGAAACTTTTTCAAATTAAACGAGGATTAGTATTTTGCTGTTTCGTATCTGTAATATATACTATGGGACAATGATACCTGAGATCATTTGCAAATACTCCAATAGACAAATATTTATGGGGATTTAAATCAATCAATGAGGAGTAAACAGGGTTTTTCACATTTAGCAGTGTGGGTTTTGAGATCAATTGAGTCATATTAAAACCAATCCATATACTCTTAAATAGATCTGAGGCCAGATATAGCCAATCTAAATTAAAATCCCTAAAATAACCAACTCTGAGGAGAGAAAAGGTGTTGAAAGGTGTTAAACACTCAGATGTAGCACCAATAGCATCCGCCATGGCAGCAGGGGGGCGGTAAATCCCAGCCACAAATATATGTGTCTTCTGGTTTATGGACACATCTACAACCATGAGCTCAAATTTCATTATAATAATATACTTCACTGTCTTTATCAGACACAGAACCATGTTTCCGAGAGACCCAGAATGTCAGGACACGAGTCCTGTCCTCAAATGTAAATTGTGTAATTTAAAAATAAACATCATACTTCGCACACTTATTAGCATTAGCCCAACACCCCTACGATATTTAAAGTCAGAGGGGGTATTCAGCTCATTCCCATAAGTGCTAACAGGCATAGGGTCATCTGCAGCTATTTGTTGAGAGAGCTGAGACTTTGCCAAGGTCCCTGGCCAATCACGTGAGAGCAGAACAGACTGAGCATTTGACAGGCCTCCCTCAAGTCGCTGGATGCAGAGCTGGAACTAGGAAAGCAGCGTTGCCAGATCTCAGTCGACACGGATGAAGGTCCCACCAAAAGAGTTCAGCTGCTGCAGGGGACCGGAGTGGCTGCCAATGCTCCATTCTGGGTGTGCACAGGAGGTCTTGATATTTGTATGTATTAAGGATCCCCATTAGATGCTGCCAAGGCATCAGCTACTCTTCCTGGGGTCCAGCAAAATTAAGTCAGTTATACATTTTTAAAAACATTACAATACATTAATAACACATTTCACAACATATTAAGTGTGTACCCTCAGGCCTCTACTCTACTACCACATATCTATAACACAAAATCCATGTGTACATGTGTGTATAGTGCATATGTTATCGTGTGTTTGTGTGCATGTGTCTATGTTTGTGTTCAAGTCAAATCAAATTTTATTGGTCACATACACGTTGATTAGCAGATGTTATTGCGGGTGTGGCGAAATGCTTGTACTTCTACATGTAGCTCCGACAGTGCAGTAATATCTAACAAGTAATATCTTACAAATTACACATCATATACCCAATACACACAAATCTAAGTAGGAATGAATTTAAGACTATATGTCAGAGCAGAACAGACTAAGATATAGTAGAGTAGTATAGATACATTATATACATATGAGATGAGTAATGCAAGATATGTAAACATTAAGTGACTAATTACCATAGAATAGTATAGAATTCAGGTTGTTTTCCAGGCACCACACTCCCAGAGCCCACACCTCCTCTCTGTAGGCTGTCTCGTTATCATTGGTAATCAAGCCTACTACTGTTGTGTCGTCGGCAAGCTATCCCCTCAGAATACCATGACCTCCTGGAAGTGTTCAGTAAGGCACGTGCTATTTTCCCTTCCCCCGCACCGTCCTTATGATTGTGCCATTGATCTTCTCCCAGGCACTACACCACCTCGGGGTCTGTTGTATTCTCTGTCTGGACCAGAGACCAAAGCTATGGTGGATTACATAGAGGATTCTCTGGCCACTGGGGCCGTCCGTCCGTCTGCATCTCCTGCTGACGCAGGGTTTTTCTTTGTGGAAGAAGGACAACACCCTGCATCTGTGCATTGACTACCGGGGATTTAATGACGTTACTGTCAAGAATCGTTACCCCCTACCTTTCCTCAGCGTTTGAACCTCTCCAGTGGGCCACCATATTTTCCAAGTTGGACCTTCGAAATGCCTACCACCTGGTTTGGATACGTGGAAGGGGGGATGAGTGGAAGACAGCCTTCAACACAGCCAGTGGACATTTTGAGTTCCAGGTCATGCTATTTGGACTCACCAACACCAATGTTTTCTAGGCTTTGGTCAATGATGTGCTTCGGGACATGCTAAACCGGTATGTGTTCGTGTACCTTGACGACATCATGTTTTTTTTCGCTATCTGCACAAGATCATGTTCTTCATGTCAGACAGGTCCTTCAGCGCCTCCTGGAGAACCAATTGTTTGTGAAAGCCGAGAAGTGTGAGTTCCACCGCTCTTCTATCACCTTTCTGGGATATATCCTTGCTATGGGCAATGTTCAGATGGATCATGGAAAGGTGAAAGCAGTGGTGGATTGGCCTCAACCAACGTCCAGGGTGCAGTTGCAATGGTTTCTTCGTTTTTCAAACTTCTACCACCGTTTAATTCGGGACTACAGCACCCTGGTGGCCCCCCTCTCGGCACTCACCTCTCCCAAGGTACCGTTCAAATGGTCTCCAGCTATCGACAAAGCCTTTGTGGACCTGAAGCATCGGTTCACAACAGCACCCATCCTCATCATCTGGACCCCTCGCGTCAATTTGTGGTGGAAGTGGATGCTTCAGATGTTGGAGAGGGGGCCATCCTGTCCCAGCGACGCTTCATCCCTGTGCCTTCCTGTCCCATCGTCTCAATCCTGCAGAGAGGAACTACGATGTTGGCAACTGTGTTCTCCTGGCGGTGAAGATGGCATTGGAATAGTGGAGACACTGACTGGAAGGAGCAGAACAGCCATTCCTGGACTGGACCGACCATAAAAACCTGGAAGATCTCCGTACATTCAAGCGCCTCAACTCCAGGCAGGCCCTGTGGGCCCTCCTGTTCACCAGATTTAACTTAAAAGAATGTGAAGCCTGACGCTCTCTTCCGCCTATACAGTTCCTCTGCCACACCCTCGACCCCTGAAACTATTCTCCCATGCCTTGCTTCCACTGGATTGGGGTATTGAGAACCTGGTCCAAGAGGCACAATGCTCCCAGCCAGGACCTGAAGGGGGCCCAGCTAACCGGCTGTTTGTCCCTAATCTAGTCCGGTCCCAGGTCCTGGAATGGGCTCATTTATCCAGGCTGACCTGTCATCCAGGGTCCCGTCGTACACAACGTTTCTTGTGGCCCACAATGGTCCCTGATGTCTCTGCCTTCATCACCCCATGCACCGTGTGTGCTCAAAACAAGACTCCACGGCAAGCTCCTTCTGGCCTCCTGCAGCCACTACCGGTCCCTGGTAGTGTCCCTGGTCTCATTTCTCTGGACTTTGTCACTGGGCTCCCTCCGTCTGATGGCAACACTGTCATTCTGATGGTACTCGACCGGTTCTCCAAGGCTGCCCATTTCATCCCTCTCCCCAAACTACCCCAGACAACCCAGCTTATGGTGCAGCATGTCTTCCGGATCCATGGACTCCTGGTAGACATGGTCTCCAATCGGGGTTCTCTTCTCAGTTCTGGAAGGCATTCTGCACCCTTGTTGGGTCGTCGGCCAGCCTGTCATCCGGATTCTATCCCAAAACCAACGGTCAGTCGGAGCGAGCCAACCAAGACCTGGAGAACACTTTAAGGTGCTTGGTCTCAACCAACCCCACTACCTGGAGCCATCCACTGGTCTGGGTGGAGTATGCCCGGAACACTCTTCCCAGTTCTGCCACGAAACTCTCCCCTTTTGAGTGCTACATGGGGTATCAGCCTCCACTCTTCCCGGCACAAGAACAGGAGGTCATCGTATCCTCGGCCCAGTTGTTTGTCCGCCGCTGACGACGTACCTGAAGAAGAGCCAGGGTGGCTATTCTCAAGACCAACTCCAGGTATCGTCGACAAGCGGACTGTCGCCGGACCCCACCTCCCCGCTACAGCATTGGGCAGAGGGTATGGCTGTCCACACAGGACCTGCCCGTTCAGGTAGAGTCCCACAAACTGTCCCCTCATTTCATTGGTCCTTTTCCCATCTCCAGAGTCCTGAGTTCCACTGCTGTCTGTCTTGTGTTACCCCATACCCTCCGTATTCACCCTACCTTCCATGTGTCTAAGATTAAGTCCTTGTCTCACTGTTCTTTGTCTTCTGTCTCCAGGTCCACCCCCCCTCCCCATGTTATTGATGGCCATCCAGCCTACACGGTAAAATGTCACCTGGATGTTCGACCACGGGGCAGGGGTTTCCAGTACCTGGTTGACTGGGAGGGTTACGGCCCGGAGGAGAGGTGCTGGGTTGCCGCTAGAGACATCCTGGACATCCTGGAGACATCACCGACTTCCACTGCCGACACCCCGGTCAGCCAGGTATGCGCCCAGGTAGGACACCAGGTGGCGTTCCTAGAGTGGGGGTACTGTCACACCCTGATCAGTTTCACCTGTCCTCGTTGTTGTCTCCACCCCCTCCAGGTGTCGCTTGTTTTCCCCAATGTATTTATCCCTGTGTTTCCTGTCTCTCTGTGCCAGTTCGTCTTGTATGTTAAGTCAAGTCAACCAGCACGTATTTCCTGTACTCCTTTTGTTATTCTCTTTTTGATAGTCCTCCCGGTTTTGACCCGTGCCTGACTCTGGACTACTTTCCCACCTGCCTGATCATCCTGCCTGGCCTGACCTTGATTCTGCCTGCCCTTCGGTACCTTTTGACCTCTGAACTGGTTTTGACCCTTTTGCCTGTCCATGACCAGTCTCTTGCCTTCCCCTATTGGATTAATAAATATTGTCAGACTCCAACCATCTGCCTCCTGTCTCTGCATCTGGGTCTCGCCTTGTGTCATGATACCTTCCCTGTAAGCGTCCTGAAAGTCTGTCAATTTGTTCACTTTAAAATAGCGTTGTATCTGGTCAAACACATTTTTTTCCAAATGTTTACTAAAGGTTGGTAACAGGCTGATTGGTCAGCTATTTGAGCCAGATAAAGGGGCTTTCTTAGGTAATGGAATAACGTTTGCTTCCCTCCAGGCCTGAGGGCACACACTTTCTAGGCTTAAATTGAAGATGTGGCAATATCGTCCGCTATTATCCTCAGTCATTTTCCATCCAAGTTTTCAGGCCTCGGTGGCTTGTCATTGTTGATAGACAATAACAAAAAATCCACCTCTTCCACACTTACTTTACGGAATTCAAAATTACAATGCTTGTCTTTCGTAGTTTGGTCAGATATACTCGGTTGTGTACAGTAGTGACAGCATTTGTTGCTGGCATGTCATGCCTAAATTTGCTAATCTTGCCAATGAAAAAATCGTTAAAGTAGTTGGCAATATCAGTGGGTTTTTGATGAATGTGCCATCTGATTCCATGAATGATGGAGTTTGCCTTTTTCCCCAAAATGTCATTTAAGGTGCTGCAAAGCTTTTTCTATCATTCCTTGTCATTTTATCTTTGTTTCATAGTGTAGTTTCTTATTTTTTTTATATTCAGTTTAGTGTCATGATTTCTCAATTTGAAGTATGTTTACCAACCGGTTGTACATTCAGACCTATTTGCCATCTCTTTAGCCTCATCCCTCTCAACCATACATTTTTTTCAATTCCTCATCAATCCGCGGGGATTTATCAGTTTAGTAGTTTTCTTAATGGGTGCATGCTCATTCGTAACTGAGATAAGCAATTTCACATGTGTCAAGTGCAACGTCTGGTTGCTCATCATTACACACCACAGCTCAAAAATCAACAACATAGGAATCACTACAACACTTATTGTATGTCCTCCTATACACAATATTAGGCCCAGCCTTTGGAACTTTGGTTTTCCTAGATATGGCTACTATATTGTGATCACTACATCCTATGGATTTGAATACTGCTTTCAAACAAATTTCTGCAACATTCATAAAGATATGATCAATACATGTTCATTTCATTCCTGTACTGTTTGTAACTACCCTGGTAGATTGATAACCTGAACCAGGTTGCAGGCACTAGTTACAGTTTGAAGCTTTCTCTTGAGTGGGCAGTCTGATGAAAGCCAGTCAATATTTAAATCACCCAGAAAGTATACCTCTCTATTGATACGACATACATTATCAAGCATTTCACACATGTTATCCAGATACTGACTGGTAGCACTTGATGGTCTATAGCAGCTTCCCACCATAAGGGGATTTAGGCGAGGCAGATGAACCTGTAGCCACATTACTTCAACAGTATTTAACATGAGATTCTCTCAAAGCTTTACATAAATTAGGTTCTTAATATAGACCGCAACACTGCCCCCATCTGCATTTTATTTTCTGTAGATCTTATAACCATGTATTGCTACCACTGTATCATCAAAGGTATTATCTAAGTGAGTATCAGAGATTGTCAGAATATGAATGTCATCTGTTTCTAGCAAATTATTGATTGCATGAACCTTATTTCTTAAGCTACAAATGTTAACGTGGGCAATTTTTGACACTTTTCTGGGATTTTTTATAATTTTTCTTGATTTACTGGGAAGCTTAGCAGAGGTAGACATGCTCAGGTTATTTATATAAATATATATATTGGTAAATTAATCTAGCAAGCTATCTAAATTTGTAGTAGGCCTAATCGTGGCCGAATTACCGACCAGGCATGAAGGATACGTGCCCAGGGCCCTGACCTCCAGTTATGAAATCACAACATTTTCTCTCTTTCTGCTTTTAGGCTACACAGTGTTGGTTAACATTTACAATGTTTACAGACATTGGAGTGAAACAAGTGTAGATTTTGGGTTTTGATGGGGTGCGACAGTTGAACTAAGCTTATGATATATATATATATATATATATATATATATATATATATATATATATATATATATATATATACACTGTATATACACTCCCCTCCATATGTAGTATTTAGTAGTTTATTAGCATCCCCATTAGCTAGTGCTAAAGCACCAGCTACTCTTCCCGGGGTCCACACCAAACAAAAATCATGACATAATACAGAACATTGATAGACAAGAACATCACAAGGACAGAACTACAGTATATACATTTAAAATGAGTATACACGCTTTCACACATTTACCGTATGCATTCATATTCATGTGATTCATAGATGCTACTGAATGCATGTGCAACACATTTCAAATGGAAATTGGAAATGCAATAACAAGGAGGGGGGTTGCAAAAATATGTATTTTGACAGTGAAGCAACATTTTAAAATTTGCTTCTACTCCAGCGTTTTGGATTTGAAATGTTTAATATTAGGCAGTATTTTCATATAGAGTGGGGTGCTAAATTATTGACACCCTTGATAAAGACGAGCAATAATGACTGTTTAAAATAAATCATTCAAATACTGTGCTACATTGTATGCTCAAAAACATTGTGGAATTAGATTATTTTTTACTGTTACAATTGCTCAGAGAAAGATATTTTTTAACAAATAATACTTATATTCTCAAAAAGTTAGGGGTCAAAATGATTGATACCCCTAAAGATTCTAATAACTAAAGTTGTCGCCCTGGGGTGGCAGGGTAGCCTCGTGGTTAGAGTGTTGGACTAGTAACCGAAAGGTTGCAAGTTTGAATCCCCGAGCTGACAAGGTACAAATCTGTCATTCTGCCCCTGAACAAGGCAGTTAACCCACTGTTCCTAGACCATCATTGAAAATAAGAATTTGTTCTTAACTTACTTGCCTAGTTGAACAAAAAAAATAATAATCCTAGCACGCAATGACTGCATCAAACTTGTTGCTCTACAAACTTGTTGAATGCAGTTTGTTTTGGTTGTGTTAAAGATAATTTTGTGCCCAATAGAAATGTTTGGTAAATAATGTATTGTGTCATTTTGGAGTCACTTTTATTGTGAATAAGAATAGAATTTGTTTCTGAACGCTTCTACATTCATGTGGATGCTACCATGATTACGGATAATCCTGAAGGAATAATGACGAACGATGAGTGAGAAAGTGACAGAGGGTACCCTACAAGCAGACGTGCTAACCTCACCATTAAAATGTTAGCATGTCTGCTTGCAGAGTCACTGTAGACTTTGTAGAGTCACTATATATGGGACCAAATACTAAACTTTTGACTACTTTAATACACTACAAGTGAATTTATACAAATACTTCTGGTAGTTTACTGGTAAACGTCGAAAGTTTCCGGTAATATACCATCCCTTTACTACCCTACCTGGACCACTACCCTAGATGTGCCTTTTGTTAAGTAAATCAGGAGATAAATTAGGTGAAAAGGAGACTGGAGTGGGGCCTGGTTTCCATATGTTTGATACCATTCCATTCACTCCATTCCAGCCATTATTATGAGCCGTCCTCCCCTCAGCAGCCTCCCGTGCTTTACATTAACCTGGGTTGAACATGCCAGACATCAGTGTTGGCGCTGCAAGTCTTCCCTGGAATGAAGGTCATATTGTTTTTGAATCACTTCTGACTGTGGAACTGGACTGAGGACCTATTTGCCTACACAACAGAGGAGGCCTGAAAGTATTTTTTATTTTTTTTCAGCACGCTGTTCCCATATGAGAGCCAGACAGTCAAATGCATGAACAGCACTACATAGACCATTTAGAAGGGGATATTCTGTAAGGCTTCCAGCATGTGGTTTTTCATCTACGGTCTAAGTTCCAGCACAAATATTATTTTAAATGCAACCTCATAATATAGGAACATCATTGCTTATGTCTGCAACATGTGAGCCCACCTAAGATGAATAAAAGTCATGTTGAAAGAAGCAACGGTATCATGATACATGCATCTTAAGTGGGCTGTTTACGAAGACCAAATCATATACTTTATTCTTATCGTCTTAGTCTTGGTTACCCCAGAACTGAAATCTCACAGAATTTGGTCAGCTGCACAGAGATTACCATTATCGTATGTGTTCTGTTCTCTGTACAGCAGCTGGAAACCTCAAATATAGTGTGTTTATATTCTTGCCTCTGAGTTCAAGGGAGGTTCAATGTGAGGGACACATGTTGCTTCTTCAGTATTATACTGTACAGTAAATGCATGTTTCAGACAAATGCATTTCCCATAATGTTCCCGAAGGGACACATTAACAGCCCAATTCCATGTGTTTGTTCTTACTTACTTATGCAAACCGGGCCCAACACTGAAAGTTTATGTCAGAGATGTTAACGAAATTGATCTAATTTTGGGAAATCTCAGGAAACCAACAGGGTCGTTCTTGAATTGCTGTGGCATTTGCGTCCCTCGCCTTTTCCCCCATGAAAAACACTTGCAAATCACAAAAAGTTACACATCATATATGTTTTTGTTCATATTGAACTGTTAATCAGTGATAAAACATAATGCAAGTCATTTATACTGCAAAATGTTATGTTTACACATTGTTTAAAGTACTAAGATTAAGCAAATTGGCTTGTCCCAGCAGTGACCCAGTAGAGTTGTGGTGATATGTTTTGGGGATTTTGAGATATATACAGTGCCTTGCGAAAGTATTCGGCCCCCTTGAACTCTGCGACCTTTTGCCACATTTCAGGCTTCAAACATAAAGATATAAAACTGTATTTGTTTGTGAAGAATCAACAACAAGTGGGACACAATCATGAAGTGGAACGACATTTATTGGATATTTCAAACTTTTTTAACAAATCAAAAACTGAAAAATTGGGCGTGCAAAATTATTCAGCCCCTTTACTTTCAGTGCAGCAAACTCTCTCCAGAAGTTCAGTGAGGATCTCTGAATGATCCAATGTTGACCTAAATGACTAATGATGATAAATACAATCCACCTGTGTGTAATCAAGTCTCCGTATAAATGCACCTGCACTGTGATAGTCTCAGAGGTCTATTAAAAGCGCAGAGAGCATCATGAAGAACAAGGAACACACCAGGCAGGTCCGAGATACTGTTGTGAAGAAGTTTAAAGCCGGATTTGGATACAAAAAGATTTCCCAAGCTTTAAACATCCCAAGGAGCACTGTGCAAGCGATAATATTGAAATGGAAGGAGTATCAGACCACTGCAAATCTACCAAGACCTGGCCGTCCCTCTAAACTTTCAGCTTATACAAGGAGAAGACTGATCAGAGATGCAGCCAAGAGGCCCATGATCACTCTGGATGAACTGCAGAGATCTACAGCTGAGGTGGGAGACTCTGTCCATAGGACAACAATCAGTCGTATATTGCACAAATCTGGCCTTTATGGAAGAGTGGCAAGAAGAAAGCCATTTCTTAAAGATATCCATAAAAAGTGTTGTTTAAACTTTGCCACAAGCCACCTGGGAGACACACCAAACATGTGGAAGAAGGTGCTCTGGTCAGATGAAACCAAAATTGAACTTTTTGGCAACAATGCAAAACGTTATGTTTGGCGTAAAAGCAACACAGCTGAACACACCATCCCCACTGTCAAACATGGTGGTGGCAGCATCATGGTTTGGGCCTGCTTTTCTTCAGCAGGGACAGGGAAGATGGTTCAAATTGATGGGAAGATGGATGGAGCCAAATACATGACCATTCTGGAAGAAAACCTGATGGAGTCTGCAAAAGACCTGAGACTGGGACGGAGATTTGTCTTCCAACAAGACAATGATCCAAAACATAAAGCAAAATCTACAATGGAATGGTTCAAAAATAAACATATCCAGGTGTTAGAATGGCCAAGTCAAAGTTCAGACCTGAATCCAATCGAGAATCTGTGGAAAGAACTGAAAACTGCTGTTCACAAATGCTCTCCATCCAACCTCACTGAGCTCGAGCTGTTTTGCAAGGAGGAATGGGAAAAAATGTCAGTCTCTCGATGTGCAAAACTGATAGAGACATACCCCAAGCGACTTACAGCTGTAATCGCAGCAAAAGGTGGCGCTACAAAGTATTAACTTAAGGGGGCTGAATAATTTTGCACGCCCAATTTTTCAGTTTTTGATTTGTTAAAAAAGTTTGAAATATCCAAAAAATGTCGTTCCACTTCATGATTGTGTCCCACTTGTTGTTGATTCTTCACAAAAAAATAAAGTTTTATATCTTTAGGTTTGAAGCCTGAAATGTGGCAAAAGGTCGCAAAGTTCAAGGGGGCCGAATACTTTCGCAAGGCACTGTATCTATTATTTGGAATTCTAGAAAGTATTTAAGTAAAGTATTTCATATATTCCATGGATTAATAAGAACAGAGAAGGCAACTAAAATACCGTGATACATAAAATAAAAAAAAAGCCGTGTTAGAGAGGAGCTCAAATAGAGAGACGCATGCTATATTGCAGACCAATCCAAACTCATCTCTCGGCATGTCCAGCCCACTCATTATCTCAGCCAATCATGGCTAGCGGGAAGGTTGCTGTTTATTTCTGTGGCTAAACCAACTAAACTCGTAATTTAACAATTGTATTAGTAGTTACAGATGTTATTGTTATTAAGGCATATGAAAGTTCACATGTTCGATAAGGCATAAAAAACAAAGTTTGCGTTCAAACGTCTCTCCTGTGAAGTAGTGACCTACGCCTAGTTTCCTAAAAACGGGTCACAAATGATTAGCTAATCCCACTCTTTTAATATGTAATACATTTGAAAATTCCGTTGATAATTTGGTTTGGTTTTGTTACTCAATTTAAATGAAGGGAATTTACATTGTGAGCAAAATTATTAGTCATATCACTATAGTATTTTTTTTGTAAGACTTGTAAGACATTTACTATCATTTTTTTAAACAATACAAAACATACACATACAAATGACAACATACAGATTCACACAAACATCCACAGAATCACCCCTGCCCAGAGCCAACTGCTCACACCCCCATCTCCAGCGCCCACATCACTCTCCGCCACATGGCCTCAAACTGCACCATTTTGTTTCTCTCCGTCGCCCACACACTTTCAACATTTAGATAATAAAGCGTTTGACCTTTCTATAGAGTATGACAGTATGAGTCATAATACCCATAAAATCTAGAGGTCAAACAGGGAAATGGTTCCAATCGTTTTTCCACCATAAATTTTTTCTCATAGTGGATTTTAGAAACACTTAAAATAAGGTCTGTGTTCGTGTAGGCTTAGCCTGGCATGACGTTTTGATAACCGTGTAAATCTCTCTAGGACAAGGAGACTTTTATCAATATATTCACCTGTATTTACCCCCCAAATATGAAATGCTAATTAGCTGCTAATGTGGCTATCATAAAGAACTACAAATGCCATGATGATCTGGACAAGACTGCCTAATCGAGGCAAAGGTAAGAATCTCTGGATTAACTGTCTAATGTTAGCTAAATGTAGTAATTCATTAATTGGCAACATTTCTTTAAATGGACAATTCTGTGAAAAGTCTTGTGCAACTTTTGAATTGACAAAATGACTGTTAGCAAAGGTGTCAGCTAGAGATGAAGTGCAGGAGCTTGCAGGAATTTGTAGTTTTGCATGATGTCGACTTTAAAGCTAATTAGCATTTTCGAATCTGAGAGTAAATAGAGCCTAATATTAAAAAAAGAAGTCACCTTGCCTGGGAGAGATGTACATTTTTTATTTTATTTAACTAGGCAAGACAGTTAAGAACAAATTCTTATTTACAATGACGGTCTAGGAACAGTGGGTTAACTGCCTTGTTCAGGTGCAGAATGACAGATTTTTACTTTGTCCACTCAGGGATTCAATCTAGAAACATTTCGGGTTACTAGCCCAACACTCTAACCACTAGGCTACCTGGTTATCAAAATGTCATGCCAAGGTAAGCCTACGCGAATCACAGCCCTTATTTTAAATGTTTCTAAAATCCCCTATGGGAAAAAATTGTGGTTGTAAAACAATTGGGAACATTTATCAATTTGACCGCTAGGTTTTATGGGTATTACAATGTGGGGCTCTATTGTGTTAACAATGGAGGATTGGTTGATTTCCAGTCTTTAAGTATACATTTTTCAAGATGACTGAAGAGAAAAGTATCATCCAACCCATCGGGTATCTCACTGCACCCTCATATGTCATGTCTTGAAATGTTCAGACACATTTAAAGTACATTTACATTGCAATACTTCTGACAGCCAACTTTCTAACTTTGCCCATAACTTTTTGACTTTATAGAATTCCCAGAAGGCCATGGATTATTGAGTCATTGTTAGTTTCACGCGTAAGACATTACTCTGCCATTGTGCTGTAGAATATGTGAATTCTATATATTAGTTTATACTGGATTAAGTGTACATTTTCATTAACTGTAATGTTGTTAGTTATGTTCACATTCCCTCCATATTGTGCCAATATCAGTTCTTTTTAAGTCTTGGTTCCAATAGTTTATACATTTTTTTTATACGAGATTGTCAGTTGGATAGGCTCTCTGCAAGGTTTTGCATATCTTTCCTATCATATGAACATCCTTTTCTGACTCAGAAGAGGACTCCCTCAAGATTGCCCTGCTGTCCAAAGGATTTCAAATCTACATTTCTTGATATGAAACTTTTAAGTTGCATGTATTTGAAAATATCTACATTGGTCAGTCCAAAATTGCCTTTTAATCAACGGAAATAAATGTATTTCCTATTACCAAGACATGCACAGTTTCTATGCCTTTAGTTTTCCATGTGGACCAATTTATCGGTGAATTCTGAAAAACTATCCAAGGATTGTTCCATAGAGTTGTGTTTTTAGGGAGTGGTATTGGTTCTTGTAGAATACGTTTAATTTTCTTCCATATTGTTATAGTGTTCTTAACTAAGAAGTTGTTCATATTCTTAGCTTTACCCTTTGAAAATAGACACGTGAAAATATTCTGGGGAGGAGCGTGCGCATCTTCAATGTGTACGTACCTATGGTTCTTCTTTAGTGCATTTAAGTAGTAAGAAAAAACCCTGGGTTGCGAGTTGACACAATTCCACATCTGGAAGGTTAAAACCACCCTCAGACTTAGAAAGATGTAAACGTTCCTTTTTATTCTATGAGTTTTATTTGCCCATATAAAGTCGATTATGACCGAGTATACTTTATTTAATTGGTATTAAATACTTTAGGAGCCATGCCATTCTGAAGAGGTTTATTCTACCTGTAAGGTTTATGGGAAGATTGTTCAATTTAATTAGATCTGATTTCATATTGTTAAGTAATGGGATAACGTTATCTTTATATACAGTGGGGCAAAAAAGTATTTAGTCAGCCACCAATTGTGCAAGTTCTCCCACTTAAAAAGATGAGAGAGGCCTGTAATTTTCATCATAGGTACACTTCAACTATAACAGACAAAATTAGAAAAATTGTAGGATTTTTAATGAATTTATTTGCAAATTATGGTGGAAAATAAGTATTTGGTCAATAACAAAAGTTTATCTCAATACTTTGTTATATACCCTTTGTTGGCAATTACAGAGGTCAAATGTTTTCTGTAAGTCTTCACAATGTTTTCACACACTGTTGCTGGTATTTTGGCCCATTCCTCCATGCAGATCTCCTCTAGAGCAGTGATGTTTTGGGGCTGTTGCTGGGCAACACAGACTTTCAACTCCCTCCAAAGATTTTCTATGGGGTTGAGATCTGGAGACTGGCTAGGCCACTCCAAGACCTTGAAATGCTTTTTACGAAGCCACTCCTTCGTTGCCCGGGCGGTGTGTTTGGGATCATTGTCATGCTGAAAGACCCAGCCACGTTTCATCTTCAATGCCCTTGCTGATGGAAGGAGGTTTTCACTCAAAATCTCACAATACATGGCCCCATTCATTCTTTCCTTTACATGGATCAGTCGTCCTGGTCCATTTGCAGAACAACAGCCCCAAAGCATGATGTTTCCACCCCCATGCTTCACAGTAGGTATGGTGTTCTTTGGATGCAACTCAGTATTCTTTGTCCTCCAAACACAACGAGTTGAGTTTGACCATATGACATTCTCCCAATCTTCTTCTGGATCATCCAAATGCTCTCTAGCAAACTTCAGACGGGCCTGGACATGTACTGGCTTAAGCAGGGGGACACGTCTGGCACTGCAGGATTTGAGTCCCTGGAGGCGTAGTGTGTTACTGATGGTAGGCTTTGTTACTTTGGTCCCAGCTCTCTGCAGGTCATTCACTAGGTCCCCCCGTGTGGTTCTGGGATTTTTGCTCACCGTTCTTGTGATCATTTTGACCCCACAGGGTGAGATCTTGCGTGGAGCCCCAGATTGAGGGAGATTATCAGTGGTCTTGTATGTCTTCCATTTCCTAATAATTGCTCCCACAGTTGATTTCTTCAAACCAAGCTGCTTACCTATTGCAGATTCAGTCTTCCCAGCCTGGTGCAGGTCTACCATTTTGTTTCTGGTGTCCATTGACAGTTCTTTGGTCTTGGCCATAGTGGAGTTTGGAGTGTGACTGTTTGAGGTTGTGGACAGGTGTCTTTTATACTGATAACAAGTTCAAACAGGTGCCATTAATACAGGTAACGAGTGGAGGACAGAGGAGCCTCTTAAAGAAGAAGTTACAGGTCGGTGAGAGCCAGAAATCTTGCTTGTTTGTAGGTGACCAAATATTTTCCACCATAATTTGTAAATAAATTCATTAAAAATCCTACAATGTGATTTTCTGGATTTTTTTTCTTCTCATTTTGTCTGTCATAGTTGAAGTGTACCTATGATGAAAATTACAGGCCTCCCTCATCTTTTTAAGTGGGAGAACTTGCACAATTGGTGGCTGACTAGATACTTTTTTGCCCCACTGTATTTGTTGTCACTTATTAAGCGTCCTAAGTATTTTGTGTTTTTTTGTGGTCCATTTAACAGATTGCTGTAGATCATTATAAAAAAAGAATCCACACAAATGTTATGCCCTGAGAATATTCTGTAAATATTTTTAGCAAGGGGCATTGAGTTTTCAATATTGGTCTGGTATATCAGGAGATCATCTGGAAATAATTTGAGTTTATATTCATGTTTACCAATACTGATACCTGTTATGTTTGGGACCTGTCTCCAAGCGGTTTAATTGCTGGTACAAACAGGAGGGGGGAGAGAGGACATCCCTGTCTTGTGGCCCTTTCTAAGACAATTTCATCAGATAAATGTACTATGTGTGTATATTTTTGCTTTAGGACATTTTTAAAATATTTGTATTAAATGTATTATTTCAGATGAAAAGTTGAAAGCTTCTAAAGTTTTGAATGGAAAAGGCCGTTCAAGACGGTCAAAAGCTTTTTGCGCATCAACAGCCATTATTGCTGGATCTATATCTTGTTTTTTTCGGGATTGTATTAAACTGAAACGTTCTTGTATTTGTTATTAAGTGTCTATTTTTAATAAACCCTGTTTGATTGATATGTGTCAAGTCTGGTAAGACTTTTGCCCTTCTATTTCTTATGAGCTTTGTCATTATTTTATTATTTTGTTGTCTGGGAACTCTCCAGATTTTCCTGGTTTTAATATAACTGAGAAAAAATGTTTTGACTCATGGAACTAGGAAGCACTGAATTGAGTGGCATGTGTGTTGTCATTTGTGTAAATAGGGGTGCTACTTTGTCCCAAAATGTTAAATGAAATTCTATGGGAAAGCCATCCAATCGTGGTGCTTTTCTCTGTGTGAATGTTTTAACAGTATCTGATGTTTAGTTTTGGGTGATTTCTGTTTTTACTGATTATTTTTATTCTGCTGTTAATTGATTCAGGGTTGTTGAGTCTTTTTTATACACACAAGTGTAAAGGGATAAAGAATATGTACATAAAGATATGAATTAGTGATGGTACAGAACGGCATAGGCAAGATGCAGTAGATGGTATAGAGTACAGTATATACATATGAGATGAGTAATGTAGGGTATGTAAACATTATATTAAGTAGCATTGTTTAAAGTGGCTAGTGATACATGTATTACATAAAGATGCAGTAGATGATATAGAGTACAGTATATACATATACATATGAGATTAATAATGTAGGGTATGTAAACATTATATTAAGTAGCATTGTTTAAAGTGGCTAGTGATATATTTTACATCAATTTCCATCAACTCCCATTATTAAAGTGGCTGGAGTTGAGTCAGTGTGTTGGCAGCAGCCACTCAATGTTAGCGGTGGCTGTTAAACAGTCTGATGGCCTTGAGATAGAAGCTGTTTTTCAGTCTCTCGGTCCCAGCTTTGATGCACCTGTACTGACCTCACCTTCTGGATGATAGCGGGGTGAACAGGCAGTGGCTCGGGGGGTTGTTGTCCTTGATGATCTTTATGGCCTTCCTGTGACATCGGGTGGTGTAGGTGTCCTGGAGGGCAGGTAGTTTTCCCCCGCTGTTGCGTTGTGCAGACCTCCCTAACCTCTGGAGAGCCTTACGGTTGTGGGCGGAGCAGTTGCCGTACCAGGCGGTGATACAGCCCGACAGGATGCTCTCGATTGTGCATCTGTAGAAGTTTGTGAGGGCTTTTGGTGACAAGCTGAATTTCTTCAGCCTCCTGAGGTTGAAGAGGCGCTGCTGCGCTTTCTTCACAATGCTGTCTGTGTGGATGGACCAATTCAGTTTGTCTGTGATGTGTACGCCGAGGAACTTAAAACTTACTACCCTCTCCACTACTGTCCCATCGATGTGGATAGGGGGGTGCTCCCTCTGCTGTTTCCTGAAGTCCACAATCATCTCCTTAGTTTTGTTGACGTTGAGTGTGAGGTTATTTTCCTGACATTTCCCTATGAGTCCTGCCAGCTCTAGATGTCAAGTTAATTACGGTCTCTTCAGAACCACTGTAAGTGAGAAGTCTCACAGTAGCCTTTCCTCTCCTGGGAGGCCAGTCATAGCATCACCCTCTAGGACATTGTCCCGCCTATGGCTCTTCCCAGGCCCTCAGTCCGTGTTCTGTCTGTCAGTACTGTAATGTTTGTCTGATGACGCTTGATTATGGTAGGCCTAACTGAAGTGGAATGAATTCTTGAGTTACAAACTTAGGGCTATTATTATACAGCCAAATTTGTTAGTGTATTAGCTAACGCCTTTATCATGCGTTATCATACCATACTTGGCATTAAAAAAGCTTGGAAGAGATTTGGATATATCATCAACACACTTAAGACTTTTATAACACAGAAAGATATAACACAGGTTATGTACATGGAGTAAGACATGCAGATGTAGGATCTTAATTTGATCACTCTTTTGTTGCTGAGTATTTTCCTGCGCGGCAGGAAATGCAAACTTGTGGTGTATTTGAGTTTTAAAAAGGCTTTTTAAGTTTGTAATTTCTAAGTTGAAATGTCAGACTTGATTTGCCCTCATGAAAAATGTTGCAACCACTAGAGAAATGTCCTTTCATTATGAACTACATAATAATTTCAATTTAATTACAAATTTACGCAGGAATGAAGACAGCCAGGTACTAAAATCAACTCAGACTACCTATAATTTGTCTCCCTCTTGATTCTTTATATGTTAAATTACTGGTGTAACAACTCAATTTGGTTCATTTACCACTGCCACGGCATTCACTATTCATTTTGCCCCTTTGAAGGATAGTGCATTGACAATGTTTGGGATTATAGCACGGCATGGTGTGACACATGCATGTTCTCACGGTGGTAGTGCCTTGTAGTCTGGCTATCATACTGTAGACACAGCATAGACTCCCAGTGTGGCACATAGACAGATGTGGTACACATCAGCACTAGGCTGTTCTTACAGAATAACAGCATGCAATACCATCTGGGGTCTTCTTCAATAGCCAAGTGCTGTGTCAAGTCTATGATTTTTTGGGTTTGTTGCAGATTTGAGTCATCTTCTCTGCATAAACTGCCTTATCCTGCTGTTTATTCTCAAACTTTTGCATGTTTAATTAAATGAGGCGTCCAATGCTCTATTTATCTATTCCATTCTACTTTATTCACAGAGACAGACATGTCAGGGCCACCCGAGTGAGGGTTGCCCTCATTACTGTTCTTAGTCAGACTGCATCAATCAATCAAATTTATTCATAAAGCCCTTTTTACATCAGCAGATGTCACAGAGTGCTATACAGTTACCCAGTTTAAAACCCCAAACAGCAAGCAATGCAGATGTAGAAACCCGGTGGCTAGGAAAAACTCCCTAGAAAGGCCGAAACCTAGGAAGAAACCTAGAGAGGAACCAGGCTCAGAGGGGTGGCCAGTCATTTTCTGGCTGTGCCGGGTGGAGATTGTAAGAGCACGCGGCCATTTAAAGCCCGATTGTTCTTCAAGGTGTTCAAACGTTCATAGATTACCAGCAGGGTCAAATAATAATCCGTGGTTGTGGAGGGTGCAACAGGTCAGTACCTCAGAAGTAATTGTCAGTTGGCTTTTCATAGCCAAGCATTCAGACATTGAGACAGCAGGTGCGGTAGAGAGAAAGAGAGAGAGTCGAAAACAGCAGGTCCTGGACAAGGTAGCATGTCCGGTGAACAGGTCAGGATTCCCTAGCCGCAGGCAGAACAGTTGAAACTGGAGCAGCAGCCCAACCAGTTGGACCGGGGACAGCCAGGAGTCATCAGGCCAGGTGGTCTTGAGGCATGATCCTAGGGCTCAGGTCCTCCGGGAGGGTTGGGAGAGAGGGAGAGAGAGAGAATTAGAGGGAGCATACTTAAATTCACACAGGACACCAGATAAGGAGAATTACACCAGATATAACAGACTGACCCTAGCCCCCCCCCCCGGCACATAGACTATTGCAGCATATACACTGGAGACTGAGACAGGGGTGGGTCGGGGGACCTTGTGGCCAACCAGGCAGGATACAACCCACCCACTTTGCCAAAGCACCACTATAGGGATATCAACAGACCACCAACTTACTATCCTGAGACAAGTGCTGACTATAGCCCATGAAGATATCCTCCACCGCACGAGCCCGAGGGGGCGCAAAACCAGACAGGAAGATCACGTCCGTGACTCAACCCACTCAAGTCACGCATACCTCCTAGGGACGGCATGGAAGAGCACCAGTAAGCCAGTGACTCAGCCCCCGTAATAGGGTCAGAGGCAGAGAATTCCAGTGGAGAGAGGGGAGCCGGCCAGGCAGAGACAGCAAGGGAGGTTCGTCGCTCCAGTGCCTTTCTGTTCACTGTCACACCCCTGGGCCAGACTACACTTAATCATACCCACTGAATAAATGGGTCTTCAGTAAAGACTTAAAGGTCGAGGCCGAGTCTGCGTCTCTCACCTGAATAACCAGACCATTCCATAAAAATGGAGCTCAATAGGAGAAACCCTGCCTCCAGCTGTTTGCTTAGAAATTCTAGGCATAATTTCTGTAGCGGTCCTGCTGTTCATTGACTCGGTGGATCAGAACCGGATCCATGTCCCATGGTCACTCCCTGCACATCCTCTTTGGCACCAGTAGAGAGCCCAGAGCATCCAGCCCATCTGTCAGGAGCAGTGGATTTAAACCATAGCAATTAGAGAATCACCCCTATTGCTGTCCCCTCTAAAGCTGTCCTCTGTATGATATGCACATGCAAATAGCACTTCATTTCTAGTAACACGTCATTTCAAGAAATAAAATAGCATACTAGTATTGCCCTGAGGGGGAAAAATGTGAAATGTGTTTACAGAAATGATAAAGGAATTTATATGTTTAAAGTAATGACTAAAGAATTCCACCCTGAAACATATTTAACGGTGTGAAATGTATTAGAAAATAAGACTATAATCCAATAATGTGTGTGTGGGACAAGTTACAGTAAGAGGGATAAATGTTTGGTTGAGAAAACAGAGGCTGTTAGACTACACATGACCTGGTTATAACTCTGAAAAAGCTGACAATGGGAAAGAGGGCCCTTCCAAGGCCTCTCTAATCTAGGGAGGAGAGGAATGGCGAGAAACTGGCTGGTAGAAAAGTGATAAAACTGTGTGTGTGTGTGTGTGTGTGTGTGTGTGTGTGTGTGTGTGTGTGTGTGTGTGTGTGTGTGTGTGTGTGTGTGTGTGTGTGTGTGTAGAAGTTATAAAATGACTGTGTTTGCATTTTTGACTTCAGAACGTTCTCTGAATAAAGAAGTAACCTATTGCCGACTGGGGGCTTTGTCTAATTCATCATTAACCAGGGTCTTACAAACTTCTGGGAATTGGTCAAAGCTGTAGTGATAGTTGAGTTCAACCATTGGGATAACAATTATCGTGTCAAGAAATGGGACTAACTCAGAAATGTTTCGGTTTCTTTTGCAGATTTGGTATAAAATAATCATAATAAACAACAGGAACATCCAAGGACACGAAGAACTTAACCTCCAGTCTGCCATTGACATCGCATAAATATTTGTTGGGCTCCCTAGTGGTGCCTTGGAACACAGGTGATGGCTGAGCACAGCAGCAACCCTGCTTGGAGGGTCCAGGCTGGCTCCACCCTAGCCTCGCTCAGTGACAGGATGACTCTGCCAGAGAGCACTACCGTTCTCTTTAATCTGAGTTTCCCAATGGAATGGAATCAGTCTGACACCAGACCAGAGACACCTGACAATGATAAGAACTGGCCTGCTCTGCTCATTTTGCTGGTCATCTTCTTCACTGTGGCAGGCAACATCCTGCTCATCTTGGCTGTGTCTCTGGAGAGGAAGCTGCAGAATGCCACCAGCTTCATCCTGCGCTCCCTGGCTGTGGCAGACATGCTCGTGGGCTTTCTCGTCATGCCGGTCTCACTGATTAACATTCTCTATGGTAGGTGGTAGGTTGAACTCTTTTAGAATTGCAAAGCAGTGTTTGTTTGCCCTCTGGATAATGATCTCTTGAAAGCAGCAAGGGATAAAAGGCTTTACTGTGAGGCAGGGGCGTCAATTGGGTATGGCAGGGTATGGCCCTAGCTCAACACCTTCAATTTAGAAATAGGCTACTAAAATGATTCCAATCCCGTTTCAATGGCAAATGCAGTTTAGCGGTACTCAGGCCGACCATGCGGATGCCTGGCAGCGGGATGGAACGCTGTGTGTATGGCTGGCTGGTTTTATGGAGAGCACATCAACGCAGCTGCTGGGAACAACGCAGCTGCTGGGAACAACGCAACTTTTTCTCGAAACAGTGCAGAGGTAAAGATGGCTGTAGTAGATAGCTTTGGCTAGTTAGCTGCTGTTTGATTTGACATGAAATTAAACTAGAGTTTTAATCCCGGTGCTGAGCTAGTGCGTAGCAGCTAATTATTGTATGATGAGTTTGACAAATGTTAAGTCCCCTATTGACTGACCTGAATGAACCTACGGCAAGGTGATAATGGCTAGAGTCAATTTGGCTTGTTTTTGCTGTGCTCCAAATTGCATTTAAAAAAAAAAATGTGCATAGAAATGCAGTAAATGAGCTTCAATTTTATAAAAATTCCCATCCAGGGACCAACTTTGCTTAACTTCAGAGACAAACCCGCAGTGGGATGCAGGGTGCAACTAGAAAAAAGGCAGTGAAATTGAAGGCCAGTGTAACATAAACAAATATAGGGAAAAATGCAGGAAATATGGAGGCGTATTATTTAATTGTGTTATCGTAAAAAATGTTTTGCTGAAAACTATTTTTTGCATCCATTTACAATTTATTTGCTCTTGCATTTATCCATTATTAATTTGCAATATTTTGTTTTGCTATCAATACTTTTGGGTTTATGTTTTTTTCTTTCAATATCATTATTTTTGTTTGCAATACTAAGAATTGTGTTCTCGACTTCAGAAGTTTTGCTTGATATTAATGTCACAAAGGTAATTCACACACTAGAGGATTGCATCATATAATAACATCATTACTCTGTTAAATGTGTTCTAAGCGGGAATCCATAATTGAAACATTTACAATTAAGAACCAAAATAGTACTCCCCTCCACAGTTTCTGTAAAAAGCTGAGGGATGAGGCTGGAGAAAAGCAACCACTTTCAAATCCATAGACTACGCTATGGATGCAAGGACTGACCATCTATGTTATCCCAATTATAGCATTAACCATGGTTTTAAGCTATACTGTGTTTGATTCAATTGAGTTTGTTTACAAATATTGGAGTAAATGTGGAGTTTTCTGACATGTGAAAGTACAAATTTGATTTTCACTTTCACATGTGGCATTGCAAGTTCACGCGTGACAAATGCAGTTCTACATGTGAAAAACTTTCACAATGTGGAATTGCAAATTAGATTTTTACATGCATTTTTTTTTTTACATGTGAAACAGCAAATGTGATTTTCACATGTGACTGTTTTTCACATTTAAAAATGCAATTCAGCATGTGAAAGTTTTTAACGTAGTAACCGCGAATGTCATATATTGTACGCAAAATAGTACGCAGCATCATCTGGATATGTACGCAACAAAAGTTCAACATTCATCTTCTGCTACAGTTTCTGTCAAGACGTCTAGGCGTACAGTTTGACGAATACGTTCGGTAAATCCAACGTACGCACCACCCCGAATGCACTGCAACTGCAACTGACTCTGCAAGGCAACGCTGCAAGGCAAACGCAGCGTTTCGTTGGAAATGAATGTAATTCTGGTGTACCAAAATGCTGTCTATTTGATGATATACTGAATGAGAATGAAAAATGACTTTGGATTTGTTTGCATGGTCACAAAGCAGGTGTTCCTATTTGATAATGAAATGTCAGTAATTCTTGGTGAACTGTGCCTGTTCATTCTTCAGACTACCTGTGGCCCTTCCCCAGACCCCTTTGTCCCATCTGGATCTATCTAGACGTGCTGTTCTCCACAGCATCCATCATGCACCTGTGTACCATTTCACTGGACCGCTATGTGGGCATCTGTAACCCCATCAAACACAGCCGCTCCAACTCCCTCTCCAAAGCCAAGGCTAAGATCGCCCTCGTCTGGAGCATCTCCATAGGTGAGTTCCTGCTGACATAGCTACTGGAAATAGAAAAACAAACAACAAAAAAACAACAGATCTAAATCATTTGCTCCCACGGTGTTGTCTGCGTGCGAGAGATAGTGCATCTAGAGAGATAGTGAGTTACTTTGAAACCTTCTTTTTCTTTCTCTACTGTCTGTCAAGAAGGAATGCTTTTCTCTCACCTCTCCTGGGGCTCTCAAGGGGAGCCTCATGGCATCTTCACCCTGAGTGATGCTCTAAATGGTTGCCGACGGGACAGGCTATCATGGTCTCCACGGCTCAAGGCTTTTTAGTTTTGCGGAAATCGGATAGCTAGGCAACCTGTGAGCCTGTCGACTTCATCTAAAAAAAAAAAAAAATCCAATCTATTTTCTCTGCCCTCGTGTCCTTTTTTGAAAGCCTCTGGTGGTCAATATGAATCACTATGATCCCCCCCCCCCCCCCTTTAATTTAATAACATGACGTTTTGAGATAGATGTAGCTGTGTTTGTGCTTTGGTTTAAATGTGATATTCATTGTCCTTTCCTGCCCATCTCTCTCTCTCTCTCTGACAGTGATCTCCATGCCCATCCCTGTGATTGGCCTGTATGATGAGGGGAAGGTGTTTGTCAATGGGATCTGTGTACTGAACGAGCACAGCTTCGTCCTGATTGGCTCCTTCGTAGCCTTCTTCGTCCCTCTGGTCGTCATGGTGGTCAGCTACTGTTTGACCGTGCGCGTGCTGCAGTGCCAAGCCTCTGATTACCTGCACGGAGGCATGGCTTCGATCGACCGGCCTACCTTACTCGGGATCACCCCAAGGCTCCCCGCAGGGGACAGTCTTAGCCTCCTCAAACAGGACCCTAGTCCCGAGACCTTCAATATTTCCGTCTCTCAAGCCTCCTCGCAACCCGTCTCTCCAGCAGGGAGGCAGGAGCCATGGGGACCTGGTGGGAAACCTGGTGTGGCTCAATCAATCAAAAATGAGAGGAGAGCCTCCAAGGTCCTGGGTGTGGTGTTTTTCCTCTTCCTGATGATGTGGTGTCCGTTCTTCATCACCAATGTGCTGAGCGTGTTGTGTGAGGACTCGATAATAAGCCTGTGCAATAAGCCCGTGTTGGCAGTGCTCCTAAATGTCTTCGTTTGGGTGGGATATGCCTCTTCTGGTGTCAACCCACTGGTCTACACTCTATTCAACAGGACCTACAGACAGGCCTTCCACCGCTACCTACGGTGTATCTACCACAGCCCGCCAGCCAAGAGCACCCCAACCTACCCTGTCTTTCCTGTTTACACCGTCACCCCTATTCTCTGCGGGAAAGATGCCAGCCGGCTGTAACTGTAGCAGACACAATGGGATTAATGGGGTGTGTTAATGGCAGAATGAGGTTGGAGAGAGTGTAAAAAAAAAGTTCTGGGACGTTAGAGAAGTTGGTCAGCGTCCGTCCCACCCCCCGCTGAGCACGTCAGCTGTGTCTGAACTAGCTAGCTGGCCTCCAGGCTCTCTCTCTCTCTCTCTCTCTCTCTCTCTCTCTCTCTCTCTCTCTCTCTCTCTCTCTCTCTCTCTCTCTCTCTCTCTCTCTCTCTCTCTCTCTCTCTCTCTCTACATCCAAAACAGTGTGGTGACAAAGCCGTGGCTTCATGTCACTGCTTGGATTTCCTCCCCTCCACTCCCTGTTCGAACACAGGAGATGTACTCAATGTCTCCCTGCCCAAACACGTAAATATGAGATATGTATTAGTCTACAAGGCTGCACAATGTGACTGAAGACATTTGATACTGTGCGTCAAACTTTAATATTTGCATTACATTTAGTGAGTAATAAGCGCATACTCAGTGTGGTGATTGTGGTGAAATGTCCGTTTAACTGCGCTGCTGTTGCTGTTTGCATCTCTCATTGACAGGGCTGTGAGAGGTCACGGATGGCATGACAGGGGAAACCACCTGATGTATCTCTCCAATCATAGAGCCACAGTGCCACCATGTGGGAACATAGAATGCAGCACACAAACGTTACACTTCTTACTTGGTCTCTTCTTTTTCTGCCTGTCTGATAGCTTCAAGTGGCCGTTGAAGGGGAAGCGTATGTCCCATTGGACACAGATATGTCTCCCTCCTCATTCCCAGAGGACTGTTACTATTTTGGTACATTTTTTCCTGACAGATTAATATGATATGATCTGTGTCGTCTTCTTCCGCAGTTCTAACATATAATATACATAATGGCGCTACTGCTGTAGGATTCTCGAAGATCACCAATCCCCAATCTCTCCGAGGGTCGGGATGGGCCCGTGTTATTTTTTTATTTTGTAATCATGTTCTGATCAGACGAATGTCCGCCACTGACTCAATGTGAATGATTATGTGCTATTATTGTGCTTTTTTTGCTATTATTAGGATTTCAGATATACAATATTTGAATCGGTATTGTCTTCCAACTTCCATCATTAGTCTTGGGTATATGGTTGGTTTGCCCTTTACTAGAAACCATGTTATGCGTGCAGCAACAAGGACTTAAAACATTTCAAAGGTCACCTCATTGGCATTAGATATCAAGAATAAACCATGTTGAAATGCCCCTATCCTTTCAACAGAATACTTTTGCTTAAAGATTTAATGGTACACATTTGCTTTCAGCCTCTTAGATACGGTGTATTGCAATACCAAGTATCACCCTATTGCCAATATAAAGAACTGTATAGGTACAACTACAAGAGCCATTGTTGATCTACATACATATTTATGACTTTAGACTCTTTTGCATTGTCATTAGTGGGTGAGATGTAGAGTGAATGCAAGAGAAAGAATGAATGTTCATCCAAGCTTCTGGTTAATTCCGCACTGAGCTATGAATGAATGAATTCTTTCCACTTTAATAGGCTGTACTACACAAACAAACACAAAGACACTTAACACAGGCACTTCTCACCCTCGACAATAAGAGTCCTCTGTATTCCCCTTTCCCACAGATTCCACAGCATAGCACACTAATACTGCCCCCCACCCTGATGCATGGAACATGCGATTATCACATAACCTGGCCTGCATATTGGATGAAGCCATTTTGTCACAGCTACAGTATGCCATTATATTATGCGTCTGCACTTTGTTGTTTGACAGATAAAGCATGTATGTCATTTTGCCTATTAAATTGTTTGTTTTTTTCTCGGTTCTGTGGGGTCTGGGCATCTTTGAAACACAGGGTGGTGGTCCGTATGAGCCCATGTACGCATGCGTCGTGGTTTCGCTGCTGCAGAGCGTTCGCGTTCCACGGTCGCGGAGGAAAGCCGACGCTGCCAAGGAAACACACATGCAGACATAAGGGAATCCAGATTTCAGCATCGTCGTCCATTCCCTTGACTTCGATAATTCACCGGTAGTGATGGTAGCGCGCAGTAACGCATTTGACCTATAGATCTATTCCACGCGCGATGTCTAAATAGCTGCCAAATAATACAGGCAACGAGAAGAGGTAAAATAAACCAAATAAAAAGTAAAGGGAAAGACAAACCAGTGGTAAGTAGATTTAGGTACCATTTTACCCTTCTTAGATTTAGGATAGACATCATTATTATACATGGCACAATAAGTATCTCCAATTATATAATGTGTTTGTGTTTGGGGGCGGGGGGGAGGGGGGGGGGGGGGTCTAAACAAGAAGAGAGGGGATGCGGGTGACACCGGTTCTATTTATTATAGTCTTACAATATAAGAAACGCTTGCATGAGAAAGAAAAATATATGTTTGTGTGATAGATATTGTGCCTTGGAATTAGGGACATAGATTGACGCTCTCACCACTCGAGACACCCGTCTCCTGGCCAATTCTAATCAATATATTGGTTTTCCTCTTCACATTCACGATTATCCCATTTTCAGCTGTACTTGAACACTCGTTAACTGCTGTAGCCCTATGGTCGTGGCGAACACCTGTTCTGTTCCCTTTGCGTTACAAATCACATGCTTGTGCAGAAGCAGCAATGGTTGGATGTATGACGTGATCATCAGTCCAACTGCAGGAACTCACTGATGTCATTATTTTTAGTCAGTCAGATGTCTAATGAAGGATGACTACTAATTAAGTCAAATGGATATTTTTTTTGGGGGAAAGCAATTTGTACCTGCACGAGGCTGCAGGTGCAGGCACATATCTGCTCATCTATTACTATGCAGTTACAAAGAAATTAGGCTAACTAGGTTACTGTGAAACAACGTGGATACTACAGTAACGAATTGCTACAGAACATGATTCAGCCCCCCAAAAAATGTCAACCTGCTAATTACACAGGTGCAACTGATGCACAAGATTTACCCAAATGCACTATTTAAATAAAGCATACTGTATATCCTATGAGATGAGAAGTCCAGGTGTTCTGAGATTATCGGTCTCCTTTGTAGCTCAGTTGGTAGACCATGGTGCTTGTTAATGCCAGGTTAGTGGGTTCAAATCCTGGGACCACCCATATGTAAAATCTATGCGTGCACGACTGTATTGGATAAAAGTGTCTGCTAAATGGCATATGTTATTGAGAACAGGCAACAGCAGTATCACTAGTCTGAAATATCACCTGCATATTTCTTATTAAAAGAGGCACATTTCTGCAACCAAGACCTCAAACAGTTTGTAGGAAAGAAATAGGAGTGGGGCTTCAGAGCTTATATGGAACACATTTTGGTTGGCCTTGATAGTCTATGACCTTGTATGGTTGACAGACAATTCTTGGTTAACTTGTTTTATTTGTCAACTCAAATGGTAGTTTGGCAATCTTGATTGATTTGGGATTACAAAGGGTAGGCCATAAAATGTGGTCTTAATTGCAGTGACAGTTTGCATCCTGTAATTCTTTTAAGCAATGGAGGAAGCTTATGGTGTCATGATTTCGGCAGTTTTTGGCAGGTGTCATGACTTCGATGGACTCCATACAGTTCTTTGAGGATTCAATTAATTTCAGCAACAGGAGAATCCTGTCAAGTTGGGTGTTGTGCTTGTATATTTGACTCAAATGCTTGTATATTTGTGCTGATCTTTACATATTCTAACTGCTCTTACCTAGTTTGAATAGATTCACCCACTGACTATGGTTGAACTGCTAGGTCTACGATGGGAGGAATGCAGTAGATCATTGAGTTTCTACTATCTTGTTCTGAACATAGATTATGTAAAAGGGAGCCTGGAGCCAGTGTCATGCTAGCAGCACTGTGGAAGTGTTGCTATGGTTTCCACTCATGAATCAGTTTTCTTCACCATGACTGTTGGGGCTGTGGCGGCATGCTATACTGGCTCCAGTAGAGGAGACAAGAATGAGAGATGAGAGAAAAGACACACAACTTGACGTTTCGGAATCAATGGTAGCATTTAGCCAGATTCTGAGAGCCACTCTTAGTTTGAATAGTGAGAATACTCCAACAAGAAAGGGGCATTGTGAGCGATGGAAAGGATGGCAAAAAATGTGGAAGAGGGTAATGGTTAGCAGATGCCAGCAACAGACTGGAGGCCAATAGATTTTTGAGGGGACAGCAGTGTTTGAGTGTGAAAGTAATCATTAATGAAGAATTAACACACAAAGGAGAACAGAAAGTTCACTCATTCATATTTGAACAATAAGCTATGTAAATAAATAAGCATTTGGAAGGTGGGGTCTCAGCGGCCTCAGCAATGGGAGCGAGTCATGTATAAATGATCCAAGGGATAGTTCACCCAGATAGTAAACGTGCAGTTGAAGTCGGAAGTTTACATACACTTAGGTTGGAGTCATTAAAACTTGTTTTTCAACCACTCCACAAATTTATTGTTAACACACTATAGTTTTGGCAAGTCGGTTAGGACATCTACTTTGTGCATGACACAGGTAATTTTTACAACAATAGTTTACAGACAGATTATTTAACTTATAATTCACAGTATCACAATCCCAGTGGGTCAGAAGTTGACATACACTAAGTTGACTGCCTTTAAACAGCTTGGAAAATTCCAGAAAATTATGTCATGGCTTTAGAAGCTTCTGATAGGCTAGTTGACATCATTTGAGCCAATTGGAGGTGTACCTGTGGATGTTTTTCAAGGCCTACCTTCAAACTCAGTGCCTCTTTGCTTGACATCATGGGAAAATCAAAAGAAATCAGCCAAGACCCCAGAATTATTATTTTTTACCTCCACAAGTCTGGTTCATCCTTGGGAGCAATTTCCAAACGCCTGAAGGTACCACATTAATCCGTACAAACAATAGTATGCAAGTATAAACCGCATGGGACCATGCAGCCGTCATACCGCTCAGGAAGGAGACGCGTTCTGTCTCCTAGAGATGAACGCACTTTGGTGCGAAAAGTGCAAATCAATCCCAGAACAACAGCAAATGACCTTGTGAAGATTCTGGAGGAAATAGGTACAAAAGTATCTATATCCACAGTAAAACGAGTTCTATATCGACATTACCTGAAAGGCCGCTCAGCAAGGAAGAAGCCACTGCTCCAAAACCGCCATAAAAAGCCAGACTACGGTTTGCAATTGCACATGGGGACAAAGATCGTACTTTTTGGAGTAATGTCCTCTGGTCTGATGAAACAAAAATGAAACTGTTTGGCCATAATGACCATCATTATGTTTGGAGGAAAAAGGGGGAGGCTTGCAAACTGAAGAACACCATCCCAACCATGAAGCATGGGGGTGGCTGCATCATGTTGTGGGGGTGCTTTGCTGCAGGAGGGACTGGTGCACTTCACGAAATAGATGGCATCATGAGGAAGCGAAATGATGTGGATATATTGAAGCAAAATCTCAAGACATCAGTCAGGAAGTTAAAGCTTGGTCACAAATGGGTCTTCCAAATGGACATTGACCCCCAAGCATACTTCCAAAGTTGTAGCAAAATGGCTTAAGGACAACAAAGTCAAGGTATTGGAGTGGCCATCACAAAGCCCTGAACTCAATCCTATAGAAAATTTGTGGGCAGAACTGAAAAAGCGCGTGAGAGCAAGGAGGCCTACAAACCTGACTCAGTTACACCAGCTCTGTCAGGAGGAATGGGCTGAAATTCACCCAACGTATTGTGGGAAGCTTGTGGAAGGCAACCCGAAATGTTTGACCCAAGTTAAACATTTTAAAGGCAATACTACCGAATACTAATTGAGTGTATGTAAACGTCTGACCCACTGGGAATGTGATGAAAGAAATAAAAGCTGAAATAAATAATTCTCTCTACTATTAATCTGACATTTCACATTCTTAAAATAAAGTGGTGATCCTAACTGACCTAAAACAGCAAATTCTTACCCGGATTAAATGTCAGGAATTGTGAAAAACTGAGTTTAAGTGTATTTGGCTAAGGTGTATGTAAACTTCCGACTTCAACTGTACATATACACATAACCAAGGAGCTGCAGAGCAGACATGCTAAAAGGCCATACTCCCATCCTCCAGAGAGTATCATGAACCCGTCTCTCTCTGTGATAGTCTCCGTGCATGAGGTTGCATTTCCCTGCTAGAGGTTCCCCTTGAGGTTGTTTACGCATGTTTAGCTATTTTACAGTGCCAATTTATTGCAATTTTTGACAGCTGCAAAAAGGACTCTGTAGCCTTGGGGAACATCTCGGCCTATTTATTTGAAATAGGAGACATATAATTAAAGCCTGACATTCCAAGATGATATGCTGATGTAGGAAAACTAATAATGTTCTTTGTCTTTCTGGTCCTATGTTTATATGTTTTGTGTATTCTGTCCTTTTTCATTTTGTCTGGTCCAATGCTTCTATTTGCAGTGTACTACAGTATGTGTATGATTGCTTTGTTCTATTTCTCTCAAATGTACTTCTTCTCATCACATTGCAATGGGCAACAGAGCATAAGGGAAGGTCCTTGGAGGTTGCCATGGTGATGGCCCCAGACTGTAGCTCTGATATAGTAGAGCCCCTTGCTGTTTGCATGCACACTACTCACAACCCCCCCCCCCCACCCCCCACACACACACACACCCAATGCAATACACTTTGTTGTACACGATCACAGAATAGACAAGATTTTGAAGCCCATAATTAGTCATCCATTGACATGAACAGAATAGCCTTCATTCGATAAGGTACATTAGTACTATCTCACGAGCAAAATTTGTAAGCTTACAGTAGGTAAATCTGTTTTTAGACTTGATATGCCCACATGCCAAATGAAGATGAAAGCCCATTCTCATTGGATCCAAGCTCTTTGTCATTGGATATGCTTATTGGGTTATTTTTGTTCTGCTATTTTTTATATATTTTTAGACCCGTGCTTGAAAGAGACACGACATGTAAAGGCCTATAAATACAGTGATTGAACTGAGAGAGATAGGAGGTAGAACACTTGTGAAAGAGGGACATAAGCCAGAGGAAGAGAGGTCTCCTCCATTGTCTCCACTATAGGGACATGCTGAGCAGTAGGCAGTGGGTCGTGTAAATGAATGCCAGGCGGTTGTGTAAATGAATGCCAGGCGGTTGTTTAAATGAATGCCAGGCGGTTGTGTAAATGAATGCCAGGCGGTCGTGTAAATGAATGCCAGGCAGTCGTGTAAATGAATGCCAGGCGGTTGTGTAAAGGCATGCCAGCTTGCATTAGGGCTGTGTGGGGAGAGATTCAGGCTAGATGGCCACTACCCATTAGCCTGATGGGCTGAGCACAAAGTTCGTACCCACACACACACACACACACACACACACACACACTCACTGTCACACACACACTCACTGTCAATCACACACTATCCATGATGCAATAGGCCATGATACTGTCCTAATATTTCATTGGTTCTTTAGTCTGTTCCCCCCGACCTTTGAATCCTGATTGCCCTTGCCTTCCTTTCAAACATAGTAAGTACTACTATAATCACAGTGCCATACTAATGAAGTTATGACCTTTCATAAATGCTTACTCTCAACCTCTTTTCTTTGACAATACTAGGTCTTTGTCCGGCACACCCTTCATTATTAGTCCATATGATTGCACCATTGCTGTAGATGTTGTGATTTCCCTCTGTTGGTTAATTACATGGTTTCTATTGGGTTCTCTCCGTTCTCTCTCCCCCGCCTATTGACTCTTTCTTTATTCAGTGCCTCTGATTGAGGTGTCACACAACATGGCGTTCAATATAGACTGCTCCACTGAAGACTGAGTTCTATTGTTCTATAGCCGCAATGAATGTGCTAATTGGAGTGGTGTTTTTGTGTGTTTTTTTAACCCTTTCCTCCCTGGCTCTCTGTAGGTGAGTGTGTGTAGGGTGCAGCCGCCATGCCGCTGGTGAAGAGATGCATCGAGCCCAGGCACCTGTGCCGTGGAGCCGTGCCGGATGGGGTCACCAGCGAGCTGGAGTGTGTCACTAACAGCACCCTGGCAGCCATCATCAAACAGTTGGGGGGCCTGAGTAAGTCTACACACCTGACTGACTGTCTGTCTGCTGACTGACTGACTGTCTGTCTGCTGACTGACTGACACCGACTGACTGAATGCTGAATGGAAATGAACTCTTAACCAAACTATTTCAGGCAGTATTTTTTATTTTCTTCAAACATGTAATGTATGGGTTATTTTAAAGGTACAATCTCATAGCCCTACTCTGACCCTGACCTCTGTTAATGCATGTTGTGTGTGTTTTTGTGAACGCAGGTCGACATGCAGAGGACATCTTTGGAGAGCTGTTCAACGAGGCCAACAGCTTCTACATGAGAATGAACAGCCTCCAGGAGAGAGTGGACCTGCTGGCTGTCAAAGTCACCCAGCTGGACTCCACTGTGGAGGAGGGTAGGTGGAGGCGGCGGGTGACAGGGGTTATGAGGGGCGGGGGGGGGGGGGGGGCAGAATCTGCTGAGGAAAGGGGAGTGGTCACATAATACTGTACATGCTATAGCATGATGATACTCAGTCAAAGTTGCAGCCCAGCATATGGTATGAGAGCGTGAATAAGCATCGAATTAAGCGCACCGTGCTAATTAGCGAAGTAAAACATACCGTTGCATAATGCAAGGGCTTCACCAGGGCTTTGTGCCCCACAGCTGAGCCACAGACTCACTGCTGCTGCAATCACCAATACATTGATTTCCATTATACAGCCTGGGATACGCTGAATACTGTATACAGTGCAGTCGGAAAGTATTCAGACCCCTTGACTTTTTCCACATTCTGTTATGTTACAGCCTTATTCCAGAATTGAAAAAAATACACACACCATCCCATAATGAAAAAACAAACGCTGTTTTTTAGAATTTTTGCACTGAAATAATACATTTACACAAGTACTTCAGCACTTACTGAGTAAAGACTCAGTACTTTGTTGAAGCACCTTTGGTAGTGATTACGGAATCGAGTCTTGAGGATGAAGCTACAAGCTTGGCACACCTGTATTTGGGGAGTTTCTCACATTCAACTCTGCAGATCCTCTCAAGCTTTGTCAGGTTGAATGGGGAGCGTCGCTGCACAGTTATTTTCAGGTCTCTCCAGAGATGTTCGATCGGATTCAAGTCCGGGCTCCGGCTGGGCCACTCAAGGACATTCTTGTGTTGTCTTGGCTGTGTGCTGAGGGTTGTTGTCCTGTTGGACAACCTGAGTGCTCCAGGTTTTCTCTGTTCATCTCTCTGTTCATCTTCCCCTCAATCCTGACAAGTCTCCCAGTCACTGTTGCTGAAAAACATCCCCACAGCATGATGCTGCCACCACCATGCTTCACCGAATGGATGGTGCCAGGTTTCCTCCAGACGTGACGCTTGGCATTCAGGCCAAAGAGTTCAATCTTGGTTTTATCAGACCAGAAATTTTGTTTCTCATGGTCTGAGAGTTCTTTAGGTGCCTTTTGGCAAACTCCAAGCAGGCTGTCATGTGCCTTTTACTGAGGAGTGGCTTCCGTCTGGCCACTCTACCATAAAGGCCTGATTGGTGGAGTGCTGCAGAGATGGTTGTTCTTCTGGAAGGTTCTCCCATCTCCACAGGGGAACTCTGAAGCTCTGTCAGAGTGACCATAGGGTTCTTGGTCCCCGATTGCTCAGTTTGGCCGGACAGCCAATTATAGGAAGAGTCTTGGTGGTTCCAAACTTCTTCCATTTAGGCATGATGGAGGCCACTGTGTTCTTGAGGACTTCAATGCTGCAGAAATGTTTTGGTACCCTTCCCCAGATCTCTGCCTCGACAGAATCCTATCTCAGAGCTCTATGGACAATTCCTTCAACCTCATGGCTTGGTTTTTACTCTGACATGCACTGTCAACTGTGGCACCTTATATAGACAGGTGTGTGCCTTTCCAAATCATGTCCAATCAATTGAATTTATCACAGGTGGACTCCAATGAAGTTGTAGAAACATCTCAAGGATGATCAATTGAAACAGGATGCACCAGAGCTCAATTTCGAGTGTCATAGCAAAGTGTCTGAATACTTATGTAAATCAGGGATTTCTAAAAACCTGGTTTCACTTTGTCATTATGGGGTATTGTGTGTAAATTGATGAGGGCATTTTTTTTGTTCATCCATTTCAGAATAAGCCTCTAACATAACAAAATGTGGAAAAAGTCAAGGGGTCTGATTACTTTCCGAATGCACTGTATGTATCCCATTTAGCATCTCTGCTTACCTTAATCATGATTCATGAGCCTCTGTTTGCGGTCCTATTAAACTGTGTTGAAGCATTGATCCACCACTAATGAATGTGGTTGGTTTTCATGTTATTGAACTTCTAAACGTCCTCATGCAAACTGGGTTCCCGTGGCCATTCATAGCTGATAATGAGTCAGTGTTCGAGGGTTCATTCATTGTGTTCGTTCTTGGCATTCTGGTCCCAGTTTCGCTGCAGGACATCAACATGAGGAAGGCTTTCAAGAGCTCCACCATCCAGGACCAGCAGGTGGTGTCCAGGAACTCCATCCTCAACCCCGTCATGGAGATGTACCATCGCTGTGACAAACCTCCACCCCTAAACATCCTCAGCCCCTACAGGTCAACCCTCATCCAAACACATAACAACTTACTGAACCCCACTTTAGTCTTTGCATTTTTCCTTAGGTACAGGATACCGAATTAAGCATTGGGGATGTGCAAATGATGTGCATTACAACATAGTTATATAATGTATCATATATAAAGTGTAGGTGTCAATTGCATTGCCGAAGCACAGTCTCAGGTCAGGATGTGTTGTCATACAGGGATGACAAAAAGGATGGCCTTAAGTTCTACACAGACCCATCCTACTTCTTTAACCTGTGGAAGGAGAAGATGATCCAAGCAACAGAAAACAAGCGGAAGGAGAAGAGGAAGCAGAAGGCGGGTGACAAGGTGTGTGAGTTTGTTTGTGTGTCTTATGTGCGTCGATGATGAATCACTACTCTCACACATGTCGCTACATTCCGCTGCAAGCTCTTTGCTGGCTCTTGGTATTTTTTTGGGGGGGGGGGGTATTTTATTAGGACACTCTTCCTGGGGGTCCGCACCGAACATGAAACATGACATAATACATAACATTAATAGACGAGAACAGCTCTCTCTTATCCTTTATACTCTCATGACTCTTGGCTGTTTTTTCCCCCTCTCAGACCCGCTCTCCTTCCCTCCGCCATTGAACATCAGGCCCGTCAGGATTAGCTCGTTGCTCCTTTTAGACTGTCTGCGCACAAGCGTCCTAAGCCTGGGGATGTGGACGTGTGTTTAGACCGAGATAGAGGACGGGAAGGAAAGGAAAGAGAGAGAGGGAGCGAGGGCTTAAGGGGCGAGGGAGGGAGCAAGAGAAAAGACAGCGACATGGTTAGTAAATAGCCTTGTCATATGTGTTTAGCAAGATGAGACACCTCTTACAAACACTACTAAGCTGTATAGCTAAAATTGACTTAATTAGAGGAGGCGTGCTCATTTATTTACTAAGAACTAAGACTAAGAAGGTACACCACTAGTCTAAGGAACCGTAGCGGAATTGAAATGCATTTTATACATAATAAATGAGCACTTACATGTCCTGTTTATGGTTTATGTTTGTCCCATAATGATGATAGTCGATGATAGTTTTTTCCCATATGTAGCGTTTATACCGCATAAGGGAATCCTCTGGCGCAGTCCATATCCCTGTATTTCGGCTGTATTCACCGTCCTTGTCATTTTCAGGAGCAGAAACAGGTGGAGGACCCCAGCCGGGAGGTGAAGAAGGTGAGGAAGGCCCGGAACCGCCGTCAGGAGTGGAACATGATGGCCTACGACAAGGAGTTCCGTCCAGACACCCGCCTCACGCCTTCACCCTACCATGGCATGTCCTCTGAGGGATCCCTCTCTCCAGACAGGTCAGTAGGGATGCACTGAATCAATCAATCAAGGAACAATTATTATATATTACTGTATATATTATTATAGATATTATGTGAAATATAGGGAAATGCTCATCACAAAATGTAAATGCACAAAATCTGCTTTCTGCTGCCATCTACCTAAATGTTCGAACGCCTCCATGTTCCTTAGAGGGATACTACGAGATTTAGAGATTTAGGAATAGAGATGTATGGAGAGCTCAACGTTGTATGTTTCTCAATGGCGCTGCCCGTCCGCTCACAGACGCCATAATGGAACATAGACAACGTTGTGACCTCTATACATCTCTATGCGACAGCTGGTCAGAGTGAGGATGTGAATAGAATCTTGTTTCTTAAGAATGATTATCAGTCAAATAAGCCGATTTAGAACATATTGATTACTATGTATAGCTTTGTAAGACTTTAAATGACCAACCACCAAGCTTTGGAGTATTTAGAAGGTCTGTTTCCTTGCTTTTGAGAGGAGCTGGCTACTGTACCAGCAGACTTTCAGCAATTGCGCTAAGCTAACAATATGCTAACTTTAATAAAACTGCACGCAGAGACATAAAAATGGTATCATGAGTTATTCTGACTCCGGGTAAGTAGAAAAATCACCTAAATCTCGAAATATCCCTTTAACATGTAGTATTCTACATTGTACTCACAGTATAATGTTTGACTACCAAGTTACTAGGGTTTTCTTAGATGGCAAATAAAGAAACGTGGATGTCCATTGACATGAGACTAGGTGTATACTGAACGTCTTGGAAGATATCCCTTTTGCTCCTCATCAACCTCTGTCTGTGGATGAAATGTTCCAGGTCTGGTATGTCTGATGAACAGTCCTACCCTGCCAGCCCTAACCACCCACCCCAGGAGGGAGTTGTGCTGGGTCCTGATGGGAAGGAGCACCTAACAGGCCCCAACCAGACCCAGTCCCTGGACCGGGCCTACCGCCCCCCTGCTGCTGCTACCACTGCAGCTCAAGGCCGCCAGCATTCCCTGGGCCGCATGCAGCCCCACCACGGACCCACACCTGCAGACCCATCCCTGAACGGACCCCGGCCCGCAGCTTCCAAAGAGGCCAGGTGTGTTAGCCAGCTACCCCTCTTGTCCCGCCTTCTGTGCCCATTTTTGCTATTTTATCTAAGCTGAATTCAAGTCTGAAAGCTTTTTCTATTGAATTCAAGTCTGAAAGCCTTTTCTATCTACAGTAAATGTCACAGGTATTTATCTCATCCAACATAAGTGATGTAGTGCTGGAATGGTGAGAAAACTATGTCTGACTTGGTTGGTTTCCTGTCATTGGTCCACAGCGGTCACCAGATGCCAGAGCACTTTATCCCTCCGGCCCCGCCCCCACCTCCTCCCCTCATCCCCTCAGCCCAGACGGCCTTTGACAGCAAAACAGGGCCTCCCACCCTGGCCCCTGGCACAGTGGCCACCCTGTCCCGCCCCTACAGCCCCTCACCCCCTCCGCCCCCACCCGCTGGCTATGTCCCCTCTCCATCTCACCCTGTCACTGGAGGACCTCCTGTTGCCCCTCCTCCACCCCCACCTGGTGGCCCCCCAACATTCGCTCCCTCTCCAGCCCATGCCATACACCCCTCTGGGGGAACACTGCCAAGGAAGGGCAAGGTGCTAGGCATCCCGATAAGTGACGCACGCAGCGACCTGCTGTCAGCCATCCGCAGAGGTGAGACCCTCTAGGTGGAACGGCCAGGATACCACTACATGATCTGTCTGCATTACTGTACATGGAAAGCTACTATTCTAGTAACATATTTACTGTATGGGAAATGTATTTTGACAGTTTGTAGTACGTATCATCTGTACAGTAGATGACCGTTGTGTTGTGTTCCTTAGGCATCCAGCTGAGGAAGGTGCAGGAGCAGCGTGAGCAGGAAGCCAAGAAGGAGCCAGTGGGGAACGACGTGGCCACCATCCTGTCCCGACGTATCGCAGTGGAGTACAGCGAATCAGATGAGGACTCGGAGCCTGAGGAGAACGAGTGGTCAGACTGAGACGGAGCAGAGGGCTTAGGCTTACTTTACTTACCTACAGAGTGCTGCTATTCCAATAACAGGAAACACACACCACACACACACACACACACACACACACACACACACACACACACACACACATACACACACACACACACATACACACACATACACACACACACACACACACACACACACCACACACACACACACACAGTCATCGCACACTACGTCTCGATAGACCTCTTGTTAGAGGAAGTAGATGAGAAAGTAGATGAGGAGACGCTTACACAGTATGACAGTATCCATTATCTAGTCAGATATGGGCTGAGAGGAAACCACAGTGGATCTGGGGCTGGGGGGGGGGGGGGGGGGGGGCAGGCACAGCAAGCAGGCACAGCAAGCTTATACTTATATATATAATATGATATAGTATAATATATTACTTATGGGTCCAGTATAAAAGTGTTTCTTTCATGAGTCCTGATATTGTAGTTTGAATATTATTTGTGCTTTCAGTTGCATTTAGACTTTCAATGCATCTCCTCCACCTGTAAATGAGCCACACCAACACCACAGATGTTGTTTTCTAGGTGAAGATGCTATGGCATTCTTTCAACTCATCTAACTGGATGCACTTAAATATTTCTTAATTGAAAAGCATTATTTAGAGTCATCTTCTATTCTGGCTGTGCTGTTTGTGATAACTGTGCATATGAAGATGATGTCACATCAAGTGTTAAATCAGGCGGGTGGATACTTTTGGACATATGATGCTGTAGCCGTAACCGTATTGTCAACACAGCTTTTTGTCATCTGAGGGATGTTCCTTTAATTTTGTCACTTTGTTCAATTGTTTACAGTGTTGTGGTTGAGTATTGATACCCTAACAGGCAGTGTTTAACATCAGTTGTCGTTTTTTGGTTTACATCATTTGCTAAAGATTTGCTGGTTGACTAATGACCACTGTGTAAGACAGACACTAACATGGAAATTATTTTGGGGTTTATTTTCTCTATTGTACTTTGTGTGTGCGTGCGTGCGTGGTGTGCGTGCGTACGTGGTGTGCGTGTCAGCGAAAGGGAATATCTCAATGCCTTGCTGTTTCCTTCTTTTCTGACTCACTTCTTTTATGTTGAAGGCCTGGAGAGATAGTATCTGATTGCTGGTGGGCTTGTCGTCCATTTTGACTAACGTTCTACTGGAAGAGATGAGAGAGGGTTCATAGCAGTGTTTTCGGACATACTGACCCTGTGTTCTATTAAGTCATGTGTTTGTACAACTACTGTGTTTTACAATTCATTGTTGTATAGATTTTTTTTGTAACACTGCTTGTACAAATGAATTTGGGTATCTAGATATGAAATGACTATCACACTGATCGAACCTGGAAATAATAAGGGCATGTGTGAGGGGGTAATAAAATGAAATAAGTGTTACGAGGCCTTACTTTTGTATTGGATCCTCTTATGGCTGTTTTTTTGCAAATCGCTGGTCTATTCCATTGACATAACTTCCCTATTGTACCGTATCACTCGAATGTAAACAACCAATTTATGCACTAGTTCTGAGAGACATTTGTATGTCGTTATTTTTTTGCATGTACAGTGTGACCACCACCCACCACGTCAGGCCATCTGGCCATCTGCGACGGCAGGAAGAGCATAGGGACAAATGAACTCATAAGATCCACAACATGGGAGGGGACAGCCCAGGGAGAACACAGTATTTCTTGCCCAGCTGTATAGCCACACCCTAAGGATGGTATTTTAAGTACAGGTAAATCCCCACTAGATGTGGTACTGTACAAATACAATTATAAGAACCTTGTGAGTACGAATATCTCATGTTTCGCACAATTACACAAATCCATAGAGAGCTCTGTTTTGTATGTTTTGGGGTTGTAGTTCTTTCCAAAATTCCAGAACCTTCCAGTGGTACAGTGTTTTGGAATTTACTCTCTGTGTCTCTTTCTGAGTTCAGTGGAGTTTTTCCACACCAGACAGATACGCATAGCTGTTGTTGGATTCTGTTTGTCTTCAAAGGCAGTGGCATCACACACGGCAGCGGTCACTGTGCCTCCATCTGTCCCAGAGTGCATCAAGCCAGGACCCAACTGAGTGACCCAAAACAGACGAGCGGTTAACAAACATTTATTGACCTTTCCCACAGACACCTAGTTGGATATCTCGGTGCTACAGATTTGGTTGATTGCCTTTGTTACGAAAACCTCAACTAAAACCCTGTCTTGGTGACAATATGGTGAAGTGTTTTGAACAGAAGTCACCAATGCAACACAACGAGTAGTCCAGGATCTTGAGGAAGCAAACGAATTTGACAGTAGTGTTGCAATCGTTTGGCGTCGTTTATGACAACAATCATTCCTTGAATACATTGAACGGGACACACTGAAGTTGTTTCCTAATGACAAAATGAATAATTTATGATTTAAAAAACAACAACTAGATAAACAAACTACATACATTTTTTTTCAATAAATATATAAAAATATAGCTTTATACCAATACAATAAGACAGTATGGATTTCTAAACCCTGTGAGAATACTAAATAGCTGAATCAATCATGCTGACTGTGGTGGATGAGCGACAGTGAATCATCTGAATCGGACACAAGCATTCCATACAGTACTTACACAAGCAAAGCTTGGCGGCACACACAAGATCGTCTTCAATTCAATAGTGATGACACTGGTTGCAGAGTTCCCACCAATGTTGACTGGAATCATAGGGGGTTCCAATGATTGTGGATTGCTTATAGCAGCTCTTTGGCTGCACAACTAGAGAATAGGCAGTAGATAAGCCTACATACTGTAAGGGGTCTCCACACACATCTCAAACAACAGACGTTGCATTATCATTCAAGCGCTGTACACCACACATTATTGACGTCATAGAGCTGCTCATACTGTACCATACAGTCATAAACTGGCAAATGGCTATTTGTTAAGTATATTGATCCCTTTCTATTGAGAACCAACATATACATGTCATTCAGTTTATCACTTTACACAAGTTATACATTATTGCCAGTGAGACATAGTAAGGCAAAACAATTAAGACATTCTGTAGAAAATTGGTGTTTACCGAATATTGGAACGAGTGACATAACAGAGAACAAAACTGTACCATTTGCATAATTTAGATGCACTGCACCTATTATGTACAACTACCCTACAGACAAATCTAGGTGTGACAAATATTGATTCACTGTGGAAACATGAGCAATGTTATAACCAATAAAGCAATATATTATGACTTCTGTCCGCAATCAGATGTCGATGTGTTAGTTCTACCGAGGATGTGTAGGCTATGGGCGTACAGATATTGCACGTGGACAATTGTAATTATAAGCAAGTAGTGTTGTGCCCGTGGCGAATGTAAGGAGTTTACCACTTTAAACATTTAGAGTGCCCTGTCATACTGGGAATATATGATACGGTCTGGGCGCGTTCATTTGGAAAACTTTGGCTGACACTATGTTGCTGTTTTTGTCTTGAATTCAATATGCACACAAGTGAGGCTTATTCTCTGCTGCTGTATTATTTATGGCAGATGACGCCACAGAGCTCGCATAACCAGGCATACGCGTGCGTTATTGAGTGGGTGATAGCTCACGTTTCACTGTCCATGGTGCTGAAAAGGCCGGCGCTGAATTGAGCTGTCCACTCATTCCAGCCTTTCTCCCTCGCAATAAAACGTTAATCACAAAATCAGCTCACTTTGACTTGCCCCAACATTTAACAGACTGAGGGGACAGTTTCGGCATAGTTTTGAGGGTGCAGAGACGCAGCAAGTCAGTAGCCTACCACGTTTCAGCGTCATTCGGAAGAACAATCAACAACCTTTGATAAAAACATTATTCCCAATGATTTGAATCAGTACGGGGACATTAGAATTAGTTTGTTTCCTTCCCCCTGTTGTACTGACACAGAACAGGTATTTATTTGCCTATTGAGTCAGGGCGCTAGGCTACTCTGAATGCTTTATGAGCAACACCGAGCCACTGCACAATACATGTCCCAATGGGCGCACACTAGTTGAATCAACGTTGAACCAACGTGGAATAAAATTAACTTGAGTTGAATTGACGTCTGTGCCCAGTGGGGTACACTTATAAACGCATCTATTATATATAATAAAAATGGGGTGTAACACGAGGCCTTTACTATACAGTGAAGGCTACTACCTCCACATTAAAGGTGCAAGTAGCTCTGGCACAATACACTTTTAGAGAGATTGAACGATTTTGTTTCGAGAAGAGAAGGGCCTATCCCAATGCTATCACCAGTAAAAGATGCAACAAGAGGACAGTTATTCAATACAAATAAAATGCAAACAACAACAACAACAAAAAACACTTACAAAGCTTTTCGGCATAGTCAGTAAGATTGTGATGTGCTTGTAACTACTTGATAGGCTATGACGTTCAAACGTTTGCCTAGACATCACTTGGTGTCCTTGGTCGCAGAGAAAAGTTGGAAGATACACATCCACAACAACAAGCGATTCTCATAGATTTCTGTATGTCGGGATTTCTGAAAGCATAAATGATGGGGTTTATCATAGAGTGACAAATGGCCGGCAGAGCGGTGACGTAGGTATAGACAGGGGGATATCCGATGTCAGCCACCAGAGAGTACATGGCGAAAGGGATCCAGCACAATGCAAAGGTGCCAAGGATAATGGAGAGGGTGGATACCCCTTTAGTGGTGGGGGAGGAGGAGTGGGAGGTAGTCATGAACTTCTGCTGCACGGCGATTTGCTGCGCATGCCGAAAAGCAATCTTGCAAATCTGGAGGTATAGTTGCAAAATAAGTGCAAACACAAAAAGAAAAGTCACCGCCAGTGCAGCGGCGTGATTTTTATCAATGGGGGCGCAAATGCTGCAAGTCGTCTCATCCTCAAGGCAGTTCCATCCCATGATCGGTAGCGCACCAAGAGTGATGCTAGTCACCCAAATGAGCACCAGTGTGACGATGGTAAAAATCACCGTTCGTTCCGTGTGGTAAGTCAGTGCGTTGTAAAGGGAGAGGTATCTATCCACCGTTATTGCCAGGATATTGAGAACGGAGGCCGAAAAAGCAGTGATGAGCAGTCCAGCTGATAGCAGCGTCACGAATCCCGTATCAAAAATGTAGGTGATGGTGAAATTCACTATCAAACCAAGCCCGGCCAATAGGTCCGCAAAAGCCAAGCTCCCTATCAACACAAACATGGGCGCTTTCAGGGTGGGCGTGTAAATAATTAAGGCAAGGACAATTGCATTTTCGCAGGACATTAGGGTTCCCGTGACACACAGGACTATATCCCAGGGGTTGACGCTTATGACCACCGGTTCCATCTCGAACTGGAATGATGGAGGTGGTGTGGAATTCCCTCCTTCTTGAACATCCCAGGTTGAGGAAGAGGTGTTTTTGAATTGGTTACTCATTGCTGCGGCAGAGAGTGAATCATCACTGAGAAAGACAGAGAAGGGGAGGGGGCGCGAGATAGAGACAATTTCAGAGTGATCACCGGAGGAAATGTACAGTGTAAAGACATTTGCGTTCAAGAGTGTATCTTACATATTTCCAAATAAAACACGTGACTCATTAGACTGCCGCACGCCAAATTGCGAAGTGGCTAAAACGCCACATTTTACTACTTATGATTCCCTCCGTTGACTCAACATTTAGAGCAAAGAGTTCAATTGAAATGAGAGCCCCTCTGTAGGGAGTATTCACATCACACATTGGCTGTTTAAGCAGGACTTGAATGAAAGGATAAACATGGAAATGAATGGGTTGTCTTTGATCTAATTTGAGATCTATGTCATTTCGATTAGTAATAGGATGCCCCAAAAAATAGATATGGGTTGTTTCACTTTGGGCTTGTCGTCAATATTATTAATCCACACATGTAGGCTATTGTACCCTCACGCCTGATTATAAAGGCCTTCTAAGGTAAAACAAAAACAAACAAAAAAACATATGATGACATTTCTGTGAGAAAGTGGTTTTCTAGTCTATAATTTCTCTGTAGTCTAAACCTGAACATCACATAATATGTAGATATATAACCTGATCACTAACCAGAGCATCCATGCGTGTCACTATCAGTCAGTCAAGTGATGTTGCGATGGCTTGTTGAGGTCTACCCGGGCGCATTCCTTAACAGGGAAGATGGAGACGTGGAGCGCCCAGGTGGAGACTATCACCAGTAACCGCTGGCGCCGTTTCACCCCTCTTTTTTTCTTTTGCCGTTATTGTAACAAATCTTTTGTAAATCGATTTCTCACAGGAGGACGTTAAGACTCGGGTGACACACTGCTAGTGATGTTGGCAATTCGCTGGCATTGACTCTTGCTTGTTTCAATCCTATTGGTCCTTTGGATTATTCTCCAAATGACGTCAAGTGCTCCCTCTCCATTCTTTACCGATGTGTTATTCAGAGCATCCCCCCTGCTCTCACATTAGCATACCAGTATGGGTAGACAACTGTTTGTAAACCTGGAACCTGTAGGTGGCAGCATATTACTTTAAAGGCTCTGCTTGCCAAAGAAACATCCAGATTTTGCTATGTCTATAATTTAGTTAGTTGACAAAATTCAACTCCACCGTGGAGCTGTCCATTTGGTAAATCTGACCACAACTCTATCCTCCCGATTCCTGCTTACATGCAAAAATTAAAGCAGGAAGCACCAGTGACTCGGTCTATAAAAAAGTGATCAGATGATGCAGATGCTAAGCTACAGGACTGTTTTGCTAGCACAGACTGGAATATGTTCTGGGATTCTTCCGATGGCATTGAGGAGTACACCACATCAGTCACTGGCTTTATCAATAAGTGCATCTAGGATGTCGTCCCCACAGTGATTGTACGTACGTACCCCAACCAGAAGCCATGGATTACAGGCAACCTTTGCACTGAGCTAAAGGGTAGAGCTGCAGCTTTCAAGGAGTGGGACTCTAACCCAGAAGCTTATAAGAAATACCGCTATGCCCTGCGACGAACCATCAAACAGGCAAAGCGTCAATACAGAACTAAGATTGAATTGCACTACACCGGCTTTGACGCTCGTCGGATGTGGCAGTGCTTTCAAACTATTAAAGACTGCAAAGGAAAGCACAGCCGAGAGCTCCCCAGTGACAAGAGCCTACCAGACGAGATAAATAACTTCTATGCTCGCTTCGAGGCAAGTAACACTGAAACATGCATGAGAGCGTCAGCTGTTCCAGATGACTGTGTGATCACGCTCTCCGCAGCCGATGTGAGTACGCTGATCCTCAACACGAGGTCCCCTCAGGGAGGAGGCCAGAGAGCTGACCGTGTGGTGCAAGGACAACAACCTCTCCCTCAACGTGATCAAGACAAAGGAGATGATTGTGGACTACAGGAAAAATTGGACTGAGCATGCCCCCATTCTCATCAACGGGGCTGTCCACATCACCAACAAACTAACATGGTCCAAGCACACCAATACAGTCATGAAGAGGGCACGACAAAACCTATTCCCCCTCAGGAGACTGAAAAGATTTGGCATGGGTCCACAGATCTTCAAAAGGTTTTATAGCTGCTCCATCGAGGGCATCCTGACGGGTTCCATCACTGCCTGGTGTATGGCAACTGCTCGGCCTTTCAAATTTCAATCGGCCTTTGACCACAAGGCGCTACAGAGGGCAGTGCGTACGGCCCAGTACATCACCGGGGCCAAGCTTCCTGCCATCCAGGACCTCTATACCAGGCGGTGTCAGAGGAAGACCCTAAAAATTGTCAAAGACTCCAGCCACCCTAGTCATAGACTGTTCTCTGTGCTACCGCATGGCAAGCGGTACCGGAGTGCCAAGTCTAGGTCCAAGAGGCTTCTAAACAACTTCTACCCCCAAGTCATAAGACTAAAGAACAGCTAATCAAATGGCTACCCAGACTATTTGCATTGCCGCCCCCCTCCCCCACACTGCTGCTAGCCTCTGTTATTATTTATGCATAGCCACTTTAATTACTCTACCTACATGTACATACAGTGCCTTGCGAAAGTATTAGGCCCCCTTGAACTTTGCAACCTATTGCCACATTTCAGGCTTCAAACATAAAGATATAAAACTGTATTTTTTTGTGAAGAATCAACAACAAGTGGGACACAATCATGAAGTGGAACGACATTTATTGGATATTTCAAACTTTTTTAACAAATCAAAAACTGAAAAATTGGGCGTGCAAAATTATTCAGCCCCTTTACTTTCAGTGCAGCAAACTCTCTCCAGAAGTTCAGTGAGGATCTCTGAATGATCCAATGTTGACCTAAATGACTAATGATGATAAATACAATCCACCTGTGTGTAATCAAGTCTTCGTATAAATGCACCTGCACTGTGATAGTCTCAGAGGTCCGTTAAAAGCGCAGAGAGCATCATGAAGAACAAGGAACACACTAAGCAGGTCCGAGATACTGTTGTGAAGAAGTTTAAAGCCGGATTTGGATACAAAAAGATTTCCCAAGCTTTAAACATCCCAAGGAGCACTCTGCAAGCGATAATATTGAAATGGAAGGAGTATCAGACCACTGCAAATCTACCAAGACCTGGCCGTCCCTCTAAACTTTCAGCTCATACAAGGAGAAGACTGATCAGAGATGCAGCCAAGAGGCCCATGATCACTCTGGATGAACTGCAGAGATCTACAGCTGAGGTGGGAGACTCTGTCCATAGGACAACAATCAGTCGTATATTGCACAAATCTGGCCTTTATGGAAGAGTGGCAAGAAGAAAGCCATTTCTTAAAGATATCCATAAAAAGTGTTGTTTAAAGTTTGCCACAAGCCACCTGGGAGACACACCAAACATGTGGAAGAAGGTGCTCTGGTGAGATGAAACCAAAATGGAAGTTTCTGGCAACAATGCAAAACGTTATGTTTGGCGTAAAAGCAACACAGCTGAACACACCATCCCCACTGTCAAACATGGTGGTGGCAGCATCATGGTTTGGGCCTGCTTTTCTTCAGCAGGGACAGGGAAGATGGTTAAAATTGATGGGAAGATGGATGGAGCCAAATACAGGACCATTCTGGAAGAAAACCTGATGGAGTCTGCAAAAGACCTGAGACTGGGACGGAGATTTGTCTTCCAACAAGACAATGATCCAAAACATAAAGCAAATTCTACAATGGAATAGTTCAAAAATAAACATATCCAGGTGTTAGAATGGCCAAGTCAAAGTCCAGACCTGAATCCAATCGAGAATCTGTGGAAAGAACTGAAAACTGCTGTTCACAAATGCTCTCCATCCAACCTCACTGAGCTCGAGCTGTTTTGCAAGGAGGAATGGGAAAAAATTTCAGTCTCTCGATGTGCAAAACTGATAGAGACATACCCCAAGCGACTTACAGCTGTAATCGCAGCAAAAGGTGGCGCTACAAAGTATTAACTTAAGGGGGCTGAATAATTTTGCACGCCCAATTTTTCAGTTTTTGATTTGTTAAAAAAGTTTGAAATATCCAATAAATGTCGTTCCACTTCATTATTGTGTCCCACTTGTTGTTGATTCTTCACAAAAAAATACAGTTTTATATCTTTATGTTTGAAGCCTGAAATGTGGCAAAAGGTCGCAAAGTTCAAGGGGGCGGAATACTTTCGCAAGGCACCGTAATTACCTCAATTACCTCGACAACGATGCCACCGCACATTGACCCACCGGTACCCCTGTATATAGCGCCGCTCCCCACTATTGTTATTTACTGCTGCTCTTCAATTATTTGCTAGCTAATTTCTCTTACTTTTTTTTGGGGGGGGGGGGGGGGTGTTAAGGAATTGTAAGTAAGCATTTCACTTCAAGGTCTACACCTGTTGTATTCGGCGCATGTGACAAATAAAAATGTATTTGATTTAGTCAGCTAGAATTGAGTGAAACCACTGTCAAGCTTTAGCCTCAACATGGAACTGAAATGAAATAGCTGTCAAAATAGTGATTCGTATGGCAGCTGAAATCTTTTGACCCTGAAAAGTTTGACCCCCAACACTCGTGATTACAGAGTAACTCGTTAGCTGGTTAAAAAGGACTGTCAAAAACAAATTGACCCTAAACTGATCTTTGACCTGACAAAGTATTTTTTTTTGTACTTGTATTTTATGAAGACCAATTAACCAGCAATGTTCCCTCTAAGGTGCGCGCCTGCAAGGGCAAGAAGCTCACCAAGACTGCCTCAACAGAAGAAATATGAGCCAGCGCAGAGTAGCACGAGATTGAATTGCAATCGACTTTCTACAGTTTTCCCCTTTAGTTAACACAACAGACATTTCCCCCTTACATTGGGAATTGTGATCGAATCAACCCAAAATGTGCCACTTTCAATGCAATATACTGTAACAAAACAAACTATGCAAGATTTAGTATGCAAAACTAACTGTGTAAGAGATCATCTTGTAGGCAGAGCACATTGGAGTAGAATTCTATTACGTTGGCAGAGTAGCCACAGTAGTCTACTTGGCCACTGTAACTTAAAGCGGGTACAGCCTCAATGTTCACAGTAAACACACACTTTTTATTTTGAGGGAACATTGATAACCAGTAATGTTTTACACCATCCATATATCCCCATCATCACTGTAAGACGCCCAATCAATTTCAGCAATCCCCAGGAGGCTGTGTGAGCATGATGTCTGCCTGTAAGGAAGCAAGGGGTGTGGTGTATATTCGATGGTTCTCACCCTTCACTGAACCCTTGACCCTGATCATCGAGCCCCAGCCCGAATCACTCCCCTGCTCTGGTTTCCTGTCACAACGCCTGGTACACAGCCACTTCCTGTGTTCTAAGGGAGGGGCTGATTTAGAAGTTACATTTGAGGAACATTGGGTCATATTGGGACATATGTGACAAGAGTGGGGGTTACAGCCAGGTCTAGAGAGACAACTCACCATCTCATTCAGCAGCTTGAGGATGCTGATTGTGAGCTCCTTTCCTGCATGTAAAAAGGTATGTGATTTGGTTTCTATAGTGTAAAGGCTTATTCTACCAAGGGCTGCAGGGTTCGATTGATAACGTCAGTATGGAATGGTGAATTGATGGCCATTCAATTAACTCTCCGTTTTGAGCTCTTGATGATCAGCTAAGGCTCATGGCATGAAGATGACCTGTAGCAAGTTCAACTGTTTCAAAAGTACAATGATTCCTTTGCCACTTTAACTTTTCTTAATGCAATGCAGCAAATCAGTAAAGATTCAGGGAACTGAAATACAATTTAGTGGGTCATGTCGGCATGGTATTATAAAGGAAGAAATTGAATGTTCATGCACCATCCAAGTTTACTTTTGGGAAAGAAGCAAAGCGTGCTTGAATAAACCCCAGCCTTTTAATTTCAAGGATTCACATTGACTCGGATCAAGAAACAATTGGCACAGCAGAGCTGTCTCGGTAAGGTTTGAGTGCATGAATTGCCTGTTGTGTTGTACTGCGTCTACTTTTCTTGCTATGATTAGCACAGTCATAAACCCAGCATTCCCACCAAGTTCATGAAGGCCTCAAAAGGCTCTATTCATATGTGTATCACAGAATAGTCTTCGCCTGCCTACCCAGACTCCAGACTCCGGCCAAACGTTACTCGCCTCCCGTGGACGTTTAGTCTCTTCTCCGCAATGAAAAACCAAATATCAGCTGAATCAATTTTGTGTGAGTCGTCAGACTACACAGGCAATGTATGTGTTGCACTGTTAATTTAGCGGAAAAACTTAAGCGTAGAGGGTGTTTTCCAGAAGTTGTGAAACGCTGGTCCACAGCTCTCTCAACTTAAGTACAAAAGGGTGGACTGTCGTTAGCAGAAGCGATGGGTGACCCAGTTTTATCTCTTTCACCTCTCGTCATCTTTCGCCTCAGTTGTTACTGTCAACACCTGCTACATCATGCATCAGTAATTTAGTTGAATTTGACTGTATGGCACGGCACTTGTTGATTGTTAAAAAAAACTGATACGAACATAAACATGGTTTATCTTTCTACAGCATCTGAAGGGACGTTCCTGAGCGAGCAGCCACTCACGACGTGAACTTCTGAACACACCCATTGAGATAAAAAAATAAAAAATAAAAAAAAACACTGAGGTGATTGTAAGTTGACATTTCCATCTGGCAAAGTCAATTTAGCAAAACAGCTGGGGCTGACTTGCAAATACAGTACTGTACATTGCATGATTGTGACGTAGAAACGGACATAAATTATCTATACTCCTCAGTGTAAACCAACCAAGGCGTACCAGGAATATCAAGTCATGTTAAGTCTGTTATGTCAATTCTTGTCATGCTGCAGCTGTCTTGAGTCCACAGAACTATTTTGATGTCCCAGCCTCTTTGAAACTGTTCAATACCCTTCTTGTCCCTTAGAGGCAAATGTGCTCCACACGCCATCAGAAAACAATTTTGATGTC